>NC_053039.3:525170992-525795992 GCF_002575655.3 Aegilops tauschii subsp. strangulata
GACATGATGTAGAGGGATAAACTCATGCAATATGATATAAACCCCATCTTTTTATCCTCGATGGCAACAATACAATACGTGTCGTTTCCCCTACTGTCACTGGATCGAGCACCGCAAGATTGAACCCAAAGCTAAGCACTTCTCCCATTGCAAGAAACATCAATCTGGTAGGCCAAACCAAACTGATAATTCGAAGAGACTTGCAAAGATAACCAATCATACATAAAAGAATTCAGAGGAGATTCAAATATTGTTCATAGATAATCTTGATCATAAACCCACAATTCATCGGATCTCGACAAACACACCGCAAAAGAAGATTACATCGAATAGATCTCCAAGAGAATCAAGGAGAACTTTGTATTGAGATCCAAAGAGAGAGAAGAAGCCATCTAGCTAATAATTATGGACCCGAAGGTCTGAGGTAAGCTACTCACATATCATCGGAGAGGCTATGGTGTTGATGTAGAAGCCCTCCGTGATCAATGCCCCCTCCGGCGGAGAGCTGGAAAAGGCCCCAAGATGGGATCTCACGGGTACAGAAGGTTGCGGCAGCGGAAATAGGGTTTTGGCTCCTCCTCTGATGTTTTCGGGGTATGTAGGTATATATAGGAGGAAGAAGTAGGCCGGTTGAGCCACGAGGGGCCCACGAGGGTGGAGGGCGCGCCCCCCTGCCTCGTGGCCTCCTTGTTGATTGCTTGACGTCCACTCCAAGTCCTCTGGATCATGTTTGTTCAGAAAATCACGTTCCCGAAGGTTTCATTCCGTTTGGACTCCGTTTTATATTCCTTTCCTTCGAAACACTGAAATAGGCAAAAAAACAGCAATTTGGGCTGGGCCTCCGGTTAATAGGTTAGTCCCAAAAATAATATAAAAGTGTATAATAAAGCCCATTGAACATCCAAAACAGATAATATAATAGCATGGAACAATCAAAAATTATAGATACGTTGGAGACGTATCAGGCTCGGCTCGGGGGGGCACGCGACGAGAAGGTCCGGGGGACCTGGCAGGGTGGCGTACGCTTGGGCGTGACCCGAGCGCAGCCCCCATGCCCAGCCCCCTCGCGCGACTCTCCCGAGGGGAGGTGTTGCGATGAGGCCAGACACTGAGCTCAGGGGCTCCCTGAGGTTGATACGGCCATGGGGCCACCCTCAGTTGTTTATCACCAGCGCGGAGCATAGCGCTTCCGCACTTGCACAGGCATAACCGCTCCTCGGTAGTGTCGACTGCCAGCACGGAGCATGGTGCTTCCATTGGTGCGTGGGTGAGGGCTCCCTCTTAGTGCAACCCCCGGGGCATGTACAGCCCCGCCCTGACACGTGGCTTGCACGGCAGGGCTAAACGAGGTGTGTCTGGGCACTCGTGAGCCAGCGCGGGACTCACGAGGCCCTACCTCAAGGCGGGTTGCGCCTGGTCTTGGTTCTTGTTGCCTGCGGTGGTCCTGCGAGATGGTTAGGCAACCTGCACCGAATGAATCTCCTGAGGTTATCGCATGAGAAGGCCAAGCACCAACGACCCCAGGAGGTGACGTGAATGGGACCGGCCCGCCAAACAGAGCTCAGCCGTTGGATTTATCGACGCTGCAGGGACGGACTCGAGCACAGACGTCGTGCCTAGCCTTCTTATGCGAAGGATCCTGAAGAAAGACGATCGGCGCGCGGCTCCCGTGGTGGGTGACAATCAAGCAGGTGATAACCATAGATAGACTATGCATGGAAAGCGAACTAGCTTAGGTAAAGGCAAGAACGATACATGCCGATGGGTCGGACACGAGCGGCCTGGGGATGATGCAGCCCGAGGGGCGCCCCAGCAGAGCAAGCTAAAGATGTAAAAGGATACATGCCGCAGGAACAGGCCCACGCGGTCTGGGAATGATGCTGCCCAGGGGGAGCTCCCAGTTGAATAAACTTGGAAAATGTCACCTGGTTCCGTTGGCGAAGGGGTGTTGGGGTAGCTGAGGATGCGTGGCAAAGGGGTTGCTCCTCACGAGCCACCGGGGCCCTAAGCCTCGGGAGGCTCTGGGGGTCCAGGTGGTTCCTTGAGGACCGTCTCCATCTTCGCCAGGACGGCGTGATGCCTGGCCTCCTGGGCCGCCAGGACGCTCCGCAGGTTGCGCTGGTAGGCGGCCGCCATTGTAACAACCCCAAAATTGGGTTGTCATTTTTTGTGCTGGTATTCCTTCCTGGCACTCATTTTCAAAATCTTTCTCCTGAGTTTGTTGGATGACTCTGAGATTTCTGGTCATTTTCAACCTTTCAAGACCTTGCTCATGTCTTTGTCAGTGGGCAAGACCTCATTTGCATCAGCTCAAATCCTCTCAAACCCTAAATTCCAAATGGAATTTGAATATGTCCTTTGTGCTTACAAAGGAGCCATCAATTTCCTTTGGTCTGTTGATCATCCCATCTGTTCCCAGAGACACTCCTATCCTTCTAAACCTTGGACATGCAAAAATATTGCCAAGTCCCATGCAATCTTTTTGAGTTATGATTTATTCCTTTTCTTGCCTTTTCGAGGAATAAAATCCAAAGGCATAGCTAGCCATCTCCCAAATTCATGTGAATTGGTGGAGTTGATATTTATGCCTAATCCAAGCTCTGGCAAATATATTGGCCATAATTAAATGAGGAAAATTGCCTTTTCCTATTTAATGTCAATATTGCATTTCTGCCATTTTCCAAAGGATCTACCATTTTTATAGCAGAGAAAATTTCCACATAAATTGTGGAGCTTGTCCTTGCTATATATTCACTAGTTCCATCCTAATCTCATGTTCCTCAGTTCAAAAATTGGGCACATGATCCAATGCATGTTTCTGCCTTCTCTAAAATTTTGCAAAGGAAGTGCTTTATTCCCAATTCCAATTGAGCTGCAATTTGGCAGGGTGATTCACATGGATAAATAACCCACAGATGCCAAATATGAGCTCAATCCATACCTCCTAGCTCCCTGTGCAATTTTTCAAAGTTTCTGACCAGAAGGTAACTTGGTGAAGGAAGTACCTTCATAGAGCTTCCAAATGTAGTGAAACTTTTCCATCCTCTCAAGTATCTCAAATCATTAGCCTACACCCAAATTCAGTTCATTTCTTTGAACTATGTGAGCACAGGAGCAATTCTTGGTTTCTGTCCAAATTTTCAGTTTGTGAAGCAAGTGCATTTTATCTTGCTCCATTATGGCTGAAAATATTCCCAGGCTTTCTCCTATCCATATGATCTATCTCCACAAGATTTTGGCTCATTTAAATTAGTCATCTGCCCTGAGGATTTTTCTCAAGTTTCTGGGCAAAACTGATAGCTGTGAAGGAGGTACCATTTTGGCAAGTCCATTTGGTAAAATATTTTTGCATCGTCTACCTACGATCAAATAATCTAGCTTTGCCAAGTTTTAGCTCAATCCCTCACTCCTAGTGAGGGCTCCTTCATGATTTAGTTTCTGGGTCAGATTTAGCAGTTGTACAACAACTATGCTAAATATTTGGCCAAATGACCTCATAACTCCCAGGACCGTAGTCCTTGCTACGTTAAGCTTCCTAGACATCAAATTTACCTTTTACCCTCTCTGGTTTAATCTCTAGAGTGTGGCCAAGTTTGCAACAGCAAACTTCTGGAGCTTGGTTTACTCAGCTCAATTTGTCTCTGCCCGTTTCTTTACCGTAGTAACACTCTATCTTCGAAGGAGTACGCGGTAGACATGAGCTGGCATCAGTAAAAACCCCATAGCGTGCCCTGTCCGTGGTGATCACGAGGGTAACCAGCCCAAAACGATGGTCTAGCCACTGTTCTCGTCGGCAATGCTGCTCTGACCGGCTCTGACCTTGCCATTAATGCCCAACAGTCCCCCTCGACGTAGTCTTCCTTCTGGACCGCTCGCCCCCTCGGTTTTCTTCTCTGGTGAGCCGTGCCAACGACCGAGCAGTGTGTGCCCGTGAGCCCGTCACCTTCCTTCTGTGTCTTCTTCCTCCCTGAGCCTCCTTGGCGTTGCATTGCTCCGTGAGCCTCTGCTGCTGGGCTGCATCCTCCTCGTCACCTTCCCGCCGCTTCTAGTGAGCCTTGGCCGCGCCTGCTGACACTGCGCCCCTCGCCGGTGCATGGACACGTCGCCTGCCGCGTGCCACCTCCTCCACTCCTTCCCGAGCTCTCCCCGCGGCTATAAGTAGCCCTCCCGAGCTCTCTCGCAGTCCACAATCCTCCCCGAGCCCGGAGCCCCTCTCTGACCACCACCCTCGCCATAGCCGCCACCGATCCCCTCGTCCATTCCTACCCGTGGCCCTTCCCCCACCCCCTTTCCTTCTCTCTTGCCCTCTTCTGGAGACCGAAGATCGCCGACGCCCTCCAGTTCCTTCGAGGAAGCCCCGCCGGCGCGCCCTCCCGCTGAAGCACTTCGGCCGCCGCGGCCTCCCCATGGCGCGGGCGCTGTGGTGCACCTCGAGCAGCCCCGCGGCCACCCACGGGCGCGGCGTGGAGTGGCGGAGCTCCCGCGCGCGTCGCCCGGGCCTCCCGTGCCGCCAGCCGCCGGCTCCGTCGACAGCCGCGACCGCCCTTGCCTCTGCTTCGCGAACCTGAAGAAGAACAAAGGAGGAGGAGAAAGAAGGAGAGGAGGAGGAGAGAGAAGCAGGTGCGGGACCCACCTGTCGGTGAGAGAAGGCGGTGCCATGTTGGATAAGTGGACGCGCCCTTCGGCGAAGCCGTTTCTCCGCAACGAAAGCGTACTTCGCCGTGCCTCAGAGAGAAACGCGTTTTTGTTTTCTGAAAACATACTTTCTGTCGCCTTCGGTCAGCAATGCTCTTTCCCTTGTATGAAAATGTATTTTTCCTTAGTGCGCTTTCTGTTTTAACCGACAAGGGCCTGTCTGTGAATATTTATTTAACATATTAGGCCCTGTCATTCCAACGGCCGTATCTTTGCAACCGTAACTCCGATTGAGGTGATTCCAACGCTCACGTTCTCTGTTCGTCGAGCACTTTCCGTTGGTATCATTGTCATAATGTTTTCACACAGTGAAAATGACCATTTTTCCCTTTCCCGTAAACAGCCCCCTTCGAGAGAGAACTGTTTCCGGCAACCCTTTCCGCGATCGTTTCACACTTCTTCCCAAAGTATTTGTCGACCCCAGGCAAGCCAACCTCTTATCATGAGCCCCAAACTTGCATGTTGACTTTTCTTGCACCTTGTATGTGTGTAGTTCCAGTTGTTTCTTATCGTTTTCGTCTGCAGTTATTCCGTTATGCTTATCATGCATGCTTGTGTATTCATGATATCTTTTGCCATGCTAATTAGAATGTTATTATTGATAATGCCATGTCACTACTCTACTTTATTTTCATGACATCATTATAAAATGCTATGATTGTAATGCACCGTTGATATGCTAGTACTTGGTATTGTCATGTTCTTTATGCTATAGTTGTGCACTTGAGAAGTTTGGCATTTTGTCCATGCATTTGTATGTTGCATGCTCATTGTTGCATTCATTGTTAAATATGTTCATGATGGTGGAGAAGGTAATAAAATGACTTAATAATAACAAACCTCCTCCGTCAACGATGGGATCGAGTCATAGTGCCACCAAATCGAACTTTTTTAGTGCAGCCACATTTTGCCTTTATGGGAAGGCCTTAATGCGATCTATTGTCATGCCTCTCGCCGGTGCCTCCAAAAAGGGAAGGTTATGGGCGCGCGCTACCCTGATCAGGTAGGCGGACATAAGCTGTGTGCCCGGGTTTGGTTTCGAGCTCAGGTCCCCGTTTGGGATGTTTATGTTTGGCCACGACGGTGGCCGTTGGTGTCTTTGGTAGACACGGGGCCAACCAGGACTAGCCCAGTGGGGAGTGGGTCGGAGTGGCCGGAGAGTGTCATGGCAGTAGGTCGGTTTCGTCGGAATGCCGTTGGTCCACCCGAATGGGATGACGAGGCCATGGGTTCCGTGGTGTGGGTACGGTGTGCTACCTTTGCAGAGTGTTTACAAAGTCTATCGATAGCAACACAGTTCGTAGTAGGTCACACTATCGGGTCTTGGTCGAAATGGAGGATAAACCTGAAATAATTAAGTTGGTAAATAAATATGTGATAACCAGAATGTGGTGACTTGGACTATGGGACAGTCGTGAGAAGTCACTGCAATGTTTTGATATGATCACGAGACGAGGTCCCGGTGAGTGTTGGAGACCAAGTGTGGTCATGGTTGTGATCGCCGGAAAGATCACCGTTTGGTTACAAGGTAACCCGTTGGACCGAGTATGGTTCCGTTTGTGATCCGTGAGTGATCACCGTTTGGTTGTGAGGCAACCCGTTGGTAAGAGAGTCCGAGGGACTCGGTGCACAAGTTTGGTTGCATTGCATGAGTAATATGTTTGCATTTAAAGAACCATGGCCGAACAAGAGATAGTTGCATAAAGTTAACATGTTATGTCTGCATTGGATATGACCGGTAGTTTATTATCAGCATAGTTTCATGATGCCATGCCATGCTTTGATTGATATGTTAAATTATGCCATGATTGATATGATATGCTATGGTTTTACTATTGACATGTTAGAAGAATGTTTTGATATGCCATGTTATTGCCATGTTAGTAGATGCTATGATGTTGTTCATGCTCAGCTGATCTATATCATGCCATGTTTAGTAATTGATATGAGATAGGTGGTTGCATGCGCTTGGTTCTTGCTTTGTCTTCTGCTAGTTTGGATGCTATGTATTTGGTTGTCTTGCAAGTACATTCAATGTACTGACCTGGCGTGTCATGCCAGTTTTGTAGGTCGTACCCGAATTGTTCGCTTGATCCGTCGTGCTAGGCCGTAACCCTGCCAGTCCTGTGAGTTATGGAGCGCAGCCAGAGTTGATGAGCCGCCAAACCAATACTTCCGCCGCCATGTAAATAGAGTTCCGCTGCCATTTAAATAGCCGTAGGGCTATGCCAGATAATTGTATTCTTCAATGATGTAATCATACACACATGTATTTGATGAATATTCTTTCAACTGGAATGCTGTATCATTGACATGTCGTGCGTCAGGTGTTATCCTGGGCTAACGTGCGAAGGCCCCCTGCTCCATGTGGATCGGGATGCCACAGGACATGGTATTAGAGCAGCCAGGCTGGCATAGGTTATCCTAGTATTATATCACCGCTACCATTAACCCTTAATGGCCCTAAGGGATTTGACCCATCCCTGGCATCCGGCATGGCCACTATTAATCAACAGGTGGCGCAGTCGGGACCGATACGTCCTCACCCCGCTGTCCCCGCCTAGTTATCCGTGGAACAGATAGCAACCATATCCTTTCTGGTCGGCTGCACCGCTTGCCCTTCACCATTAAGGGAAAGGGGCCACACCATGCGGGCATGTCCCACATAGCTGCCTATAAAAGCACCCTTTCCGCTCGCTGTATCTCTCACCCCTCAGTCCGCCATGTCCCTGCAAAGAAGCCTAGCTAGCAACACTCCAACCATGGCTAGCACCTTCAAAGCTCCCAAGTTTTACACCCGCACCTTTTTCGTCAACCATACAGGCTTTCCACCTCTTCTTACCGAGATGCTCACCAAAGCCTTTGGGTGTAAGGCTAGCCCCGATTACCTGGTGTTCCAATCGGCACCCGTCCCTCGCCTTCATCGCTTTGATGCAAGAGTGCACATCAGCCTAGGTCCCGCAGTAGATGGCCAGCCGTTGGTTTTTCAGGGTAGAGCCATGCCTAACACTGATTTAGCCATTCAGGCCGCTGTTGTGGAGGCTATCCTACACCTCCTAACCAAGTTCCCGCATGTGGCAACGAGGCGGGAGTTCTACTTTTTCCCCATTGTGGCAGAAGCAGGAATGCAGCCTTCTCCCACTATCCAAGGAGATGACCCCGCAATCGCTCGCCTGGTGCAGTATATCACCACCCAGGGGACGATGATTTCAAAGATGCTTGCCGAGTTTAGAACCATGGACAATGATGTGGTACGAGTCGTCAAGGAAGCTTACCGTGAGGCTCGTAAATTCGCATCTCAAGTTGTTTGCCCCACGCCATCCGAACCAGTGCTATCTCAGCCTGTGCTGTGGCCCAAGCCAAACATCATCACCCTCGACAAGGCCCTTTTACGGATCCACCAACAGCATTTTCTCGGATCAATTTCAGCCACACCCCCAACAGCCGAACCCCAACCAAAAGTAGTGTCGGACGATGAAGATGGAGACTAGCTCAGTCTTCGTCCTCCCGGAGAGCCCCAGCAAGGCAAGTCCTCTGCATGACCTCAGTCATGCAGTAAGATGATCAGTTTGTCGGTTCATCCCCGATATGAGGATAGAACCATGTATCCTAGGGTGAGTTGTTTCTTTTAGCGCGTAGCGCGTTCGTCTTTGTTGTATGCTTGCACTGTTGTAATCCGTATGTTGTGTTCTATGTATGTTTTCGTGCTTTTGGTTTTATTGTGTTGTTTTTGCTTGTCTCTCTGTCAAGCAGAAATGTTTGACAGGGTTGACACTGTGTTGTTAAAAAGATTTTAATTGGTAGATCACATACACTAAAATAACACTGACTCGTCTCGAGTCTATAGTAAAATGCGCGCTGGTGTAGGTATATGTATGCCAGGAGTACATATACCCACCAACATTAACACACTTTAGTATGATTTGTCCGGTGTGTTTTTCATTGCATGTTTATTGCATCTTTCTGTTTGCTAGTTTAGATTATACTGCATGCTGCACGCATACCCGGTTCACCCACGAGTACATTTAGGGCAGTACTCGGGGGAATGCAAAGTCACATATCCCTCTCTATCGGTGCATACTCCGTGTGCCAGATTTTCAAATCTGGAACCTCGCAGAGGCATTTCCGTCTGGAAATTCCTCGTCCCTAATTCTTTTTCCCGATTTCGTTTTCGGAGAAACACTGCCAACTTTATTTCCTCGATCCAGTACATGTACCCCGATACAAGTTTCACCCTCGATTCTACCTCGACACCTACATTTCGTGGAGCTATCCGCGAAATATTCTCGTACCCTAGTGTACATCCTGAGCTGGCGCAGCCACCTCACCTGCATCTGGACCCCACCACCACCGTCACTGCCTTGCGTGGCGCAGGTAGATCGCCACCACCACCACTCCACCGCAGCACGCGATTACTCCGCCGGCGCAAAGCGACGGAGAATCAAGCATGGCGGAGGACCACCCAGTGCGCCATCTTCTCCCGCGTCTCGAGCCACCGCACCCAGCCGCACGTTGTTACGAGCTCGCTCATTCCTGATGAGAATCAGCAGGAGGAGTGACAAGCCGATCAGTGTGCCCAGCAGCGCCACGAGGAACAACCGTAGCGCCACCAAGAGCACCTCCTCGTCGAAGGAGCTCGGCTCCAAACTGAAGAGGTAGTAGAGCGGCATTGTGTTTGTGCATTGGAGGAGAGCCGCGCTGCCGTTTTTATAGTCCAACCCTGGTGTACGGTGAGCGAGGTCCAGGAAAACCGCTCGTCGCTCGATCACCGGCGTCCAGGAGGCGAATCCGCGAGCAGTCCCGACAAGGTGCTGGCCCGCGACGTGAGTGCTCGCTGCACCGGCGCCGTGCACGCCACGCACTAGGGCTCTAGGGTCCTCATCACCCTAGGAGCTAGATGCGCGCTGCGCCAAGCCACAGGCGGAGCAGCAGCAATGAAGAAGCAGCAAGCCGGAAGTAGAAGAAGGAGGCTGCCAGTGGGCCCTGGGCCCATGTGTCAGCAGGTGAAATCACTATTCATTGGGGTGAATCTAGCATTTTTCGGGAAATTGATCTCGAGTGCCCCTAGCGGTGGATATATCCAGGTTTGCCATATCCCTCTCCGGGTGTACCAATTATCGGTGCCCCCAACTCGTTTGAATTTAACCAAAGGGTTAAAAATTAACCCCGAGGTTTTTCCCCGGAGTGGTTATTCTTTAATTTGTGCTGCAACCCTAGGAATCTCGAGGATGAGATTCTTTTTAAGGGGGGAAGGTTTGTAACAGCCCCAAAATTGGGTTATCAATTTTTGTGTTGTTATTCCTTCCTGGCACTCATTTTCAAAATCTTTCTCCTGAGTTTGTTGGATGACTCTGAGATTTCATGTCATTTTCAACCTTTCAAAACCTTGCTCATGTCTTTGTCAGTGGGCAAGACCTCATTTGCATCAGCTCAAATCCTCTCAAACCCTAAATTCCAAATTTTTGGAATTTGAATATGTCCTTTGTGCTTACAAAGGAGCCATCATTTTCCTTCGGTCTGTTGATCATCCCATCTGTTCCCAGAGACACTCCTATCCTTCTAGACATTGGATATGCAAAAATATTGCCAAGTCCCATGCAATATTTTTGAATTATGATTTATTCCTTTTCTTGACTTTCCGAGGAATAAAATCCAAAGGCATAGCTAGCCATCTCCTAAATTCATGTGAATTGGTGGAGTTGATATTTATGCCTAATCCAAGCTCTGGCAAAGATATTGGCCATAATTAAATAACGAAAATTGCCTTTTCCTATTTAATGTCAATATTGCATTTCTGCCATTTTCCAAAGGATCTACCATTTTATAGCAGAGAAAATTTCCACATAAATTGTGGAGCTTTTCCTTGCTATATATTCACTAGTTCCATCCTAATCTCATGTTCCCCAGTTTGAAAATTGGGCACATGATCCAATGCAAGTTTCTGCCTTCTCTGAAATTTTGCAAAGGAAGTGCTTTATTCCAAATTCCAATTGAGCTGCAATTTGGCAGGGTGATTCACATGTATAAATAACCCATAGATGCCATATATGAGCTCAATTCATTCCTCCTAGCTCCCTGTGCAATTTCTCAAATTTCTGACCAGAAGGTAACTTGGTGAAGGAAGTACCTTCATAGAATTTCCAAATGGGGTGAAACTTTTCCATACTCTCAAGTATCTCAAATCATTATCCTACGCCCAAATTCATTTCATTTCATTGAACTATGTGAGCACAAGAGCAATTCTTGGTTTTTGTCCAATTTTTCAGTTTGTGAAGAAGTGCATTTTATCTTGCTCCATTATGGCTCAAAATATTCCCAGGCTTTCTCCTATCCATACGATCTATCTCCACAAGATTTTGGCTCATTTAAATTAGTCATTTGCCCTGAGGATTTTTCTCAAGTTTCTGGGCAAAACTGATAGCTGTGAAGGAGGTACCATTTTAGCAAGTCCATTTGGTAAAATATTTTTGCAGCATCTACCTATGATCAAATCATCTAGCTTTGCCACGTTTTAGCTCAATCCCTCACTCCTAGTGAGGGCTCCTTCATGATTTAGTTTCTGGGTCAGATTTAGCAGTTGTACAGCAACTACGCTAAATATGTGGCCAAATGACCTCATAACTCCCAGGACCGTAGTCCTTGCTACCTTAAGCTTCCAAGACATCAAGTTTACCTTTTACCCTCTCTGGTTTAATCTCTAGAGTATGGCCAAGTTTGCAACAGCAAACTTGTGGAGCTTGGTTTACTCAGCTCAATTTGTCTCTGCCCGTTTCTTTACCGTAGTAACACTCTATCTTCGAAGGACTACGCGGTAGACATGAGCTGGCATCAGTAAAAAACACCATAGCGCGCCCTGTCCGTGGTGATCACGAGGGTAACCAGCCCAAAACGGTGGTCTAGCCACTGTTCTCATCGGCAATGCTACGCCGACCGGCTCTGACCTCGCCATTAATGCCCAACAGTTCCCCCTCGATGTTGTCTTCCCTCTGGACTGCTCGCCCCCTCTGTTTTCTTCTCCGGCGAGCCATGCCGACGACCGAGCTGTGCGTGCCCGTGAGCCCGTTGCCTCCCTTCTCTGTCTTCTTCCTCCCTGGGCCTCCTTGGCATTGCGTTGCTCCGTGAGCCTCTGCTACTCGGCTGCATCCTTCTCGTCGCCTTCCCGCCGCTTCTAGTGACCCTTGGCCGCGCCTGCCGACACTACGCCTCTCGCCGGCGCACGGACACGTCGCCTGCGGCATGCCACCTCCTCCCCTCCTTCCCGAGCTCTCCCCGCGGCTATAATTAGCCCTCCCGAGCTCTCTCGCAGCCCAGAGCCCCTCTCTGACTACCACCGTCGCCATAGCCGCCGGCGATCCCCTCGTCCATTCCTGCCCGTGGCCCTTCCCCCGCCCCCTTTCCTGCTCTCTTGCCCTCCTCTAGAGTCCGAAGACCGCCGACGCCCTCTCCAGTTCCTCCGGGGAAGCCCCGCCGGCGCGCCCTCCCGCTGAAGCACTTCGGCCGCCGCGGCCTCCGCATGGCGCGGGCGTTGTGGTGCACCTCGAGCAGCCCCGCGACCACCCACGGGCGCGGCGTGGAGTGGCGGAGCTCCCGCGCACGTCGCCCGGCCCTCCCGTGCAGCCAGCCGCCGGCTCCGTCGACAACCGCGGCTGCCCTTGCCTCTGCTTCATGAACCTGAAGAAGAACAGAGGAGGAGGAGAAATTAGGAGAGGAGGAGGAGGGAGAAGCAGGTGCGGGACCCACCTGTCGGTGAGAGAAGGCGGTGCCACGTCGGATAAGTGGACGCGCCCTTCGGCGAAGCCGTTTCTCCGCAACGAAGTGGTTAGATTTGTTTTTATGCTTTAATTAGTGTTTGTGCCAAGTAAAACCTATAGGATCTTCTTGGATGATTGTTATTTGATCTTGTTTAAAATTCCAGAAACTTTCTGTTCACGAAAACAATTGTTTAAAATCACCAGAACGTGATAAAATACTGATTCCAATTGCAGTAGATCAATAAACAAATTATCTAGGTCGTCCTATTTTGGTAGATGTTTCTGAGTTCCAGAAGTTTGCGTTTGATACAGATTACTACAGACTGTTCTGTTTTTGACAGATTCTGTTTTTCGTGTGTTGTTTGCTTATTTTGATAAATCTATGGCTAGTATCGGAGGTTATAAACCATAGAGAAGTTGTAATACAGTAGGATTAACACCAATATAAATAAAGAATGAGTTCATTACAGTACCTTGAAGTGGTGTTTTCTTTTCTTTCGCTAACGGAGCTCATGAGTTTTTCTGTTAAGTTTTGTGTTGTGAAGTTTTCAAGTTTTGTGTCAAGATTTGATGGATTATGGAACAAGGAGTGGCAAGAGCCTAAGCTTGGGGATGCCCAAGGCACCCCAAGGTAAAATCTATGGACAACCAAAAGCCTAAGCTTGGGGATGCCCCGGAAGGCATCCCCTCTTTTGTCTTCGTTCATCGGTAATTTTACTTGGAGCTATATTTTTATTCACCACATGATATGTGTTTTGCTTGGAGCGTCTTGTATGATTTGAGTCTTTGCTTTTTAGTTCACCACAATCATCCTTGCTGTACACACCTTTTGAGAGAGACACACATGATTCGGAATTTGTTTGAATACTCTATGTGCTTCACTTATATCTTTTGAGCTATATAGTTTTTGCTCTAGTGCTTCACTTATATCTTTTAGAGCACGGTGGTGGTTTTATTTTATAGAAATTATTGATCTCTCATGCTTCACTTATATTATTTTGAGAGTCCTACAAATAGCATGGTAATTTTCTTAAGTTGTGAAATTAGTCCTAATATGATAGGCATCCAAGATTAGTAAAACCATTCTTATAAGTGCATTGAATATCATGAGAAGTTTGATACTTGATAATTGTTTTGAGATATGAAGATGGTGATATTAGAGTCATGCTAGTTGAGTAGTTATGAATTTGAGAAATAATTGTTCTAAAGTTTGTGATTCCCGTAGCATGCACGTATGGTGAACCGTTATGTGATGAAGTCGGAGCATGATTTATTTATTGATTGTCTTCCTTATGAGTGGCGGTCGGGGACGAGCGATGGTCTTTTCCTACCAATCTATCCCCTTAGGAGCATGCGCGTAATACTGTGTTTCGATAACTAATAGATTTTGGCAATAAGTATGTGAGTTCTTTATGACTAATGTTGAGTCCATGGATTATACGCACTCTCACCCTTCCACCATTGCTAGCCTCTCTAGTATCCGCAACTTTCGCCGGTACCATACACCCACCATTACCTTCCTCAAAACAGCCACCATACCTAGCATTTCCATAGCCATTCCGAGATATATTGCCATGCAACTTACCACCGTTTCGTATATTATGACATGCTTTATCATTGTCATATTGCTTTGCATGATCATGTAGTTGACATCGTATTTGTGGCAAATCCACCGTTCATACATGTCACTCTTGATTCATTGCATATCCCGGTACTCCGCCGGAGGCATTCACAGAGTCATATTTTTGTTCTAAGTATTGAGTTGTAATTCTTGAGTTGTAAGTAAATAAAAGTGTGATGATCATCATTATTAGAGCATTGTCCCAAGTGAGGAAAGGATGATGGAGACTATGATTCCCCCACAAGTCGGGATGAGACTCCGGACGAAAAAAAAGAAAAAAAAAGAGGCCATAAAAAAGGCCTAAATAAATAAATAATGAGAGAAAAAGAGAGAAGGGACAATGTTACTATCCTTTTACCACACTTGTGCTTCAAAGTAGCACCATGATCTTCATGATAGAGAGTCTCCTATGTTGTCACTTTCATATACTAGTGGGAATTTTACATTATAGAACTTGGCTTGTATATTCGAATGATGGGCTTCCTCAAAATGCCCTAGGTCTTCGTGAGCAACGAGTTGGATGCACACCCACTTAGTTTCTTTTGTTGAGCTTTCATACACTTATAGCTCTAGTGCATCTGTTGCATGGCAATCCCTACTCACTCACATTGATATCTATTAATGGGCATCTCCATAGCCCGTTGATACGCCTAGTTGATGTGAGACTATCTTCTCCTTTTTGTCTTCTCCACAACCACCATTCTATTCCACATATAGTGCTATGTCCATGGCTCACGCTCATGTATTGCGTGAAGATTGAAAAAGTTTGAGAACATCAAAAGTATGAAACAATTGCTTGTCTTGTCATCGGGGTTGTGCATGATTAAATACTTTGTGTGATGAAGATAGAGTATAGCCAGACTATATGATTTTGTAGGGATAACTTTCTTTGGCCATGTTATTTTGAGAAGACATGATTGCTTTGTTAGTATGCTTGAAGTATTATTATTTTTATGTCAATATTAAACTTTTATCTTGAATCTTTCGGATCTGAATATTCATGCCACAATTAAGAGAATTACATTGAAAATTATGCTAAGTAGCATTCCACATCAAAAATTCTGTTTTTTTTCATTTACCTACTCGAGGACGAGCAGGAATTAAGATTGGGGATGCTTGATATGTCTCCAACGTATCTATAATTTTTGATTGTTCCATGCTATTATATATTCTGTTTTGGACGTTCAATGGGCTTTATTATACACTTTTATATTATTTTTGGGACTAACCTATTAATCGGAGGCCAAACGGAATGAAACGGAGACCAAACGGAGACCAGAAATTGCTGTTTTTTTGCCTATTTCAGTGTTCCGAAGGAAAGGAATATCAAACGGAGACCAAACGGAATGAAACCTTCGGGAACGTGATTTTCTTAACAAACATGATCCAGAGGACTTGGAGTGGACGTCAGGCAATCAACAAGGAGGCCACGAGGCAGGGGGCGCGCCTACCACCCTCGTGGGCCCCTCGTAGCTCCACCGACCTACTTCTTCCTTCTATATATACCTACGTACCCCGAAAACATCAGATACGGAGCAAAAACCCAATTTCCACCGCCGCAACCTTCTGTACCCGTGAGATCCCATATTGGGGCCTTTTCCGGCGCTCCGCCGGAGGGGGCATCGACCATGGAGGGCTTCTACATCAACACCATAGCCTCTCCGATGATGTGTAAGTAGTTTACCTCAGACCATCGGGTCCATAGTTATTAGCTAGATGGCTTCTTCTCTCTCTTTGGATCACAATACAAAGTTCTCCTCGATTCTCTTGGAGATCTATTCGATGTAATCTTCTTTTGCGGTGTGTTTGTCGAGATCCGATGAATTGTGGGTTTATGATCAAGATTATCTATGAACAATATTTGAATCTCTTCTGAATTCTTTTATGTATGATTAATTGGTTATCTTTGCAAGTCTCTTTGAATTATCAGTTTGGTTTGGCCTACTAGATTGATCTTTCTTGCAATGGGAGAAGTGCTTCGCTTTGGGTTCAGTCTTGCGGTGCTCGATCCCAGTGCCAGTAGGAGAAACGACACGTATTGTATTGTTGCCATCGAGGATAAAAAGATGGGGTTTATATCATATTGCATGAGTTTATCCCTCTACATCATGTCATCTTGCTTAAAGCGTTACTCTGTTCTTATGAACTTAATACTCTAGATGCATGCTGGATAGCGGTCGATGTGTGGAGTAACAGTAGTAGATGCAGGCAGGAGTCGGTCTACTTGTCACGGACGTGATGCCTATATACATGATCATACCTAGATATTCTCATAACTATGCTCAATTTTATCAATTGCTCGATAGTAATTCGTTTACCCTTCGTAATACTTATGCTCTCGAGAGAAGCCACTAGTGAAACCTATGGCCCATGGGTCTATTCTCTATCATATTAATCTACCGTTTTTTCTATTACCGTTTATTTTGCTTTCTATACTTTTAGCCTTTATCATAAAAATACCAAAAATATTATCTTATCATCTCTATCAGATCTCACTTTTGCAAGTGGCCGTGAAGGGATTGACAAACCCTTTATCATGTTGGTTTCAAGGTTCTTATTTGTTTTTGTAGGTGTGTGGGACTTGAGGGTGGTCTCCTACTGGATTGATACCTTGGTTCTAAAAAACTGAGGGAAATACTTACGCTACTTTACTGCATCACCCTTTCCTCTTCAAGGGAAAACCAACGCAGTGCTCAAGAGGTAGCAAGGGTCTTGGGTGTTTCCTGGTGAAGATGGGCCGTACAGGGCCGCTGGTGGAACCACGCCATGGGCCGCAGGCAGGCAAGTCTGGGGACCCCTGTTCCCAGGACGCCGACAAAGATTATATGTTCAGATCCTTGATGCTATTCAATACCCCTCTGATCTTGAACATGAATATGATTTCTGAGTAGTTACTTTTATTCTTGAGGACATGGGAGAAGTCTTGTTATAGGTAATCATGTGAATTTGGTATTCATTCGATATTTTGATGATATGTATGTTGTTGCTTCCTTTAGTGGTGTCATGTCACTACAAAAAAACACTTCTGTGATGATACGTGTTTGTCACAGTAGGTCACGTTTTTTGTCATGCATGTACATCCATGACAATTTTATGACAGAATCAAGATAGTCATACCTGTGTTGTCGTAGAAGTGTTCCATGACAATACCAAAATTATCATCACAGAAGTGTCCACTTCCATGATGATAAATGGCGCGTCATGGAAGTGCTTTCGTCAAGGGTAACTAACATGTGACATCCACCATAACGGGTCGTCGTTATGCTATCGGGTCTTGTTTTGGATCCGATAACCCGTTAACAGCCCGGACCAACGGGGATTTTCCACGTGTAAAATTCTCATTGGCCACAGGAACCATGTGTCACCTCGCCATTGGGACAGATAGGCGCCAATGATATGTCAACACGTGACATGGCCCAACAGTGGCCCATTTAGCTTACAAAGGCTGGCCCATTTGACTTGGTGAAACGCTAGCGGGCCAGCCCATGAATAGCCTGTTAACGGTCTGTTCGCATATAGCCCATTTTACAGCCCGGTAACTCACGGCCCGTTATTGCCTTTCCGAATTCGTCCCAACAGCATCATGAGGGCCATCCATTATAATACCATCCCGTTTCACTTTCGGCCCATGTATGGACCATGACATCTTTCGGCCCATATGAGGCCTTTCGTATCTTTGCGCCCTTTAGTGGCCCGTGGTGACTCTGTCCCATAATAAACAGTAAATTTATTTATACCCATTAATGGCCCATGATTCACATGGGCCATTTGCAGCCCGTGTTAGCTTTTGGCCTACTGAGGGCCCATAAATTCTTGGGCTTCTTTTCGGCCCTCGATTACTTCCGGTCCGTTACTGGCCTGTTCTCCTAATGGACCAAATTCAGCGCGTGGTTAGAATCGGCCCGTTTGTTGCATGTTAACCCGTTGCGCCGTTTCCAACCCGTCATGTATTCCGGCCCATTAACGACCCGTTATGGCTACGGCAGAATTAAGCCTTTGCTGTCTTCCGTCCTGTTAACGACCTGTTACCGTGCTGGCCAAATACCAATTACGACCGTTTACAGCCCATGTCGCGGTCTGGTTTTGGCACATGAATTGTTGGACCCATGTGTGGCCAATGGATCCTACAGCCCATTGGAGGCCCATTTATCCGACCGCCCATAGGAGGCCCATTGATCCTACGGCCCATAGGAGGCCCATTGATCCTATGGCTCATACGAGGCCCATTGATCCTACGGCCGTAGCAGGTTCAAGGTTACCATAGTTCGTATCTGGCCCATGGTTGTTGCGTCCACTAGCAAACAAAGGAAAAAGAAGACTAGAGAAATAAATAAGGCATAAACTGACGCTAGGCTATTAAGACGTTTGCACATATTAGATTCATTAGGCATAAAAGTTCACCACCAGTGCAAATATAGGGAACACCCTACACTATACAACAATGGCTTGCTGTTTACTTCAGCCGGTCGCTGCATGTTAAGAACAAATTTTGTATCGCAACAAAACAAATTACAATCATATAACAAAGAGAGAATTCCTTATTTAACATAGTGTCTAAATTTTAGGCCCTATTTGTCATCGACAAATAATTTCTTCCCTATCTAACAATGATTCTAAATTTTATGCCGTTTATAACACTTATGTCCATTTTAAGACTAAATGACACCTGAAAAGACCCTTTTGCCCTCATGTGGTATGTTTGCGTGCGCGCGTGTGATGTTGTGTGCATGTGTGTGCTACTGTTGTGTGTGTGCACGCGCACGAGTGTGTGTGTTTGCTACTATGCATGTACGTGTGTGCACACTGTAGCTGCCTGTTTGTTGCATCCGTCCGCGCTGTTGTGTGTGCTGCTGGGTGTGTGCTGCTGCGTCTGTGTGTGATGCGTGCGTGTGTGTGTGCTGCATGCGTGTGTGTTGCGTGCGTGTGTGCTGCTGTGTGTGCGCGCATGCATGTGTGTTGTTGCGTGTGTATATGCTGTTGTGTGTGTGCTACTGCCCTCTCACTGATGCTGCGTTTGTGTTCTACTCCGTGCACACATACCACATGAGGGGCAAAAGGGTCTTTTGATGTGTCATTTAGGCTCAAAATAGATGAAAGTGTCATAAAAGGCACAAAATTTATACTCATTGCTAGATAAGGAAGAAATAGTTTTTCAGTGTCAAATAAGGAAACGAAATTTAAGATAGTGTTAAATAAGGAATTGTTTCTATAACAAAAGGAAGGTTGGCATAAAGTTAACAGTCCGGTAGATAAATGCACCATTAGAAGTTCAAAAGCTCAGTTCATTTGACCTGACTGTTATGTTTTCATGCTGTACTATCCGATGGAGCACCATAACCTTCACCTTCATTTCTCCCAGGCTCCTGAACAACATAGCAAATGTCTGATAGTCTGGTTTCAAAACCATGCATATCTTGACGACATCGAACAATGGTTGTCCTTATTTCACAAAGGGTCTCTTTTACAGATTGGACTTGTGTCTGGAGCGTAGATATAACATTGTTTTGAGCTTGCATATCCTGATCATGAGGAAGTCTGGACGAGATTGCCTTAACAACCAACCCAGTTGTGACGCCCTCGATTCTATCGTACACTAATCATACACGCAAATGTGTACGATCAAGCTCAAGGACTCACGGGAAGATATCACAACACAACTCTAGACACAAATTAAAATAATACAAGCTTTATATTACAAGCCAAGGACCTCGAGGGCTTGAATACATAAGCTCGAATACACAAGAGTCAGCGGAAGCAACAATATCTGAGTACAGACATAAGTTAGACAAGTTTGCCTTAAGAAGGCCAGCACAAAAGCATCTACGATAAAAAAAAGGCAAGGCCTCCTGCCTGGGAGCCTCCTAACTACTCCTGGTCATCGACGGTCTCCATGTAGTAGTATGCATCGGCGGTGGCATCTGGCTCCTGGTCTCCGACATCTGGATTGCATTAACCGGAAAGGAGAAGAAAGGGGGAAAAGGGGGAGCCAAGCAACCGTGAGTACTCATCCAAAGTACTCGCAAGCAAGGATCTACACTACATATGCAACATTATCAAAGGAAGGCTGTATATGTGAACTGGGCTGCAGAAATGCCATAATAGAGGGGAGAACCTAGTCCTATCGAAGACTAGCATCTTCTGGAAACCACCATCTTGCAGCAACAGGAGGGAGTAGAGTAGCATAAAGTAAAGTAGTAGTAGTGTTATCAACCTCGGCCAGAGATCCTTTCTCGACTCCCTGCGAGAAAGCACTCCCAGAGCCATACTATCCAGTTCTCATCAAAATCCAATTCTCATCACCATCCAATTCTCATCACAAGTATCCAGTTCTAGTTGTATCGATCGGGATACAACTCCAAGTGTCCGTTACCGTAGGGCAGGCTATCGATAGATGTTTTCTTCCCTGCAGGGGTGCACCAACTTACCCACGATGCTCGATTAACTCCGGACGGACACACTTTCCTAGGTCATGCCCGGCCTCGGCCAAACAATACGCCGCAACCCGACCTAGGCTTAATAGAGAGGTAAGCACGCCGGACTAAACCTATGCCCCCAGGGGTCATGGGCCATCGCCCCGGGAACTCCTGCACGTTGCGTACGCGGCCGGTGAGCAGACCTAGCTACCTCCTTTAAAAAGGCAGGTGCTTACCAGTCCAACCCGGCGCGTGCCGCTTAGTCGCTGACGTCTAATAAGCTTCGGCTGATGCATACGACGCAGAACGCCCATACTATGCCCACGTGATGGTTAGTGCTATCAGGCCAGAGGCCCCACGGATCAAATATCCAAATCGTAGTGGATTAGGAGCACGCGGTAACAAGCAGAGACTCACGAAAGATGTGACCCCGTTGCCCCATCTCCAGGACTTGCGGCAAGGGCTAAGAATGCTCGGCCACGCCTCATAAGTATCTCGCGGGCACCTTCCAGGTCAAACCGACTCCACATCACTCGTGGGTACCCCTCAGGGTCGACCCGCCTTTCCAAGAAACAGCTGTAAAGTACAAGTATCCGTGTGTCCAAACATCAAGGGGAAAACCCGAGGAATC
The DNA here is from genome assembly GCF_002575655.3 of Aegilops tauschii subsp. strangulata. Lineage (NCBI taxonomy): Eukaryota > Viridiplantae > Streptophyta > Magnoliopsida > Poales > Poaceae > Aegilops > Aegilops tauschii. The sequence continues at coordinate 525,192,104 of NC_053039.3, forward strand.
ACCCCCGGTGAATTCCACTCGATGTAATCATCAAGGTGAACGTAAGAGGAACCACCCCCAAGGTTCACACTTGAGGGGTTGCACGACAGAGTCGTATCGGAAGTGGTTAAGGCGGAATCACCCCCGATGACCACGACCAAATAGCTACACTACAGGGTTAACATCAGAAGTGCTGTAGAGGTCTCACCCTCGGCACTCCATAGTAACCCCGTAGTGTCGAGCAAATAAGGGGAAAGTGATGTGCGGTGCCGAGGCCTGGTCTTCGATCCCGTTGATCGGGTATTCAATGATGAAGCAGGGGCAACAAGGACAAGGTGGGGGTCACTGATGGATCACTAACCAACCTATACTAAGCAGTTTAGGATAAGCAGGTAAAGTACAACAACAGATACAAAAAGCAGGCTATGCATCAGAATAGGAGCAAACAATTACAGTAGCAAAATCTAATGCAAGCATGAGAGAATGGAATGGGCGATATCGGGATGATCAAAAGGGGGGGGGGGCTTGCCTGGTTGCTCTGGCAAGGAGGGGTCGTCGTCGACATAGTCGATCACAGGGCGGCATCGGTCTCGGGGTCTACCGGAGAGAAGAGGGGGAGAAACAGTAAATACATAGCAAGCAAGTGCATAACAGGACAACATGCAGAGCTAGACGTGTTCTAACGCGGTGCTACACGATACCGGCGAAGGGGGAAGTCAACCGGGAATGTTTTCCCGGTTCTGGACCTGTGTCAGACAGATGACCGGAGGGGGAAAGTTCCATGTTCAGCATGTTAGGGGCATGTGACAGATGAACGGACCGCATATTCAGATTCGTTGGATTTTTCTGAGCAACTTTCATATAGAAAACATTTTCATCGGAGTTACGGTTTAATTTCTATGAATTTTCAAAGTTTAAACGATTTCTTGAATTTAAATCTTTCTAATTCGAAAATAAAAACAGTGAATACCGTTTGTATACAACAACACCTACCCACTATGTATGACCGATGGGGCCAGGGGCTGGGTTGACTCAGTCAACAATTGACCGGTAAACCAATGAATAGTATAAGTGGGGCCTACTTGACATTGAAACAGGCTTTTAATTAGGCTTTTTTTAAGAAATAAGATAGGCCCACATGACATAGACTACATCTAGACCAAATCAATGAATTTAGTTAACTTAGGGGGATTAGCACAAATGGGGATTAGTTTCCTAATCTCAACAGGGGCCGACCCAGGTAGTAGTGGCCTAGGCGGCTACACACACGAACACACACCACACACACAAGGCGCACACACACACTGGCCATGGAGGAAAGCAACAACACCTAGCTAGCAAGCATCAGCGAATAGCAGCAGTAGCAGCGTAGAGAGCGGTAGCAGCGGCAGGAGAGCACAGGCGGCCAAGGCAGCGGAGCATAGAGCACCAGCAGTGGTAAGCAAAGCAACTGCAGCGGCACAACAGCAACAGCAGGAGCTGCAACGCAACAGCAATGGCAGTAGGCGGAGCAGGGACCGCGGCGGTTGCGGGTGCGCCCCTTGGACGCGGCCAGGGCGAGCGGCAGCCAGCGCCGAGCGTGGCGGGGAGCAGCACGGGGCGGGCAGGCGCGGCCAAACGCGGCCCAAGGCGAGGCAGGTCGCGCGGGCGACGCGAGCTTTGGCCATGGCGTCCGATGCGTGATGCCGGGCTGTACGGCGACGGATCGAGGTCGGGAGGAGGGGGAACTGGACGAGATGGTCATCGTGTGTTTGATGGCGAGGTTGGGAAGGCCGGAGGTGGACAGGAGCGACGGGTGCGGCGACGACTGACGGCGGCTACGGCGGGGCTCGACGGAGCTAGGCCTACGTTGCGTGTGCGAGTGAACGAAGAGGGGGAGGAGATGCACGAGCTCACCCCGGAGCTGGTGGCGTGCTCAGACGCGTCGGGGGGGGGCTGAGGCGGCAGATCGACGGCGAGGCGGAGGCGGACACCGGCGGAGGGGATCGGTCGAGGCAACGTCAGCAGTGGTCCCCGGCTCCGCCCTGGTGTTGCAGGTGGCGTAGTTGATGTCGCCGGAGCTTCTAGAAGTCTTGGCGCGGCGAGAGGAGGCCGGTGGCCGCGGGATCGACGAAGGCAGCGGTGACGGCTTCGCACGAGTGTCGAGCAGGAGAGGCAGGGGCGCGAGAGGGAAGAAAAGGGGATGCTAGGGTTTCGGGGAGGAGGGGGCTGGTCTTATCCATCTCGGGGTGTCGTGGACACGAGCTCATCGGACGCGTGGACGGACGGCTAGAGGCCAAGGCTCTGTCTCTCTGTACAGAAGAAGAGGGAGAAGGCCGTGGTGGGCTTGGGCCATGCTACTGTAGCACTAGGCTTTCCAATGCATAGTGTGCACTTAGCCCCTTCTCTATTTTCCTCGGTTTCAATATTTCAGTACTGTTTTCTACTTAATTCCCATAGCAAATGAATTTAGGCCAACTTGAAATTTGGCACATAATTAGTGGGAAATATTTTGAGACAGCACAAAAGTTTTCAAGTGGTTTGGGAAAAATATAAGCATTTGTTTATATTTAAAAGCCCATCATAGTTGCCGTTGGAATCACTTTAATATTTTGCCAAGGATTAATTGGTGGGTCAAATAAGGTTGGCTTCAACATGAAAAAAATGATTAAGGGAATTGTAGAATAATGTGAACATTTTAGTTTTACTGTTCGAAGAAATAATAATTTCACTTGCGATTTTAATTTGAATTTGACTTTGATTTTGGACAAGTGGTAATTTGCATAGTAATCATGATGACATGGACACCGTTAGAGGGAGATTAATATAGCATGATTCTCAGGGTGTTACACCAGTATTACGCAGGAACGTGCTTTTGGCACTGTTAGTGAATAGGTACTGACTCAGTGCGGCAAAAGGTGACATTGCGGTTATGGTTGCCTTGTCACCTTCAGAAGGTGGCGGTTCCACCATTTGTTCCATAGCTTGCTGAAAAGTTGATTTTGTACATTAGTAGTACCAGAATAGAAGATATTAAGGAGGCAGCAAAACCAAACAGAATAGCTTTGGTGTATATACAGAACTTATTTTGGTGAACCCATGTAAAATATTTTTTGTATTTTACTGCAAAGTACATAATAATACCAGGTTCCAAACATATGACCATGTACCATGGCTAATGTATTGTCTATTTCTTCACATTGTATTGATAGCTAAGGATAAAGAGACAAAGTTGATAATATGGTAAGCATAGTATGACATCATTCATATCACAAAACAATTGAGAACAGACAAACAGGCAATTGTAACATTGTGTGGGCAAGTCCAGCACGGAACTAGATTACAGATCAAGATCAAAGGAACATCACTCCTCTCTTTTAAACCTTGTAAGATGCAATGATACGCTTAGAAAGTTGTGTATAAAATTGAAAAGAGCAATAGACATTGGCTACAAACTGTGCAGTTCAATGCACAAGTCAGAGTAAGCACTAGTTAAAAGGCATGAGGATTAAGGACTTACAACAGCGTCTTTGACCGATGTAGTCATGCCTTTCGTCTTGCTGGTGTGACAGTCCTTGAAGATTTCCATAGCATTTGGTTCACGTACTTTTTGGTCCTTGTGGGCTTTCCTCTACATGTGGAACAAGTCAATATAGATGTGATAATATGGCACAGCAAAAAGAGTGAAACATCAGCTAGTCTGTGTCCTTGGGTGCATGCTTAGGTCCCATGCAAGAAATGAGAATGAATTTCAAACACCAGGGCATCGTTGATTGCCGGCAAAATGTTTAGATGCCTGGTTTTTGAATTCTAGTAAATCAAAAACTCGTCTGATATTCATGAAATTTGGCATGCTATCATGGAATGGCACCCGACACGATGCGGTATTTTTCTTGTCCATTTTGAGAGAAGGCGCACTCGAATAATGACAGCCAACAAAGGCATTTTGAAAAAATAGCTGCCACTTTAATATCTAAAATGTTTGTATAATTCAAACCGTGTGCGTTCTATTAACCATTCACGTGACGCCATGTGTCTTGGTTTTAATGGCTGTAGGAGGTGCCGTGCGGACAGCTGCTTGACCTTGATTGAACGGGAGGCGTGCGAGCGCAGTCCGGTGCGCAGGCTGACCGAGAGGCGTGCAAGCTGTCCTCGAATGCGTAGGCTCACCGGGAAGCGTGCGAGTTGTACGCTGCATAGGCTCACTGGGAAGCGAGCCCTTCGACTTCCATGGCCGCTCGTCTTCCTCTTCGTGCGCGCGCCCCCTCAGCGGCATGGGACGCCGCCGTCGAACGCAACCTCTCAGCGCTGCCAGCTGCTGTCCTCCCGCGCCCAGCCTGTTGACCCCGGGACGACATGATGCAAAGTGAGAGCAGGATTTGTGCATCTCTTCAACGCAAACGGTTCTTTTGGATGACCCGTGTGCAACCACTTACAAAAAAATTGGTGCGATTTGCATCTATCATATTGGGTATGTTGCCATTTGTCAAACTGGAAAGATTGACATTTGTTGATCTAGTAACATTGCCATTTGTCAACCTTGTAACACTATGTTTTGTGAAAATATGAAGCTAAAAATCCCTAGCAGTATCTAATTTTTGCAACTAAATTCAGTAATTAAGCATATATTTCATTCATAGATTAAGCAGTCGTTCTTAATTTATACAAATAGTTCAACTCGACAGCTGAACCGGCCAAACTATTCCCCAATTGTTGCCATCCACGTACTGAAATAGCTAGTTCAACTATATATATTGGCTAATTTTAAGTACATTGTACAGTTCCACCACATCTATATATAGTCTGATGAACAGAACAAAATAGCCCCTAAATACTACTACTACGGAGGGTCTTTGTACTACTTCCGGCTGCCTCTCCTCTGCCGAGTGCGCTCAGTAAGAGGCAGAGGAGGAGGAGCCTTCCGACGAGCTGGACAATTAGAATACGGTGCCTGCCGCTGCTGTAGCTTCAGCGACGCTCACCTTGAACACCCTCTGCCGCTCTAGACGACCCCTCTCGAAGCGGTGGTTCTCCTCGTAGATCTCCTGAGTCCTCGCCTCTGAGGCGGTGTGTGCCGCGGCCATGGCGGCGGTAAGGCTCTTTGCGTGCTCGACGAGGCACTCCTCCACCTCCCGCAGGAACTCGGTGTAGCGCGCAAGGTCGCTAACGCACGTGCAGGCATCCACCTCCGCCTCCCGCCTTCGGGCGGTGGTGGCAGAGCGGGTGATGACCCCGGCGGTCGACGGTGGGCTAGCGGCCATGGCGGTCGACGATGGGGTGGCGGCCAAGACCAACACCTCCCGCCTTCGGGCCGCGGTGGCGGAGCGGGTGATGGCCACGGTGGCCGGCAGTGGGGTGGCGGCCACGGCGGCCACCTCCCGCCTTCGGGCCACGTGGTGGAGCGGGAGATGGCCCTGGCTTTCGACGGTGGTGTGGCGGCAACGGCGCCCGGCAACGGCGCCCGGCAACAGCTGCCGACGGGCAGCGGCGGTGGAGCGTGTGGTGGGTGTTCCGCGCACACCCAACAAGGATGCCAGGCACACTACACTACGCCGGGGACTGCACCGCTGCCGCGGTGTAGCCTCCTAGCTGGAGCTGTCCTCTGATGACGGCGGAGTGGCTGAGCGACGAAGACGGACCGGTGACATTGGTGATTATGGGAAAAGTAGACGAGATAAGCTACAGGGAGGGAGGGGAAAATGCGACGCAGGACTCGCCGGCCGTGAGGGTTTTTATAGCAGGCCGGTAAGCATTGGGATTTTGCGGGATTTCACCGAGTCGGGCGGGAAGCTTGCGCGGGAACCTGCGAGGTTGCGCGGGAACGGGCTCACCGATGATTCATTGGCGCCACCGTTTGGCCAAAAGAACACCCCCGCGCGCTATACAAGCTTGCGCTCTAATCCGTCTGCGGCAGCGGGGTGACAAGACGTGTGAGAGGAGGACGAAAGGCCACGTACAGACATGGTTAATAAAATAAACATTTGCGGTTTAATTACCTACTATACCCCCGTCCTGGTGTATAAGTATGATTTAACTAATAAAATACGAATGCATGTCGCCAAAGATTATATAGTTGGATTCGTATTTGAACATAGTTTCCAATTATATAATTTTTATAACATGCATTAACATTTTGTGGATTAAATTTGAGGGCAAAGTATGGCACAGAATATAAAGGGGACTATAGACTAGACGGAGGTGGTAGCACAGGGCCGCTTTCTACACAACGACTCAACTGTCGGCCGGCTTGTAGGCGACGATTTCCTGCGTGTTCAATTGCTCTATGCGTGTGGTTGCTTGCGGTTCAGGCGGCCGCGGCGCGCTCTGCTCGCGTCCCGCCGCGCGCGCTCTGCTCTAGCGTCCCTCCGGGTGCGCTGCCCTCTTCCCTCCACGCGCGCTGCCAGTGTTTGGGGCCGGCGCACGATCATGCACGTTCGTGTGCATGCGGTTGCATCGGGCGTGGCGCCATGATGCGTTTACCCGCTGCAAAAACTGCCATGCGGACGCCCAGAGAATCCAGGCCACCCGGCCCCCATTTATTCTTGCGGCCATTTACCTTATATCTCTCGCGTCACACGACACAATAAGCACACCAACGACGACACATACAGAGAGGACATCCAGCGGTTCCAATGGCGCTCCCCGTGGCTCCAATGGTGCTCCCAGCGGCCGACGACGACAACCGCGGGCAGTTCACACCGCATCACGTAGTGGATACCCAGGTGATGGGGAAGGCCCTCTCGGTGGTGTACACAAACAATCCGGACTCGGTGGAGAGATTCATCCCAACAATGGAGCAGTTCCTTGCCGAGGACAAGTACAGAGTGGTCGGCTTCGACCTCGAGTACACCATGGGTCGTGTCGGGCACGATCAGAAGGTTGCCGTCGCCCTGTTTTGTGTGCGAAATTACGTCCTCGTCTATCACTACCACCTTGCCACAAAGCCTTGCGAGCGTTTCTCCAGGTTTATCAACAGCTCCGACTACAGTTTCGCTACAGTGGACACCACCAACGATCTAAAAGCGCTCAAGGTTTCGGGCTTGAAATGCCCGAATCTGTCAACATCCAGCACCACTACAAGGTCTGGGGGAGTGACAACAACAAACTAATCTCCCTAGTTGACCTCGCCTCGGCCATCATCGACCCCTACTTCGCGAAGATGAAGGAAGAGAGCAAGAAGGACAAGAATGCCTGGCACAGTGTTTGGCATGAGAGACTAGATGAAGAACACGTCAAGGACGCGGCCAAGGACGCGTACACAAGCTACAAGATGTATATGCGGATCGTTGACATGAGGTACTGTCTTCTTCCTAACCCAGACGAGGGATCGAGCCACATAGCAGTGGCGGGAGCGTCGCAAGAAGTAGATGACTAGACGATCGTTTGTCCTACTTTAGAATGCATCAATTGTTGATTGAGGTGTGTGTGAATGATCTGTGTAGTCACTTATGTAATTGGATGTTTATTTGAGTTATATATATATACATGTTATTCTACTGTAGACAGAGCAAATCACACGGCTTATTAGCAGCAATCGTCTGTGTTATTATTGGTCTTCGCACACATTTCTGATTACGGGCCTGTTTGCCGCGTATCACACACATCTTGTTCAGTTGAACCGTTTCCATTGTGTTGCCTAATCACACACAGTTCATCCTTGTGAACCGTATGCTGTATATTGCACACGCCTTCATCTGGCTGCCCGTTTCTTTTGTTCCTCCTCAACCCAAACAGTTAATTGAACTGAACCGTATGCCTTGCATCGCACACGCAACTAAAATTTGAACCGTGTTTGATGCACCCATCATCCACTACTAGGAAAAGGGCTATAGTTAATATGGACATTAATGGCGCACCATGTATGTGGTGCGCCATTGCTATATAGTAGTGGCGCACCAGATACAGGTGCGCCATTATTGACATATTACTAATGGCGCACCTGATGTGTGGTGAGCCATTACTAGTTTAGAAAAAAAATTAAAAAAAAATTGTTATTAACGGCGCACCAGGGGATAGTGCACCATTGCTAGTTGACATATTAATGGCGCACCTTCACCAAAGTGCGCCATTACTATGTGTATGACTTGGTTAAACCTTGGTCAAACTTAGTAATGGCGCACTTTGCATAGGTGCGCCATTAACACATAGTAATGGCGCACTTTGGTGAAGGTGCGCCATTAATATGTCAACTAGTAATGGCACACTATCACCTGGTGCGCCATTACTATGTCAACTAGTAATGGCGCACTATCTCCTGGTGCGCCATTACTAACTTTCTTTGCACCCACCCCCCCGCCCCCCGTGGACCGCCTTTTCTGTTTTTAAAAAAATAAAAGAAAATGATGGAAATGTCAAAAAAAAAGAAAAGAAAATAAGTTTCCCATGTGATATGTGGTCTAGTTGTTGGGAAAATTTACAAATATGAATTTCAACTTTATTTGCAAAATCTCTCTGGAATTTAGTAAAATGGGCATAACTTTTCCATACGAACTCGGATTAAAAAAATATATATGAAAAATCATCGTCTTGAAAAGTTACATCCGAATTGAACCGGGGGAACATTGTTCAAGATTTTCAGAATCCCAAAAAACCTAGCAGAACGAAAGATACGGGGTTTTTAAGATCTAGAGGGGGGAATGGAAAAAGTTTCAAACTTACTAGTGGCGCACCATTTGCTAGGTGCGCCACTAGTAACAGAAAAAAAATTGGTTTCGATTTTTTTTCAAAATATGATACGTAATATGACAGGGAAGTTTGAAATATTTTTTCAAAATTTCATCACACTCATGAACATGAGCAAAGTCCTAGACATCAACAAGGTTTAATAGGATTGATATGATATATATATCAACAGTGCCTGTGAAGTGAGCTGGTGTTGGGGCTGGATAGAACTGCCAAGTTAAGTGTGCTCAGGCTGGAGTAGTGTGAGGATGGTTGACCTTCCGGGAAGTTTGACCACGGAATGCGATTTGACTTGAGATTAAGCCATAGTGACCCGAGATTAACAAAAAATGAAAAAAAATGATCTTTTTTTTAAATTTAAAAAAAATTGTTAGTAATGGCGCACTTCTATGTGGTGCGCCATTACTAAGTCAGATAGTAATGGCGCACCAGATAGGCATAGTAATGGCGCACCAGAGGTGCGCCATTAGTATTTGTTACTAATGGCGTGATAATAGTGGCGCACCTATAGTGCGCCATTAATGACCAAAACAGGTGCGCCACTAATTAGCCTTTTCCTAGTAGTGATCGCAATCGTTTTGAACCTTTTTGATGGTTTTTATACCACCGTTTGCGATTATGGCATCGCACACAGTTTCGTCGAAGGGTCTTTGATCGTAGTGTCGCGTTTGGACCATCCTGCAGTAGTGACACATGACCCCCTAGAAGATCATCCATCTTCGGCACCCTCTTGTGTACGCGATGGTTCACTATTCTTGATTATGATGAGGCCCAAAGACAGTTAGCAGATCGTCGACAGCTAGAGCCGAGCCCCAATTACGGCACGTGCGACCGCACTAGATGATTACAGTCGTTAGCGCCAGCTGCTAGAATTCAAGTGAGCCAACGGCCTCTATTTTTGCCGCGGGGACATATTTTTTGCGTGAACACCAGTGCATGCCTGACGACAGCACATGCGAAGATGATAGACTACTACGTGAGATTCAGGAAGTTCGAGCTGATAGCGAGGAACACCATTTTTTCTATTCTCTTGTTTTTCCACTTTCCAGGAGAATAATTTTTCGGTGACAAAAAAACAGAGAAAAAATAAGTCACTTATTTTCAATTCTAGAAGGTCCCAAGAAGGGGAGAGGTCAAATGGTGCCCATCTGCCCGTTGTGCTCCCAACTCACAACCAGGGTGGTGCGACCAGGGCCACTTGGACCCCATGGGCACCCCTCCACCGCCTCCATGTTCCCCTAACATTATACACTCCTTAAGCTTGTATATATAGAGGCATAAACATGGATGCCAGAAAAATGTACTATATATATATCAAAATGAACTACTTCCACTCTACACACAAATACCATCACCTCTTATAAACTCGTGTTTGTAAAACATGGATACAAAAACTATTACAAGCTGGATGATAAAACAAGGTACAAAAACAAAGGATGAAATAGGGATATGTGGGCTGAAGCAAGAGCTTATAATGGAGTTGGAGGAGTAGAATGGATATCTTTCCTCTTTTGCCACTTCACTATTTGGTGGTAGTGTGCCTTGTACCCTGAGTATGCCATGGTACTTATATAGGGACAAAGGGGAGGCATATCCCATGGCCAGCCAATTTGCACTTCCTTCAAGATGCAAAAAACCTCCACTCTCTGCTCACATAAATATGGCAAATGAATATTGGGATATTATTTATATATACATTAATGATGCACATCTTCATAAAAGCCATATTGGTGACTTATGCGACGACAAAGGGATGCGTTGGGTAGCACAAGAGAATGGATGTAGGATTAGGGAAGGCTGGTGGGACGAAGGGCAACGACGATGTAGAGGATCATGTGTGAGAGGTGCTCAGGGCAGGAGGGAGGGATAAGTAGGTTTATAAATATTTAGAAATGAAAATATATTACAAAATTATTTGAGGAGGTTTATAAATGCAATGACGTACTTCAGAGTATTGTGTTAAAAATCAATGTCTCGCGAAATGTTAAAACTATCTCAAGTAGCTCTGAGCCTCTCTCCGACAAATTATGCAAAACATACCATCGATTATAGTTGGCAAATAAATTATGTAACTATTTCTTTCTGGTATTTGTTTATAAAAGTGACAATGGACAAATATGCATGCTATTGCGCCATATTTATATTGGTGCCGATCAAGCAATATATCAATGCCATGGAATCAAGGATAGCGTCTCATGTTCTTCTTGCTTAGAACGAACGAACTTTAACATTAATGTTTCAAAATTAAACAACACAATGAAACTAAACAACACGACAATGCATACATAAGAAAACATAGTTCCATGAGCAGAAAAATATTTCATCCATCGCTCAAGGAAGTTCGAATGTGCTAGACCATGGTGTTCTTCTTCTTGTTGACGACTTCCTTAATTACGGACTCGAGATCCTGAACCTTGATAGGCTTGGGCACAAAAATATCAGCACCAGCACTTATGAACACCTCCATGGCATCGTCATCAGCTGACATCCCAACAATCTTCACATCAGTTTCCCCCATAGCACGGATCTTTACAACTGCCTGTTAAGAAACACAACAAGTGAATTTTTAGTTTATTTGCAAACTTAAAACAAGGACTTATGTTCAAATCAATACATTTCTAAAAATTGTAAATACATTGAAAATCCAAAGGGAAAGCTAAGCACCTCAGGACCAGTCATGATGGGCATGTCCTTATCGCAAAAAATAATGTCAAACTTCTTCCCCTCGAGGAATAGGTCAACTGCTTCTTTTCCATTCACGGCGAGAGTAATCTCACATTGATAATTGCGTAACTTCTGCAAGAGGACCATCCATTGAACTGTGTTGTCCTCAACAACTAGTACCTTCATAGAGGAGGATCCTTGGGCCTTGGATGCCATGATCAGCTAAGTGAATTTTAAAATAGATAAAGAAATTAGTTATTCCCTTACACACTCATGCCAAATACACGCAAGGAGATTGTTATTCTTGAAAAGAGTCAATAGAAAAAACGTAATATTAATTAGTGACATCATAGTTTCACTAATATAGAATTCCCAAAACATGATCAAAAAGTAATAGAAGAAATCTGGTACCTTCCATACTATAGATTGATGATTGTTATATGCATGATTAATTTTGCATGTTTCCATTTATGAAATCATGTAGCTCCAGAAAATAGACACGGCCAAATAACATCAACATAGAAAATTAACCATAAAGAATGGCAACACGTATATATAGAGGCATAAACATGGATGTCAACACAAGTGTACTATATAGATCAAATGAACTACTTACACCCTACACATATATAAACTCACCTTTTGTAAACTCATGTATATAATACATGGATACAAAAACTACAAAGGGTGGATGATGAAAAAAGATTGAGAAACAAAGGATGGAATAGGGATATGAAGGCTAAGGCTAGAACTTACAGTGGAGGAGATGGATGACCAGGAGGTCCAGGAGGAAGAGAATGGAGATCTTTCCGCTCTTGCTGCTTGACTGCTTGGTGATGGTGTGCCTTGTACCCCGATTATGTTGTGTTATATATAGAGGGTCGAAGGGGAGACGCGGCTCATGGCCAGCCAATCTCCATCGCCTTCACGATGCAAAAATGTGCACCGCTCTCCACTGTAATTAATATGGCAAACCAATATTGGGAGATTTTATTAAATAATGATCCATCTTTCCAGATATGCAAGATTTCCCGCTTCTATATTGATAGAGGAGTGTGTTGGGTAGCATGAGAAAGGTGATGGAGGATGGATGGGAAGAAGAATATTAGCGACACATAGGATCGGGGCAGAGTGCCGATCAGTGATGGGTGGGTGGGATAAGATGGGTTATAAATGTCTGTATATTGAAATATATTGCATAAATGCAAGGAAATGCTTTATAGTATCATGTTAAAAAACAATATATCACAAAATATTAGGAAATCTGAAGGGATCCTCGCCTTTCTCCTACGAATTATGCAAAAACAATACTAAACTCATTAAATAAATATGTCGGTGCACAAAAGTAGGGGCCCTTCTGTACCCCTTTACTTTTGCACGGGTAGTCGTAGCCGCGCCCGTGGCCATGCTTGACGGGGCAGAGGAAGGAAAGATACAAGACTACCAGGGCAGCGCTCAAGCCAGGGGCGTGAAGAGCAAAAGGACAAGATGGGCTTCCCCCGGCAAGAGCCTTGCCGGGACGGCCTACGTAGCCCCGGCAAGAGCCTTGCCGAGGCAACTTGCCCAACACCAGCAAGGCCGCTTCCCTCGAGCCTGAGAATTCTGACACAATCGACAACATCAAGAGCAAGGTTCGGGAGCGCCTACATGATGGCATGCAGATCTTCGTAAAGACCGATGATCCGCAAGGACTACATAAGAACCAGAAGACAAGACGCTAGCAAGATCCCTGCTGAGGACGCCCGCAAGGCCCCGACAAGACCCTTGTCGGGGGCGTCAGAAAGATCGCGGCAAGGCTTTGCTGCCCCGTCGCCGCCCCAGCACCGTGGCCAGCCCACCAACTAGGCAAGTACCTACGTGGCAGTATGTGGCTTCTAGGCCAACTAGTCAAGCACCTGCGTGGTGGCATGCAGATCTTCGTGAAGACCCTGCCACCGCACTAGCACAGCAACCTGCCAGCCTGCATGGCACTACGCGCCTCGTTGGCCCGGACATGCGTCGAAGCGAGGCGAAGCGGTGACGGACGGGACGGACTCCGTTGCCGTCCCCGATAAAGCAAGAGGACACATAAGCAGCGCATTAAATGCGTTTTGTCCTGTGATGTCTGGCAATAAGCTTGTACACTATAGATACTTTCCACCTCCTGTGTGCCACTTTGGCGACCCCTTTGACCTATAAAAGGAGGCGCGAGGCGTACTGAGGAAGGATTCAGCTTTTTGGGCTAGGCATGTGAAAGGATCGAGAAGAGGTGTCTAGAGGGGAGTGAATAGACTCTTCACAAAGAAAAGTTGCATTTTTTAATTTCTTTAAGTTGATGTGGAGTTTTAGCACAAGTTTAAACATTCACAATACATATCAAGCACGCATGACAAGAGTATATGAGCAGCGGAAAGTAAAGCATGCAATTTAGAAGAATGTAAAGGGATGGGATTGGAGTGTGCAAACGCAATTGGAGACACGGAGATTTTTGGCGTGGTTCCGATAGGTGGTGCTATCGTACATCCACGTTGATGGAGACTTCAACCCATGAAGGGTAACGATTGCGCGAGGCCACGGAGGGCTCCACCCACAAAGGGTCCACGAAGAAGCAACCTTGCCTATCCCACCATGGCCATCGCCCACGAAGGGCTTGCCTCACTAGGGTAGATCTTCACGAAGTAGGCGATCTCCTTGCCCGTAAAAACTCCTTGGTTGAACTCCACAATCTTGACGGAGGCTCCAAAGTAACACCTAACCAATCTAGGAGACACCACTCTCCAAAAGGTAATAGATGGTGTGTTGATGATGGACTCCTTGCTCTTGTGCTTCAAATGATAGTCTCCCCAACATTCAACTCTCTCTCTCAGATTTGGATTTGGTGGAAAGATGATTTGAGTGGAAAACAAGTTGGAGAAGGCTAGAGATCAAGATTTATGTGGTTGGAATGGAATATCTTGACCTCAACACATGAGTAGGTGGTTCTCTCTCAGAAAATGTATGCTGGAAGTGTAGGCATGTTCTGATGGCTCTCCTCACGAATGAAGAGTGGGTGGAGGGGTATATATAGCCTCCACACAAAATCTAACCGTTACACACAAATCACCAAACTCGGTGGGACCGAATAATGAAACTCGATCAGACCGATTTAGTTCAAAATGTGAACGTTAGGATAATCGGTGGGACCGATTTCATTAGGGTTAGGGCATAATGTAATCTCGGTGAGACCGATTACACAAACTTGGTGAGACCGATTTTGGTAATAAGCTAACCAGAGAGTTGGTCAGGCAAACTCGGTGAGACCGATTCAAATCTCGGTAAGGCCGAAATTATTGCAACAGGCAACAGAGAGTTTGCAAGCCCATCTCGGTGAGACCGAGATCCCATTGGTGAGACCGAAGTGACTAGGTTTTGTGGCAGTGGCTATGTCAAGTGAACTCGGTGGCGCCGGATAGAATGTTTCGGTGGGGCCGAGTTTGACTTTTGGTTTGGGACATATGTGGATATGATAAAGTGGTTGAGGGTTTTGGAGCATCTCACTAAGCACTTTGAGCAAGCAAGCCATTAAGCAACACCTCATTCCCTTTTAATTGTATTGGCTTTCCTAAGGACTCAATGTGATCTTGGATCACTAAAAGTAAATGTAGAGTCTTGAGCTTTTGAGCTTGAGCCAATCCTTAGCACCTTGAAGGGGTTCCACATCCTCTTGTCCACGCCACTCCATCTGTTGAACTTGTCTGAAATATTCTAGATAAAAACATTAGTCCAACAGGAGATATGTTGACATTAATTACCAAAACCACCCAGGGAGCACTTGTGCTTTCAATCTCCCCCTTTTTGGTAATTGATGACAACATACATCAAAGCTTTATACAAAGATATAGAGAATAGCAAGTAAAGCTTTGGAAGGAAATGTAACATGCATAGGATGCCCCTATATGTATGCAATCATGTCAATATGGAATGTAAGAGCATGTGAATGCATAAACATGACAGAGCAAGCAATGTGTTACATGTATCTTGGCTATATGCATCAGAGCAAATGATGAGAATATATGAAGTTGTAACTTCATGTTCATGATTCCTTCTTGCAAACAATATGTACATCAACAAGAATTCATCATGCACATGAGTGTAATGCATATACTTACCTTGTGGTCTTAAGCTGGCTTAGGAAGAGATGAACCTGAGTAAACAAGGTTAGATAACACAGATATATCTACTAGACAGAGCAAACAAAAGAACCACAAGAGTACCAAGATTGGGATGACATGTAGAGAGTGAGTACTAGGTACTCTATTTGATATAGACATGTCCCCAAAGGTAAAAGATGTGCAATAAATTTAAAGATTTCCTTCCCTAGCAGTCTTTCTCCCCCTGAATCTTATATTGGATAATGGGAGAAAATAGGGAAACAAAATCAGAGCAAAAGCAGATCGGATCACAGAAACATAACACAGACTAACATGTCTTTCCCCTCTTAAAGACATGTGACTTCTCTCCTCTTGAGCACCAAGCATCTGGGGCCTTTCATGTGATTATCTCTCTCCCTGTTGAAGTACTCTCTCCCCTTTTGAAGTGATTAAGCTTTGATGTGATCTCTCTCTCCCCCTTTGACATCATTTTCCAATAAGGGGTCTTCTGGAGTGTGAGTCAAAATAGGTTTGGTCCTTGAGTCACAGAGCAAAGCAGCATATAGAATATGATGCTGGTAGAGGACAAGAATCATTGAGTGGAGATGGAACAAAAGTGCAGGGTGCAAGTGGCAAATTATCTTCTCTGCAGTGAAATCAGTGACACCGAGTTGTGTTTTTCGGTTAGACCGAAATGGTTCGGATTGACCGAGAGTGACAGATCGGTGTGACCGAGTTGAACGCAGAGAAATGGCAATTTTCACCTCAGCTCACTTAGACAAGTAAGATCTCACAAAGATTTGCAATGAATTTGATGCAGGAAATGCAGAACAAAACAGAGAAACGAAAATAAAATCTAGATGAAGTTTTTTTAAGGAAGGGGAACAATAATGCAAGAAATAAATGCAAGAACTTAGAGAAACACCAGAGAACTTCATCTAGAATTGGGCGGCGACAAAGTCACCTATGTTAGAGTATATTGACTGAGGAGTCAAGTGAGAACACTTGATCATAAGTCATACTCATCGTTAAAGCTCAAAATGGGGTTACCATTTTTCATTTAAGCATTTGATGTATTCACATCTTGTTGAGGTTCTTTGACCCAGGAAGAGCACTTGTGTATCCAACATGACAATCATGAAATTTGATACTAAATGAAATTTGATATAGAATTTGTCAAAGGATATGTTGAACAGTTTCATGCTTCCTTCTCTTCAACCACCATGGTATAGAAACTTGGTGATGTAGAGATTGCTCAAGATGTGAGTGGATTGCAATCTCATGGATTTCGTTTCATCCAAGTACCTACAAGGGTTAGATAGCATGCAAGGGTACAAATATATCCGAGACACTTGATCATAAGAGAAAAGTCAAGGATTAGTCATAGGCTCATGCCTTGCATGTATCCAAATGGAGTTCCTACTCCAAGTTTGAAGCATCAATGATGTTCAATTCACCTCTCAATCGGGAAAATACTTTGTCATCAAGCGGTTCGGTGAATATATCTGCCAATTGCTTATCGATACGAACATGCTTAAGATCAATGCCCCCTTTAGCAACATGATCTCGAATGAAATGATGACGAACTTCAATATGCTTAGTTCGAGAATGTTGCATGGGATTGTGAGAAATCTTAATAGCACTCTCATTGTCACAAAGCAATGGAACATGTTTAACATTGATCCCATAATCCTTATGAGTTTGGGTCAGCCAAAGTAATTGAGCACAACATGAACCGGCGGCAATGTATTCCGCTTCGGCGGTGGATAAGGATACCGAGTTTTGTTTCTTGGAGGACCAAGACACAAGAGATCTACCAAGAAATTGACAAGTACCCAAAGTGGATTTTCTATCAACCTTGTCTCCGGCATAGTCTGAATCGGAGTAGCCAACAAGATCAAAAGAAGACCTCTTAGGATACCAAATGCCAAAATTTGGTGTATGTATTAAGTATCTCACTATCCTTTTCACAGCCTTAAGATGACATTCTCTGGGGGCTGCTTGATATCGTGCACACACTTAGCATAATATCGGGACGGGAGGCAGATAGATATAACAATGAACCAATCATAGATCAGTAAACCTTTTGGTTAACTGATTTGCCATCCTTGGTCAAGTCAAGATGTCCACTAGTAGGCATGGGTGTTTTCATACCTTTGCTTTCTTGCATGTTGAACTTCTTGAATAAGTCCTTGGTGTACTTTGTTTGAGAAACAAAGGTGCCTTCCCTAGTTTGCTTGATTTGCAAACCAAGAAATAACTTGAGTTCACTCATCATACACATCTCAAACTTCTTCGACATTAGCTTCCCAAACTTTTCACTAAAATGAGGGTTAGTCGAACCAAATATGATATCATCAACATAAATTTGGCACACAAATAATTCATCATTAACCCTTTTATTAAAAAGAGTGGAATCTATCTTTCCAATCTCAAAGCCTTTTTCAATAAGGAACTTGGTCAAGCATTTGTACCACGGTCTTGGAGCTTGTTTAAGACCATAAAGAGCTTTGTGAAGTTTGTAAACATGGTTGGGTTTCTTAGGATTGAGAAAGCCGGGAGGTTGCTTAACATAAACTTCCTCCTCAATTACACAATTTAGAAAGGCACTTTTGATATCCAGTTGGTACAAGGTGATATCATGGTGATTAGCATAGGCAAGTAAGATGCGAATGGACTCAAGTCTAGCAACGGGGGCATATGTCTCACCGTAGTCCATACCTTCGACTTGAGTGTAGCCTTGGGCGACGAGACGTGCTTTGTTGCGGATGACTTGACCATCTTAATCTTGCTTGTTGCGAAACACCCATTTGGTACCAATGATGTTGTGGTTGTTGTCAGGCTTCTCGACCAATGTCCACACTTGATTTCTCTCAAAGTTGTGTAGCTCTTAATGCATGGCATTTATCCAATCCGGATCTTCCAATGCTTATTCAACCTTCATAGGTTCAATGCTAGAGATGAATGAATAATGTTCACAAAAGTTAGCCAAACGAGTTTTAGAGTGAGTGATTCTCCCGGTTTGAATATCTTCAACGATGGTCTCTTGAGACTCTTGCTCGAACTCGTGAGAGCTTTTGCTTGGGTCGGGGTGGAACATCTTCTTCATTATCTTGGCCTTCTTCATTGTTGACGTTGTCATTCTCTCGTCGTGGTGGACAAGGAGGTTGATGAGGTTCATCTTGATGCATTTCCTCGTTTTCTTCATCTTGATGTGTCCCACTTGTGGATGCTTCCATGTCAACTCTTGGTTCACCTTGTCGTGAGGTAGAAGCTTCCACTTGGATGGACGAGGTACTCTCCTTCACCTCCATTGGACGAATCTTGCCAATAGACAAGTCTTGGATAGCTTCGGAAGGGTCTTTGTCTCGTACATCAATTGGCAATTGCTCTACTTGCGAGCCGTTAGATTCATCAAACTTCACATCTACCGTCTCTTCAACCTTTCGGGTGAAATTATTGTAGACACGGTGAGTGTGAGAGTTTGAGCCATAACCAAGTAGGAAACCCTCATGAGATTTAGGAGCAAATTTAGAACGACGATGCTTATCAAGAATGTAACACTTTGAGCCAAATACTCGAAAGTATCCAACTTGGGGTTTGTTACCGGTGAGGAGTTCGTATGCCGTCTTGCTGAGTAGGTTGTGAAGATACAAGCGATTTGTTGCATGACAAGCCGTCTCAACCGCTTCTGCCCAAAAGTGTTTTGGAGTCTTGTACTCATCAAGCATCGTTCTTGCCATCTCAATAAGAGTTCGGTTCTTGCTCTCAACAACTCCATTTTGTTGAGGTGTCTACGTAGCTGAGAACTCGTGTGAAATCCCTTCTTCGTCAAGAAAGGTATCCACATTTGCGTTCTTGAACTCCGTTCCGTTGTTGCTGCGAACCTTCTTGATCTTCACTTCAAATTGATTTTGGGCCTTCCTAGCGAAGTTCTTGAAGATCTTTTGGACCTGCGATTTATCATCAAGAAAGAACACCCACGTAAATCTTGAAAAATCATTGACTATAACTAGACCAAATGAGCTTCCACCGAGACTCTTGTAGGCATTGGGACCAAAGAGATCCATATGAAGTAGCTCGAGCAGTCTTCTCGTGGTCATGATGTTCTTCACGGGGTGACTTCCTCCAACCTGTTTTCCTGCTTGACAAGCACTGCACAATCTATCCTTGTCAAATATAACATCTTTTACTCCAAGGATATGATCACCTTTAATAAGCTTATCAAGATTTCGCATGCCCACATGACCTAACCTTCTATGCCACAACCAGCCTTTCGAAGATTTAGCAATTAAGCAAGTTCTAGGTGGAGCCTTTTTAGTGAAGTCAACAATGTAAAGATCACCTCTACGTATACCGGTAAAGACCATTTTATGATTATCTGTACGAAACACTGGGCAATCTACTTCAGTAAATAGGACATTGAAACCAAAGTCAGCAAGTCTAGATACGGAAAGTAGATTGTAGCCAAGAGATTCAACAAGCATAAAATTTTGTATGGAGCTATCATGTGAGATGGCCACCTTACCAAAGCCAACCACCTTACCGTTTGATTTATCACCAAAAGTGACGTACTTCTGAGGGCCGTCATTTTCAGCAAGCTCAGGAAACATATCCTTGTCTTCGGTCATATAATCATTACATCCACTATCAAGGACCCATTCCTTTCCTCTAGCAATGTAGCCGCGAAGATTAGCCATAAGACCAAAGTGTCTCATTGCATCATCAAGGTCATTATCATCATCCTCATCATAGTATCCATGTTCAACATCATCTTGTAATTGGTCATTTCCTAGAGAAGGTGATTCATTAGAAGTATGACCGTAACAATGTTCATCTCTATGGATTTTAATGCCTTCGGAAAAGATATGGCTAATAATTCCGACATCTTGTTTGGCATGCATGAGATCATGAATCTCAAACAGGCAATCATCAAACTTAGGATCACTAGTACTCATCCTATTCAAGGCAATAGACTTATGAAGAATCTCATCTAGATTTTCTAAGGAATAATTTGGGAATCGTTCCTCAAGAAATCTCCATATGATGTAAGCACAATCAAGAGTAGGCAAACATCCAATCAAGTTTCTAGGCAAATCTCTAGTGATAAGATTGACAGTTCTAAGGTTGTGAATCATGTCAATAGACTCATCAAGGGTAGGATGTAAAGGATCAACATGAGGTGCACAAGGGCTAATAATATACTTGCTGAAATGATATTCATTGAAAATCACAAGCATCTTATTTTCCACTCATGAAAGTACTCTCCATCAAGTATAGGCACTCTACGTCTAAGACTCCCCAACGTAGACTCATTCATCTTCCTCCAAAGGTGTTTAAACCAAAGCAATGGAGACCAAAGGTCTGATACCAATTGAAAGGATCGAGAAGAGGTGTCTAGAGGGGGGTGAATAGACTCTTAACAAAGAAAAGTTGCAGTTTTTAATTTCTTTAAGTTGATGTGGATTTTTAGCACAAGTTTAAACATTCACAATACATATCAAGCATGCATGACAAGAGTATATGAGCAGCAGAAAGTAAAGCATGCAATTGCAAGAATGTAAATGGATGGGATTGGAGTGTGCAAACGCAATTGGAGACATGGAGATTTTTGGCGTGGTTCCGGTAGGTGGTGCTATCGTACATCCACGTTGATGGAGACTTCAACCCACGAAGGGTAACGGTTGCGCGAGTCCACGGAGGGCTCCACCCACGAAGGTGTTGGGAATCGTAGCATAATTTAAAAATTTTCCTACGCTCACCAAGATGCATCTATGGAGTATACTAGCAACGAGGGGAAAGGAGTGCATCTACATACCCTTGTAGATCGCGAGCGGAAGCGTTCCAATGAACGTGGATGACGGAGTCGTACTCGCCGTGATCCAAATCACCGATGACCGAGTGCCGAACGGACGGCACCTCCGCGTTCAACACACGTACGGTGTAGCGACGTCTCCTCCTTCTTCATCCAGCAAGGGGGAAGGAGAGGTTGATGGAGATCCAGCAGCACGACTGCGTGGAGGTAGATGTAGCGGGATGCCGGCAGGGCTTCGCCGAGCTTCTACGAGAGAGAGAGGTGTAGCAGGGGAGGAAGGAGGCGCCCAAGGCTGAGATACTACTGACCTCCCTCCCCCCCTTTCTATAGGCCCCCTGGGAGGGGGGGCGCCGGCCAAACCCCATCTAGATGGGGGGGCGGCGGCCAAGGGGGTGCCTTGCCCCCCAAGGCAAGTGGGGCGCCCCCCCCCCACCCTAGGGTTTCCAATCCTAGGCGCAGGGGGGAGGCCCATGGGGGGGCGCCCAGCCCACTAGGGGTTGGTTCCCTTCCCACTTCAGCCCACGGGGCCCTCCGGGACAGGTGGCCCCACCCGGTGGACCCCCGGGACCCTTCCGGTGGTCCCGGTACAATACCGGTAACCCCCGAAACTTTCCCGGTGGCCGAAACTTGACTTCCTATATATAATTCTTCACCTCCGGACCATTCCGGAACTCCTCGTGACGTCCGGGATCTCATCCGGGACTCCGAACAACTTTCGGGTTTCCGCATACACATATCTCTACAACCCTAGCGTCACCGAACGTTAAGTGTGTAGACCCTACGGGTTCGGGAGAAATGCAGACATGACCGAGATGCCTCTCCGGTCAATACCCAACAGCGGGATCTGGATACCCATGTTGGCTCCCACATGTTCCACGATGATCTCATCCGATGAACCACGATTTCGAGGATTCAATTAATCCCGTATGCAATTCCCTTTGTCAATCGGTATGTTACTTGCCCGAGATTCGATCGTCGGTATCCCAATACCTTGTTCAATCTCGTTACCGGCAACTCTCTTTACTCGCACCGTAATGCATGATCCCGTGACTAACGCCTTAGTCACATTGAGCTCATTCTGATGATGCATTACCAAGTGGGCCCAGAGATACCTCTCCGTCACACGGAGTGACAAATCCCAGTCTCGATCCGTGCCAACCCAACAGACACTTTCGGAGATACCCGTAGTGCACCTTTATAGTCACCAAGTTACGTTGTGACGTTTGGCACACCCAAAGCACTCCTACGGTATCCGGGAGTTGCACGATCTCATGGTCTAAGGAAAAGATACTTATCATTGGAAAAGCTCTAGCAAACGAAACTACACGATCTTTTATGCTATGCTTAGGATTGGGTCTTGTCCATCACATCATTCTCCTAATGATGTGATCCCGTTATCAATGACATCCAATGTCCATAGTCAGGAAACCATGACTATCTATTGATCAACGAGCTAGTCAACTAGAGGCTTACTAGGGACACGTTGTGGTCTATGTATTCACACATGTATTACGATTTCTGGACAATACAATTATAGCATGAACAATAGACAATTACCATGAACAAAGAAATATAATAATAACCATTTATTATTGCCTCTAGGGCATATTTCCAACAGTCTCCCACTTGCACTAGAGTCAATAATCTAGTTACATTGTGATGAATCGAACACCCATTGCGTCCTGGTGTTGATCATGTTTTGCTCTAGGGAGAGGTTTAGTCAACGGATCTGCTACATTCAGGTCCGTATGTACTTTACAAATATCTATGTCTCCATTTTGAACACTTTCACGAATGGAGTTGAAGCGACGCTTGATATGTCTGGTCTTCCTGTGAAACCTGGGCTCCTTCGTAAGGGCAATAGCTCCAGTGTTGTCACAGAAGAGAGTCATCGGGCCCGACGCATTGGGAATCACCCCTAGGTCGGTAATGAACTCCTTCATCCAGACTGCTTCCTGTGCTGCCTCCGAGGCTGCCATGTACTCCGCTTCACATGTAGATCCTGCCACGACGCTTTGCTTGCAACTGCACCAGCTTACTACTCCTCCATTCAAAATATACACGTATCCGGTTTGTGACTTCGAGTCATCCAGATCTGTGTCGAAGCTAGCGTCGACGTAACCCTTTACGACGAGCTCTTCGTCACCTCCATAAACGAGAAACATATCCTTAGTCCTTTTCAGGTACTTTAGGATATTCTTGACCGCTGTCCAGTGTTCCATGCCGGGATTACTTTGGTATCTTCCTACCAAACTTACGGCAAGGTTTACATCAGGTCTGGTATACAGCATGGCATACATAATAGACCCTATGGCCGAGGCATAGGGGATGACACTCATCTTTTCTATATCTTCTGCCGTGGTCGGGCATTGAGCCGTGCTCAACTGCACACCTTGCAATACAGGCAAGAACCCCTTCTTGGACTGATCCATATTGAACTTCTTCAATATCTTGTCAAGGTATGTACTCTGTGAAAGACCAATGAGGCGTCTTGATCTATCTCTATAGATCTTGATGCCTAATATATAAGCAGCTTCTCCAAGGTCCTTCATTGAAAAACACTTATTTAAATAGGCCTTTATACTTTCCAAGAATTCTATATCATTTCCCGTTAATAATATGTCATCCACATATAATAAGAGAAATGCTACAGAGCTCCCACTCACTTTCTTGTAAACACAGGCTTCTCCATAAGTCTGTGTAAACCCAAACGCTTTGATCATCTCATCAAAGCGAATGTTCCAACTCCGAGATGCTTGCACCAGCCCATAGATTGAGCGCTGGAGCTTGCATACTTTGTTAGCATTCTTAGGATTGACAAAACCTTCTGGCTACATCATATACAACTCTTCCTTAAGGAAGCCGTTAAGGAATGCCATTTTGACGTCCATCTGCCATATCTCATAATCATAGTATGCGGCAATTGCTAACATGATTCGGACGGACTTCAGCTTCGCTACGGGTGAGAAGGTCTCATCATAGTCAACCCCTTGAACTTGTCGATAACCCTTAGCGACAAGTTGAGCCTTATAGATGGTCACATTACCATCCGCGTCCGTCTTCTTCTTAAAGATCCATTTGTTTTCTATGGCTCGCCGATCATCGGGCAAGTCAGTCAAAGTCCATACTTCGTTTTCATACATGGATCCTATCTCGGATTTTATGGCTTCTAGTCATTTATCGGAATCCGGGCCCGCCATCGCTTCTTCATAGTTCGAAGGTTCACCGTTGTCTAACAACATGATTTCCAGGACAGGGTTGCCGTACCACTCTGGTGCAGAACGTGTCCTTGTGGACCTACGAAGTTCAGTAGTAACTTGATCCGAAGCTTCATGATCATCATCATTAACTTCCTCCCCAGTCGGTGTAGGCACCACAGGAACATCTTCCCGCGCTGCGCTACTTTCCGGTTCGGAAGGGGTGACTATCACCTCATCAAGTTCCACTTTCCTCCCACTCAATTCTTTCGAGAGAAACTCCTTCTCCAGAAAGGACCCATTCTTGGCAACAAAGATCTTTCCTTCGGATCTGAGGTAGAAGGTATACCCAATGGTTTCCTTAGGGTATCCTACGAACACGCATTTCTCCGACTTGGGTTCGAGATTTTCAGGTTGAAGTTTCTTGACATAAGCATCGCATCCCCAAACTTTCAGAAACGACAGCTTAGGTTTCTTCCCAAACCATAATTCATACGGTGTCGTCTCAACGGATTTCGACGGAGCCCTATTTAAAGTGAATGCGGCAGTCTCTAAAGCATAGCCCCAAAATGAGAGCGGTAAATCGGTAAGAGACATCATAGATCGCACCATATCCAATAGAGTGCGATTACGACGTTCGGACACACCGTTTCTCTGAGGTGTTCCAGGCGGCGTGAGTTGTGAAACGATTCCACATTTCCTTAAGTGTGTACCAAACTCATGACTTAAATATTCTCCACCACGATCTGATCGTAAGAATTTTATTTTCCTGTCACGTTGATTCTCAACCTCACTCTGAAATTCCTTGAACTTTTCAAAGGTTTCAGACTTGTGTTTCATTAGGTAGACATACCCATATCTACTTAAGTGATCAGTGAGAGTGAGAACATAACGATATCCTCCGCGAGCCTCAACACTCATTGGACCGCGCACATCGGTATGTATGATTTCCAATAAGTTGGTTGCTCGCTCCATTGTTCCGGAGAACAGAGTCTTGGTCATTTTACCCATGAGGCATGGTTCGCACGTGTCAAATGATTCGTAATCAAGAGACTCCAAAAGTCCATCTGCATGGAGCTTCTTCATGCGCTTGACACCAATGTGACGAAGGCGGCAGTGCCACAAGTATGTGGGACTATCGTTATCAACTTTACATCTTTTGGTATTCACATTATGAATATGTGTAACATCACGTTCGAGATTCATCAAAAATAAACCATTGACCAGCAAGGCATGACCATAAAACATATCTCTCAAATAAATAGAACAACCATTATTCTCGGATTTAAATGAGTAGCCATCTCGAATTAAACGAGATCCAGATACAATGTTCATGCTCAAAGCTGGCACTAAATAACAATTATTGAGGTTTAAAACTAATCCCGTGGGTAGATGCAGAGGTAGCGT
This sequence comes from Aegilops tauschii subsp. strangulata, assembly GCF_002575655.3. Classification (NCBI taxonomy): domain Eukaryota; kingdom Viridiplantae; phylum Streptophyta; class Magnoliopsida; order Poales; family Poaceae; genus Aegilops; species Aegilops tauschii. Next base: position 525,217,936 of record NC_053039.3, read on the forward strand.
GCCGACGGCGATCACATCGACCTTGGAACCATTCCCGACGTGCATCGTCACCTCGTCCTTCGCCAGTCTCCGTTTATTCCGTAGTTCCTGTTTTGAGTTACAAATATGAGCAACCGCACCGGTATCAAATACCCAGGAGCTACTACGAGTACTGGTAAGGTACACATCAATTACATGTATATCACATATACCTTTGGCGTTGCCGGCCTTCTTGTCCGCTAAGTACTTGGGGCAGTTCCGCTTCCAGTGACCACTTCCCTTGCAATAAAAGCACTCAGTTTCAGGCTTGGGTCCATTCTTTGACTTCTTCCCAGTAACTGGCTTACCGGGCGCGGCAACTCCCTTGCCGTCCTTCTTGAAGTTTTTCTTACCCTTGCCCTTCTTGAACTTAGTGGTTTTATTCACCATCAACACTTGATGTTTTTTCTGATCTCTACCTCCGCTGATTTCAGCATTGAATATATCTCAGAAATGGTCTTTTCCATCCCCTGCATATTGAAGTTCACCACAAAGCTCTTGTAGCTTGGTGGAAGCGACTGGAGGATTCTGTCAATGACCGCGTCATCCGGGAGATTAACTCCCAGCTGAGTCAAGCGGTTGTGCAACCCAGACATTCTAAGTATATGCTCACTTACAGAACTATTTTCCTCCATTTTACAGCTGAAGAACTTGTCGGAGACTTCATATCTCTCGACCCGGGCATGAGCTTGAAAAACCAGTTTCAGCTCCTCGAACATCTCATATGCTCCATATTTCTCAAAACGCTTTTGGAGACCCGGTTCTAAGCTGTAAAGCATGCCGCACTGAACGAGGGAGTAATCATCAGCACGCTGCTGCCAAGCGTTCATAACGTCTTGCTTCTCTGGGATTGGTGCTTCACCTAGCGGTGCGTCTAAGACATAATCTTTCTTGGCTACTATGAGGATGATCCTCAGGTTCCGGACCCAGTCCGTATAGTTGCTGCCATCATCTTTCAGCTTGATTTTCTCTAGGAACGCGTTGAAATTGAGGACAACGTTGGCCATTTGATCTACAAGACATAGTGTAAAGATTTTAGACTAAGTTCATGATAATTAAGTTCATATAATCAAATTATTTAATGAACTCCCACTCAGATAGACATCCCTCTAGTCATCTAAGTGAAACATGATCCGAGTTAACTAGGTCGTGTCCGATCATCACGTGAGACGGACTAGTCAAGATCGGTGAACATCTCCATGTTGATCGTATCTTCTATACGACTCATGCTCGACCTTTCGGTCCTCCGTGTTCCGAGGCCATGTATGTACATGCTAGGCTCGTCAAGTCAACCTAAGTGTATTGCGTGTGTTCCGAGGCCATGTCTGTACATGCTAGGCTCGTCAACACCCGTTGTATTCGAACGTTAGAATCTATCACACCCGATCATCACGTGGTGCTTCGAAACAACGAACCTTCACAACAGTGCACAGTTAGGGGGAACACTTCTCTTGAAATTATCATAAGGGATCATCTTACTTACTACCATCGTTCTAAGCAAATAAGATGCAAAAACATGATAAACATCACATGCAATCAAATAGTGACGTGATATGGCCAATATCATTATGCTCCTTTGATATCCATCTTCGGGGCACCATGATCATCTTCGTCACCGGCATGACACCATGATCTCGATCATCATGATCTCCATCATTGTGTCTTCATGAAGTCGTCATGCCAACGATTACTTCTACTTCTATGGCTAACGCGTTTAGCAACAAAGTAAAGTAATTTACACGGCGTTTATTCAATGACACGCAGGTCATGCAAAATAATAAAGACAACTCCTATGGCTCCTGTCGGTTGTCATACTCATCGACATGCAAGTCGTGATTCCTATTACAAGAATATGATCAATCTCATACATCACATATATCATTCATCACATCTTCTGGCCATATCACATCACATAACACATGCTGCAAAAACAAGTTAGACGTCCTCTAATTGTTGTTGCAAGTTTTTACGTGGTTTGTAGGTTTCTATCAAGAACGTTTCTTACCTACGTATGACCACAACGTGATTTGCCAATTTCTATTTACCCTTCATAAGGACCCTTTTCATCGAATCCGTTCCGGCTAAAGTAGGAGAGACAGACACCCGCTAGCCACCTTATGCAACTAGTGCATGTCAGTCAGTGGAACCTGTCTCACGTAAGCGTACGTGTAAGGTCGGTCCGGGCCGCTTCATCCTACAATGCCGCCGAAACAAGAAACGACTAGTAGCGGCAAGAAGAATTGGCAACATCAACGCCCACAACTTCTTTGTGTTCTACTTGTGCATAGTAACTACGCATAGGCCTGGCTCTGATACCACTGTTGGGAATCGTAGCATAATTTAAAATTTTTCCTACGCTCACCAAGATGCATCTATGGAGTATACTAGCAACGAGGGGAAAGGAGTGCATCTACATACCCTTGTAGATCGCGAGCGGAAGCGTTCCAATGAACGTGGATGATGGAGTCGTACTCGCCGTGATCCAAATCACCGATGACCGAGTGCCGAACGGACGGCACCTCCGCGTTCAACACACGTACGGTGTAGCGACGTCTCCTCCTTCTTGATCCAGCAAGGGGGAAGGAGAGGTTGATGGAGATCCAGCAGCACGACGGCGTGGTGGTGGATGTAGCGGGATGCCGGCAGGGCTTCGCCGAGCTTCTACGAGAGAGAGAGGTGTAGCAGGGGAGGAAGGAGGCGCCCAAGGCTGAGATACTACTGCCCTCCCTCACCCCTTTATATAGGCCCCCTGGGAGGGGGGCGCCGGCCAAACCCCATCTAGATGGGGGGGCGGCGGCCAAGGGGGTGCCTTGCCCCCCAAGGCAAGTGGGGCGCCCCCCCACCCTAGGGTTTCCAACCCTAGGCGCAGGGGGGAGGCCCATGGGGGGCGCCCAGCCCACTAGGGGCTGGTTCCCTTCCCACTTCAGCCCACGGGGCCCTCCGGGACAGGTGGCGCCACCCGGTGGACCCCCGGGACCCTTCCAGTGGTCCCGGTACAATACCGGTAAGCCCCGAAACTTTCCCGGTGGCCGAAACTTGACTTCCTATATATAATTCTTCACCTCCAGACCATTCCGGAACTCCTCGTGACGTCCGGGATCTCATCCGGGACTCCGAACAACTTTCGGGTTTCCGCATACACATATCTCTACAACCCTAGCGTCACCGAACCTTAAGTGTGTAGACCCTACGGGTTCGGGAGACATGCAGACATGACCGAGATGCCTCTCCGGTCAATAACCAACAGCAGGATCTGGATACCCATGTTGGCTCCCACATGTTCCACGATGATCTCATCGGATGAACCACGATGTCGAGGATTCAATTAATCCCGTATGCAATTCCCTTTGTCAATCGGTATGTTACTTGCCCGAGATTCGATTGTCGGTATCCGAATACCTTGTTCAATCTCATTACTCGCACCGTAATGCATGATCCCGTGACTAACGCCTTAGACACATTGAGCTCATTATGATGATGCATTACCGAGTGGGCCCAGAGATACCTCTCCGTCACACGGAGTGACAAATCCCAGTCTCGATCCGTGTCAACCCAACAGACACTTTCGGAGATACCCGTAGTGCACCTTTATAGTCACCCAGTTACGTTGTGACGTTTGGCACACCCAAAGCACTCCTACGGTATCCGGGAGTTGCACGATCTCATGGTCTAAGGAAAAGATACTTGTCATTGGAAAAGCTCTAGCAAACGAAACTACACGATCTTTTATGCTATGCTTAGGATTGGGTCTTGTCCATCACATCATTCTCCTAATGATGTGATCCCGTTATCAATGACATCCAATGCCCATAGTCAGGAAACCATGACTATCTGTTGATCAACGAGCTAGTCAACTAGAGGCTTACTAGGGACACGTTGTGGTCTATGTATTCACACATGTATTACGATTTCCGGATAATACAATTATAGCATGAACAATAGACAATTAACATGAACAAAGAAATATAATAATAACCATTTATTATTGCCTCTAGGGCATATTTCCAACAGAAGGGTCCACGAAGAAGCAAACTTGTTTATCCCACCATGGCCATCGCCCACGAAGGACTTGCCTCACTAGGGCAGATGTTCACGAAGTAGGAGATCTCCTTGCCCATAGAAACTCCTTGTTCAACTCCACAATCTTGACGGAGGCTCCCAAGTAACACCTAACCAATCTAGGAGATACCACTCTATAAAAGGTAATAGATGGTGTGTTGATGATGAACTCCTTGCTCTTGTGCTTCAAATGATAGTCTCCCCAACACTCAATTCTCTCTCACAGATTTGGATTTGGTGGAAAGATGATTTGAGTGAAAGCAAGTTGGAGAAGGCTAGAGATCAAGATTTATGTGGTTGGAATGGAATATCTTGACCTCAACACATGAGTAGGCGGTTCTCTCTCAGAAAATGTATGCTGGATGTGTAGGCATCTTCTGATGGCTCTCCTCACGAATGAAGTGTAGGTGGAGGGGTATATATAGCCTCCACACAAAATCTAACCGTTACACACAAATCACTAACCTCGGTGGGACCGAATAATGAAACTTGGTCAGACCGATTTAGTTATAAATGTGAACGTTAGGATATTCGGTGGGACTGACATGTCAACTCGGTGGGACCGATTTCATTAGGGTTAGGGCATAACGTAATCTCGGTGAGACCGATTTTGGTAATAAGCTAACCAGAGAGTTGGTCAAGCAAACTCGGTGAGACCAATTACAAATCTCGGTAAGACCGAAATTATTGCAACATGCAACAGAGAGTTTGCAAGCCCATCTCGGTGAGACCGAAGTGACTAGGGTTTGTGGCAGTGGCTATGTCAAGTGAACTCGGTGGCGCCGGATAGAATGTTTTGGTGGGGCCGAGTTTGACTTTTGGTTTGAGACATATGTGGATATAAGAATGTGGTTGAGGGTTTTGGAGCTTCTCACTAAGCACTTTGAGCAAGCAAGCCATTAAGCAACACCTCATCCCCTTTTAATAGTATTGGCTTTCCTATGGACTCAATGTGTTCTTGGATCACTAAAAGTAAAATGTAGAGTTTTGAGCTCTTGAGCTTGAGCCAATCCTTTGTCCTTAGCACCTTCAAGGGGTTGCACATCCTCTTCTCCACGCCACTCCCTCTGTTGAACTTGTCTGAAATATTCTAGATAAAAACATTAGTCCAACATGAGATATGTTGACATTAATTACCAAAACCACCTAGGGAGCACTTGTGCTTTCAGCATGCACCGCAGCTAGTTCAAGAACTCAAGAACACTCAAATATACGCCGAAAGCAGGACTAGGGTATTACACATCCTTGCGGCCCGAACCTCGGTAAAATCTCCTCGTACTGACCTTCTAGACCTGCTCTTTGCACAGCTCCGCACCCGCCAACCATAGAAGTGATCCTTGTGGTCCCATAGGTGTCGTTTCCTCGACAAAATATATTTAACTATTTACTTTTTTGATATTTGTTTATATATGTGTCAACGGGAAATATGCATGCTACTTATTACATTGCATAGTGTCAGTTTATATGTGTCCAATGAATCTACGCACCTTGTTTGGGTACATTGAATTACCACCGTACACAGATAGACCGTCGGACATGCCAGTACAAGAAATCAACCCGGCATATGCTTTTACAATCCAAGAGTAAAAGGATAGAAAACATTGTACAAAAGAGTTATTTATTGATCTATGCAGCTTTACAACGTCGACTTACAAGGCTCCAAGTCTCGATAATGTATTGAGGTCAGAGCAGTCACTACAAAAATAGACACATCTGTGACATTATGGCCCGAACGAAATTTGTTCTGCCATGGAAGTGGCACTTCCATGATGATAATTCTGACAAAAACACATATCATCATAAATGTACGGGGCTTTTAAGATCTAGAGGGGGGAAAATGGAAAAAGTTTCAAACTTACTAGTGGCGCACCATTTGCTAGGTGCGCCACTAGTAACAGAAAAATATTGGTTTCGAATTTTTTTTCGAATTTTTTTTCAAAATATGATACGTAATATGACAGGGAAGTTTGAAATATTTTTTCAAAATTTCATCACACTCATGAACATGAACAAAGTCCTAGACATCAACAAGGTTTAATAGGATTGATATGATATATATATATATATATCAACAAGTGCCTATGAAGTGAGCTGGTGTTGGGGTTGGATAGAACTGCGAAGTTAAGCATGCTCGGGCTGGAGTAGTGTGAGGATGGGTGACCTTCCGGGAAGTTTGACCACGGAGTGCGATTTGACTTGAGATTAAGCCATAGTGACCCGAGATTAAGAAAAAAAAATCAAAAAAAATGAAAAAGAAATTTCAAAAAAAATTGAAAAAAATTGTTAGTAATGGCGCACTTCTATGTGGTGCGCCATTACTAAGTCAGATAGTCATGGCGCACCAGATAGGCATAGTAATGGCGCACTATAGGTGCGCCATTACAATCTGGGATACTAATGGCGTAATAATAGTGGCGCACCTATAGTGCGCCATTAATGGCCAAAACAGGTGCCCCACTAATTAGCCTTTTCCTAGTAGTGATTGCAATCGTTTTGAACCTTTTTTGACGGTTTTTACACCACCGTTTGAGATTATGGCATCGCACATAGTTTCGTCGAAGGCTCTCTAATCGTAGTGTCGCGTTTGGACCATCCTGCAGTAGTGACACATGACACCCTAGAAGATCATCCATCTTCGGCACCCTCTTGTGTACGCGATGGTTCACTATTGTTGATTATGATGAGGCCCAAAGATAGTTAGCAGATCGTCGACAGCTAGAGCCGAGCCCCAATTACGGCACGTGCGACCGCACTAGACGATTACAGTCGTTAACGCCAGCTGCTAGAATTCAAGTGAGCCAACGGCCTCTATTTTTGCCGCGGGGACATATTTTTTGCGTGAACATGAGTGCATGCCTGACGACAGCACGTGCGAAGATGACAGACTACTACGCTGAGATTCAGGAAGTTCGAGCTGACAGCGAGGAACACCATGTTTTGTATTCTCTTGTTTTTGCACTTTCCAGGAGAATAATTTTTCGGTGACAAAAAAATTGAGAAAAAATAAGTCACTTATTTTCAATTCTAGAAGGTCCCAAGAAGGGGAGAGGTGGAATGGTGCCCATCTGCACCTTGTGCTCCCAACTCACAACCAGGGTGGCGTGACCAGGGCCACTTGGACCCCATGGGTACCCCTCCACCGCCTCCATGTTCCCCTAACATTATACACTCCTTAAGCTTGTATATATAGAGGCATAAACATGGATGCCAGAAAAATGTACTATATATATATCAAAATGAACTACTTCCACTCTACACACAAATACCATCACCTCTTATAAACTCGTGTTTGTAAAACATGGATACAAAAACTATTACAAGCTGGATGATAAAACAAGGTACAAAAACAAAGGATGAAATAGGGATATGTGGGCTGAAGCAAGAGCTTATAATGGAGTTGGAGGAGTAGAATGGATATCTTTCCTCTTTTGCCACTTCACTATTTGGTGGTAGTGTGCCTTGTACCCTGAGTATGCCATGGTACTTATAAAGGGGCAAAGGGGAGGCATATTCCATGGCCAGCCAATTTGCACTTCCTTCAAGATGCAAAAAACCTCCAGTCTCTGCTCACATAAATATGGCAAATGAATATTGGGATATTATTTATATATACATTAATGATGCACATCTTCATAAAATCCATATTGGTGACTTATGTGACGACAAAGGGATGCATTGGGTAGCACAAGAGAATGGATGTAGAATTAGGGAAGGCTGATGGGACGAAGGGCAACGACGATGTAGAGGATCATGTGTGAGAGGTGCTCAGGGCAGGAGGGAGGGATAAGTAGGATTATAAATATTTAGAAATGAAAATATATTACAAAATTATTTGAGGAGGTTTATAAATGCAATGACGTACTTCAGAGTATTGTGTTAAAAATCAATGTCTCGCGAAATGTTAAAACAATCTCAAGTAGCTTTGAGCCTCTCTCCGACAAATTATGCAAAACATACCATCGATTATAGTTGGCAAATAAATTATGTAACTATTTCTTTCTGGTATTTGTTTGTAAAAGTGACAATGGACAAATATGCATGCTATTGCGCCATATTTATATTGGTGCCGATCAAGCAATATATCAATGCCATGGAATCAAGGATAGCATCTCATGTTCTTCTTGCTTAGAACGAACGAACTTTAACATTAATGTTTCGAAATTAAACAACACAATGAAACTAAACAACACGATAATGCATACATAAGAAAACATAGTTCCGTGAGCAGAAAAGTATTTCATCCATCGCTCAAGGAAGTTCGAATATGCTAGACCATGGTGTTCTTCTTCTTGTTGACGACTTCCTTAATTACGGACTCGAGATCCTGAACCTTGATAGGCTTGGGCACAAAAATATCAGCACCAGCACTTATGAACACCTCCATGGCATCGTCATCAGCTGACATCCCAACAATCTTCACATCAGTTTCCCCCATAGCACGGATCTTTAGAACTGCCTGTTAAGAAACACAACAAGTGAATTTTTAGTTTATTTGCAAACTTAAAACAAGGACTTATGTTCAAATCAATACATTTCTAAAAATTGTAAATAAATTGAAAATCCAAAGGGAAAGCTAAGCACCTCAGGACCAGTCATGATGGGCATGTCCTTATCGCAAAAAATAATGTCAAACTTCTTCCCCTTGAGGAATAGGTCAACTGCTTCTTTTCCATTCATGGCGAGAGTAATCTCACATTGATAATTGCGTAACTTCTGCGAGAGGACCATCCATTGAACTGTGTTGTCCTCAACAACTAGTACCTTCATAGAGGAGGATCCTTGGGCCTTGGATGCCATGATCAGCTAAGTGAATTTGAAAATAGATAAAGAAATTAGTTATTCCCTTACACACTCATGCCAAATACACGCAAGGAGATTGTTATTCTTGAAAAGAGTCAATAGAAAAAATGTAATATTAATTAGTGACATCATAGTTTCACTAATATAGAATTCCCAAAACATGATCAAAAAGTAATAGAAGAAATCTGGTACCTTCCATCCTATAGATTGATGATTGTTATATGCATGATTAATTTTGCATGTTTCCATTTATAAAAACATGTAGCTCCAGAAAATAAACCATAAAGAATGGCAACACGTATATATAGAGGCATAAACATGGATGTCAACACAAGTGTACTATATAGATCAAATGAACTACTTACACCCTACACATATATAAACTCACCTCTTGTAAACTCATGTATATAATACATGGATACAAAAACTACAAAGGGTGGATGATGAAAAAAGATTGAGAAACAAAGAATGGAATAGGTATATGAAGGCTAAGGCTAGAACTTACAATGGAGGAGATGGAGGACCAGGAGGTCCAGGAGGAAGGGAATGGAGATCTTTCCGCTCTTGCCGCTTGACTGCTTGGTGATGGTGTGCCTTGTACCCCGATTATGTTGTGTTATATATAGAGGGCCGAAGGGGAGACGCGCCTCATGGCCAGCCAATCTCCATCGCCTTCACGATGCAAAAATCTGCACCGCTCTCCAATCTAATAAATATGGCAAACTAATAGTGGGAGATTTTATTAAATAATGATCCATCTTTCCAGATATGCAAGATTTCCCGCTTCTATATTGATAGAGGAGTGTGTTGGGTAGCATGAGAGAGGTGATGGAGGGTGGATGGGAAGAAGAACATTAGCGACACATAGGATCGGGGGAGAGTGCCCATCAGTGATGGGTGGGTGGGATAAGATGGGTTATAAATGTCCGTATATTGAAATATATTGCATAAATGCAAGGAAATGCTTTATAGCATCATGTTAAAAAACAATATATCACAAAATATTAGGAAATCTGAAGAGATCCTCGCCTTTCTCCTACGAATTATGCAAAAACAATATTAAACTCATTAAATAAATATGTTGGTGTACAAAAGTAGGGGCCCTTCTGTACCCCTTTACTTGTGCACGGGCAGTCGTAGCCGCTCCTGTGGCCATGCTTGACGGGGCAGAGGAAGGAAAGATACAAGACTACCAGGGCAGCGCTCAATCCAGGGGCGTGAAGAGCAAAAGGACAAGATGGGCTTCCCCCGGCAAGAGCCTTGCCGGGACGGCCTACGTAGCCCCGGCAAGAGCCTTGCCGAGGCAACTTGCCCGACACCAGCGAGGCCGCTTCCCTCGAGCCTGAGAATTCTGACACAATCGACAACATCAAGACCAAGGTTCGGGAGCGCCTACATGATGGCATGCAGATCTTCTTAAAGAACAAAGATCCGCAAGGCCTACATAAGAACCAGAAGACAAGACGCTGGCAAGATCCCTGTTGAGGACGCCCACAAGGCCCCGGCAAGACCCTTGCCGGGGGCATCAGAAAGATCGCGGCAAGGCTTGGCCGCCCCATCGCCGCCCCAGCACCGTGGCCAGCCCACCAACTAGGCAAGTACCAACGTGGCAGTATGTGGCTTCTTGGCCAACTAGTCAAGCACCTGCGTGGTGGCATGCAGATCTTCGTGAAGACCCTGCCACCGCACCAGCACAGCAACCTGCCAGCCTGCATGGCACTGCACGCCTCGTTGGCCTGGACGCGCGTCGAAGCGAGGCGAAGCGGTGACGGACGGGACGGGCTCCATTGCCGTCCCCAATAAAGCAAGAGGACACATAAGCAGCGCATTAAATGTGTTTTGTCCTGTGATGTCAGGCGATAAGCTTGTACACTGTAGATAATTTCCACCTCCTATGTGCCACTGTGGCGACCCCTTTGACCTATAAAAGGAGGCCCGAGGCATACTGAGGAAGGATTCGGGTTTTTGGGCTAGGCATGTGAAAGGATCGAGAAGTGGTGTCTAGAGGGGGGTGAATAGACTCTTAACAAAGAAAAGTTGCATTTTTTAATTTCTTTAAGTTGATGTGGAGTTTTAGCACAAGTTTAAACATTCACAATACATATCAAGCACGCATGACAAGAGTATATGAGCAGCGGAAAGTAAAGCATGCAATTTGGAAGAATGTAAAGGGATGGGATTGGAGTGTGCAAACGCAATTGGAGACACGGAGATTTTTGGCGTGGTTCCGATAGGTGGTGCTATCGTACATCCACGTTGATGGAGACTTCAACCCACGAAGGGTAACGATTGCGCGAGTCCACGGAGGGCTCCACCAACAAAGGGTCCACGAAGAAGCAACCTTGCCTATCCCACCATGGCCATCGCCCACGAAGGACATGCCTCAGTAGGGTAGATCTTCACGAAGTAGGAGATCTCCTTGCCCGTACAAACTCCTTGGTTCAACTCCACAATCTTGACAGAGGCTCCCAAGTAACACCTAACCAATCTAGGAGACACCACTTTCCAAAAGGTAATAGATAGTGTGTTGATGATGAACTCCTTGCTCTTTTGCTTCAAATGATAGTCTCCCCAACATTCAACTCTCTCTCACAGATTTGGATTTGGTGGAAAGATGATTTGAGTGGAAAACAAGTTGGACAAGGCTAGAGATCAATATTTATGTGGTTGGAATGGAATATCTTGACCTCAACACATGAGTAGGTGGTTCTCTCTCAGAAAATGTATGCTGGAAGTGTAGGCATGTTCTGATGGCTCTCCTCACGAATGAAGAGTGGGTGGAGGGGTATATATAGCGTCCACACAAAATCTAACCGTTATACACAACTCACCAAACTCGGTGGGACCGAATAATGAAACTCAATCAGACCGATTTAGTTCAAAATGTGAACGTTAGGATAATCGGTGGGACCGACATGTCAACTCGGTGGGACCGATTTCATTATGGTTAGGGCATAACGTAATCTCGGTGAGACCGATTACACAAACTTGGTGAGACCGATTTTGGTAATAAGCTAACCAGAGAGTTGGTCAGGCTAACTCAGTGAGACCGATTACAAATATCGGTAAGACCGAAATTATTGCAACAGGCAACTGAGAGTTTGCAAGCCCATCTCGGTGAGACCGAGATCCCATTGGTGAGACCGAAGTGACTAGGGTTTGTGGCAGTGGCTATGTCAAGTGAACTCGGTGGCGCCGGATAGAATGTTTCGGTGGGGCCGAGTTTGACTTTTGGTTTGGGACATATGTGGATATGAGAAAGTGGTTGAGGGTTTTGGAGCATCTCACTAAACACTTTGAGCAAGCAAGCCATTAAGCAACACCTCATCCCCTTTTAATAGTATTGGCTTTCCTATGGACTCAATGTGATCTTGGATCACTAAATGTAAATGTAGAGTCTTGAGGTTTTGAGCTTGAGCCAATCCTTAGCACCTTGAAGGGGTTCCACATCCTCTTGTCCACGCAACTCCATCTGTTGAACTTGTCTGAAATATTCTAGATAAAAACATTAGTCCAACAGGAGATATGTTGACATTAATCACCAAAACCACCCAGGGAGCACTTGTGCTTTCAATCTCCCCCTTTTTGGTAATTGATGACAACATACATCAAAGCTGTAGACAAAGATACAGAGAATAACAAGTAAAGCTTTGGAAGGACATGTAACATGCATAGGCTGCCCCTATGTGTATGCAATCATGTCCATATGGAATGTAAGAGCATGTGAATGCATAAACATGATAGAGCAAGCAATGTGTTACATGTATCTTGGCTATATGCATCAGAGCAAATGATGTGAATATATGAAGTTTTAACTTCATGTTCATGATTCCTTCTTGCAAACAATATGTACATCAACAAGAATTCATCATGCACATGAGTGTAATGCATATACTTACGTTGTGGTCTTAAGCTGGCTTAGGAAGAGATGAACCTGAGTAAACAAGGTTAGATAACACAGATATATCTACTAGACAGAGCAAACAAAAGAACCACAAGAGTACCAAGATTGGGATGACATGTAGAGAGTGAGTACTAGGTACTCTATTTGATATAGACATGTCCCCAAAGGTAAAAGATGTGCAATAAATTTAATGATTTCCTTCCCTAGCAGTCTTTCTCCCCCTGAATCTTATATTGGATAATGGGAGAAAATAGGGAAACAAAATCAGAGCAAAAGCAGATCAGATCACAGAAACATAACACGGACTAACATGTCTTTCCCCTCTTAAAGACATGTGACTTATCTCCTCTTGAGTACCAAGCATCTGGGGCCTTTGATGTGATTATCTCTCTCCCTGTTGAAGTACTCTCTCCCCTTTTGAAGTGATTAAGATTTGATGTTATCTCTCTCTCCCCCTTTGACATCAATTTCCAAGAAGGGGTCTTCTGGAGTGTGAGTCAAAATAGGTTTGGTCCTTGAGTCACAGAGCAAAGCAGCATATAGAATATGATGCTGGTAGAGGACAAGAATCATTGAGTGGAGATGGAACAAAAGTGCAGGGTGCAAGTGGCAAATTATCTTCTTTGCAGTGAAATCAGTGACACCGAGTTGTGTTTTTCGGTTACACCGAAATGGTTCGGATTGACCGAGAGTGACAGACCGGTGTGACCGAGTTCAATGCAGAGAAATGGCAATTTCCACATCACTCACTTAGACAAGTAAGATGTCACAAAGATTTGCAATGAATTTGATGCAGGAAATGCAGAACAAAACAGAGAAATGAAAAGAAAATCTAGATGAAGTTTTTTTTAAGGAAGGGGAACAATAATGCAAGGAATAAATGCAAGAACTCAGAGAAACACTAGAGAACTTCATCTAGAATTGGGCGGCGACAAAGTCACCTATGTTAGAGTATATTGACTGAGGAGTCAAGTGAGAACACTTGATCATAAGTCATACTCATCGTTAAAGCTCAAAATGGGGTTACCATTTTTCATTTAAGCATTTGATGTATTAACATCTTGTTGAGGTTCTTTGACCCATATCTTGGGGTAAAGCTTCTCTAAGATGGAATAACATACCTTGGGTTGTGGTGTTGAAGAACTTGATCATGTAGTTGAACTTGCGTGGAGTGCTCAAGGTTGATGTAGCGCATCAATGGTTGGGAGCAACACTTATAGTTTGCGTTCATCTACCTACATGGGTTAGTCTTGCAAGGAAGAGCACTTGTGTATCCAACATGACAATCAAATGAAATTTGATATAAAATTTGGCAAAAGGATATGTTGAACAGTTTAATGCTTCCTTGTCTTCAACCACCATGGTATAGAAACTTGGTGATGTAGAGATTGCTCAAGATGTGCGTGGATTGCAATCTCATGGATTTAGTTTCATCCAAGTACCTACAAGGGTTAGATAGCATGCAAGGGTACAAATATATCCGAGACACTTGATCATAAGAGAAAAGTCAAGGATTAGTCATAGGCTCATGCCTTGCATGTATCCAAATGGAGTTGCTACTCCAAGTTTGAAGCATCAATGATGTTCAATTCACCTCTCAATCGGGAAAATACTTTCCCATGAAGCGGTTTGGTGAATATATCCGCCAATTGCTTATCGGTAAGAACATGCTTAAGATCAATGTCCCCTTTAGCAACATGATCTCGAATGAAATGATGATGAACTTGAATATGCTTAGTTCGAGAATGTTGCATGGTATTGTGAGCAATCTTAATAGCATTCTCATTGTCACAAAGCAATGGAACATGTTTCACATTGATCCCATAATCCTTAAGAGTTTGGGTCATCCAACGTAATTGAGCACAACATGAACCGGCGGCAATGTATTCCTCTTCGGCGGTGGATAAGGATACCGAGTTTTGTTTCTTGGAGGACCAAGACACAAGATATCTACCAAGAAATTGACAAGTACCCGAAGTGGATTTTCTATCAACATTGTCTCCGGCATAGACTGAATCGGAGTAGACAACAAGATAAAAAAGACCTCTTAGGATACCAAATGCCAAAATTTGGTGTATGTATTAAGTATCTCACTATCCTTTTCACAGCCTTAAGATGACATTCTTTGGGGGCTGCTTGATATCGTGCACACATGCACACACTTAGCATAATATCGGGACGGGAGGCAGATAGATATAACAATGAACCAATCATAGATCAGTAAACCTTTTGGTTAACTGATTTGCCATCCTTGGTCAAGTCAAGATGTCCACTAGTAGGCATGGGTGTTTTCATACCTTTGCTTTCTTGCATGTTGAACTTCTTGAATAAGTCCTTGGTGTACTTTGTTTGAGAAACAAAGGTGCCTTCCCTAGTTTGCTTGATTTGCAAACCAAGAAATAACTTGAGTTCACTCATCATACACATCTCAAACTTCTTCGACATTAGCTTCCCAAACTTTTCACTAAAATGAGGGTTAGTCGAACCAAATATGATATCATCAACATAAATTTGGCACACAAATAATTCATCATTAACCCTTTTATTAAAAAGAGTGGAATCTATCTTTCCAATCTCAAAGCCTTTTTCAATAAGGAACTTGGTCAAGCATTTGTACCGGTGAGGAGTTCGTATGCCAACTTGCTAAGTAGGTTGTGAAGATACAAGCGATTTGTTGCATGACAAGCCGTCTCAACCGCTTCCGCCCAAAAGTGTTTTGGAGTCTTTTACTCATCAAGCATCGTTCTTGCCATCTCAATAAGAGTTCGGTTCTTGCTCTCAACAACTCCATTTTGTTGAGGTGTCTACGTAGCCGAGAACTCATGTGGAATCCCTTCTTCGTCAAGAAAGGTATCCACATTTGCGTTCTTGAACTCCGTTCCGTTGTTGCTGCGAACCTTCTTGATCTTCACTTCAAATTGATTTTGGGCCTTCCTAGCGAAGTTCTTGAAGATCTTTTGGACCTGCGATTTATCATCAAGAAAGAACACCCACATAAATCTTGAAAAATCATCGACTATAACTAGACCAAATGAGTTTCCACCGAGACTCTCGTAGGCATTGGGACCAAAGAGATCCATATGAAGTAGCTCGAGCGGTCTTCTCGTGGTCATGATGTTCTTCACGGGGTGACTTCCTCCAACCTGTTTTCCTGCTTGACAAGCACTGCACAATCTATCCTTGTCAAATATAACATCTTTTACTGCAAGGATATGATCACCTTTAATCAGCTTATCAAGATTTTGCATGCCCACATGACCTAACCTTCTATGCCACAACCAGCCTTTCGAAGATTTAGCAATTAAGCAAGTTCTAGGTTGAGCCTTTTTAGTGAAGTCAACAATATAAAGATCACCTGTACGTATACCGGTAAAGACCGTTTTATGATTATCTCTATGAAACACTGGGCAATCTACTTCAGTAAATAGGACATTGAAACAAAAGTCAGCAAGTCTAGATACGGAAAGTAGATTGTAGCCAAGAGCTTCAACAAGCATAACATTTTGTATGGAGCTATCATGTGAGATGGCCACCTTACCAAGGCCAACCACCTTACCCTTTGATTTATCACCAAAAGTGACGTACTTCCGAGGGCCGTCGTTTTCAACAAGCTCACGAAACATATCCTTGTCTCCGGTCATATGATCGGTACATCCACTATCAAGGAGCCATTCCTTTCCTCCAGCCATGTAGCCGCGAAGATTAGCCATAAGGCCAAAGTGTCTCATTGCATCATCAAGGTCATTATCATCATCCTCATCATAGTATCCATGTTCAACATCATCTTGTAATTGATCATTTCCTAGAGAAGGTGATTCATTAGAAGTATGAACGTAATAATGTTCATCTCTATGGATTATAATGACTTCGGAAATGATATTGCTAATAATTCCAACATCTCGTTTGGCATGCATGAGATCATGAAGCTCCAATAGGCTATCATCATACTTAGGATCACTAGTACTCATCCTATTCAAGGCAATAGACTTATGAACACTAGTAGAAAACAGGGCTTTGGTTCGGCCAGAAAAGAGCATTAATCCCGGTTGCATTACGAACCGGGACTAATGTGAGCATTAGTCCCGGTTCGAGCGGCTAGGGCACCATACAGGCATTAGTCCTGGTTCAAATGGGAGCTTCAGTCCTGGTTGGTGCCACGAACCGGTACTAAAGCGTGCGATGCCCATTAGTACCGGTTCGTGGCACCAACCGGTACTAAAGGTCCCATTTTCAAACTCTACCCCCCCCCCCCCCCCCCCCCCCCCCGTGGATCGACTTTTCAGTTTTGTAAAAAGCTAAAGAAAATGATAAAAAATTCAAAAATTAAAATCCTTCCAGATGTAGTTGTTGGAAATATGCCCTAGAGGCAATAATAAATTAGTTATTATTATATTTCCTTGTTCATGATAATCGTTTATTATCCATGCTAGAATTGTATTGATAGGAAACTCAGATACATGTGTGGATACATAGACAACACCATGTCCCTTGTAAGCCTCTAGTTGACTAGCTCGTTGATCAATAGATGGTTACGGTTTCCTGACCATGGACATTGGATGTCGTTGATAACGGGATCACATCATTAGGAGAATGATGTGATGGACAAGACCCAATCCTAAGCCTAGCACAAGATCGTGTAGTTCGTTTGCTAAGAGGTTTTCTAATGTCAAGTATCATTTCCTTAGACCATGAGATTGTGCAACTCCCGGATACCGTAGGAATGCTTTGGGTGTACCAAACGTCACAACGTAACTGGGTGGCTATAAAGGTGCACTACAGGCATCTCCAAAAGTGTCTGTTGGGTTGGCACGAATCGAGATTGGGATTTGTCACTCCGTGTAAACGGAGAGGTATCTCTGGGCCCACTCGGTAGGACATCATCATAATGTGCACAATGTGACCAAGGAGTTGATCACGGGATGATGTGTTACGGAACGAGTAAAGAGACTTGCCGGTAACGAGATTGAACAAGGTAGCGGGATACCGACGATCGAATCTCGGGCAAGTAATATACCGATTGACAAAGGGAATTGTATACGGGATTGATTGAATCCTCGACATCGCGGTTCATCCGATGAGATCATCGTGGAACATGTGGGAGTCAACATGGGTATCCAGATCCCGCTGTTGGTTATTGGCGGAGAACGTCTCGGTCATGTCTGCATGGTTCCCGAACCCGTATGGTCTACACACTTAAGGTTCGATGACGCTAGGGTTATAGGGAATATGTATACGTGGTTACCGAATGTTGTTTGGAGTCCCGGATGAGATCTCGGACGTCACGAGGAGTTCCGGAATGGTCCGGAGGTAAAGATTTATATATGGGAAGTCCTGTTTTGGTCACCGGAAAGGTTTCGCGTGCTATCAGTAACGTACCGGGACCACCGGGAGGGTCCCGGGGGTCCACCAGGTGGGGCCACCGGCCCCAGAGGGCTGCGTGGGCCAAGTGTGTGAAGGGACCAGCCCCTAGGTGGGCTGGTGTGCCTCCCACAAGGGGCCCAGGGCGCAGGAAGGGGGAAGGGGAAACCCTAGGCTCAGATGGGCCTAAGGCCCACCTAGTGGTGCGCCCCCCTCTCTCCCCCCTTGGCCGCCCCCAAGTCCCATCTAGGGCTGGCCGCACCCCTTGGGGGGGGGAACCCTAGATGGGGGCGCAGCCCCTCCCCCTCCCCTATAAATAGTGGGGGTTTTGGGGCTACCATACACATGAGACCTCCTCTCTCTTGGCGCAGCCCTACCCCTCTCCCTCCTCCTCCTCTCCCGCAGTGCTTGGCGAAGCCCTGCAGGATTGCCACGCTCCTCCATGACCACCACGCCGTCGTGCTGCTGCTGGATGGAGTCGTCCCCAACCTCTCCCTCTCTCCTTGCTGGATCAAGGCGTGGGAGACGTCACCGGGCTGCACGTGTGTTGAACGCGGAGGCACCGTGGTTCGGCGCTTAGATCGGAATCAACCGCGATCTGAATCGCTACGAGTACGACTCCTTCATCCGCGTTCCTGCAACGCTTCCACATCGCGATCTACAAGGGTATGTAGATGCACTCCCCTTCCCCTCGTTGCTAGATTACTCCATAGATTGATCTTGGTGATGCGTAGAAGATTTTGAATTTCCGCTACGTTCCCCAACAATAGTTATGTTACTACAGGTACTAGTTAGGAAAATTTAAAAACTTAAATTTGGACATGTTTTCCAAAAAGTGTAGGGAAAATGTAATACGGCTATAACTTTTGCATACGATGTCAGAAAAAACGTATAATATATCAAAATGTTCAGCACAAAAATCCGCATCCGATTTTGACCGCCTACGGCCTGTTTGCAAATTTTTAGAATCCTCAAATTCTAAAAGGAAAAAAAGTTATGCTCAAATTTCAATTTTTTTTGAATTTTGGTTAAATCAGGTCAAACTTTGGTCAAACTACTTATTCAAGAAGTATTAGTGTTACTAAATAATTATTCAATAATATTAGTGTTACTAAATAATTATTAGAGTTTTTTAGAATTTTGGTCAAATCTGGTCAAACTGTGGTCACACTATGGTCAAACTACTTATTCAAGAAATATTAGTGTTACTACATAATTATTCAAGAATATTAGTGTTACTAAATAATTATTTCAATTTTTTAAATTTTGGTCAAATCTGGTCAAACTGTGGTAAAACTATGGTCAAACTACTTATTGAAGAAATATTAGTGTTACTAAATAATTATTGTTTTTTAGAATAATAGTTTCAAACTCAAACAGTGAAACATGTGACTTCATGCTCAAGCTAAACTCCTGAGGGTTAATAGGATTGAGATCTTTCTATTGTCAGGTAAACAACAAGTGCAGACTTGGAAACGAGGGGGGATAGAACCCGAAAGTTAAGCGTGCTCAGGCTGGAGTAGTCAGAGGATGGGTGACCGGCCGGGAAGTTAGATGATTTGGAATGATGATGGGTGATTAGAGATTAGAGGTTGAATTGAGCAGTGATGATGGGTGATTAGAGATTAAATTGGAAAATAATTCAGAAATTTGAAAATTGAAAAAAAAAATCAATTTTGTAAAAAAAATTCAATTTTGTAAAAAAAAATTCAAATGTTTTTTCGTAAAAATACCTTTAGTACCAGTTGGTGTTACCAACCGGGACTAAAGGTGGAGCTCCAGACAGCGGCCACGTGGACGGCCTTTAGTCCTGTAAGAACCGAGACTAAAGGGGGAGGCTTTAGTAACGACCCTTTAGTCCCGGTTCCAGAACCGGGACTAATGGCCCTTATGAACCGGGACAAATGACCCTTTTTCTACTAGTGGAAGAATCTCATCTAGATTTTTCAAGGAATAATTTGGGAATCGTTTCTCAAGAAATCTCCATATGATGTAAGCACAATCAAGAGTAGGAAAACAGCCAATCAAGTTTCTAGGCAAACCTCTAGTGATAAGATTGACAGTTCTAAGGTTGTGAATCATGTCAATAGACTCATCAAGGGTAGGATGTAAAGGAACAACATGAGGTGCACAAGGGCTAATAATATACTTGCTCAAATGATATTCATTGAAAACACAAGCATCTTATTTTCCACTCATGAAAGGACTCTGCATCAAGTATAGGCACTCTACATCTAAGACTCCCCAACGTAGACTCATCCATCTTCCTCCAAAGGTGTTTAAACCAAAGCAATGGAGACCAAAGCTCTGATACCAATTGAAAGGATCGAGAAGAGGTGTCTAGAAGGGGTGAATAGACTCTTAACAAAGAAAAGTTGAAGTTTTTAATTTCTTTAAGTTGATGTGGATATTTAGCACAAGTTTAAACCTTCACAATACATATCAAGCACGCATGCCAAGAGTATATGAGCAGCAGAAAGTAAAGGATGCAATTTGCAAGAATGTAAATGGATGGGATTAGAGTGTGCAAACGCAATTGGAGACATGGAGATATTTGGCGTGGTTCCGATAGGTGGTGCTATCGTACATCCACGTTGATGGAGACTTCAACCCACGAAGGGTAACGGTTGCGCGAGTCCACGGAGGGCTCCACCCATGAAGGGTCCATGAAGAAGGAACCTTGTCTATCCCACCATCACCAGCGGGTACGAAGGACTTGCCTCACTAGGGTAGATCTTCACGAAGTAGGCCGTACAAACTCCTTGGTTCAATTCCACAATCTTGACGGAGGCTCCCAAGTAACACCTAACCAATCTAGGAGATAGCACTCTCCGAAAGGTAATAGATGGTGTGTTGATGATGAACTCCTTGCTCTTGTGCTTCAAATGATAGTCTCCCCAACACCCAATTCTCTCTCACAGATTTGGATTTGGTGGAAAGATGATTTGAGTGGAAAGCAAGTTGGAGAAGGCTAGAGATGAAGATTTATGTGGTTGGAATGGAATATCTTGACCTCAACACATGAGTAGGTGGTTCTCTCTCAGAAAATGTATGCTGGAAGTGTAGGCATGTTCTGATGGCTCTCCTCACGAATGAAGAGTAGGTGGAGGGGTATATATAGCCTCCACACAAAATCTAACCGTTACACACAAATCACTAACCTCGGTGGGACCGAATAATGAAACTCGGTTGGACCAACTTAGTTCAAAATGTGAACGTTAGGATATTCGGTGGGACTGACATGTCAACTCGGTGGGACCGATTTCATTAGGGTTAGGGCATAACGTAATCTCGGTGAGACCGATTTTGGTAATAAGCTAACCAGAGAGTTGGTCAGGCAAACTCGGTGAAACCGCTTACAAATCTCGGTAAGACCGAAATTATTGCAACAGGCAACAGAGAGTTTGCAAGCCCATCTCGGTGAGACCGAGATCCCATCGGTGAGACCGAAGTGACTAGGGTTTGTGGCAGTGGCTATGTCAAGTGAACTCGGTGGCGCCGGATAGAATGTTTTGGTGGGGCCGAGTTTGACTTTTGGTTTGGGACATATGTGGATATGAGAAAGTGGTTGAGGGTTTTGGAGCTTCTCACTAAGCACTTTGAGCAAGCAAGCCATTAAGCAACACCTCATCCCCTTTCAATAGTATTGGCTTTCCTATGGACTCAATGTGTTCTTGGATCACTAAAAGTAAAATGTAGAGTCTTGAGCTTTTGAGCTTGAGCCAATCCTTTGTCCTTAGCACCTTGAACTTGTCCACGCCACTCCATCTGTTGAACTTGTCTGAAATATTCTAGATAAAAACATTAGTCCAACATGAGATATGTTGACATTAATTACCAAAACCACCCAGGGAGCACTTGTGCTTTCAGGTGCACCGCAGCTAGTTCAAGAACTCAAGAACACTCAAATATACGCCGAAAGCTGGACTAGGGTATTACACTCCTTGCGGCCCGAACCTGGGTAAAATCTCCTCGTACTGATCTTCTAGACCTGCTCTTTGCACAGCTCCACGCCCGCCAACCATAGAAGGGATCCTTGTGGTCTCATAGGTGTCGTTTCCCCGACAAAATATATTTAACTATTTACTTTTTTGATATTTGTTTATATATGTGTCAATGGGAAATATGCATGCTACTTATTACATTGCATAGTGTCAGTTTATATGTGTCCAATGTATCTACGCACCTTGTTTGGGTACATTGAATTACCACCGTACACAGATAGACCGCCGGACATGCCAGCACAAGAAATCAACCCGGCATATGCTTTTACAATCCAAGAGTAAAAGGATAGAAAACAATGTAAAAAAGATTTATTTATTGATCTATGCAACTGTACAACGTCGACTTACAAGGCTCCAAGTCTCAATAATGTATTGAGGTCAGAGCAGTCACTACAAAAATAGACACATCTGTGACATTATGGCCCGAACGAAATTTCTTCTGTCATGGAAGTGGCACTTCCATGATGATAATTGTGACAAAAACACATATCATCATAAATGTGGTGTGCTCCTACTTCTATGGCGAAAAGTTATGACAAAAAATGGGGTTTTCCGTCCTAGGCACGTTGGAGTAGCACCTGTATGACATTCTTTGGGACGTCCATGACATAAAAGATCATGGTAGAAGTGAGGGCGAGAATTGTTTGGGTATTTCCTGGTATACGGTGGGCAATCGGTTGGTGATCAGGCCCAAGGGATGCAGTATGCAAGACTACCACCAACACTTCGGGACCCACATACATCACTTGCTATCACTCGACCCATGGTGAGCCCCATGTTTCTTGTGTCCCAGTTTCTCCTCGGGCTGAAGGATGAGTTGCGACTAGTGTCCACCTTCAGGCCCCAAGGTACATCACCCGAGCTGCAATTTTTGCTTCTATCCAAGAGGAAGAACTCAATCAATAACAGGTCCCGTGCACCATTGCCCCGCGCCTGTCGGATGACCACCACATATGCTAGCCCCAATCCAGGCACGTGCAACCATGCCAAGATGACCCGGGGGAGGTGATTACATTCATTAGAGCTAGCGGCTCTAATTGAGGTGAACGAGTGACCTCTATTTTTGCCGCAGGGGCAAGTATTCGTGTGAACACCAGTGCATTTTAGCAACGGCACATGCGAAGTTGACGGACCACCGTGTCGGGCTTTGGGAAGTTCTGGCTGACAGCGAAGGGTTCCACTATTTGTTTTATCTCATTTTTTGGACTTTCCAGGAGAATAATTTTTCATTGACAAAATCCCGAGAAAAGTTAAGTCACAATTTTTCATGTCTAGAAGGTCCGAAGGAGCACCGGAGAGGCGGAAGGTGGTGCCCATGGGCCCCTTCCGCCCCAACTCGCGACCAGGGGGCGCGATCCATGGCCACTGTCGGATTTCGGGTTTCGGCAAAACCCTTAAGGTTCGAACACTGGGGTGCGCGCGAAGATCTCCCCCTCACTGATCACGCCCTCACACACTTCGCGATCTCTAGTCTAGGCACGGCGAACTCACAACACACGAGGACACAAGATTTATACCGATTCGGGCCACCGTTGTGGTGTAATACCCTACTCCAGTGTGGTGGTGGTGGATTGCCTCTTGGGCTGAGGATGAATAATACAAGGGGAAGAACAGCCTCCTGAGGAGATGTGCTCTTGTGCTTGGTGAGTGGGTGTGTGGTTGAGGATCCGATCTCTCTCCTATGGTGGCTAGCCCTATTTATAGAGGCCCTGGTCCTCTTCCCAAATATTGAGCAGGAAGGGATCCCACAACGGCCAAGTTTGAAGGGGGACAGCTAGTACAGCTTATCCTGACAAAAGTAGTCTTCGCCTGCCAAAGGCTCTGGTGGTGACACCGTCTTGGGCTCCACGATGACCTCCGTCTTGCCGTCCTGCTGGTCTTGGTCTCGTTGCACCGATATGGAAACCTTTGCTTGACGCCTCGGTACTCCTCGCCTGCGCTTGCCTCCTTAGAACCAAAGAGGAAACAAGGACACTATGCGCGCTGGCGCCCGCCTGGTCTCGATCGTCATGGCTTGCGTCATTGGAACCTCGCGAGGTTTGCCTTTCCTTGATCTCTCCGCCCCTCGCGAGCCAGCCTGGTGAGGCTGCTCCCGAGAGGGTCTTGTGTCGCCCGCCTTGCGAGGCTTGGCCCCTCGCGAGGGTCTTGAGTGCTCGCTGGTGAAGATGGGCCGTACGGGCCCGCTTGTGGAGCCACGCTGTGGGCCGCAGGCAGGCAAGTCTAGGGACCCCCGTTCCCAGAACGCCGACAGCCACATGGACACCGTAGGCACCAGTCCACCGCCTCCATGTTCCCATGACATTATACACTCCTTAAACTAGTAATATCTAGTATTTCCTGTGTAATTATTAGGGTATATTAATGGTAACACTGTATGTCCATATATTCCATTTTATAGTAACATTATATCTCCATATAGTCCATTTACTATATCTTCATATCACTACTGCAGGATGCTGCTAACGCGATACTAGTGTGCGATGCATTAATCGCAAACGATGATGTAAAAAAACCGTCAAAAAAGATGCAAAACGTTTGCGATGGCGGATACATAAAACACGGTTCAGATTTTAGTTGCGTGTGCGATGCGGGGCATATAGTTCTGTTCAATGAACTATTTGTGATGAGGAAGAACAACAGAAATAGGCAGCCAGATGAAGGTGTGTGCGATATACGACATACAGTTCACTCGGATAAACTATTTGTGGTGAGGCGGAACAACAGAAATGGGCAGCCAGATGAAGGTGTGCGCGATATACGGCATACAGTTCACTCAGATGAACTATTTGTGATTAGGCAACACAAAAGAAACGTTCAGCCAGATCAAGGTGTGTGCGATATATGGCATACGGTTCACTTGGATGAACTATTTTCGATTAGGCAACAGAACAGAAACAGTTCAGCCAGATCAAGGTGTGTGCAATGGAGGGCATACAGTTCATTTTGATAAACTGTTTGTGTTGATCCAAGAGAACAGAAAGGTTTTGTGTAAACAAGATGTGTGTGATACACGACAAACATCCAATTACATAGGTGGCTAGTACACACATGACATTTCCACACACCAAAGTTAACTATTATATGCATAATTAACTAGGATAAACGATCATCTGGTCGTCATCTATTTCCTGTGAGGCTTGCCGCTACGGCTCTACTAGGATAAACAGAACAATATTCTTTACTATGAATAGTGTGCTCTATTGGGCACACAAGTATATGGATCATGGCTGTCGTGGAATTGTCACGGCAGATGTCCTAGGACTTAGTCGTGAGGCCAGCGCATCTATGTAATAGCTTGAGAGGGGTTGAGCGGAATCGAGAGACGCAACACAAGACGAGGATTTAGACAGCTTCGGGCCCCGGGAAACATCATCCGGTAATAACCCTACATGCTGTTTGAGGCTAGATCTCATTACGCTCATGAGGGAGTCGCCGTAAACCGGCTCTCCTCTAATTGTGTCTAGCCCTAGAGATTATTGATTGTTGCCTGTCCCTCTTTGGGAAGCCCTACCCCTCCTTATATATGTTGAAGGGGCAGGTTACATGTGGAGTCCTATTAGGATTAGGACTAGTCTATCTCTAATACAAACCGGATACAAGTCCAGGTCTTAACTCCTTGTAAGA
The DNA here is from genome assembly GCF_002575655.3 of Aegilops tauschii subsp. strangulata. Taxonomy (NCBI): domain Eukaryota; kingdom Viridiplantae; phylum Streptophyta; class Magnoliopsida; order Poales; family Poaceae; genus Aegilops; species Aegilops tauschii. The sequence goes on from NC_053039.3 coordinate 525,243,703, forward strand.
CAAATATCCCTCACGCCTTTCCTTGTAAACTGGCCCACCATAGTATGAACCGGCCTTCATGAACTGCCCGTTGGGCCACCGGGTCTTGTCGCTCCTCTGACCCGCCTGCCAGATTACCAAAGAATCGTAAACCGCGAGGTCCAAATTGGTCGCCAGTGAATTGTTAAGTCTCAGCCGGGTCTCAAGTAAACCGCCAAGTCCGGCCGGGTTATACTTCCGGCCGGTTTACGCCGCGGGGTATATCCCCGACAATGGCCTTGGGCGAGCAATGTGCCCGCACGCGTCATGCTAGCTCGATGTTCCTTCTATGCTAAGTTTCCATTAGTTGATGGCGTTTTACGAACACGCCACCGTTTCCAACCATTTCCTCACCGGTTTCCTGCCGCCACCCAACGATATTGCGCATAAACCTAGGCGACGCACGGAGGCAACAAGCGCAGCCTGTAGCACATCCAACTTTTCCAAGCATGCCAGCCCACCAAAGCGCCACCTCTACTATCAACCTCCTCGACGAGGAAAACGAGAAGGTGGCATGGCCCGTCGAGGCCGAGGCGCTCCCCGGCAACGCGATGGACGACGCCGTGATGCCCGTCATCGCCAGGGTTGAGCAGACCCTTGGCGCATGGCGCTTTAGTGCCGCGGATCAAGATAGGCATGTTAGCGCCGAGAAGCTGCAGCTCGCCGCACAACATGATCGATGGTGCGCCGCAGAGCAAGCTAGATGCGTCCGCGCCGATAGACTGCGGCTCTCCGCACAGCGAGACCGTTGGAGTGCCGCACAGCAAGAGCGGATCCATCGGCGTTTTCCTGGTGTCGACAGGGAGTTGCAGCTGGGTACACGTCCCGTCAGTACCCCCATTAATTCCTCGCGAGGAGTGGGCAGAGGCCGTCTGCGCCGTACTTGCGCCAGAGGCCGTCCGTGCCGTACTTGCACCGGATGCCCGGTGCGCCATTCGCATGGGTCGCGTCGTTCGCCTTGTCCGCTGCCCGCTCGATGCCAACGCGCTGGTCGCTAGGCTCTATCGCCTCCTTGCCCTAGGTGTCCACCTGGGCGTAGAAGACGAACATGGCCGTCAGATCCTCAAGCTGGTGATCTTCGATGAAATAGCCAACTTGGAGCTCGAGATCGCGTTCCAGATGTACCGCAAGCGTGCCGACCGCTTGGACGAACGCCTGCACGAGTTGAGGCAGAGCCAAGAGCTACCGTAGGCAAGGGCTGCTGGTCATGGTCTCATGGACACATTATATTTTTTTGAGTCGATCATTTCGTCGTGGATCGCTATGTATTCACAACAATCATAATATTGCTCTGTTTCAATGTGTGTACTCTGTTTTCCATTCTTATATGTTCTGTTTCAATGTGTGTATATATGCTTTCCATTCTGTATATGTGGATGATAACAGCTAGATACAAACTAGTATACGAAAACAGATCGAAAATGGAATTCATAATGTATATTAATTGTTCATTAGTTCATCACAGACTATATATAATATCATCACATATACGTGATGATACTTAACTACTAGGTACAATGCATAAAATTGAAAATGAACAATACTAAAACTAATAATCCCTCCTTGGGGTAGTATTCCAGCAGCCCCACGCCAGTAGCTCCCTCGTGCGCGGCGTCTTCCCAGCACGAAGGCAGTACTCCGCCTCCTCCGCCTCGCAGTTCTTGACGTACCGATCTTCCTCTTGCTAGCGGACGAGCGCGAACGATCTTGCCATTTCGTTGGGCGCCCACCACAGCTCCTAATCGGTGGCACGCTGGAGCTTATCGGCCCACCTCCACGCAGCAATGAGGCGCCTAGCGCCTTTGACCTTCCTCGCGAAGTACCAGCCTTTGTATACCTCCTCCGCACGACGACGCGCCCGCCCACCACCTCCTTTTTCTAGGCGGCATCATGAGCTTCACATGCCGCCTGGTACCTGGCTTCCTCATCAGCCATTTCTTTCTTGAAAGCCACTTGCCTGGCTTCCTCAGCCGGCGGCAGCGACTTCCACACACAAAGATTGTACTGGCCCGAAAGCCACTCCAAAGTTGGGGGGTCTAGTGCAACCTCGTCCGGTGATGCGTAGGGGTCCTCCTCGTCGCTGCTCTTCAACTGAGCATCCTCGGGGGGCAGCACCTCCTCGTCGGCACGCGGGCAGATCGGTGGCGCCATGGCTGAAATTTGAGAGAGAGAGAGAGAGAGAGAGGAAGGGCGGGCGGGGGGAGGATGTAGATGAGAATGCATGCAGGACGACGTGAGCAAGGTAGTATTTATTGGAGGCCGGAATCAAGATCTACGGGAACAGTACACACGCCGGTCGCCGGAATATATGAGTACTGTTATTTGAATTACACACGATTCCTGCAACAAAACCTGTGTGTGAACTTAATAGCTGACGGTTTCCAATACAGAACCGTGCGTGATTAATAACCCGCGCCACTCGCCTTCCAAACCTCGAGGCATGAAATAGATTGCCCATTGTGTGGGGCCCGGTTGTCTTGCCAGATCTTTACATTTTCTTTCCTGAACACCAGATATTGACATCGTCTGATCATTTTTTATTTTTATTTTAATTTAAATTCCATGTCACTGCACGCATGTGTCCAAGCCGTGACACCAATATGTTTGAAAATTTGTTCCAATTTACTGCACATGGAATTAACTCGCACACAAGTACACAAATATGATTTTTCAAACCGTTATGGTTAGCAGTTGCTTGTAGATGTAGTTCAAATTTCGATTACGGTCATTAAATGGCTAGAAAATCACTTAAATGTCTTAAAAAGGTTAAATGACCCCTGAAATTTTCCAAATTTTGACATGACAGTTGTATTAGTGCACGTTAACTATAGAAATTTTTTCAACGCCATAAGAGGAAGTTATCGTTGATTCATCATCAAACATGCATTGTTCCCTCTCAGAACCACGAGCCTTCTAGTGAGTTGCTCCGGTTTGTGACGGGTGTGTGTCCAAACTTTCGTCAAACAGGCCAATTTTTTGACCACATCATCTTGGTGGCATGACATTACGTCAAGCAAGGTTTCATGTGTTTCTGATCATATTTTTTTTGGAATTTAAATGCCATGGCACTCCATGCATGTGTCCAAGCCATGCCAGCAATATCTTTGAAAATTCCTTCCAATTTACTTCACATGGAATTAACTAGCACACAAGTACACAAATATGATTTTTCAAACCGCTATGGTTAGCCGTTGCATGTAGATGTAGTTCAAATTTGGATTACGACCATTAAATAGCTACAAAATAATGTAAATGTCTTAAAAAGGTCAAATGACCCCTGAAATTTTCCAAATTTTGACATGCCAGTTGTATTAGTGCACGTTAACTGTAGAAAAAACTTGAACGCCATAAGAGAAAGCTATCGTCTATTCGTCATCAAACATTTACTGTTCCATCTCCGAACCACGAGCCTTCTAGTGAGTTGCTCCGGTTTTGAGGGGCGTGTGTCCAAACTTTTGTCAAACAGGCCAATTTTTTTACCACATCATTTTGGTGGCATGACATTACATCAAGCAAGGTTTCATGTGTTTCTGATCTTTTTTTATTTTTTGGAATTTAAATTCCATGGCACTCCATGCATGTGTCCAAGCCGTGACAGCAATATGTTCGAAAATTCCTTCCAATTTACTGCACATGGAATTAGCTTGCACACAAGTACAAAAATATGATTTTTCAAACCATTATGGTTAGCCGTTGCATGTAGATGTAGTTCAAATTCGGATTACAGTCATTAAATGGCTAGAAAATCACTTAAATGTCTTAAAAAGGTCAAATGACCCCTGAATTTTTCCAAATTTTGACATGACAGTTGTATTAGTGCACGTTAACTATAGAAATTTTTCGAAGGCCATAAGAGGAAGCTATCGTCGTTTCATCATCAAGCATGCATTGTTCCCTCTCGGAACCACGAACCTTCTAGTGAGTTGCTCCGGTTTGTGAGGGTGTGTGTCCAAACTTTCGTCAAACAGGCCAATTTTTTTACCACATCATCTTGGTGGCATGACATTACGTCAGGAAAGGTTTCATGTGTTTCTGATCATTTTTAATTTTTTGGAATTTAAATGCCATGGCACTCCATGCATGTGTCGAGGTCGTGAGACCAATATGTTTGAAAATTCCTTCCAATTTACTGCACATGGAATTAACTAGCACACCAGTACACAAATATGATTTTTCAAACTGTTATGGTTAGCCGTTGCATGTAGATGTAGTTAAAATTTGGATTACGATCATTAAATGGCTAGAAAATGACTTAAATGTCTTAAAAAGGTCAAGTGATCCCTGAAATTTTCCAAATTTTGACATGACAGTTGTATTAGTGCACGTTAACTATAGAAAAATTTGGAAGGCCATAAGAGGAAGCTATCGTCGCTTCGTCATGAAACATCCATTGTTCCCTCTCGGAACCACGAGCCTTCTAGTGAGTTACTCCGGTTTGCGAGGGTTGTGTGTCCAAACTTTCATCCAAAAGGCCATTTTTGTACCACATCATCTTGGTGGCATGACATCACGTCAAGCAAGGTTTCATGTGTTTCTGATAAACTTTTTTTTTGGAATTTAAATGCCATGGCACTCCATGCATGTGTCCAGGCCGTGACATCAATATGTTTGAAAATTCCTTCCAATTTACTGCCATTGGAATTAACTCGCACACAAGTACACAAATATGATTTTTCAAACCGTTATGGTTAGCCATTGCATGTAGATGTAGTTCAAATTTGAATTACGGTCAATAAATGGCTAGAAAATCACTTAAATGTCTTAAAAACGTCAAATGGCCCTTGGAGATTTCCAAATTTTCACATGACAGTTGTATTAGTGGACGTTAAATGTAGAAATTGTTTGAAGGCCATAAGAGGAAGCTATCGCCCGTTCGTCATCAAACATGCATTGTTCCCTCTCGGAACCATGAGCCTTCTAGTGAGTTGCTCCGGTTTGTGAGGGGTGTGTGTCCAAACTTTCGTCAAACATGCCAATTTTTTACCACATCATCTTGGTGGCATGACATTACGTCAAGCAAGGCTTTATGTGTTTCTGATCTTTTTTCAAATTTTCGGAATTTAAATGCCATGGCACTCCATGCATGTGTCGAGGCCGTGACAGCAATATGTTTGAAAATTCGTTCCAATTTACTGCACATGGAATTAACTCATACACAAGTACAAAAATATGACTTTTCAAACCGTTATGGTTAGCTATTGCATGTACATGTAGTTCAAATTTGAGTTATGGTCATTAAATGGCTAGAAAATCACTTAAATGTCTTAAAAGGTTAAATGACCCCTGAAATTTTCCAAATTTTGACATGACAGTTGTATTAGTACTACAAATTTTCTTGTACATTTAAAATACCATCCGTTGCCACTTTACTCCAAATTCGTCTTTCACAGCTAATAAAAAATATGAACAACATCACACACAGTTTTTTTGCAGGAACCGTTTGCGATGAAAATTCGTGGGTCTATTTAAGTGTTCCTCCTTAACCTTCGCCGGCTTCGTCTGCTCCAGTGCCGGCAACCCCCGAATCCACAAATCCCGATCCCCGTTCCCACAGCCCCTTGTTGCAAAGATGACGCCGTGGAAACGCTTTGTGAGGGCCCGTACGGTGGCCGCGTCCTCCCCGAGCGCGGCCGCCTGCGCCGAGAGCGCGGCCGCCTACGCCCGCATCCACCGTGAGGGCATCTGCAGTAGCCGAGACGGGTGCAGCAGCTGTTGCGACGACGGCTGCAAATGCTGAGAGCGCTCGAGCTGCCGTCCATGCCGCCGATGTCGCCCTGGCCCGGGTCGAGGCCATCCATGCTAAGATCGAGGACGCACACGCCAAGATATTCCAGGCCACCTCAGAATCGAGCATGCAACCCACGTCCGAAAAGGCAGCGGTGGCCATGGAGCACCTGCTTCCTCATGAGATCGCCGAGCGGGAGCTGGATATGCAGGAGGTGGCGAAGATCGAGCAGCGCCGGGAGGAGGAGTTGTGCGTGGCCGAGGTCGAGGTAGAGAAGAGTTTGTCCGTCGAGGAATCGACGGTGGAGTACCAATGAGAGCTTTGGCGCAGCCACTACTATGAGTACTACAATCTTGAGGGCGGTGCCGAGGACGAGGACGAGGACGCAGCCGGCTTCAGCAGGGGGTGCGGATTCCACCAACGGTGGCATGTCGCCAGGACAAGTCAGCGACGTCTCATCTCACACCGGCGATGCGTAGGCCAGCGCGGCGGCGACTTTGTTAAAATTATGCGTACTTAGGCTTTGTTTTTAATGCTGGTGTTTTGTTAGAGCAATGTTTAGGTCAACTAGCTCTGTTTAATTACTACAATTGCGTAATTCAGTAAGTGTGGTCTGTGTGCTGTACGCTCTTTTGTGTGCCCAAATTAGCAAGCGATGTTAAATTATGCAATGACGTGGATGAGGACAGTACCCATGGAAATTTGCACCAAAATTTGAATTATCAAACTCATCCCATGTTCAAAGTGAATGGTGTTCGGCGGCACCGCGCGCAAAGTTTCCATCCACATTTCGAAATTTTTGGCCTACCGCCGAAATATCTACCCCCTTCTGCACCCCCTTTTCTGCCCGACCACAAGTCATATTTCCCCTATTTTCTCCTTCCTTCCTTCCGAAGCTATAGCCACTTCATCGCTTGCTTCCTCGCTCTCGTCGTCTCGCATCCTACCGCCGGGGTCGCCATGGTCTTCAGTGACCTCTCCAGCGGTTCCTCCTCCGACAATGACTGTTTCACCACCCGGGTATGCCTCTCTTCTCTCTCTCTCTCTCTCTCTCTCTCTCTCTCTCTCGGGTTATGACTTGGTATGAAGGATTTTAACCCGGCGGTCGATTTGAGTCATTTCTTCCTCTTGTAGCTCCCTAGGACCATCAATTGCAATGAATGGAGTGGGGTGGCTGAAGATCTGCCTGCTCATTGTCACCATCAATCTCGATGCGTGAAGTTAGTTGCGTTTGAATCTGTGGACAGCGAGAGGAAGTTTCCGGCATGTGCTGAGAAGGTTAGCCCCACATTCATTGTTACAAATCATTTGTTAGATGTGATTCAGACACTGTCGTTATGCTATGTTATTCTAGATGTTAAGACAGTGTAACAGTTCGTACCTAGTATCTAAGAATGTGGCCATCTCATCAACAGTGCCATTAGAAAATTATTTGGCACCGTTTCAGTAGTTTGGGCAGCCAACTTTGGTCCACACATCCGAGCAGCCAAGCAGTAAAATACTAAATCTTTATGGCATGAAAGAACAGGGCATCAGAGCAACTAGGTGCTCCGGAGTCCGGTTCCCTAATTTTTTCTGCTGCATCGGCTCGCCAGTGCAGGGCACCGGTGCCAAATGTAGCAACAGTTGTCTTGACACCGGTTTTGGCATACGTAGTGGACGACCTTAGTGCTATTAGTTCTATGTTACTAAATTTGTGCATGTACACACCTGTTAGTATCTATTTGATGTCATCCAAACATTGTCGCTATGTTGTTGTAGTTATATTTAGCTTCCTCATAAAATGTTCAATTTGTTATTTATAGTACATGACTAAGAACTTGTACCATTGTTGTAGTTAATTATAGCTTCTGATGTTTCAGAATTTGGTTGTTGTCTCAGTAGCAATTAATTCATTTGCACATTGATCTATATTTGAGAAGATATGTCATAATTAACCAGTTTCTTCAGTTTTTAAAAATATGTATTTGGTGATTTTCTATGTTGCTAGAAACCCATTTCCCATACAATTGTTACTGATCTTGTTTTAAATATTATAGGATGAACGGAAGTGTTCTTACCTGGAGTGGGTTGATCAAGAGTGGCCACGGTCTTTGAATATGTGACTAGCAAAGCTCTGGAGCATGTATGAGGAAGAGAACAGAGGTAGGCTTAGAGAAAGTGTTGTCAACGCTGAAGAATATTTCAAGATGCGGGAAAAAATACAAAGATGGAGAGTGAGCTCACATATTTTTAAATTATACTTTGCTAAGATGGTGTTGGCGAAGGAGGAGGCACTTTCCCAGTTTGTCAGTGCAAAACAGGTTCTTACTGAACTAAAAGCAGAGGTGGATAAGACAATCCTGGATGATCTCGATTAGGGAAATTAATAAATTGTTCTAATATTGTTCTTATTAAGGTGAACTAGCTATATGTTGTACCGTGCTGTTTTCAGGTAGCTATCGTAGTGTGATGTTAAAATATATTTATGCGCCTAATATGAAATTTGCAAACAACTGTTCGATATGAAATGTGAATTTGGTAATACTAGAATTATATTAATTGTAAACTAATAAACCTGCTAAATGGGTCATGGAACTTTGCAAACGGTTCTTGAAGTAAAAGCGGTTGTGATGGATAGCCAATAATGCCATACAGTTTTCTTCATCAAATCGTGTGTGATGTAGTTGAATAAAAGCAAACGGTTAAGCAAGGCAGAGCATGTGTGATAGTTACACCTATCACACATGAGGCTATACATAAAACTGTGTGGGATGTATATACGGACGAAAACGTTTTCCCTGGATTGACTGTGTGCGATGTACATATGAACGGAAACATACTTTTTGGATTGACTGTGTGGGATGTACAACGTAAACGTATTCCTTGGATTGACTGTTTGGAATGTACATAACAAACAGAAACATTTTTCTGGGACTAACTGTGTGGGATGTACTTACGACAGGAACCGATTGGGCCTGTATAATTGTATTTGATTGCTCGCCCGTCACACATGATCTCAATTTGCCCAGCATGTGTGACCGGATGGCCTATCCCCGACGGTTTCTAGGTCATGTGGGAAGGACCCCCTATCTCCCACACTCACTTGGCGACGGTTCAAATTGCTGTCGTGAAAGGGGTTAAAAACCGTTTGTATAGCAGCTCGTTGTACCAGTGTATGGTCTCTATTTTGAACTACAGCATAGTATATCAACAAACTTTTATAAAACTAGATTATATTCTATTGAAGATTTCTCAAGCATCAAACTATATCATATATAAAATCCATAATTATGTTCGTTTTCATGAAACTATTTCAAAATTTTATAGCCTGATTGTTTATTTATATAAGTCATGAAGTTGTTTTGTGATAATTTTACAACAAACAATTTCTGTAACTATTTACAAGAATCTCTTCATCTCCTGCATGGACAAGAAGAAAAAAACTTTTGTCCAACTAAGGTACCTAATCTTTTAAGCAATCACCCTCGTGAACCTCTCAAGGATCACTATGGTACTTACTACTAACAATTAGTTTATACGAAACATATGGCTATGTACATTTGATAGCATAAATGATGAATTTAATCTCTGAAGAAAATTGAACTCCATCCATCCACACATTCTTATCAACTGTTTTCAATTTGGATATCTACATAGTGTTATGCTACATGACATTTTGAGAAAACATTTGCTGCTTTTAAACTTCTTTAAACATTGTCATAATACATGTCTTAGTATAATTAGATGTTTCAATCTATCTGTATAGATTCTCATCCAATAATTCTAAGTCTTTTTAGAAACATGATTTTTCATATTTTGTGCCGATATACTTTATATTATCTATGGTCAAGTGATATGTCATACATATGTAAGATCATAAATGCTTATAGATCTCCCAGTAAACTTATTGTATCCACAAGTTTCTTGATAAAGTTTAAATTATCCAATTAATTTATCAAATTCCAACTACTTGAAATTTTATTTCAAATCATATACATGGCTTGAAATATTTATATCATTCCTGTATTCCTCACAAAACTTATGGTTGTATCTTATATACATCATGTTTGAAATCTTTTCAAAATAGTTTTCTTACTCATCTGTTATATATCGACAATATACAACACTCACAATTGTAATTCATTTATACTTTTAGTATTGCTACTATTAAGAAGATTTGATAAGATCAACTCTTCCATTCCTACAGAACCTTTTTGTTAAACTTTTCTTCCAGGATCACTATCCATGAATGTTCGAAAATTCCATTTACATTTTGTGCCTAGCACACTTTCTAAAGGCTTCACAAAGTTCAAAACTTGTTCCTTGTATATGGCCTTCACTTTGGATTTTAATGGTTTAAGCCATACCTCTCTAGCTGGGCACCATCACTTCTTCCTTGTTATGCGTAGGTTTCATCTCCTTCTAAGATGCATTATTCATTAGATTTGATAATCTTTCCTGACCTTTGCATTTTTTTACAGTCTTAACTGAAGCTACTACATCTAATCACTACAAAAAAATACACTTCCGTGATGATACGTGTTTGTCACAGTAGGTCGCGTTTTTTGTCATGCATGTACATCCATGACAAATTTATGACAAAATCAAGATAGTCATAACTGTGCTGTCGTACAAGTGTTCCATGACATTACCAAAATTATCATCACGGAAGTGTCCACTTCCATGACGATAAATCGCACGTCACAGAAGTGCTTTCGTCAAGGGTGACCAACACGTGGCATCCACCGTAACGGAACGTCGTTAAGCTATCAGGTCCGGTTTTGGATCCGATAACCCGTTAACAGCCCCGACCAATGGGGATTTTCCACGTGTAAAATCATCATTGGCTAGAGGAAACACGTGTCGGCTCACCGTTGGGACAGATGTCATCCACTCATTGGACACAAAGCGCCTATGATACGTCGACATGTGGCACAACCAAATAGAGGCCCATTTGTGTGAAAAGGCCGGCCCGTTTGACTTGGTCAAAAGGTGGCGGGCCGGCCCACGGCAAGCCTATTAACGGCCTGTTCGCATATAGCCCATTTACAGGCCGCTATCCCAGGGCCCGTTTACAGCCTATCCGAATTAGGCCCAGTAGCGTCATCTGGGCTGTCCAATATAATTCCAGCCCGTTTTAACTTCCGGCCCATGTATGGCCCATGACGTCTTTCGGCCCATATGATGCCCTTAGTAACCCTCGGCCCTTAACGGCCCGTGGTAAAACTGGCCCGTAATGAACAGTGTATCACTTTGTACCCATTAACGGCCCATTATTCCATTGGGCCGTTTCCAACCCATGATATCTTTTGGCCTTCTCAGGGCCCATTTAATCTTGGGCTCATTTCCAGCATTCGGTTACTTACGGCCCGTTACTGTCATTTTCTGCTTATGGGCCAAATTCAGCCCGTGGTTACCGTCGGCCCGTTTGCGGCCCGTTAATACGTTGGGCCGTTTTCATGTCGAAAAAGCCGTTGGGCTGTTTTCATAGAGTTATCAAATACGGCCAATAAACGGCCCGTTATTGTCCATGAATAGTACGACCCATGATTGGCGAAATCATGATACGCCCGTAGAAGGCCCATGGATCCTACGGCCCGTAAAAGGCCCATGGATCATACGGCCCGTAGAAGGCCCATGGATCCTACGGCCCATATAGAAGGCCAATGGATCCTACGGCCCGTAGAAGGCCCATGGATCACACGGCCCGCAGGAGGCCCACGGTTACAACAGTCCGTGTGTTGCCATGATTATTAAAAAAACACAGAAAAGAACCGCAGTGACTACACGCAAACAACTAAACAAGACAATAAGGAAATAAATAAGCAAGCAATTAACGCTAGCCTATTACCGCTATTACACATATTACATCCACTGGGCATCAAAGTTCGCCACCAGTGCAAATATAGGGAACAAAGCAGCATATTACATACACTGGCTGTCAAAATTGGCCACCAGTGCAAATAAACGCGGCAGCAAAACAAGAGCATAACTGAAACAACTTCATAAGAGCTCAAGAAACGTCATATCCACCATGCTGGCAATAAGCTTAGCAAGCTTGCTTTGTCCTATTTAGCGCTAAAATCCTCCAACGCTTGCTGTTGCACCAGAAAGTATTCATTTGAATGCTCCAGGGACTTCCGCAATCCTTCCGCTTCTTGTCGCAGCACAGCTGATTGATGTCTTTCAGCTTGCAGTTGAGACTCAAGAAACCGAACTGATTCAGATAGTGAGTTTGAATAGCTTGTGCAAGTGGTAGTGGCCAGTAACTCCAACAGTAAACCAAGACAGGACTTTGGGGTTGTCTCACTGTCTTCGAGATAGTCTTCCTTAGCTGTTTTATCAGCTTTGTTGGAGACCAACAAGGATGTGTCACTATCCTGAACCTTATCTGCATTAATCCTTTACCATTGCTTAATAAGGAACTCTTCCCCAATATTCCGTCAGCATTCTAAAAGAAGAAACAAGCAGACACATAACAGTTTAGCATGTACTAGTATATGAAACTCATTTGGGTGAACCAGTTCATTAGTAAGGTGGACAGGATTAAACTACCAAGTCTTCTATTTCCAAGTACTAGTACATAATAAAAGCATCAAACAAACATATATCTATGTCCTATGGTCACTGCATTGTCTTGCCAAATCAAAATAGAGACACGGTTCAAATCATATCAGTTCAAGACAAAGCAGGAGTGAAAGAATACAAAGCGTGGGAAACTACGTGGCACAACAAGATTTCAGATGGGTACCACGGGTCTACATGTACAACAATACTATTGGCTCTGTTGTGATGCTAGTAATGTGCATGATATGAGAAGTCAAATGTATACACAATTGAAATTGAAATCAGCAGAGCTATTGATAAGAGCAAGCCTGTTAAAGAAACATGCGTGAACATACCTGCTGTGCCATTACAGTTTCGATTGGATCCTTCAATTTAAAAATAAGTTTGTATGATTAAATACAGTGATACAAAAGCAAAGCAGTATGCACAATAGCAATCATAGTTAAAAAAGGCGCGCCTAAGCGAGCGCGTAAGCGTGCCTAGGCTCTAGGCGTTGGCGAAACGCATTGCGCATAACTATGCTTAATCTGTGCATAACTGCGCATAAGCATGCGCTTTGGTTAGTAAAGCGTAAGGCAGTGGCAAAATGCACAATTAACGCCTAGCACTTTTTTGAACTATGATAGCAATGGAATCTTAAATTAGAATAGTTGTTCTTCAGGTTTAGGCACTTGTTCTACGTGAACAGAGTACAGTAAGACGCAAGAATATAGTACTTAAAATAGAAAATGAGCTCATAGACCTGACCACATTCTTGGTTCGGGACCAGTACAGAACAAGGCGTTCCCAGTGATCGTCCAGTAAATGTGTCTCAGGAGAACGTAAGGGAATTTGATAAGTTTCTTTGCCGGTAAAGTGTAGCGACCAGACCTCAAATGGCCTGTGCTGCTGTGCACCAGTGTCATCCCTGGATCAGTAATGCTGACACGCACAGTACAAATGGAGGATTTATAACAGATTAGCAATCACACACTTATTACATCGAATATCTCCAAAGAGATTAAGTATGATAAACATGGCTTAAGGCTATCTAATAACGATAACAGCGGAAGACTTGGAAGATAAGTGAGTCCATCAACTCCAGCGGCATCACTGAGTATAAGACCACGACCTAAGGCATCTTACTCGTCGTCTGAAAAGTCTGCAACATGAAACGTTGCAACCCGAAAACGGGTCAGCACATAGAATATGCTGGCAAAGTAACACATAGAGAACAATGAACAATGATAATGCCATACTATATGCATATATTGCTGGTGGAAAGCTCTATGTTTACAGTTTTGCGAAAAGCCAATTTTATCCTACTCCAAAGGAATAAATTTTATTTAACTATCATGGTGGTTGTGAAACATTGAGATGGTTGACAGCATCTCAATCCCAATTAAAAAGTCATCAATAACCCAACAAAATTAATTAGAAGTAACATAGTGTTGAGATTCACATGATAATCCAAGTACTAGATACTCAAGTTGTCCATAACCGGGGACACGGCTAACCATGATTAGTTTATACACTCTGCAGAGGTTTGTGCACTTTTCCCCACAAGACTCGATCGCCTCCGTTGGTTTACTCGCACTACATGGTGTTTGAGTAACGGATGACCAAGACACAGTCTTTCAGAAGTGTTTGCACCTTACGTATGGGTAGACAGTTACACCTACTTTCCCCTACATCTGCTAGTCTACCACTGTAAGAGTTCACACAACTTAGTCAACTATGCTAGAGCCCATAATAGCTTGCGGCTGCACACGGAAGTTTCTAGCATGAATAATCTCATGATCCCTTTGAACCTGGGTGGCGGTCCAAAAGAAAACAGGCAATCCTGGAATACCCAGGTACCTCAATCCACCCAGATGTGAGTTTAAGTTGCCACCTTAAGTAAACCATTAATTAACAATCTCACATCTGTCATGAATTTCACTCAAACCCAATCCACGTCTACGAGCATAGCATGGCAATAGTAAAAGCAACGTAGAAGTAACTCCCAAAGGTTTGATAATAAACAGGGCAATAGGTACTACCTCAACTACTTCCCAATACCCACAATTTAATTAGATCCTAACCATGCAATGTTTGAGGGAAACAGATCTAATGCAGTAAAACTGGGTATGAACGGGATATGATCAAAGTGTTACTTGCCTTGCTGATGATCCGCAAAACCTAGCGATTCGAAGTAACAAGCGGCACACTCCGGGTACTCTATCGCAAACAAACAAGCATACAATCAGTACTCATCTAATGCACAGGTAAAAGTCGAATGAAAAATCTAACCAGAAAGTTCAACTTAAGAACTCCGGTTTGCAAAAAGAATCAACTCAAAAGAAGCAACGAAAGTCAAACGGCGAAAAAAAGAAACTTCGTTTGGTAATCTGGAACTAGGTCAAATTTTACTGTAGCAAAAACTTGTTTGAGTAGGTTAAACGGAAAGAGAATTTCGAGACGAAACTCTAGGCGCTTGAATCGCCTGATTCCGATAAACGAGCGAGAAGTTAAACAGAATCGAAGATTCGATCGGAAATCGAATCTGAGAAAATAACGAGAAAATCCGACGAAAAAGAAAAACGGACGAACGGTTAAATAACGGACGTTCGTTAACAGAGAAAAACCGACGAACGCGTTCGTCAAATTGAACGGTTCAGTGAACGCTCGCAAAATAGTAAAACCGAAAAAAACCGATCTAGGTTTTTTTTTAAACGAGGGGTTTTTTTTAAAATAAAACCGGCGAAGAACGGGGCAGGCAGTATCTCGTCGGAGCGGGCGCTCCGGCGGGGCTCCGGCGCTCGGGGCGAGGGGAGGCGAGGGGCGCGGGGTGCGGCGGCTCGGGGGGGCGACTCCGGCGACGAGGGGCGGCGGCTCCGGCGGCGGCGGCGGGCAAGTGCGGGCGGCGGCGCTCGGCGAGATGAGGGGCGGCGGCGGCGGCTCGAGGTGAGGAGAGAGGCGAGGGGGGGTATATAAAGGGAGGGGGGTCCGAAGGTGGCTTGGGGAAGGGGCGGCGAGGGGAGGCGTGCGGCGGCGGGACTCGGCAAGGCGGCAGCGGCGCTCCCGTGCGGGAAGAGGAGAGGGCGCGGGCGGGCCGTCGGCTGGGCCTTTGGCCCAGGCGGCGCGCGGGCGTTTTTTTTTAAATAAGTTCCGCGGAAAAAAAATACGTAGAAAAATAAATAAAAATCAGAAAAATATAAAATCAATTTTCCCCGTCTTGTTAGAAAATATAGAATAGGGTGGACATTTTTTAATCCAAAATAAATATTTTGAGAACATGCAATTTTTTTAATGCAATAAAAACTGCAAATAAATTCCAAATAATGATTTTAACATTTTTCCTCCAGTATTTCAATTGTTTTGGAGAAGTCATATTTTCTCCTCTCGTTTATTTAAAATGAAATATTTTTCTGGAGAGAAAAATAAGTAAAACCACAATCCTCGTTTAAAAATCAAATTTGAAAATTCGAGAAAATCCCCAACTCTCTCCGAGGGTCCTTGAGTTGCTTAGGATTTATCGAGGACTTATCAAAATGCAATCAAAACATGATATGCAATGATGATCTATGTATAACATTCCAAATTGAAAATTTGGGATGTTACAAACCTACCCCCCCTTAAGAAGAATCTCGCCCTCGAGATTCGGGTTGGCTAGAAAACAGGTGGGAGTGGTTTTTCCGTAGATCTTCCTCTCGCTCCCAGGTGGCTTCATCTTCTGTGTGGTGACTCCACTGAACTTTGCAAAACTTGATAACCTTGCTGCGGGTAACTCGGCTAGCATACTCGAGAATCTTCACTGGTTTCTCCTCATAAGTCAAATCACATTCCAACTGAATCGCTTCCAGTGGCACAGTATCTCTCAGCGGTATCTCAGCCATTTCTGCGTGGCACTTCTTCAACTGAGAAACATGAAATACATCATGTACTCCAGACAATCCTTCGGGCAATTCCAACTTGTATGCAACTTCTCCCATACGTTCCAACACTCTGTATGGTCCGGTAAAACGGGGCGCTAACTTTCCTTTAACTCCAAAGCGCTTCACTCCTCGAAGTGGTGATACTCGAAGATATACTCTGTCTCCGACTTCGTGAACTGTCTCCTTTCGTTTAGAATTGGCATAACTCTTCTGCATGGACTGGGCTACCTTGAGCCTATCGCGAATCAATCTCACTTTCTGTTCAGACTCCTTAATCAAATATGGTCCAAACAACTGACGATCTCCAACTTCGTCCCATAACAACGGTTTGCTACACCTCCTTCCGTACAAAGCTTCGAAAGTGGCCATCTTCAAACTGGTCTGATAACTGTTGTTATACGAAAACTCCGCATATGGCAAATTGTCGTCCCAACTAGATCCATAATCTAGTGCACATGCCCTCAACATGTCCTCCAAAATCTGGTTGACTCTCTCGGTCTGTCCATCTGTCTGTGGATGAAATGCTGTACTAAATTCCAGCCTGGTTCCCAACGTTTCATGTAACTGCTTCCAAAATTTCGAGGTAAATTGGGTTCCTCTGTCTGATACAATGGTCCTCGGAACTCCATGCAAACATACGATCCTGGTCATGTATATCTTTGCCAACTTAGCACTGGTGTAAGTGGTCTTCACTGGAATGAAATGAGCCACTTTCGTCAAACGGTCGACTACAACCCATATCGAGTCATAGCCTGAACGAGTCCTGGGTAATCCCGTGATAAAATCCATGCCTATTTTATCCCACTTCCATTCGGGTATCGGCAATGGTTGTAGCAATCCTGCTGGCTTCTGATGCTCTGCCTTCACTCTCTGACATACATCACAAACTGCTACATACTCCGCAATATCCTTCTTCATTCCGGTCCACCAGAAAGTATTCTTCAAATCCAAATACATCTTGGTATTCCCTGGGTGAATCGAGTACGGTGAATCATGGGCTTCCTGCAAAATCAACTTCCTGATCTCCGGATCATTTGGCACATATACACGGTCCTCGAACCATAAGGTATCGTGCTCATCCTCACGAAATCCCTTGGCTTTTCCTTTGCTCATCTTCTCCTTTATCTCCTCAATCTCCTTGTCTGTCTTCTGAGCTTCTCTGATCCTTTCCATCAAGGTAGACTGAATCTCCAATGTCGCTAAATAGCCTCTTGGGACTATCTCCAAACATAGCTCGCGAAGGTCCTCGGCTAACTCCTGAGGTAACTCTCCTGTCATGAGGGTGTTGACATGACTCTTGCGGCTCAACGCGTCTGCTACTACGTTAGCCTTTCCAGGGTGATAATGCAATCTGATATCATGATCCTTGATGAGCTCCAACCATCTCCTCTGTCTGAGATTTAACTCCTTCTGCGTGAAAATGTACTTCAAACTCTTGTGATCCGTGTACACTTCACAATGGTTTCCGATGAGAAAATGTCTCCATGTTTTCAATGCATGCACCACGGCTGCTAATTCCAAATCATGCGTAGCATAATTCTTCTCATGGGGTTTAAGTTGTCATGAAGCATACGACACAACTCTTCCTTCCTGCATAAGCACTGCTCCAAGTCCCCGACGTGAAGCATCGCAATAAACTTCATAATCCTTGCGTTGATCTGGCAGAATCAACACTGGTGATGTAACCAATCGTTTCTTCAACTCTTGGAAACTAGCTTCACATTCCTCGGTCCAATTGAATTTGGTGTCCTTCTTCAATAGCTCAGTCATGGGCTTAGCAATCCTTGAGAAATTCTCAATGAATCTCCGGTAGTATCCTGCAAGTCCAAGAAAACTCCGGATTTCTCCAACTGTCATGGGTGATTCCCAACTTGTCACTGTGTCAACCTTGGCAGGGTCTACTGCTATTCCTTCTCCAGAAATAACATGTCCAAGGAAGCCAACTTCCTTCAACCATAACTCACATTTGCTGAACTTGGCGTATAACTGATGTTCTCTGAGCTTCTCAAGTACCAATCGTAAATGCTCCTCATGCTCTTCTTCATCCTTGGAAAAGATTAAAATATCATCAATGAACACCACGACGAACTTATCCAAAAACTCCAGAAACACTTTGTTCATCAGGTTCATGAAATAAGCCGGTGCGTTAGTCAGTCCAAATGACATAACGGTATACTCATACAATCCATATCTGGTGGTAAATGTCGTCTTAGGTATATCCTGCTCTCGAATCTTTAACTGATGGTATCCTGATCATAGATCGATCTTGGAAAATACCTTAGCTCCTTTCAGGCGGTCAAACAAATCATTGATCATCGGCAGTGGGTACTTGTTTTTTATGGTCAGTTCATTCAATCCTCGGTAATCAACAACCATCCTTAGCGATCCATCTTTCTTCTCCACTAGAAGTACTGGTGATCCCTAAGGTGACGAACTTGGGCGAATATAGCCTTTATCCAGTAACTCCTTGATCTGCTTCTTAATTTCCTCCAAATCCTTTGCGGGCATCCTGTACGGTCTCTTAGATATTGGCCCTGTGCCTGGCAAAAGTTCAATCAAGAACTCAATGTCTCTATCCGGTGGCATGCCTGGCAACTCTTCTGGAAATACATCCGGATAATCTTTGACCACTGGTACTTCCTCCTGTACAACTCCTGATAAGGAATTTACTTGAGTCCTCTTCGGCATATGCCGGGATACATACTTGATCCTTTTTCCTTCTGGGGTGGTAAGCAAAATCGTCTTGCTGGCACAATCGATGTTTCCTCCATACAACGATAGCCAATCCATTCCCAAAATCACATCCAAACCTTGCGATTCCAAAACAATGAGGTCTGAGGGGAAAACATGCCTACCAATGGCCAACGGTATCTGAAAACATCCTTGGGTGGCCATGTACTCTGCTCCTGGCGAGGTTACTAACATAGGGTTTCTGAGAACTTTGGTGGACATCTTAAACTTGTTTACGAATCCCCTTGATATGTATGAATGCGATGCACCAGTATCGAAAAGAACGGTTGCAGTAAATGACTTAACCAAAAACTTACCTATTACTGCATCAGGCTGAGCTTCACCCTCCTCCACGCTCACGTGGTTCACATGTCCTTTGTTGAACGGGTTCGGCTTCTTCCCAGAGCTTCCATTGCCATTTCCATTTTGGGCTTCAGGACATTCATTTGCATAATGTCCATTTTTCTGGCACTTAAAACAAGTGACTTGGCTCAGGTCCCTCTTGGCTGGGGTAGATGGGTTGGTGCGGTTCTGTCCGTTGCTTCCTCCATTCCCATTACCATTCTTGGAGCCATTATGGTGGTGCGAACTACCTCCTCCATGGGTATGCTGAAACTGCCCTCCCGGCTTCGGGGTAAATCGTGGCTTCTGCTGAGCTCCTGAGTTATACTTCCCTTGTCCATACTTCCTCTTACGGTTTTCAATCTGTTGTTGCTTCCCTTCAATCATGAGAGCTCTATCTACCAGCTCCTGGTAGTTGTTGAAAGTTGCTACCATCAACTGCATACTCAGCTCATCATTCAATCCTTCCAGAAACTTCTCCTGCTTGGCTGCATCTGTAGCAACGTCATCTGGTGCATAACGTGCTAACTTACTGAATTCCTCCACATACTGGCCTACCGTACGTCCTCCTTGGCTTAGGTTGCGAAACTCACGCTTCTTCATAGCCATAGCTCCTGCTGAAACATGGGCTGTACGGAAAGCTTGCTGAAACTGGTCCCATGTGACAGTGTCAATAGGGTGCGTGGCTGTATAATTCTCCCACCATGATGCTGCGGGTCCATCAAGCTGATGTGCGGCAAAACGCACTCTTTCCGCATCTGTGCATCCTGCAGTGGTCAACTCCCTTCCAACTTTGCGGAGCCAATCATCTGCAACAATCGGCTCGGTGCTACTGGAAAACACCGGCGGGTTTAGCCTTATGAAACGGGCTAAGTGATCAACAGGTGGTGGTGGCGGTGGGTTGTTGTTGTTGTTGTTGTTGTTGTTGTTGTTGCCTTGGTTCTGCACTAACACTTGCATCAGGGCATTCTGTTGCTGAACCAACTGGGTGATCTCTGGCGGGAAAACAAATCCGGTGTCGCGTCTCGGAGGCATCTGATAGGTTTAGAAAAGATGAGAGTTTAGAATAGAATGAGGTCTAGAGAGAAAACACTACCCATATGCTCATGAGACAAATTCAATCAATATCACTCAGTCAATCCAAACAAGGCAAAACAATCGATCTAACTAACGTTACAAAGTGCTTGAACTATACTATTAAATGGGGGAAAAACTACTACTGATATGGTGGTCTACTAGAAATTCTGGTCCGTTGAAGACTCCATGATGTCTGCTCCAGCTTCATCAATCCATTCGTCTTCACTTGGTTCCGAGTCGGTGTCGTCGATGATGATGTAGTTATCCGGACAAGTGCATTCGTCGACTTCTGCTTTTGGCACTGGATTTCCCACGAACGTTCCAATCTTCTTCTCCAGGTCGTCAATCTTCCCTACTAGCGCGTTGATTTCCTCCAAGTAATCTTCGCGTGTAGTCTTGAGTTCTTCTTGGAGTTCATTGATCTTCGTGAATGCCTTCTTCAATTCTTCCTTGTCCGTGCACATTTGATTCTCCTGGCGTCGAATATGTTGGTTCTGCTCCTGGATAAAAGCTGCAATTGATCCATCCTTCTTGGTCTTGATCATCTCCCATTGCGCGTCTCGAGGTCCACAAATCTGATAAATTGTATCCTTAAGCTCCTGGTGGTAGACTTCTCCGATGCGTCCCATGGCGATGTGTGCGGCCATGCTCTTCCCTAAACTCCAAGTTGGTGCTTCGAAAACCAATCTCATGGGTTCCGTAATTGGCACAAACGTCCTTCCTGGAATGATAACTTGAATCTTCCAGCTCTCCTCTTCAGGTAATGTGGCGTTGTAGGTTCCGGTGACGCTTGGTATTCCTATGTTCAAGTACTTGGTGACTTCCTTCAAATGTCGTCCAAACGGCGTGTCTTCATCTGGTTGCATGAACTTGCTCCTTGCATTCGCCATTTCTAAAAGAGTAGAAAGTGGAGAAGGGTCAGAAATGAGAAGAGAGAAGCTTTCTAGGGCTTAAGCTTAGTGGTCGTGTCCTATAGTCAGCGTGTGATCTGATACCAACTTTGTAGCGACCAGACCTCAAATGGCCTGTTCTGCTGTGCACCAGTGTCATCCCTGGATCAGTAATGCTGACACGCACAGTACAAATGGAGGATTTATAACAGAGTAGCAATCACACACTTATTACATCGAATATCTCCAAAGAGATTAAGTATGATAAACATGGCTTAAGGCCATCTAATAACGATAACAGCGGAAGACTTGGAAGATAAGTGAGTCCATCAACTCCAGCGGCATCACTGAGTATAAGACCACGACCTAAGGCATCTTACTCGTCGTTTGAAAAGTCTGCAACATGAAACGTTGCAGCCCGAAAATGGGTCAGCACATAGAATATGCTGGCAAAGTAACACATAGAGAACAATGAACAATGATAATGCCATACTATATGCATATATTGCTGGTGGAAAGCTCTATGTTTACAGTTTTGCGAAAAGCCAATTTTATCCTACTCCAAAGGAATAAATTTTATTTAACTATCATGGTGGTTGTGTAACATTGAGATGGTTGACAGCATCTCAATCCCAATTAAAAAGTCATCAATAACCCAACAAAATTAATTAGAAGTAACATAGTGTTGAGATTCACATGATAATCCAAGTACTAGATACTCAAGTTGTCCATAACCGGGGACACGGCTAACCATGATTAGTTTATACACTCTGCAGAGGTTTGTGCACTTTTCCCCACAAGACTCGATCGCCTCCGTTGGATTACTCGCACTACATGGTGTTTGAGTAACGGATGACCAAGACACAGTCTTTCAGAAGTGTTTGCACCTTACGTATGGGTAGACAGTTACACCTACTTTCCCCTACATCTGCTAGTCTACCACTGTAAGAGTTCACACAACTTAGTCAACTATGCTAGAGCCCATAATAGCTTGCGGCTGCACACGGAAGTTTCTAGCATGAATAATCTCATGATCCCTTTGAACCTGGGTGGCGGTCCAAAAGAAAACAGGCAATCCTGGAATACCCAGGTACCTCAATCCACCCAGATGTGAGTTTAAGTTGCCACCTTAAGTAAACCATTAATTAACAATCTCACATCTGTCATGAATTTCACTCAAACCCAATCCACGTCTACGAGCATAGCATGGCAATAGTAAAAGCAACGTAGAAGTAACTCCCAAAGGTTTGATAATAAACAGGGCAATAGGTACTACCTCAACTACTTCCCAATACCCACAATTTAATTAGATCCTAACCATGCAATGTTTGAGGGAAACAGATCTAATGCAGTAAAACTGGGTATGAACGGGATATGATCAAAGTGTTACTTGCCTTGCTGATGATCCGCAAAACCTAGCGATTCGAAGTAACAAGCGGCACACTCCAGGTACTCTATCGCAAACAAACAAGCATACAATCAGTACTCATCTAATGCACAGGTAAAAGTCGAATGAAAAATCTAACCAGAAAGTTCAACTTAAGAACTCCGGTTTGCAAAAAGAATCAACTCAAAAGAAGCAACGAAAGTCAAACGGCGAAAGAAAGAAACTTCGTTTGCTAATCTAGATCTAGGTCAAATTTTACTGTAGCAAAAACTTGTTTGAGTAGGTTAAACGGAAAGAGAATTTCGAGATGAAACTCTAGGCGCTTGAATCGCCTGATTCCGATAAACGAGCGAGAAGTTAAACAGAATCGAAGATTCGATCGGAAATCGAATCTGAGAAAATAACGAGAAAATCCGACGAAAAAGAAAAACGGACGAACGGTTAAATAACGGACGTTCGTTAACAGAGAAAAACCGACGAACGCGTTCGTCAAATCGAACGGTTCAGTGAACGCTCGCAAAATAGTAAAACCGAAAAAAAACCGATCTAGGGTTTTTTTAAAACGAGGGTTTTTTTAATAAAACCGGCGAAGAACGGGGCAGGCAGTACCTCGTCGGAGCGGGCGTTCCGGCGGGGCTCCGGCGCTCGGGGCGAGGGGCGGCGAGGGGCGCGGGGTGCGGGGGCTCGGGGGGGGGGGGGGGGCGACTCCGCGACGAGGGGCGGCGGCTCCGGCGGCGGCGGCGGGCAAGTGCGGGCGGCGGCGCTCGGCGAGATGAGGGGCGGCGGCGGCGGCTCGAGGTGAGGAGAGAGGCGAGGGGGGGTATATAAAGGGGGGGTCCGAAGGTGGCTTGGGGAAGGGGCGGCGAGGGGAGGCGTGCGGCGGCGGGACTCGGCAAGGCGGCGGCGGCGCTCCCGTGCGGGAAGAGGAGAGGGCGCGGGCGGGCCGTCGGCTGGGCCTTTGGCCCAGTCGGCGCGCGGGCGTTTTTTTTTAAATAAGTTCCTCAGAAAAAAAATACGTAGAAAAATAAATAAAAATCAGAAAAATATAAAATGAATTTTCCCCGTCTAGTTAGAAAATCTAGAATAGGGTGGACATTTTTTTAATCCAAAATAAATATTTTGAAAACATGCAATTTTTTTAATGCAATAAAAATTGCAAATAAATTCCAAATAATGATTTTAACATTTTTCCTCCAGTATTTCAATTGTTTTGGAGAAGTCATATTTTCTCCTCTCGTTTATTTAAAATGAAATATTTTTCCGGAGAGAAAAATAAGTAAAACCACAATCCTCGTTTAAAAATCAAATTTGAAAATTCGAGAAAATCCCCAACTCTCTCCAAGGGTCCTTGAGTTGCTTAGGATTTATCGAGGACTTATCAAAATGCAATCAAAACATGATATGCAATGATGATCTATGTATAACATTCCAAATTGAAAATTTGGGATGTTACATAAAGTACGTTTTCTTCAGGTAATTCCGATACTGACACCAAGCATTCTTGAAGATAGCAAAGGTATTAGAACAGGTTACCTCATCCTGAGTTTCCAAATCGGTCCTTCTCTATAGAGAAAAAAATGGGAAATTTGTTGTATTATAACCATCATGGAGGTAGGATGTATGGGACAAAGCAAAGTAATTGCCATGAATCACATTACTTACACATAACTCCTGGACAAACACCTGCAACTGGCATTTTCCTTCATCTTCAGTATAATATTTCCAAGATGGGAAGATACGCACATACGATTTAACAACATCAAATGCGATAGATGCTAAACTACGACTAGCTGGTTGTGCTTCCTCCACGGGAATAGGCGTACTAACTGGTGGAGTTGGGGTTCGCCGTGGTAGTACTGGCCCTTTGGGCACTGGAGCTGCCTTACTAACTGCTCTTGTTTGGGAGCTCTGTGGTGGAGATGGTGCTGTGTCAACAGGAACTGGGTTACCATCTGCTGGGGTTGGGGTTAGATTGGGTGAAGCTGGTTCTCTGTCCATCGCAGTAGGGGTACAATCTTCGAGAGTTTGGGTTATGTGTGGTAGGGCTGGTTCTCGTGCATGTACAACCGGGGTGCTATCTCCACCAAGAGGTAGCACTGTTTTATTTGAAGACCGTGTTTTTAGTCCGCTAGATGCTGACATCACCCGCTCCAATTCAAATGGCTGATAAACAGGAAACATAGTTGAATGTACAGACATTGTATAAGAGACAGATGCAATCGATAGTGTGGGAAAAAGAGGGCATGAAATAGTTGACATGTATATTGTTTAACTAAAACAGATAGCATGACATAATTTCACATATATGATGTCTATCTAAACTGGATAGCATAGCATAACATAATTCAAAGATATGATGAATAACTAAACAGGATCACATGACATAATTCACCTACATGTTATCTAAGTAATCAGGATCGCATCATTTAATTCACATATCTGATTTATATGCTAAACAGAGGGCATTTGATATGATGTCTAAACTAAGAAGGTGTTGAATATTGTGTATATGATGTCTAATCTATGCAATGCAAGACACCATATGCATGATATGAGCAGTATAACCATGCCAAGTTAGAGCATACACCTCGGTGGGGGAATAGGACTGGTCATCTGTCTCTGAATCCATCTCTGAGGAGCTATCGGGACCCAACAAGAGATCTGCTTTGACAGGTAGCACTGTCTGCTCAGAAGGCCTTGTTTTCACTCTAGATTTTTCAATCTCCCACCCAAATGGCTGATTCACAGGAAGAGTAGTTTAATGTACAAACATTGTCGACAAATGGAAATGTAATGAAGAAAAGGATGGGCAAGATATCATTCAAATATATGATGCCTAGTTAAACAGGATGGCATTGCACATTTCACGTATATTATGGCTGGCTAAAAGACATAAGACTGCACAATTCCCATATATGATATAGAAACTAAACAAGTGGCATTACAGAACATGTCTAAACTAAGCAGATGACATATATGATTTCAAAAGTAGGCACTGCAAGGCAACATATGCATGATATGAATAACATCATCATGCCAAGGTAGAGCAAACACCTTGGGGGGTAAATAGGAGTGGTCAGCGGCGTCTGAATCCGCCTAAGAACAGATAGCTTCCTCTGGATTACAATCTGGAGAGGGGTGGGGAGGGTATGCCATTGAACCCACCATGGAGCGATGTCTGCATGACATTGTTTTGCCGCGCAAAACTCTTCTCTTTTTCTCTACATGTTCAGCATGACTGTGTACAATATCTGACATGCATACGAAAAAAATATGGTGAGATTATGTAAGGAGAGCATGCAGAAATTTAGAGTGATGGTAACAACTAGTGGATGGATCCAAAAATAATGATAGCAGGCTGATGATTGCTTTAATTTAATAAAAAGACAGATGATGATTGCTTTACTATTTGTTTCCCACCCAAGATGAACAACATAGGCATACCCTAGGTGAACCAGATATTAGACAGAGATACTATTCATTACTTCCTCGATATGTGCCCCATAAGTAATTTAGAACTCAAGTTTGAACATTAATTTGGAGTCTGAATGTTACTGTCGAAACTGAACGCAATGGTAGCAGACAGGCACTTGACCTGTAGTTTAGGGAGGGCCTGCAGTTCATCTTCAACCTGCACCCCCTGAGCCGCCAGCCACCACCGGCCGAACCGCCGGCCCCAGCACCGCCTCGCCGCCCAGAAACAACTCCCCACCGCCGGTCCGCCGCCGCCCCGGCCAGCCCTATAGGCCCCCCGCCCCCACCCTGAACCCTAAGATAGATATTGGGGTACCTCTCCGGCGAGCCCCCGTCCCCACTGCGGGTGGTTCTTCCTTAACTCCGGCGAGCCCCCCACCCCCTGAAAATCGACTGACCCAAAAGTCAATTCAGTCGACTGAAGTGTAGCTAAATTGGAGCAGAGCAGCAGCACGACCGAGGGGGAGAGCAGCAGCAGCGCGAGCGAGCGAGCGAGAGCCGGAGCAGCAGCAGCTGGGCGAGCGAGCGATCGAGCAAGAGCCGGAGCAGCAGTAGCAGTGCGAGCGAGCGAGCGAGAGCTTGAGCAGCAGCAGCTGGGCGAGCAAGCAATCGAGCGAGAGCCGCAGCAGCAGCAGCAGCGCGAGCGAGCGAGCGAGAGCCGGACCAGCAGCAGCAGATCCGGCTGGTATGGACGCCGCCGCCGAAGGGGCCTCACACTAGGGGAGAGCCGCCGTGGAGATGTCGCCCGCGGCGCCGGCTTCAAGGTAGCCGCTCCATGGGGGTGCGGGGATGGAGCACCGTCGGCGCCGGGAGGTTGAGCTAAGGAGAAGGTGCGATGCGATGAGTCTACAATCTCTTTGGTGGCGCCGAGTAGGCCTCGGCTTCGTCCGAGGAGTCGGTGAGGATGCTGCGGTTCCGGTAGAGCAGGTTAAAGCGGCGCTGTGGGGATGGAGCAGCCGCGATAGACCAGGCGATCGTCAGAGCAGCTCCTTGGAGGTGGAGGACGGGGTGGCTGAATCGGCGGGACAACCAGATGGACGACGGATCCTCATCCAGGGAGGTGGCTGAGGGACGTCGAGCTGTTGCGGTGGAGGACGTCGTCGGGGAAGAGGCTCCGGCTGGGCAGCGGTGAGGTGGCGGACAGAGGAGGGTGGGGTTTCGCGGCTGGAGCGGAGAGGTTATGGCGGCCTGGGATTTCGAATGGCAAAAAGGAGGCGATGGGAGGGGGTGAACCATGACTTAGGGACGCGCTTGTCCAAAATGTAGGGTGTGTTACAAAAGTACCCCACACCGATTTGAACTGGCGGCCCTTTCGGCTCAGGCTTAGAAGGGGGATTTCGCGTGTCGGGATTTGGCAGCTGGAGGGAGTTTTCGCGTGCGTTGTTATTTCGGGATAGCAAGGCGCGGGTTGTGAAGGCGCCAGTTTTGGGAGCACGATATCTGAATATTCGGGATATAACAAGGCGTGGGTTGAATTTTTGGGACAAGCCTAACGTGCAATATTGTACTTGTACGTACCAAATCAATTCGCACTTCCCTCAACCAAAAACAAAAATGAAAAAAATAAAACTATTCACACCACACAAAGAGAGAGTCTTGCCCTGTTTTACTATAAAAATGCTATTTAAAGCTACTCATACCAACAATTTAGTGCAATTAAATGCTATTCGGTAGTATGAATCCATGTTATGTCCAATTAAATTTTTTCGCTTGCTGTATAATGCATGTAACCTACTCATACCAACATTTTAGTGCATTCCAAATGTCTATACTACCGCTGCAATTCGAACTTAGTTTGAATTCGTTTCTCTATTTCAATAACAAATCAACAATCATGATTGTTGCCAACTTCAACCATCATTCGTGTATTACCTTAATAACACACCACATGATTACTATAGAGATAGATATGAACTATGTGTACTACATGAACTTGAATTCTATTTTTTGAATACACTTGATGTTGATTCCAAATAATAGTACACTTGATGTACTAACTATATATTCATAATCTAAACCATGTTCCATACGTGTACACCGTGTTTATCACACATAGTATAGTGCCTCGCCCCCTACATTATGACAAGTATTTAGACCTGAGCTGCAAAAGCCACACATTAGCCCAAATTATGATCAATGTTCTATATGTTATACGTAGTACTAGCAAGATGCCCATGCATTCCACGGAACATCAACATGATCAAGGGGAGGCCTAATTTGCAAATATGGAGAGGGGTGTGGGTATCTTTTTTCAAAATTGCCATAGTTTCCTTCCTATCCGTCAGATATAAATCGGACGGCCTATATTGCAGGATGGCACCATCATCAACAACTCCGTTTTTATAAGAGTAGAGATCAAATATATTATATGTAGTATAACATGTTCATAACCACACCATGTGTATCACCGTTATATATATTCACACATGTGTCGGTTTAAAACACTATGATAAATTCTTCAAATATCCGAATTCGCTTTTTATAATGAAGTATGATCTCTATTCGTCTTTTACCCCCACACAATCCTCTTATCTTTGTAGCTAGCTAGCGCTAACTTTCTCTCGTGCATGCAGACGCCCGCATCCCTCTAACCCTCCCACAACATTCTCTAGCTCAATCCCGCAAATTCGTCTTTTCACTTTAGGTCGTTCACCCATGGTGTGTGTAGGCCCCCCCGGCTCCTTCTTTACGGCACACATCGATCGATATGCCTCTCTAGCCAGGTGTGCCTAGCACAAAACACAAGCTTCCCCTCTTCTCTTATCACCGTCCATGCCTCACTCCCACCACTGTCGGGTGGTTGGTGCGACATATGCCAACGGGTGGCTTATCATTGTGGGTGCCAATAGGACGTCGCCGGTGCCTGGAAACGGGATGAGGCGAAGACATGCACGCCGGCAGATCTTACCCAGGTTCGAGGCTCTCCGAGGAGATAACACCCCTAGTCCTGCTCTGCGGGGTCTCCGCATGATCACTAGATCAGTAAAACTAGCTACAATCGCTCCTAGAGCTGTTGGGTTCAAGGGAGAAGAAGAACAAGGCTAGCTCTCACTTCTCTCTCTATGGTGTGTGTGCTATGCTCAGAAGCCAACCCTTTGCATGGGTGCTCCGGGGGGTTTATATAGGCCTACCCCCCGGGGGTACAATTGTAATCCGGCTGGGCTCTGGTACCAGCCATCAGTGTCTACGCTCGCCGGCTTCTCCGCCGGTTGTTGGGGCCCACCGGCTAGTGGGACCTGCCGGCTGCCGGCCTCTTGGTCGACAGGCCGGCCCCACCGCCTAGGATCTTGTCGGTGGCTGCTTACTGTAGCCTCGCCCCTGATGACGAGGGCGTTGTTGAGGTAATCGTGGCTACAGTGGGCCGCCTCGAGGGTCCTCACTGTAGCCTTACCTCGTCTTGTCTCCTTAATGGGGCGCATGCTTCGAGGGAGGGGGTAGCCGGCTTCTGGGGGCCGGCTATGCCCTTGGCCAACTGGGGGAGGCCGGGCCGCCTCCGCGCTTCTCTCTGGCTGAGGGGACCCGCCACCCGTGGGCCGTACGGGAGTCTGTCATGGATGACGTTGAGGCTAGCATGGCTACAGTGCCGAGCCGAACGGGAGACGGCCGTCCCGTACGGCCTCCTGTGGCCATGCCTGCCTCGGGCTTCGGGGGTAGTGGGCCGCACTGTGGCCACACCCCGTCTTGTCACCGTTATGTGGGTGTAGCTTTGGTCGTTGTGGTCTCGGCCGGCTTCTTGGAGTCGGCGCTCTTCGAGGCCGGCTTCCTGGAGTCGGCCACCCCGCGGATATCCTGGGGGGGGGGAGGTTGCTGAGGCTGGGCCGCCTCCCGTGAGTCGGCTTCGGGGGTAGCCGGCCAGGGGAGGTGGTCCAATGCTTGGAGTGCTTGGAGGCCCAAAGGCCTGATAATTTTTCAGAAGAACCAGGGGCAGTCGGTTAGGCTACCCGTGGCCATTTACTCCGACAACCACTCTTTTCATCGATCTCGTACTCGCACACTTCTCCCCCTTGATATAGTATGACTCTCGCACCACCTCCTAGATGCATCCCACTCTCTCTATCCTTCTCCCCGTGCCTCATTTCCTTCTAACACACACATGCATGTATACCGATCGATCTCCCAACATATACCTAGGTCGAATTTAACTATTCCCCCCCATCGATCGACGTACCTCACAAGTTAAGTCTCTCCTTTCTCTAACAAAGGACGATTGATCTTCCTATGTAGTTATGTCTGCTTACCACATCCATATCGCCCCCCATCATTCTTGCATGCCTCCTGACCCGTCTCTCACACGCACGTACACAGACAGGCAGCCATCCCCTCTCTTATTGATATTGCAGGCGTGCCCTACGGTTGTCTCGCAATCCTATCCCAATCGAGCCAGGGGGATATGAAGGGTGGCAGGCTCTCGCACGCTCCTCCTCCTTCCACCATCTTCTTTCGCTTGCCGTATCTTGCAACAACACCTCGCCGCCGCGCTCTTCCACCACACGTTCCTCCGCCGCCGCGCTCGTTTTCTCCATGCCTCCCGCCACGGAGCAGTATGGCGGGGATTGGGACGGCTCCAACGTCCACGAGGATCACGTCGAGTTCCTCCGCAATACGCGGCGGCTTCCCGGCGCGGACAAGGTGGAGGTCCGTCTTGCGCCGGCGAAGGAAATCACGCCGGAGCCGCGGGAGGGCGAGCGGGTGGTCTTCCGCTCGCATTTCTTGCGCGGCATCGGCCTGCCAGTGAGCGCCTTCTTCCGCTCCTGGCTCGATTTCTACCAGCTCCAGCCGCACCACCTCACCCCAAACGCGGTGGTGCTGCTGTCAGCCTTCGTCACCCTGTGCGAAGGCTACCTCGGCGTCCTCCCTACCCTCGAGCTCTGGGGGGAGTTCTTCCAGTCCAAGCTGGGCACGCGCATGCAGGGCGTGCCGGCTCAGACTGGCGCCTTCATCGCGTCGCGGAGGTCGGTCGCCGACAACCCCTTCCCCGTCATCACGCTGATCCAATCGGTGAAGAAGTGGCAAAAGTCGTACTTCTACGTGCCGAACATCGCCCCACGGGGCGACTACCTCAACCTGCCGGCTTACGTAGCCGGCTCACCGGCGGGCAGGCGGCCCCAGTGGTCCTTCCGGGCCGTGACTCTGACGCCGGCTGGGTCCGCAGCCGTCGCCCGAGTGCGAGTGATGACCCAGTCGGAGGGCCTGACGGGGCCCGACCTTTTGGCCGCCTTCATCACGCGTCGGGTTCTTCCGCTCCAGAACCGTCCTCATCTGATCTGTCAGATGAGCGGCCAACTCGATCCGAGCCGGATGTGCACCAAGGACATGCCGCACGAGGAGGTCGCTTATATGGTGAACTACCTCGCGAACTGCAAACTCTCCGAAGAGGGGCAGTTCGGCAAGGAGCCATACAGCCGAGCCAATCCACCGCCCACGGTATGCTCTCCTTGTTTTTCTTTTTCTCTTAACTTTGTTGCCGAGTTCCGCTTGGCCGACTCTAACTTAGTCGGCTTGTTTTTCAACAGAACCATCTTCTTCGGCCGGCCGGCGGGTCAGACACGGAGCGTCGATTCGTCCCCGACCGGACGGAACACGATCTGGAGGACCCCGACTTGCGGGCGGCCGCTATGGACGACAACATCGAGCCGGGTGGTGGCCAAGCCGGCGGCGAAGCAGGCGGCTCCGGTCACGGAGTCACCTTCGACGACTGGCCGGATGACGATGAGGCCGAAGTCGCCCCGCGCCGCTGGCCGGCATCTGGACGCGGCGCGGGTTCCTCCGCTGCACCGCCTGCTCGGGGCGGAGGGCAGAAGCGTCGCGCCGCCCAGGGTTTGTTCGGTAGTCGGACGAAGAAACCCAGGGGCGGGGCGGCAGCAACCAGGCGGGAGGAGGCGGCCGCGAAGGCGGCTTGCTTCCGCAAGACGGTGAAGCAACCGCAGACCTTGTCGGCGTAAGTTCGAATTTTTTTTTATACTCTTTTTCTTTCTTTTCTCTGGTGGTTCCTGAACCCTTGTCTTTTTCTCCAAACGATCAGAGCTCCGTTGTCGCTTGAGCGGGCGGCTGCCGCCTCCGTCGTCAAGTCGCCGAGGGGGTCTGGGAGCACCACTCGCCACGTGGACCCCCGTGCCGACCTTTAGGAAGCGACAGAACGGAACGCGCGGGAGGCGCGGGAGGCGCGAGAGGCGGAGGCACGGAAGGCGGCCACCGCCGAGGCGGCGCAGGAGGAAGAGGCGGCGAAGGCGCTCGCCGACGCCGCAGCCAAGGCCCAAGCGGAGGCTGCAGCCGCGGCGGCGGCGGAGGAGGTCTTGATGGTCACCCCGCAGCGCGTCGTAGCGCCTGGGGACATGGAGCCCTCGCCAGAAGGGGCCAGCGGCGACCAGCCAGGACTTGAGAGGGACGACGACGTCGTCGTCCTTGAGAGGGCGCCGGTGCCGACCCCGCCAACTGGGGCGGCCCAAGGCGGCCGGCCTGATCTGCCGCCTGCGCAGTCGGCGGGGGGCGAGCCGGCCGCGAGGACTGAGATGGCGGTCCGGATGCCGCCGAGCCGTCGTGCGGGGAAGGCTGCGTCGGAGCCACAGAAGGCCGCGTCGGAGCCGCAGCCGGCCGCGGGCTCCAGCTCATCGGCCCGGGATGCGGAGGTGGCCAGCGCTACCTCGGGGTGGATGCCAGGCGGAGGGACAGCCGTGATGAACGTGGCCGCGCAGGACGTCCGGACCCGGCTTCAGGCCCACGCTACGGCGCTGAGGCAGTTCACCGACGAGTTCCTTGCGACGCGGGCGGCCATCCGAGTTAGTCTTCCCATCTTGCTTCTCCTTGATCTTGATTTCTTCCGTGGGGGCACGTCAGTGCACCCACTGGGTGTAGTCCCCGAGTTCCGAGTCGGCTACTGAGCAGGCGGCTTGGAACTTCTTAGTGGATTTGTCTTTGCTATTCTTGTTCTTACTTCGATCTTCCGTCTATCTTGCACGACTACCACAATCTTCGTGCGGCCGCCTTCAACTCCCAGGCTCGGGAGCTGACCCAGAAGACCGCTGACCTTACTGAGAGCCGAGGTACGTGCTTTGTTCTTTATCTCATGTGGGGGCGCGTCAGCGCACCCACTGGGTGTAGTCCCCGAGATTCGGGCCGACTGCTGAGCAGTCGGGTCGGATCTTCCTTGACGACTTCCTCTTACTGTTCTTTCTTTTTCTGCCGTCTCTGAGCGGCCAACGCCGGTCTGAGGGCACAGCTGGGGGAGTCTCAGACTGCCCTTCGTGCCAAGGATGCCGAGCTCGCCGCCTGGCCAAGAAGTTGGCCGACCAGGAGGAAGGCCACAAGGCGGCTCTGAAGGCGGTGCAGGACCGCGAAGCCGCCCTCCAGGCCGAGTACGAGACGGAGGCGGCTGGCTGGGCTGAGGCCAGGCAAACTCTGATCTCTGGCTATGGTCAGATCGAATATCTGGTTGACGGTAAGCCGCCTACCTCTTCGTCCTTTCTTGCCATCTGCCACTTTTGGCTCGTTTTCTGACTTGGTGCTCTCTTCTTCTTTTCTTCTTCTTTCTTGCGCAGAATATTTCCCTGGCTATTCTAGCGCCGCCAACTAGACCATCGAGGCCCGCCGCAGGCGCGGAGGCAGGCTTGCTTCGAGATTTCACCAACCGCCGGCCGTTCGCTGGAGGAGCAGCTCTTGGCGCTCCAGGCCCGCATCCAACCGGCTCACCGGCTGCTCCGCCGGCTTCAGCATGCCGGGGCGCAAGTCTTGGCCGCCCTCTGGCCCGGCCAAGTGGTTCCTCGCACCCCTAGTCGGACTGCCGACTGGCTGGAGGTGGCAGTCGGCCGCTTCGAAGCCTGGAAGGCCTCGGCGGCTCGCTCCGGCGCCAGGCGGGCGCTGGAGTTCGTCAAGGCCTGGTATCCCGGCCTGAGCCTGGATCAGCTGGCTACCTGGCGGCAGCAAGCCGACACGGAGCTGGAGCCGGCGCGGCCGGCTATCATCCGGCGGGCTTCGGCGATCGCCGACTACACCGTCACCAGCGTCTTCGCCCCCGAGGTAGACGACAACGGTGTCGCCCAGCCGAAGGAGTGGTTCGGGTTGAACCCGGCAGACGATGAAGACTCGGCGGAGGAGATCGACTCCAGCGACGAGGGTGAAGAGGAGGAGGAGGAGGGTGAAGACACCGAGCCGGCTGGTGGAGCAGCCGACCAGCCTCAGCTTGACCGCGCCTCCAGCACCACGTCGCGCGCGAGTGCGTCGCCTGCCGCTGGTGGTGACCAAGCCGAGACCCGCTAGGCGACCACTCCTTCAGCCGGCGAGGCCGCCTTCACCGACCAGCTCGGCCTCCGCACCGCGCCTTAGTCTAGTCTGCCGTCTTTTGTTTTTTTGTCCTGTTACTTTTGGAACAATACTCTGTTAATTCTGCACAATTCCACCCACTGGGGGTGTATTCGAACCATGTTGATTGCCGGCCTGTTGGGGGCTTTATATGTATATATAACTTATGCATGCATTTGGCTTTTCCTCGTACTTTGCTTTTTATCCTTCTGCTGTTTCCTTTGCCGCCCTCCCTTGGTTGCCGCCTCCCCAGTCAGACGGTTGCTCTGCAATCTGTAGCCGGAGGAGTGCTTGGCCAATTGGGGGGGGAAGTACTCTAGCTTTGCTGGACTAAAGCTAAGTGATGAGGAAGCCGGCCAGCCGGCTGTTCTGACAGCCGGCAGGCATGTTTGGAGGCCGTCTTTTTGCTATATAGGTTTGCTGTTCCTTAGCCATTTTTCGTGTGGGCATCCTTTCTGCCTTGCCTCTTGCTAGTCGGACAGTCGGTTCTTCGAGCTGCGACTTTCAACAAGAGAGGACTCGGGAGCCGGCACACTACTTTTCTGACTTCAGGTAGAACTTTTAATATAGCTCAAGGTGGCCAGTCCCCGGGCCGACTAGTCGAACCCGGTGCCAGACAAGAAATCAAATGTAATAATACATTCATGGATATGACACTTGTCATTCATAGATAAACAAAGGCAGTCCCCGAGTACTGTTCGGGGGGCCTGTTGGTTTGTACTTAATACAAAAGGGTAGCATGATACATACTGCTTTCAACTGTAAAATCGTCTCAGGAGGTTTGCGTTCCATGGTCGCTCCGACTCCTTGCCGGAGTCGTCTCTCTTGCGTGCTCTTGGTTTTTGCGCGTCGATCAGGTAGTAGGAGTCGTTGCCTAGTGCCTTGCTAATGACGAAGGGGCCTTCCCAAGGGGCCGAAAGCTTGTGTTGGCCGGCTGTTCGCTGGATCAGCCGGAGCACAAGGTCGCCCTCTTGGAAGGATCTTGGCTTGACCTTGCAGTTGTAGTAGCGGCGCAGCCCTTGCTGGTAGATGGCGGACCGGCTGAGTGCCAACAGCCGGCCTTCTTCCAGTAGGTCGACTCCGTCTTCTCTTGCTTCCTTGGCCTCCTCCTCCGTGTACATGGTGATCCGAGGTGAGTCGAACTCGATGTCTGTTGGGATGACAGCCTCGGCACCGTACACGAGGAAAAATGGAGTGAAGCCGGTTGACTTGTTGGGTGTAGTGCGCAGGCTCCAGAGGACAGCCGGCAGCTCATCGAGCCAGCAGCCGGCCGATCGCTCCAATGGTACAACCAGTCGGGGCTTGATGCCGGAGAAGATGAGTCCATTTGCTCGCTCGACCTGGCCGTTTGACTGCGGGTGGGCAACGGACGCTAAGTCCAGTCGGATGCCCTGCATCACGCAGAAACGTGCCAGTGCTCCTTTGGCGAAGTTCGTGCCGTTGTCGGTGATGATGCTGTGCGGCACGCCATACCGAGTAGTGATGTCAGTGATGAATGTCACGGCAGTCGGCCCGTTTAGCTTCTTAATCGGCTTTGCTTCGATCCACTTTGTGAACTTGTCCACATCAACCAGTAGATGTGTCAAGCCGCCGCGGGCTGTCTTGAAAGGGCCCACCATGTCCAGTCCCCAGACGGTAAAAGGCCAGGTGAGGGGAATGGTCTTGAGTGCAGAAGCCGGCAGGTGTTGCTTTGAACTAAAAACTTGGCATCCTCTGCAGCTCTTGACTATTTCTTTAGCATCCTCCAAGGCAGTCGGCCAGAAGAAACCATGGCGGAAAGCCTTGGCCACAAGTGATCTTGAGGCTGCGTGGTGGCCGCATTCGCCTTGGTGGATGTCCTTGAGGATTGCCACTCCTTTTTCTGGCTCGACACAAGGCTGGAAGACTCCAGTGACGCTGCGCTTCACAAGCTCTCTGTTGATTATTGTGTATGCTGCGGCTCGGCTCATCGTTGCACTAGTCTTGCTGAGATCTCATCAGCCGGCAGCTCTCTGCTGACTAGGAACATGAGGATGGGCTGGGCCCATAACGGAGCTGTGACTTCTTCTTCTATTAATGTAGCCACCATGACTCGGGTGGGTGGGTTGGGTGGCGTGGAATTGGAGTCGGCCACCGCTTCTTGTGTCGTTGCAGTCCCCGGGCCGACTGCTGCAGTCCCCGGGCCGGGTTCTGAAGTCTCCGGGCCGGGTGCGACTACGGCAGTTCCCGGGCCAGTTGTCGAAGTCCCCGTGCCGCCTGCGGGTTTTCTCCAGTCGGATTCGGCTGCATCTGGCGCAGGCGGTACGAAGATAGAGTCCGACTCTGGAGACGACTTGATGGACGGCTTGAGGAGGCGCTGGAGGGAGACGCCAGTCGGTATGGCTTGTCGGGTGGAGCCGATTCGTGCTAGGGCATCTGCTTGGTCCTTGTCGGCCCTTGGCACGTGAAGGACCTCGCACCCTTCAAAGTATCCGCTGATCTGCTGGACGAGGAATCGATAGCTCGCCATGTTCGCGTCCTTGGCGTCCCAGTCGCCAGACGACTGCTGGACCACCCAGTCTGAGTCACCGTAACACAGGATCTGGCGTATGCCGAGCTCTTTGGCTAGCCGGAGCCCATGTTCAAGCGCCTCGTACTCGGCCACATTGTTGGAGGCGGCGAAGTGGATCTGCAGCGTGTACTTGAGCTTGTCGCCTTTGGGAGAGGTGAGGACGATGCCGGCTCCCAAGCCGGTGCGCATCTTGGACCCGTCAAAGTGCATCCGCCAATGGGTAGAGTCGGGAGCCGGCGGTAGGTACTGGGTCTCGGCCCAGTCGACGAGGAAGTCGGCCAATGCTTTGGACTTGATGGCGGTGCGGGGTTGGTAGAAGATCGTGTAGGGCGCCAGTGCAATGGCCCATTTAGCCACCCGGCCGGATGCATCCCGGCTGCCTATGATCTCGGCGAGCGGGGCGGTGCACACGACCGTGATGGGGTGCTCTTGGAATTAGGGCTTCAGTTTCTTGGCAGCGAAGTACACCCCATAGCACATCTTCTAGTAGTGCGGGTAGTTTTGCTTTGAGCTGGACAGCACTTCGCTGAGATAGTACACCGGCCTCTGGACTAGCTGGGCTCGGCCTTCTTCCGGGCGCTGGACCACAACAACAGTACTGACGACTCGGCTAGTCGCGGCGATGTAGAGGAGCATGGGCTCCTTCTCAGTCGGCGCCGCTAGGACAGGCGGAGTGGTCAGCATTTTCTTCAACTCATGGAAGGCTTGGTCGGCTTGATCGTTCCACTCGAAGTGAGTGGACTTCTTCATGAGTCGGTACAGGGGGAGAGCCTTCTCTCCTAGTCGGCTGATAAAACGATTCAGGGAGGCTAAGCAGCCAGTGAACTTCTGCACATCTCGCAGTTTGGTTGGAATATCCATCCTCTCGATGGCCTTGATCTTAACAGGGTTGCATTCGATGCCGCGTTCGGAGACCAGGAAGCCTAGCAGCTGGCCGGCTGGCACTCTGAACACGCACTTCTCGGGGTTGAGCTTGATTTGGAATCGGCGCAAGTTGGCAAATGTTTCTTTCAGGTCTTCCAGCAAGGTACCGCGCTTCTCTGTCTTCACCACAATGTCGTCTACATAGACGTGGGCATTTCTGCCGAGTTTTTTCAAGAGGCATTTCTGCATGCAACGCTGAAAAGTGGCACCGGCATTCCTCAAGCCGAATGTCATAGTCAGGTAGCAGAAAGCTCCAAAGGGTGTGATGAAGGCAGTCTTCAGGCGGTCAGCTGGGTCCAACTTGATCTGATGGTACCCTGAGTACGCATCCAAAAAACTTAACAGCTCGCATCCGGCTGTGGAGTCTATCACTTGGTCAATCCGTGGCAGAGCAAACGGATCCTTTGGGTAGGCCTTGTTCAGGCTGGTGTAGTCTATACACATGCGCCACTTGTTATTCTTCTTCAGAACCAGGACTGGGTTGGCAAGCCATTCTGGAAAGAACACTTCCATGATAAAGCCAGCTGCAAGGAGCCGGGCTATCTCTTCTCCCACGATTCTTCGCTTCTCTTCTGATAGTCGGCGGAGGGGTTGCTTCACGGCCTTCGCGTCAGCGCGGACATGTAATTTGTGCTCGGCGAAATCCTTCGGGACACCCGGCATGTCCTTTGGGGACCATGCAAAAATGTCTCGATTCTCACGGAGGAAGTCGACGAGCTCGCCTTCCTATTTACTGTCCAAGTTCGCCCCAATGACAGCGAACCTCTCCGGGTTCTCCGGGTCCAGAGGTATCTTCTTCGTCTCTTTGGCAGGCTGGAAGGAGCCCTGCGCATCACAATCTTTGGGGTTGGGGGACAGGGCCGGCTGCTTGCCGGCCATGGCCACAACCCGTTCCAGCATCTTCTTCTCTTCTGCCACCACGAGGGACTCGGCCAGCCGGCTGCTGGCCATGGCGCACTCGATGGACTTCTTGTAGTCGCCGGCTACCGTGATGATCCCCTTCGAGCTCGGCATCTTCATCTTCAGGTAGGCGTAGTGGGGCACAGCCATGAACTTGGCCAGAGCAGGTCGGCCAAGCAGAGCATGATAGGGGCTCTCCAAATCCACTACCTCGAACCAGATTGCTTCTCGGCAAAAATGATCTTTGTCTCCGAAGAGAACATCCATTTTAATCTTGCCGATTGGGGAGCAAGACAAGCCGGGGACGATACCATGGAAGACGATGCGGCTCGGCATGAGCTGTTTCGCTTTGATGTTCAGCTTCTCCATGGTATCGCGGTACAGTATGTTGATACTGCTTCCGCCATCTATCAGGACGCGGGAGAATCGGGCAGCTCGCCTCTCCGTCGCGAGGGTGACATCCAAGACCATTGCATAGGAGCCAGGAGAGGGCATCACCTCTGGGTGGTCGGTCTGGCTCCAGCTGATTGGCTTCTCTGACCAGTGCAAGGAACTCGGGGGTGCTAGAGGCGACTGCATTAACTTCTTGATGCTGTCAGCGTCGACTGCGCTTGTCGTCGGCTTGACTGGCAAAGACGACGTAGGCGGCGTGCTCTTC
The DNA here is from genome assembly GCF_002575655.3 of Aegilops tauschii subsp. strangulata. Taxonomy (NCBI): domain Eukaryota; kingdom Viridiplantae; phylum Streptophyta; class Magnoliopsida; order Poales; family Poaceae; genus Aegilops; species Aegilops tauschii. The sequence continues at coordinate 525,283,098 of NC_053039.3, forward strand.
AGGGAATTTGTCTTGGATGGCGCCGACTGCCGGCCGAGCCGCCGGCTGCTGGGGGGCTGGAGGCGGCGGACCGGGAGGCGGAGGCGGCAACATCCCCTCGCCCTTGGTGATGCGGGTGAGCCAATGGCATTTCCGGGTTGTGTGGTTGGACGGCTTCGCGCCTCTGTGGAATTTGCAGGGGGCATCGAGAGCCTGTTCGTAGGAGAAAGCCGGCTGCCAAGCCAGCCTGCCACCCTTCTTCTTAGGAGCGGGCCGTTCTTCGGGCTGCTCATCTTCAACAGTGGCCACCTGCCGATTGGTGGAAGTCGGCATGGGGGCCTTGCGCTAGTGGTCGTTCAGGTAGGGGCGCCGATTAGGGTCGCCAGCCGGCGTCTTAGGAGCCGGAGCAATCACCTTCCCCGAGGCATCTACTCGGAGCTCGGTCTTCATTGAGGAGTCGGCCGCGGCGTACTTGTCCACTATGACCAGCAACTCGTCGAGGGTAGCCGGCTCATCGCAGAGGAGTCGGTGCTTGAGGAGGGTGCCCTCTCGGCACCCAGCGGTGAAGTACTCGATGGCCTGGACCTCATGCACCCCCTCGCAGGAGTTGCGGAGCTCGGCCCACCGCGTGAGGTAGTCGCGGGTTGACTCGTTGGGCCCTTGGACGCAGAGGGAGAGCTGGCGAGGCTTGGGAGGCCGCTTGTAGGTGCTGGTGAAGTTGCGGACGAAGACTTCTGTGAAGTCTAGCCAACTGTTGATGTTGTAGGGCTTGAGGCTGTTGAGCCATGTGCGCGCCATGCCTTGCAGCATGAGGGGGACGTACTTCACGGCGACGCACCGATTGTCGTTGGCTATGCTGACGGCCGTGGAGTAGTCGATGAGCCAATCTTCCGGCTTCACTGAGCCGTTGTACTTGGGCGTGTCTCGGGGGAGCGAGAACCCTTTGGGGAAGGGCTCGTCGCGGATGCGGGGGCCAAAGCATGGCGGGCCGACATCGTCTTCTTCTTCTAATGCCAAGGATCGAGCAAGGCGGTCGATTCGGTGGCGGGCGTCGTTCTCGCCGACTCCTTCTTGGCGGCCGAGTCGGTCGCCAAGAGTCGGGTGCGTGATAGGCGGCGGGGTGAGACGTCGCTCTCTTCGAGGCGGGGGGAGGCAGATTTCCTTGGTGCTCCACCACTCGTGGGCGGCCTTCCGCGTCGCGCTCGATGGTGATGCGAGTCCGGCTGCGGCTAGCAGCCGGCTCCTTGTCTTTCTTCTGGCGAGCGCCGCTCACAGTCGGCGAGCGGGACGTCGCGGCGTGCTCCCGGCGCGGGGAGTGACTATCAGCACGGGCGCCGGCTTCGTGCCGTTCTGCAGCCGCGTCGATTAGCTGCTAGATCCGTCTTGTCATGTAGGGGATCTCATCGGCTCCCAGCCCATTGAGCTCTTCTGCGGCCGCCTGAGCGGCTCGCAGATTCTCGAGCGGGGTGGCGTAGACGGGGCGATCCGCCCCCAGCATGCTGGCGACGGCCGCGCCGCGCTTCTGGACGAAGCCGGCTCGGCTCGGGCCGCTAGGCGGCGGCGTCCCGAAGGCGGCGCGGTCGACTTCGAGCTGGTGGGCCTCGGTGAGGCGTCTCATGGAGGCTATCTTCTGGCTTTCCGCGATGAGGGAGAGGCGGCGTGCCTCCAGGGTCTTGGCGTCGGCATCGGCCGGGATGGGGACGGAGAGGTCGTGCATCGCCGCTTGCAGGGGGTCGTGGGCGTTCTCGCCCGAGTTGGCAACGTGGCTGATGACCAGCACTTCGGTGACAGCGCTGCTGCCGCTGTCAGCTCGAGGGAGAGGATCGTCGAAGACCACCTCGTCGGAGGGGTAAGCATCGAGCGATGCCGTGTCGGAGTCGACAAGCATCGGGTCGGTGGAGCCGACCGACTCCACATCTGCAGCAGGCTCGCTGGAGACGTGAAGCTGGACGAGGAGGCTGACGAGGCGGGCTCTCGGGGTAGTCCGTGCCTGCGTCGGACGCAGGCTCGTCGGAGATGCGAGTCTCACCGAGCAGATCGGCGAGGCAGCTCACTGCGCAGGCGTCGTGGACGCCTTGCAGCGCGTCAAGGCAAACGCCATCGGGCGCAGCAGGCTGGCTGCGCTCGCGGGGGAGGAAGAGGGTTCCCATCCAGAACAGGTCTCCGGACGACGGTGCACCTGGCCCCACGGTGGGCGCCAAATGTCGGGTGGTTGGTGCGACATATGCCAACGGGTGGCTTATCATTGTGGGTGCCAATAGGACGTCGCCGGTGCCTGGAAACGGGATGAGGCGAAGACACGCACGCCGGCGGATCTTACCCAGGTTCGGGGCTCTCCGAGGAGATAACACCCCTAGTCCTGCTCTGCGGGGTCTCCGCATGATCACTAGATCAGTAAAACTAGCTACAATCGCTCCTAGAGCTGTTGGGTTCAAGGGAGAAGAAGAACAAGGCTAGCTCTCACTTCTCTCTCTCTCTATGGTGTGTGTGCTATGCTCAGAAGCCAACCCTTTGCATGGGTGCTCCGGGGGGTTTATATAGGCCTACCCCCGGGGGTACAATTGTAATCCGGCTGGGCTCTGGTCCCAGCCATCAGTGTCTACGCTCGCCGGCTTCTCCGCCGGTTGTTGGGGCCCGCCAGCTAGTGGGTCCTGCCGGCTGCCGGCCTCTTGGTCGACAGGCCGGCCCCACCGCCTAGGATCTTGTCGGCGCCTGCTTACTGTAGCCTCGCCCCTAGTGACGAGGGCGTTGTTGAGGTAATCGTGGCTACAGTGGGCCGCCTCGAGGGTCCTCACTGTAGCCTTACCTCGTCTTGTCTCCTTAATGGGGCGCATGCTTCGAGGGAGGGGGTAGCCGGCTTCTGGGGGCCGGCTATGCCCTTGGCCGACTGGGGGAGGCCGGGCCGCCTCCGCGCTTCTCTCTGGCCGAGGGGACCCGCCACCCGTGGGCCGTACGGGAGTCTGTCGTGGATGACGTTGAGGCTAGCATGGCTACAGTGCTGAGCCGAACGGGAGACGGCCGTCCCGTACGGCCTCCTGTGGCCATGCCTGCCTCGGGCTTCGGGGGTAGTGGGCCGCACTATGGCCACACCCCGTCTTCTCACCGTTATGTGGGTGTAGCTTTGGTGGTTGTGGTCTCGGCCGGCTTCTTGGAGTCGGCGCTCTTCGAGGCCGGCTTCCTGGAGTCGGCCACCCCGCGGATATCCTGGGGTGGGAGGTTGCTGAGGCTGGGCCGCCTCCCGTGAGTCGGCTTCGGGGGTAGCCGGCCAGGGGAGGTGGTCCAATGCTTGGAGTGCTTGGAGGCCCAAAGGCCTGATAATTTTTCAGAAGAACCAGGGGCAGTCGGTTAGGCTACCCGTGGCCATTTACTCCGACAACCACTCTTTTCATCGATCTCGTACTCGCACACTTCTCCCCCCTCGATATAGTATGACTCTCGCACCACCTCCTAGATGCATCCCTCTCTCTCTATCCTTCTCCCCGTGCCTCATTTGCTTCTAACACACACATGCATGTATACCGATCGATCTCCCAACATATACCTAGGTCGACTTTAACTATTCCTCCCCATCGATCGACGTACCTCACAAGTTAAGTCTCTCCTTTCTCTAACAAAGGACGATTGATCTTCCTATGTAGTTATGTCTGCTTACCACATCCATATCGCCCCCCATCATTCGTGCATGCCTCCTCACCCGTCTCTCACACGCACGTACACAGACAGGCAGCCATCCCCTCTCTTATTGATATTGCAGGCGTGCCCTACGTTTGTCTAGCAATCCTATCCCACCATTTGTTAGAAGCAACTCCACTACCATCCCCTCCAACACTCTAGCTCTCTCTCTCCCAACCTTATTCCTCTCCTGCACATATGCATGGATGCCGATCGATCTCCCTTAATACATGAGGTAGACCGATATCCCTTAATGCATGAGGTAGGCCTCTCTCCTCCTCCACACATATATCAGCCATTGTACCTATATAGTTAATTAGGCCTCCCTCCCCCCCCACCACACACCGATAGTCGAGCGCTGTAGGTAGGTATCCATGCCACAGAGACAAACCGCATCTATCCCCTCTCTCGTTCTAGTAGGCCAGCCACTCTATATCTTTGACGTGGGCACACACAAATTCGATGGCACTCTTTATCGACCGCGCACGCACACACACACATCATCCCTCTCTTCGATTCTATGGACACCTCAAGTATATGATACCTCCACTCTCTTCTCATGGATCGCCCCCTCTATACATATGATATATCCAGGACTCTATTTCACACACATTGCATTTGTTACATTTTTTGATTGACCCCCCCCCCCTAAAAAAACACTCACGAATCCACACACTATATCTCTCTACGTTTGTATCTCTCTCATACAACCCCACGTAGGTGGTGTATGTATACAAGAAGAGAATAGGTGCACCGTGCACGTACTTACACTTCGTGCCTAGCCACACCCGCGCGGGTACACGGTGGAGCTCATTTCTGTACGAAATGGCAGCCCACGTGCTAATTTGAACACGTGTAGCGGTTGTTTACCTACGGAGGTCGTGTACCACGCATGCACGAAACAAAGTTCGACATGATGCGTTGGCGCATTATTTTTATATAAAGTTATATCGCTCAATGGCACGTACACAGAATATAAACCGATTTTTATGGAGAAAAAGGTAGTCCGCTCCACTATATACAATGGAGCCTTCCTGCCTGGTTTGTCTCTCTTCAGAGTATCTCACACAAGGCTGCGGTGGCCTCTCTCTCTCTCACCGCTGGTCACTGATCCGGCTGCATCCCATCCGCCGGCGGAAAGGGAGGACGTGCATCGTTTCTCCGTTCGACGGCGCCGAGGCAGCACGTCCCGATCTGCGGTACACGCCGTTCTCTTTGACCAAGCTCCGGCGCGGTAGGGCCTACGGCACCTACTCGCTGCCGTAGTATGGGCAGATTCCGCCCGCCGCCGCTTACCTAGTTACATCCCAATGACCTCCAGGTATCCCCTCTGGCCTTGCTCCACTGCCCGTCTTCCCACGTCGCTGCATGTGGATCTTCCATAGTTCTTTGCACAAAATGTTGCTCGTCCGGCGTACTTTCCATATTGCAATCTCGTCCTCACACCGTTTTAGAAAAATACAACCGTGTTGTTATCTTCCCTTAGGACAAGGAATATGCTTCTTTTCTGTCGTCGCAACTGTCATCAACAATATTTGTCTTTTTACAAATTTCAAATGGGCATATTTTAGAGTGTAGATTCACTCATTTTGCTTCATATGTGTACTCCCTCCGTTCCTAAATATTTTTCTTTCTAGAGATTTCAACAAGTGACTACATACGGAGAAAAATGAGTGAATCTACACTCTAAAATATGTCTATATACATCTGTATGTAGTAGTCCATTTGAATCTCTAAAAAGACAAATATTTGAGTAGTCACTCGTTGAAATCTCTAGAAAGACAAATACTCCGGAGTATATTTAAGAACCGAGGGGGTAGTGCACAGCCGCATGGGAGACTCAGACCGGTCGTTGCGCCGCATTAATAGTGAGTAATGAGCAGTCAAATCATTAGCCCCACCTTTCCCACTGTAAGTTGCTCGGAAGAAGCAACCATCAATACGCTCTTCTTTGAATCCGCTCATACTACTCCATCCGTCACTGTTTATAGAGCACGCTTCAGAAAAAGAGAAAATCTGTGGGACCAAGGCGACTAGCGGTCGACCTGAAAAATAGGATTGGTCGTTATAGCACAGCGTCTATTACTAGAGGAAATAATGCGTACACACATGCATGCAGTGCTTCCACCCCGGGTAGACACATGCATGCACGTACTCCACTCCGTAGAACTACATCGAGAGAAAATTGCGGTTACCACGCCCCAATTAATTAACCATTAAACCAAACGCGTCTAAAGTCTCTTTGGTGGTGGAAGTGCATTGAGAGAAATGCATCATGATGAAGCGCGCCCTATAACTGTGAGGGAGGGAGTAGTATGAAGGTGGAAAACCAAGTACCCATATGGCCAGTCGGTCAACGCACCTCGTCTTGGCATATCACTCACATGTGGGACCGGAGTGTGAGCAAATCGATCTCAATTGACGGCAAAATGGCCAACCCACCGTTCGTTGAGAGAGACGAGGAGCGAGAACACACAGACGGGCTCGCACGGAGGCCAAGATATATTCGAGCATGGTTGATCGATATCATCATCACATGTTGGGCTGCCGTTTTCCGCCCTTCTCAGGAATAAATGTGTACTTTATCAAAGATTAAGAAAAATAAGAGTACAGAGGCTCCACCATGCGGTTCTAGTAGTAGTACTACTCGTACTACTAAACCATGCGCTTGGCTCTACGCCTCTTCGTGAAGTCGAACAATGATGGTACTCCGCATGTTTGGTACTACAGTGTATGCCTCTGGTAATTTGACACCGAATGAACTGATGCATGTCCACCGCCTGGGCGAGGTACATTGCATTAGTCAAAAGGCGTAAGCGAGCTTCACCTTGTCCTGCAAGCTTCTCCTCGTTCTGCGAGTTGACGGGACACACCAACAAGTAGTGCTAGTCCATACTCCCTCCTTTCCGGTTAATATGGCTTAATCTTTTTTGCGGGTAAATGAGATAGCTTTATTCATATATAAGCATTCTTAGGACGATCAGCCAAGACACTGGTCACTAGGAAGCGAGGTACCCCGCAAAAAAGAAGTAGGAAGCGAGGTGTTTCATCAAGCCAGCTCTCGGCCACATTCAAAGTGCAGCAAGCACGGTTCGCACAAAGATGCGCCGCAAGGTTTGCTGACCTGTTTACATGCTGAATGACAAAAAAGAGAGGAAATATTACCGAGCGCTCCTATTTGTAACAGGATATGAGCCAGAATTAAGCAAGAATTGTGGCGAGTGTTCCATGCAATCAACTTCCATTATCACATGCGAGAACCCTCGAAGAGAACCAAATGTGTTGAAGATTGCTTTATCAAATTTTAAAAATATAATAAGAGTGCAGACGCTCCTCCATCCGGTTCCTAGTACTAGTAAACTTTGCGCTTGGCTGTTCGCCTCTTCGGGAAGTGCAACAATAATAGTACTAGTATAGTGTATGCTTCTGGCAATCTGACACCGAATTAACTGTTGCACGTCCACCGCCTGAGCGAAGGACATCTTGCATTAGTCAAAAGTTTCTCCTTGTCCTGCGAGCCACCGCGCGCAAGCTTCTCCCGTCCTGCAAGCTTCTCCTCGTTTGGCAAGTTGAGGGGACACAGCGAAGTAATGCTAGTCCATACTACCTCCGCTCCGGTTAATATGGCTTAATTTCAAACGAGATAAATACATTGTCTGTCACTAAATATTTGTAAAAATACGGTCAGTGGACTTCATAATACGCTCATTGCGCTCAATATATACATTTATCCGGTGTTTATACGGTCACTAGCTCACCCTGGCTGAGTATGTGTGTGCATGCACATGTAGGTTGAGCACTTGAGCGTGACCGTGTGTGTTCTGTCGTGTGCTCGGACATGCATGCATTAGGGCGTCGCGCGCGTTTTTGCGTCCATGTGTACGTGTGACTGTTGCATACACGCAGGGGGAGTACGTGTAGGGGCCACTAAAGGAGCAGTCAAATCACACAGTAAGTTAGTCGGAAGAAACAACCATCATTTCACTCTTCAATGACACGTACGCAATATAAAATGGTTGATATGGAGAGAAAAAGAGAACCACTATATATACACTAGCAGGAGCCTAAGCTACAAGCCTGCTTGCTTGGGTTGCTCTCTTCACAAGCATCGAACGATGGTGGCCACACCGCTGGTCACATATCCGGCCTGATCCCGCAGCTGGGGGAAGGGAACAATGTTCTGCGTAGACGCGGTCGACATCGGCGAGGGAGAAAATCCACAGTCAGTGCGTCCCAATCGGGGGTCACCGCGGTATAGGCCGATGCCGTGTCCCAACCGCCCTTCTAGCTACAGCCCGACGTCCGTTTCGAAATTATTAGTGCATGTCAACAAAAATTATACTAGTATCGTTGTTCCGTTTAAAAAAAGCATATAAGCTATTACTTCTTACCCAAAGGATCTTTATATCCAACAGACACAAAATATCCATTCGGCTGTTCGAAATTACTTTCACTGCTGATCTGATGTCGAGGTAATTGCTGCATCACCACCAAAACCCACCATCTCTTAAGCTAAAGTAGACCGAGCTAACCCCTATATTAGCATATTACTAAGATAAACAGAAGGCACTGTAGAATCATTTAGGACGTGAGCTTGTCAATCTGAATGTGGAGGGACACCAGCTTAGTCCTGGCCAGCAGCTTGGGCGGAACTGTGAAGAAGGTCAGCTCCTGCACGGTGACGTCACTGGGATCCCTGCTGCTTGTCATCTCCATTTCCACCTTGACGGTGTCGGTACTGCCTTTGGGCTCCCCCGGCGGGCCGTTCGCCCACAGCTTGGCCACGTAGTGCGGCAGTGGGGACGCCCCCACTCTGATGCAGACGACCGACACGGCGATAGGCGCGCCGATGTCGAGCATGCCACCGACCAAGAAAAACACGCGGCCGTCCTCCTCCGCGAACAGCAAGAGCCGTGGCTCCGACAGTGGCACTTGCAGCTGGAGCGCCATGCCGTACTGGATCCTGTGCACGGGCATGGGATGCACGGTGCTGATGTGGTGGGAGAGCCACGACGGCGGGCCTTCGTAGCCACAAACGGGCACGGGGCATTTGCAGGGCGTGAGCGGACACACGCTCTGGTGATCGACGAGCTTGTGGTAAGTGACGTAGAGCCCACAGCCTTCGTGCGGGAACTCCACCCTCACCGAGGAGAGGACGGCATCCACCGCCGTGTTCCGCACGTCGAAGCCACCGCCGCGCTCGCACTTCTGGCACTGCCGCTGGTTCCCGGGGCGCTCGACGCGGCAGTCCGCGCAAGCCAGGTGCCCTCCCTTGGACTGCAGAAATCAATCGAACAACACATCAATCAAGAAACCTGCACCTTGCTCGATCAGCCGAACGGACGAGGTGTATTCGAACCTCAGACACTGGAGGCTTCAAGGGGCGGAGGCACAAGGGGCAGTGGAGCAAGCTGAGGTCCGTCGAGACCATGGAGAACTCCATCATCGGGTCCTGTTCCGTCTGCATGATCTCGCCCTCCTCGTGCACAACCATCTCTCGCTTTGTTGGGGCCGGGGCATTACAAAGCTTTACCCTCACATATTCATACTACTTCAAGGTGCATTAAATCAACACATGCAAGTATCAAAAGGAGAGTCGCGGCATGCATGCATGCGTTGTAATTAATGCATAGGTAAAGACAAATTATTGAAATATATCAAGTGCAGTGCTTTGATGTGTCGCGTCAACTCGTACAAGACCGAGAAGTTTGATTACTACAACGCCCTCTCGCCTTAACCGCACCTGCCTTTGGCTGCATGACAGGTGGGCCACCGGCCTCTTGGGCCCACCTATCATGGACGCAAAAGCAGGAGCAGTAAGTCAATGAAGCTGCGTCCCTCCCTCGCCCATGAGCGTGGTGGCTGGCAGGACTAGGAGAAGCTTTCGTTCGCTACACGCTCTCCCTCCCGTATGCGGTGGACATGCAGCAGTTCAATTGGTGTCAGATGGCCAGAAGCATACTATAGTACTCCTCCACTATAGTAGTACTCCATCATTTTGTTCGACTTCCCGAAGAGGCGAAGAGCCAAGCGCAGCCCCGACGCTCGTGTGGCAGTTTCATGTGTAGAGTAGTCTAGGATAGCGTGTACGGTGCCTGTAAGCTTAAAATCATTGGGGTCGGCTCCATGCTATATTTTTTTGATTAAAATTATCTTCTGGCCCTACCTGTCATCCTAGTGATTCTAGTTTGCACGCTCATCTGGTCAAGACAGGAATATATATTTTAATTTGTGGTGGGGTAAATGTTAGAGGTTGCAGCAAATGGAGTAGTGTACACTGCGGGTCTTTCAGCCAAGTTTAGAGACAACCATGTGGGGCCAGTGCTATGATGTGTCACGTCAACTCGTACAACGAGGAGAAGCTTGATTTTACTACTACACGCCTTCTCCTTCGCCCATGCGCGCGGTGGCTCGCAGACGAGGACTGGCTATTGCTTATATAGTACTACAACAAGCTATCCCTCCCGCTCGCGGTGGACGGACATGCAGCAGTGGATTCGATACTGTAGAAGCAGTAGTAGTAACATCATTGTTCGTCTTCTCGACGAGGTGAAGAGCCAAGTGCAGCCCGAACGTGGCAGTTGCGAACCTTGGAGCACGCATATAGCCAGGCTCTTGCATGAGACAAAATTCTTATGTGAGGCCACTATTGTAGTAAGTACTTGCTAGTATAGCCCTGTAAACCAGAAAGGAGTATTTGCCTTTCTTGAGATTTCAACAAGTGACTAGACTACACCGAGACGAAGTACATATGGAGCGAAATGAGTGAATCTACAACGTAAATAAACACGTAGTTCTCTCATTTCCCTCTCGGCCTTGGTCACGGTGCACAATATTGAGTATACTAGTACTATCATCTTGAAATTTACGAAGTCACCATAGGCACCTCGTTGCCGACGGGAACGTCTCCTGACACGCGATAGACGCGAGCGGCAGTCGCCTCCATAGGTGCTTGAATGCCAAGGAGGGAGAGGGTAGCGGTTCCCGAGACGTTGAACGGTCAATGATGCATCCTCAAATTACTCTACATGCAGAGGGAATTTTTTTGAAGGAGCAGAGGGAATTAATTGGAGAAGCAGAATAGAGCCAGCACGATTTGAATGCAACAGAGTTTGGATTCTCATATAAAGGCGCCCCACCACTCCAATCCATCTACTCCTTAGTCTCTGCGCAACACTGCTCACTCCAATCCAAGACCAAGTGACTAGAAGCCCGAAGCACCTATGGAGGCGATGGACGCCAGCGGCAGTCGGCTGTGCCAAATCATCCAAGGCGCCGACCTGCGGCCCCGCACCGCGCAGCATTTCCAGACGGTGCTGGCGACCGCCGGCATCATAGCCCTCGCCGATGCCGGCTTCGCCTCTCGCATGGACGACATGATGGTCAACTCCATCCGCAAGTTCTCCGGCGTCAAGAAGTGCGCGGACGACCTTGCCGTACTGCTCCAGCCCGCGCGCCCAAGGCTCCTCATTGCATGCCACCCTCATCGGCCTCCATGGTGACGAACTCTTTCAAGCCCTGGTGGCCGTGCAGTTGCCGGAGGTCGCGATGAAGAATGTGCACCTCGAGGCCGCGCTTGTCGCGACGCACCTTGCCATGCAAGAAACCGTCGACCTGCACATCCACGTCTATGAGGAAATCTTCTACATAGGCCACTACAAGGCCAGCAAGGACAGAAAGACGTTGGCCTTCTTCCAGTCACTGGAATCTTTGGACGCCATTGTTCAGAAGCACGTCGACCTGGCCACGAAAGCCGTTGCTACTTAGCCACCATTCGGTGGGCCGGCGCCCTGAGTCGAGGAGGTGGACATCGTCGATGGATGCATCTCTTCTTCTTGCCTCCTGTAACCAGCACTGCATCGCCTCGTGGCCTTAATGTTTTATTAGTATAGGAGTATATGGCATTTTTATTCCAGCAGTAACATTTTCACTGTGAGGTGGGGCCGCAGTTGAGCAAACCGACCATCGAAAAAATCCCCACCCCGCCAAGACCAAGTTAACAGAAGCCGGAAGCACCTACGGAAGCGAAGGTCGCGAGCGGCAGTCGGCTGTGCCAAATCATCCAAGGCGCCGGCCTGCGGCCCCGCACCACGCAACGGTTCCAGACAGTGCTGGCGACCGCCGGCGTCGTAGCCCTTGCCGACCCCGGCTTCGTCTCTCGCATGGACGACATGATGGTCAACTCCATCCGCAAGTTCGCCGCCGTGAAGAAACGTGTAGCGAAAGCCCCTACTAGTCCTGCCAGCGACCACGCTCATGCGCGAGGGAGGTGGCGTTGTAGCAATCAAACTTCTCGGTCTTGTACGAGTTGACGCGACATATCAAAGCACTGCACTCGATATAAGTCTTTTTACACATTTCAAATGGACTACTACATACGGATGTATGTAGACATATTTTGCTTCGTATGTAGTCACTTGTTGCAATCTCTAAAAAGACTTATATTTGGAAACGGAGGGAGTACAACGCATGCATGCATGCCGTGGCCTCCCTTTTGATACTTGCATGTGTCGATTTGATGCACCTTGCCAAATTTTGACTATAAATTTAACTAACCAAATTTTCATGCATGTCACAAAAAATTACGGGGTTGTTTGGATTGTGACTATGTTTGTCTTATGTTGCCATCCCACACTTGCCACACTTGCCTAACTTGATTTGCTCAAATTGTTAGACACACTTTGGCTTGCCTAAGGGAATCTTGCCACACTTTTTGTGTCTATGACATGTGGGGTTCATTGCTAATAAAAAAATTCTTGTCTTAGGTGTGGCTAATAAAAAAGACTTATATTTAGGAACGGAGGGAGTAGAAAATATAAATAATAATGCATGTTGGGGCAACCCACATTTCCGATAATTTTAGCCGTGGGCTTGTTCACAATTTTTACGAGGGGGTGGTTGTTCATTTAATGGAGGGACTTGTACCAGACTTGAACGATACAAAGTGCGACCTGGCACCCTCAAGAAATAAAGTGCGACCTGGCACACCGTAACACCACTTGGAACAAGCGGGTAGCTATCTCAAAAAACAATCAACAACTAAAAAAACGGCAACCTGGCACGTAGTACACAATTTTAAACGATTGTTTTGATGGAGTGAAAAAGGAAAACTACCCCACTACTTATATATAGGCCGGAGCCTTCGCGCTTTCTTGCTAGGGTTGCTCTATTCACACACTCTCATCCTCTTCAGATCTAAACAAGATAGGGGTGGTAACACTGACTTTCTCCCTTCAAAAAACACTGTCTTTCTATCATCACCGCTGGTTACAGATCCGGACGTATCCCCCTCCGCCGGTGAAGGGTAGGAGGGGCAGCGTTTAGGCCGTCGCCGATAGCGAGGGAGGAGACCCACTGCCGGCCGCACCGTTATCTCTGGCCGAGCGCCGGCGCGAGAGGTCCTCCGATCCCTTCGTCGTTGCCCTAGTGTGGGCGGATCCGGCCTCCCGCCGCCCACCTATGCACATCCCGACGGCCTTCAGGTATATCTTCCTTCGAAACCGCCTTAGCTCTACTTCCCCAGCTCGCTATGTCGCTGCATGTGCATCATTTTCTACCTCTCAGCCCCTCTCGATCGGATGGTCCAACGTCACCTATTTTTTTATTCTATTGTTAGAGGTAAAGCTACTTCATGGAGTTGAATCTTGTATTTGGTTCAAACAAGAAATAAAGTGTGGGTGGGGAATTTAGTATGTAGTACATCGGACTTGGTACAAAGAGGAAGGAAATGGGGTGAAAGTAGTACAGACTGGTCATCCAACCGGTCTCTTTGTCGAAAAGGGAAATATAGGGGTAACGCTGTACACAGTGGTATGACCAGGACTAGATTTGCTATCCACACATAGGAGTAGGTGGCTAGAGTGAACAAAAATGGGACCAACCCAGATATGTTTCTTGGATGTTTGTTTCTCGGGGCAACAAACTATGAATCACCACTTTCTGCCCCTGTTTAGGTACATGGTGCTGGACTGCTGGTGCACCCACTGTCCCATGCCCTTATACCAAATATTTAGCTGTTCTTAATCTAATGCCCCTCGTAAAAATGAAGCCATGCCACTGTTATAAGCCATGACAAGTTTAGCCAAATGTTTTTGCTTGTAATTGTTTGAGACTCTGACTGTTTCCTCTGTAGATTTTTGTGCAAACAGGGATATCCATTTCACCTGGTTGCTGTTGTGACCTTTTGGTGCACTGCACAAAACTTTTCTTAAAAGAAGTGACTTTTGTGCCGTTTAACTGGAATGTTAGAATGGAACAGTTGGTTCATTTCGGTGGAACTGCACAAAGGGAGATCTGTGTTCCAATCCTCATCATCCATATTGGCACCATAACCTTCCTTTAGGTAAGAATGATATTTAATGCATGTGTTCATCTCTATTTTGTGACTTCCATGAGAAAATAATGCTATTTTTTACTAGTACACTTGTACTCCCTCACTGACAAAACCAATTCTGAAATAGAAGGCCAATCATGTACTTGGTTTCACCAACTGGTGAGGAGACTGAGAAACAGAGCATGAAGAGGAGGAACAAGAAAAGTAAACAGTGCCAAGGCGATCTTGCTGAAGCCAGAGGCCTCAGTCGAGGCCATTCAAGGGCTTCGGCAAGGATTACCTTACATGTGAGACGATCCTCCAGGGAGCCCTTACACTTCTGCCGTCTCACTTAATTAAATAGGAGTACTTAAGTACCACTAATTTATTGCTGCCTAATTTTCCTGTCGGAGTTAAACAAATCTATAGTAGCACCCTATGCTGAATCATGTACGTGTGTATGTTTGTCTATGAGGTGAATCATGTGGTGGATCAGGGAGGGAATGCTAAATTTACCCATTAAGATAATGAGGGTGCTTCTATTTGTTAGTGTATGTTTCATCAACTAGTCTCGGCTTGCATTCTTCCTTTGCTGTCAGTCGCTTGGCTTATCTCGGCTTCCAGTCAAAGGAAATAGTAATTGATATGCTTCCTCACACAGGTTGGTACTGGTCTTTATCCTGGTTATTGTGCTTGTCATACGTATTGGTAATTTGGTATTGTGCTACTGTTTACCGATTTCATAAAGGAGTAACTTGGAGCCTGAACTCGCAGGCAAATCATTACATCGGGTGATTTCAGTAGAACTGCACAAAAAGATCAGATGGATAGGTACTTATGCTGCTGCTATGTACTCCAAAGTTTACTCATACAAGCATCGATGTTGACAAGAAGAAGTGTCGATATTCATTTGAGTATCAACCGGCGTCAACAAATTGTCAAACTCGAAGTATTAGGAGAGTGAACGCCAAAAATAAAACGCAGTCCAGTCTTTGGTCCCAACTTGTGCCTTTTGGTTATCTGCACATATGGTAGCGAACTGGATGGCATGGAGTCTAAAGATTCCAGACAAGTTGGTTGACGCGTATATTCATCTGGCACTTAATCAGTCTGCACGCCAGGGATGCTCCATTTCAGTTGAACTGCACAGAAAATTTGGGTGGTTCATTTTCTCGACCGCCTCCTTTCTCATCTGCAATGTAGAATTTTGGCGAGATCAGGACTAAGATGAGCTAGTAAACTAATTGGATGAAAGTAGTGGCCAAGTTGCTCAAACCTCCCTCGGCACGAGGCCACTATTTGAGGATAAACCTACAAGCAAAGTTCAGATTGTCTGTGCTGCCTCTTATGTACTCGAAAGTTTACTCATAGAAGCATTAATTTTAGCAAGAGGTACCTCCGACTGAACACCATTTACCAGTCTGCAATGTAGAATTTTGGCGAGCTACAGGACCAAGATGAGCCAGTAAACTAGTTGGATGAAAGTAGTGGCCAAGGTTCTCAAACCTCCCTCGGCACGAGGCCACTATTTGAGGATAAACCTACAAGCAAAGTTTAGATGTTCTGTGCTGCCTCTTATGTACTTGAAAGTTTACTCATACAAGCATTAATTTTAGCAAGAAGTACCTCCGACTGAACACCATTTACCAGTCTGTACCCTAGGTAATTAAAGTCCGTCTATGGATCATATTGGCTGTGATCTCAATCATTTGGATGCATAAACATACTGAACATGTGTATATCTGAATTATCTATGAATATTGTTGTGTGATCTATCAATCATTTGGATCCATAGACATGCTGAACTTGTGTATATATGAATCTTTTGAGTTGTTGATAGTGAATGTTGGCTATGAATATGAACGTGTCCTGTGAACCTGAGTTTGATACGAATGTTTACCTTTTCCGTTGTGCTTGTGTGTGAACTTGTTAGTATGCCAACTGTGGGGTATGTGACGTGTGGGTGTCAACGGCACACCTTCTTCCCGAGAAGAATTGCACCTGCTTTGTTAGGGTAGCAACGCGCATCAGCTCTTTTTAATCTTTTTGCTCTGTCTTGCCCCCTCCCCCGCTAAACCCCTGCCGTAATGTTTTCGGCCTCAAAACAAACATAGTACTGCGTTGTTTTTGGGGCTTGATGAAAAATCGAGTGCTGGTTTCTGTAGGTTGGCCCGCCCAGCAAATGGGCTGCTGGTCCACCACGGACTGGGATGCTAAAAATACAAGTTGTATGGTGCAGAGGCAAGTAAAAAACACCATCGAGAGCCATCCACTGAAGAAAAAAAATCTCTCCTGATGTGCTTCTTCAGTCGTGCCGGCGGCCCCCTCTATAATCCAGTTCGCTCGGGGATCTGGTATCACTTTTTTCCAGAGGGAGAACAAGTATCAGCTAGGCCTAGGTTTTGTATTTTAACATGTGTAGCCCACGACATACGGGTGACAGTGGTTTCAACTTATTTTTTGAGGTCCATACCGGCCTATGGGCTTTTTCTTAAAGATCGGCAGCCCAATGTATTTTTTAACCACATTATATATATTTATATTATTACTATTATCGTATATTTTATAGAGACTTATATATACATTATGAAAACATCCCACGTGTTATTAACTTATAAAAGTAAATGTTTAACAGAAGTTGGCAAGGAAAATCCTGGTTGTTTTTGACTCACAGGCAAGGAAAATCCTTGTGATTGCGTACAAAAGCTTGCGAAGATTTTAAGGACCAATGTAATAATAACGCGCTCATTTTTATTTTGGGCAATAACTCGCTAATTTGTTTATTATGTATATAAAAAATGTGCCTCTCCGTTTTATTTTTGATATAAATTGCTCCTTCTAACATAACATTATATATATAACGAGCCCAGCTAATTCGCGTATTTGAAGGAAGTGCAAATGGGCTGGGATTTCTTAGATAATATAAATGGGCCGCATTGACGCGAAATTATTTGTTCACCCAGCCCAGCAAATGGACTGTACATTCTAGAAAACATGGGTTAAATATATGCCACATTTTTGCACGCTGACATGTGGGCCAATAGGTCGAAGCCTACGCAGGGCGTTGTCAACTTGATCGGGATGCACCTTCAATCTCTCGTCTTCTTCCTCCGGCATCGCCGGGACCGCCTGGTCCGGCCTCCGGCGGCTAGCGGCTCTGCTAGCACGCATCGCTGCGAAGCGCTACCCCACCGCCGGCCAGGCTATCCCTCCACCCCTCCACACCTCCTGTTATTCTCCACCGACTCCAGCCCCACACCGCACCAGAACCAGTTATAACCCTTCTCCTCCACTCAATCTGCGACTCCACTGCCGCGTCTTCCCATCTCCGAGTCGTTCCCGTCCGGGGCCTCGCTGTCGTCCACCGCCTCGCTGCGCTCGGTGTGGCGTGGTCAACAAACGAGAGTCATCGGAAGAGGACTGTATGTGGAGAGCCTGATGGCTGGGACCCACGATGTCCATGGTCGCACGCAAGGAAAGTTCCTCCTTATTAAGCTGAAAAAATGTTTCCTCCACCTCATAGCTGGGACCCACCGGCTGTATCTTCACACGGAAGGAAGTGCCTCCTTGTTATGCGAAAAAATTTTATTCCTCCCGTTGACAGCTGGGACCCATCAAATTTGGTGGTTGACTTGTGGGCCTACTAAGTGGACGTGTACGCAGGGCTTTCTCAACTTAATCAACAAATGATTCTAGCAGCTGGATCGTTGGATGTTAATCCAACAGCCGTGCTCCTTCTTGAACCTCTGTTCTTGCTCTTGTATCCCGTGGGCAGCACCGCGGCTGTGCTGCCACGCACCCGAACCAGTCAAGTTTCCCACTCCTCTCCATCTGCGACTCCACTTCTCCGTCTTCCCCATCTCCGGGTCGTTCCGGTCTGGGGCCTCGCCGTCGTCCACCGGCCTTTGGTGCGCTCGGCATGGTATGGTCAACGTGGTCAACAACCGAGAGTCATCAGAACATGACTGTACGTGAGAGGCTGACAGTGGGGACGCACCACGCCCATGGACGCATGCATGCAACGCAACGCGGCGTGGTCAACGTGGTTAAGGAACAACTTCCATCGGAAGTGTACTGTACGTGGAGAGGCTGACAGCTGGGTCCACAGCCGCAACAAAGAAGTGCCTCCTTATTACGCGGAAAATAATGATTCCTCCACCTAACAGCAGGGACCCATCCGACGGGCCACCGTATTTTGCGAAAAAAACGTTTGCCCCTGACTGCTGGGACCCACTGGACGTGTCACCGTATTTCGTGAAAAAACGTTCCCCCCGCTGTCAGCTCGGACCCACCGGATGTGCCTCCTTATTACGCAAAAAAATGAATACTCCCCCTACTAGTTGGGACCCACCTTGGTGGGTGGCTGACTTGTGGGCCTACTAAGTTGACGGGGACGGAGTGCTTTGTCAACTTAGTCAATATGAACGATTCTAGCTCCAGTGACTGTACGATGTCCATCCAACGGCCGTAGTGCTTCTTCAACATCTGGTCTTGTTGCTCGAGCCGCCCAAAGCAGCGCGGTCGTTTCGCATGCTCCTGCCTCCCGTGGCCAGCTGTGCTGCCGCGGAGGCCTCACCGCCCCTACTATTCACACCGCTGGCCAGGCCCTGCGGCGACGGCAGCCTCACACCGCAGCCGAACCAGTGAACCCTCGTACTCCTCTCTGCGCGGGCTTTCACTGCCGCGTCTTCCCCGCCTCCGCGTCGTCCCCTTCCTAGGCCTCGCCGTTGTCCACCGCCCTGGTGCTCTCGGCGCGGCGTGGTCAACGTGGTCAAGGAACGGCTTCCATCGGACGTGGACTGTACATGGAGAGGCTGACAGCTGGGTTCACGGCCGAAGCAAGGAAGTGCCTCCTTATTACGCGCAAAATAATTATTCCTCCACCTCACAGCGGGGACCCACCGGACGGGCCATCGTATTTTGAGAAACAAATGTTTCCCCCTGACTGCGGGGATCCACCAGCTACATCTTCGGATGCAAGGAAGTGCGTCTGGGCAAAAAAAATGATTCGCTCCCTTGACTGCTGGGACCCACCAGCTACACCTTCGCAGGCAAGGAAGTGCCTGACAGTCGGGACCCACCTTGTCGAAGCGTACGTAGCGTTGTCATTCTGGTCGCGAAAGTGTACGTACATACTGGTCGATGTAGAGGCGCGCACGTGTCGTAGTAGAGGCGCACATGTAGCATGTACACGTACGTACAACGGCCAGTGTGCAAGAAAGAAAATACGGCCACGTACGTACATACGGGCAGGGTCTCGAACGCCTACTCGCGCATACGTACGGCCAGGGCTCATGTACATGGTCGGGTCGGAATGGAGAAACAGCGTCGTCGTCGTGTTCATGGGGAGCCAACCGGCTGGGTCGGAACGGAATGCGTCGTCGTGTTCATCGGGAGGGCTTAGACGGAACAGCCGATGGAAACGAGGCCTGGCGTACCGTAGAAAGGTGGAAACGGCCTTGTGTTCGACCGGCCACGTTTGAAACAAGATCCTGTTCATCGGGAGGGGTTTGGCGTACCGCAAAATGGAGGAAACGGACCTCCTACGGTCGAAACGGGGGTCCTGTTGATCGGGAGGGGTGTAGCGTACCGCAAAACGGAGGTAACGGACTTGTGTTGGAGCGCTGCGGTCAAAACGGTGGTCCTGTTCATCAGGAGGGGTGTGGCGTACCGCAAAACGGGACTCCACGGGATACTGTTCATCTCCACCGTCGATCCCCTCCAGCCTCCACGGGCTACCGTTCATCCATCGTCGACCTGCTCCAGCCTCCACCTGCGACTGTTCATCTAGCCTCCACCGCACGCTACTCCACCGGCTACTGTTCAACCACCCCTCCACGGGCTACTGTTCATCCTGCCCTCCACCGTCTACTATTCATCATGCCCTCCACGGGGTGGTCCTATTCATCCTGCCCTCCACGGGGTCCTGTTCATCCAGCCCCAACCGGCTCGAACGATTGGGGTCCTGTTCATCCACCCCCACCGGGAACTGTTCATCCAAACCCCCCCAGCAACGCTCACTGTTCATCCAGACGCAACGCCAAGGGGTCCTGTTCATCCACCCCCACCGGGAACTGTTCATCCAACCCCCCCCCCCCCCGCAACGCTCACTGTTCATCCAGAGGCAGCATCGATCGGCTTCAGTTAGCAGCAGTAGCGAAGGAATCGCTCGATCGGGTTCAGTTAACAGCCATCGATCGATCGCTCGGGTTCAGTAAGGCGTAGCCTCTGCAGTGCAATCGCTCGGGTTCAGTTAGAGCCCAACGCCTCGCTCGGGTTCTGTTAGAGCCTGTCTCTCTCACTTTAGTTGAACCAAGTGTGGCTACGCCCGGTCCTTGCGAAGGTTAAAACAGCACCAACTTGACAAACTATCATTGTGGTTTTGATGCGTAGGTAAGAACGGTTCTTGCTAGGCCCATCGCAGCCACGTAAAACTTGCAACAACAAAGTAGAGGACGTCTAACTTGTTTTTGCAGGGCATGTTGTGATGTGATATGGTCAAGACATGATGTGATATAATTTGTTGTATGAGATGATCATGTTTTGTAACCGAGTTATCGGCAACTGGCAGGAGCCATATGGTTGTCGCTTTATTGTATGAGATGCAATCACCATGTAATAGTTTTACTTTATCACTAAGCGGTAGCGATAGTCGTAAAAGCAATTAGTTGGCGAGACGACAACGATACTACGATGGAGATCAAGGTGTCGCGCCGGTGACGATGGTGATCACGACGGTGCTTCGGAGATGGAGATCACAAGCACGGTGCTTCGGAGATGGAGATCACAAGCACAAGATGATGATGGCCATATCATATCACTTATATTGATTGCATGTGATGTTAATCCTTTATGCATCTTATCTTGCTTTGATTGACGGTAGCATTATAAGATGATCTCTCACTAAAATTTCAAGATAAAAGTGTTCTCCCTGAGTATGCACCGTTGCGAAAGTTCTTCGTGCTGAGACACCACGTGTTAATCGGGTGTGATAGGCTCTATGTTCAAATACAACGGGTGCAAAACAGTTGCACACGCGGAATACTCAGGTTAAACTTGACGAGCCTAGCATATACAGATATGGCCTCGGAACACAGAGACTGAAAGCTCGAGCGTGAATCATATAGTAGATATGATCAACATAGTGATGTTCACCATTGAAACTACTCCATCTCAAGTGTTAATCGGACATGGTTTAGTTGCTTTGGATCACGTAATCACTTAGATGATTAGAGGGATGTCTATCTAAGTGGGAGTTCTTAAGTAATATGATTAATTGAACTTAAATTTATCATGAACTTAGTACCTGATAGTATCTTGCTTGTCTATGTTAATTGTAGATAAATGGCCCGTGCTGTTGTTCCGTTGAATTTTAATGCGTTCCTTGAGAAAGCTAAGTTGAAAGATGATGGTAGCAATTACACAGACTGGGTCCATAACTTGAGGATTATCCTCATTGCTGCACAGAAGAATTACGTCCTAGAAGCACCGCTAGGTGCCAGGCCTCCTGCAAGAGCGACGCCAGAAGTTATGAATGTCTGGCAGAGCAAAGCTGATGACTACTCAATAGTTCAGTGTGCCATGCTTTACGGCTTAGAACCGGGTCTTCAACGACGTTTTGAGCGTCATGGAGAATATGAGATGTTCCAGGAGTTGAAGTTAATATTTCAAGCAAATGCCCGGATTGAGAGCTATGAAGTCTCCAATAAGTTCTATAGCTGCAAGATGGAAGAGAATAGTTCTGTCAGTGAGCATATACTTAGAATGTCTGGGTATAATAATCACTTGATTCAACTGGGAGTTCAACTTCCGGATGATTGCGTCATTGACAGAATTCTTCAATCACTGCCACCAAGCTACAAGAGCTTCGTGATGAACTATAACATGCAAGGGATGGATAAGACAATTCCCGAGCTCTTCGCAATGCTAAAGGCAGCGGAGGTAGAAATCAAAAAGGAGCATCAAGTGTCGATGGTCAGTAAAACCACTAGTTTCAAGAAAAAGGGCAAAGGGAAGAAGAAAGGGAACTTCAACAAGAACGGCAAGCAAGTTGTTGTTCAGGAGAAGAACTCCAAGTCTGGACCTAAGCCTGAAACTGAGTACTTCTACTATAAGCAGACTAGTCACTGGAAGCGGAACTGCCCCAAGTATTTGGCGGATAAGAAGGATGGCAAGGTTAACAAAGGTATATGTGATATACATGTTATTGATGTGTACCTTACTAATATTTGAAACTCGAAACAGGGGCTACGGATTAAGCGAAGATTGGCTAAGGACGAGGTGACGATGCGCGTGGGAAATGGTTCCAAAGTCGATGTGATCGCCGTCGGCACACTACCTCTACATCTACCTTCGGGATTAGTTTTAGACCTAAATAATTGTTATTTGGTGCCAGCGTTGAGCATGAACATTATATCTGGATCTTGTTTAATGCGAGACAGTTATTCATTTAAATCAGAGAATAATGGTTGTTCTATTTATATGAATAATATTTTTATGGTCATGCACCCTTGAAGAGTGGTCTATTCTTAATGAATCTCGATAGTAGTGATACACATATTCATAATGTCCAAGCCAAAAGATGCAGAGTTAATAATGACAGTGCAACTTATTTGTGGCACTGCCGTTTGGGTCAGATCGGTGTAAAGCGCACGAAGAACCTCCATAGTGATGGATTTTTGGAATCACTTGATTTTGAATCACTTGGTACTTGCGAACCGTGCCTCATGGGCAAGATGACCAAAACACCGTTCTCCGGAACTATGGAGAGAGCAACAGATTTGTTGGAAATCATACATACAGATGTATGTGGTCCGATGAATATTGAGGCTCGTGGCGGATATCGTTATTTTCTCACCTTCACAGATGATTTGAGCAGATATGGGTATATCTACTTAATGAAACATAAGTCTGAAACATTTGAAAAGTTCAAAGAATTTCAGAGTGAAGTTGAAAATCATCGTAACAAGAAAATAAAATTCCTACGATCTGATCGTGGAGGAGAATATGTGAGTTACGAGTTTGGCCTACATTTGAAACAATGCGGAATAGTTTCGCAACTCACACCACCCGGAACACCACAGCGTAATGGTGTGTCCGAACGTCATAATCGTACTTTATTAGATATGGTGCGATCTATGATGTCTCTTACTGATTTACCGCTATCGTTTTGGGGTTATGCTTTAGAGATGGCTGCATTCACTCTAAATAGGACACCATCAAAATCCGTTGAGACGACGCCTTATGAACTATGGTTTGGCAAGAAACCAAAGTTGTCATATCTTAAAGTTGGGGGTTGCGATGCTTATGTGAAGAAACTTCAACCTGATAAGCTCGAACCTAAATCGGAGAAATGTGTCTTCATAGGATACCCAAAAGAGACTGCTGGGTACACCTTCTATCACAGATCCGAAGGCAACATATTCGTTGCTAGGAATGGATCCTTTCTAGAGAAGGAGTTTCTCTCTAAAGATGTGAGTGGGAGGAAAGTAGAACTTGATGAGGTAACTGTACCTGCTCCCTTATTGGAAAGTAGATCATCGCAGAAATTAGTTTCTGCGACACCTACACCAATTAGTGAGGAAGTTAATGATAATGATCATGAAACTTCAGATCAAGTTATTACCGAACCTCGTAGGTCAACTAGATCAAGATCCGCAGAAGAGTGGTACGACAATCCTGTTCTGGAGGTCATGTTACTAGACCATGACTAACCTACGAACTATGAAGAAGCGATGGTGAGCCCAGATTCCGCAAAATGGCTTGAAGCCATGAAATCCGAGATGGGATCCATGTATGAGAACAAAGTATGGACTTTGGTTGACTTGCCCGATGGTCGGCAAGCCATTGACAATAAATGGATCTTCAAGAAGAAGACTGACGCTGATGGTAATGTTACTGTCTATAAAGCTCGACTTGTTGCGAAAGGTTTTCAACAAGTTCAAGGGATTGACTACGATGAGACCTTCTCACCCGTAGCGATGCTTAAGTCTGTCCGAATCATGTTAGCAATTGCCGCATTTTATGATTATGAAATTTGGCAAATAGATGTCAAAACTGCATTCCTGAATGGATTTCTGGAAGAAGAGTTGTATATGATGCAACTGGAAGGTTTTGTCGATCCAAAGGGAGCTAACAAAGTGTGCAAGCTCCAGCGATCCATTTATGGACTGGTGCAAGCCTCTCGGAGTTGGAATAAACGCTTTGATAGTGTGATCAAAGCATTTGGTTTTATAGACTTTTGGAGAAGCCTGTATTTACAAGAAAGTGAGTGGGAGCTCAGTAGCATTTCTAATATTATATGTGGATGACATATTGTTGATTGGAAATGATATAGAATTTCTGGATAGCATAAAGGGATACTTGAATAAGAGTTTTTCAATGCAAGACCTCGGTGAAGCTGCATATATATTAGGCATTAAGATCTATAGAGATAGATCAAGACGCTTAATTGGACTTTCACAAAGCACATACCTTGACAAAGTTTTGAAGAAGTTCAAAATGGATCAAGCAAAGAAAGGGTTCTTGCCTGTACTACAAGGTGTGAGATTGAGTAAGACTCAATGCCCGACCACTGCAGAAGATAGAGAGAAGATGAAAGATGTTCCCTATGCTTCAGCCATAGGCTCTATCATGTATGCAATGCTGTGTACCAGACCTGATGTGAGCCTTGCTATAAGTTTAGCAGGGAGGTACCAAAGTAATCCAGGAGTGGATCACTGGACAGTGGTCAAGAACATCCTGAAATACCTGAAAAGGACTAAGGATATGTTTCTCGTTTATGGAGGTGACAAAGAGCTCATCGTAAGTGGTTACGTTGATGCAAGCTTTGACACTGATCCGGACGATTCGAAATCGCAAACCGGATACTTATTTACATTGAACGGTGGAGCTGTCAGTTGGTGCAGTTCTAAGCAAAGTGTCGTGGCGGGATCTACGTGTGAAGCGGAATACATAGCTGCTTTGGAAGCAGCAAATGAAGGAGTCTGGATGAAGGAGTTCATATCCGATCTAGGTGTCATACCTAGTACATCAGGACCAATGAAAATCTTTTGTGACAATACTGGTGCAATTGCCTTAGCAAAGGAATCCAGACTTCACAAGAGAACCAAGCACATCAGAAGACGCTTCAATTCCATCCGGGATTTAGTCCAGGTGGGAGACATAGAAATTTGCAAGATACATACGGATCTGAATGTTGCAGACCCGTTGACTAAGCCTCTTCCACGAGCAAAACATGATCAGCACCAAGACTCCATGGGTGTAAGAATCATTACTATGTAATCTAGATTATTGACCTAGTGCAAGTGGGAGACTGAAGGAAATATGCCCTAGAGGCAATAATAAAGTATTATATATTTCCTTATATCATGATAAATGTTTATTATTCATGCTAAAATTGTATTAACCGGAAACATAATACATGTGTGAATACATAGACAAACAGAGTGTCACTAGTATGCCTCTACTTGACTAGCTCGTTAATTAAAGATGGTTATGTTTCCTAGCCATAGACATGAGTTGTCATTTGATTAACGGGATCACCTCATTAGGAGAATGACGTGATTGACTTGACCCATTCCATTAGCTTAGCACCCGATCGTTTAGTATGTTGCTATTGCTTTCTTCATGACTTATACATGTTCCTATGACTATGAGATTATGCAACTCCCGTTTACCGGAGGAACACTTTGTGTGCTACCAAACATCACAACGTAAATGGGTGATTATAAAGGTGCTCTACAGGTGTCTCCAAAGGTACTTGTTGGGTTGGCGTATTTCGAGATTAGGATTTGTCACTCCGATAGTCGGAGAGGTATCTCTGGGCCCACTCGGTAATGCACATCACTATAAGCCTTGCAAGCATTGTGACTAATGAGTTAGTTGCGGGATGATGTATTACGGAACGAGTAAAGAGACTTGCCGGTAACGAGATTGAACTAGGTATCGAGATACGGACGATCGAATCTCGGGCAAGTAACATACCGATGTCAAAGGGAACAACGTATGTTGTTATGCGGTCTGACCGATAAAGATCTTCGTAGAATATGTAGGAACCAATATGAGCATCCAGGTTCCGCTATTGGTTTTTGACCGCAGAGGTGTCTCGGTCATGTCTAGATAGTTCTCGAACCCGTAGGGTCCGCACGCTTAAAGTTACGATGACAGTTATTTTATGAGTTTATATGTTTTTATGTACTGAAGGTTGTTCGGAGTCCCGGATGTGATCACGGACATGACGAGGAGTTTCGAAATGGTCGAGACATAAAGATTGATATATTGGACGACTATATTCGGACACCGGAAGTGTACCGGAGAAGTTTCGGATTAAACCGGAGTGCCGGAGGGTTACCGGAACCCCCCGGGGAAGTATTGGGCCTTGGTGGGCCTTGAGGGGAGAGAGAGGGCAGCAGCCAGGAGGTGGCGCGCCCCCTCCCAGGAGGAATCCTAGTTGGACTAGGAGAGGGGGCGCAGCCCCCTTTCCCTTTCCCTCTCCCTCTCCCTCTCCCTCTCTTTCCTTCCCCCCTTCTCTTCCTAGTTGGACTAGGAAAGGGGAGTCCTACTCCTACTAGGAGGAGGACTCCCCCCCTCTCCTTGGCGCGCCTAGGGCAGCCGGCCTCCCCTTTGCTCCTTTATATACGGGGGCAGGGGGGCACCTCTAAACACACTTGATATACGATATTTTAGCCGTGTGCGGTGCCCCCCTCCACCATATTACACCTCGATAATACCGTTGCGGAGCTTAGGCGAAGCCCTGCGGCGGTGGAACATCATCATCATCACCACGCCGTCGTGCTGACGAAACTCTCCCTCAACACTCGTCTGGATCGGAGTTCGAGGGACGTCATCGAGCTGAACGTGTGTAGAACTCGGAGGTGCCGTGCGTTCGGTACTTGATCGGTCGAATCGTGAAGACGTATGACTACATCAACCGCGTTGTGATAACGCTTCCACTGTCGGTCTACGAGGGTACGTGGACAACACTCTCCCCTCTCGTTGCAATGCATCACCATGATCTTGCGTGTGCATAGGAATTTTTTTGAAATTACTACGTTCCCCAACAGTGGCATCCGAGCCAGGTTTTATGCGTTGATGCTATGCACGAGTAGAACACAAGTGAGTTTTGGGCGATATAAGTCATACTGCTTACCAACATGTCATACTTTGGTTCAGCGGTATTGTGAGATGAAGCGGCCCGGACTGACATTACGCGTACGCTTACGCGAGACTGGTTTCACCGTTCGGAGCACTTGTTGCTTAAAGGTGACTGGCGGGTGTCTGTCTCTCTCAATTTAGTTGATACAAGTGTGGCTACGCCCGGTCCTTGCGAAGGTTAAAACAGCACCAACTTGACAAACTATCGTTGTGGTTTTGATGCGTAGGTAAGAATGTTGCTTGCTAAGCTCGTAACAGCCACGTAAAAATTGCAACAACAAAGTAGAGGACGTCTAACTTGTTTTTGCAGGGCATGTTGTGATGTGATATGGTCAAGACATGATGTGATATAATTTGTTGTATGAGATGATCATGTTTTGTAACCGAGTTATCGGCAACTGGCAGGAGCCATATGGTTGTCGCTTTATTGTATGAGATGCAATCACCATGTAATAGTTTTACTTTATCACTAAGCAGTAGCGATAGTCGTAAAAGCAATTAGTTGGCGAGAGGACAACGATACTACGATGCAGATCAAGGTGTCGCGCCGGTGACGATGGTGATCATGACGGTGCTTCGGAGATGGAGATCACAAGCACGGTGCTTCGGAGATGGAGATCACAAGCACAAGATGATGATGGCCATATCATATCACTTATATTGATTGCATGTGATGTTAATCCTTTATGCATCTTATCTTGCTTTGATTGACGGTAGCATTATAAGATGATCTCTCACTAAAATTTCAAGATAAAAGTGTTCTCCCTGAGTATGCACCGTTGCGAAAGTTCTTCGTGCTGAGACACCACGTGTTAATCGGGTGTGATAGGCTCTACGTTCAAATACAACGGGTGCAAAACAGTTGCACACGCGGAATACTCAGGTTAAACTTGACGAGCGTAGCATATACAGATATGGCCTCGGAACACAGAGACCGAAAGGTCGAGCGTGAATCATATAGTAGATATGATCAACATAGTGATGTTCACCATTGAAACTACTCCATCTCACGTGTTAATCGGACATGGTTTAGTTGCTTTGGATCACGTAATCACTTAGATGATTAGAGGGATGTCTATCTAAGTGGGAGTTCTTAAGTAATATGATTAATTGAACTTAAATTTATCATGAACTTAGTACCTGATAGTATCTTGCTTGTCTATGTTAATTGTAGATAAATGGCCCGTGCTGTTGTTCCGTTGAATTTTAATGCGTTCCTTGAGAAAGCTAAGTTGAAAGATGATGGTAGCAATTACACGGACTGGGTCCGTAACTTGAGGATTATCCTCATTGCTGCACAGAAGAATTACGTCCTAGAAGCACCGCTAGGTGCCAGGCCTCCTGCAAGAGCGACGCCAGAAGTTATGAACGTCTGGCAGAGCAACGCTGATGACTACTCAATAGTTCAGTGTGCCATGCTTTACGGCTTAGAACCGGGTCTTCAACGACGTTTTGAGCGTCATGGAGCATATGAGATGTTCCAGGAGTTGAAGTTAATATTTCAAGCAAATGCCCGGATTGAGAGATATGAAGTCTCCAATAAGTTCTATAGGTCCAAGATGGAAGAGAATAGTTTTGTCAGTGAGCATATACTCAGAATGTCTGGGTATAATAATCACTTGATTCAACTGGGAGTTCAACTTCCGGATGATTGCGTCATTGACAAAATTCTTCAATCACTTCCACCAAGCTACAAGAGCTTCGTGATGAACTGTAACATGCAAGGGATGGATAAGACAATTCCCGAGCTCTTCGCAATGCTAAAGGCAGCGGAGGTAGAAATCAAAAAGGAGCATCAAGTGTTGATGGTCAGTAAAACCACTAGTTTCAAGAAAAAGGGCAAAGGGAAGAAGAAAGGGAACTTCAAGAAGAACGGCAAGCAAGTTGCTGTTCAGGAGAAGAAATCCATGTCTGGACTTAAGCCTGAAACTGAGTGCTTCTACTGTAAGCAGACTGGTCACTAGAAGCGGAACTGCCCCAAGTATTTGGCGGATAAGAAGGATGGCAAGGTTAACAAAGGTATATGTGATATACATGTTATTGATGTGTACCTTACTAATACTCGCTGTAGCACCTGGGTATTTGATACTGGTTTTGTTGCTAATATTTGCAACTCGAAACAGGGGCGACGGATTAAGCGAAGATTGGCTAAGGACGAGGTGACGATGCGCGTGGGAAATGGTTCCAAAGTCGATGTGATCGCCGTCGGCACGCTACCTCTACATCTACCTTCGGGATTAGTTTTAGACCTAAATAATTGTTATTAGGTGCCAGCGTTGAGCATGAACATTATATCTGGATCTTGTTTAATGCGAGACGGTTATTCATTTAAATCAGAGAATAATGGTTGTTCTATTTATATGAATAATATTTTTATGGTCATGCACCCTTGAAGAGTGGTCTATTCTTAATGAATCTCGATAGTAGTGATACACATATTCATAATGTCCAAGCCAAAAGATGCAGAGTTAATAATGACAGTGCAACTTATTCGTGGCACTGCCGTTTGGGTCATATCGGTGTAAAGCGCATGAAGAAACTCCATACTGATGGAATTTTGGAATCACTTGATTTTGAATCACTTGGTACTTGCGAACCGTGCCTCATGGGCAAGATGACCAAAACACCGTTCTCTGGAACTATGGAGAGAGCAACAGATTTGTTGGAAATCATACATACAGATGTATGTGGTCCGATGAATATTGAGGCTTGTGGCAGATATCGTTATTTTCTCACCTTCACAGATGATTTGAGCAGATATGGGTATATCTACATAATGAAACATAAGTCTGAAACATTTGAAAAGTTCAAAGAATTTCAGAGTGAAGTTGAAAATCATCGTAACAAGAAAATAAAATTCCTATGATCTAATCGTGGAGGAGAATATTTGAGTTACGAGTTTGGCCTACATTTGAAACAATGCGGAATAGTTTCGCAACTCACGCCACCCGGAACACCACAGCGTAATCGTGTGTCCGAACATCGTAATCGTACTTTATTTGATATGGTGCGATCTATGATGTCTCTTACTGATTTACCACTATCGTTTTGGGGTTATGCTTTAGAGACGGCTGCATTCACTCTAAATAGGACACCATCATAATCCGTTGAGACGACGCCTTATGAACTATGGTT
This sequence comes from Aegilops tauschii subsp. strangulata, assembly GCF_002575655.3. Taxonomy (NCBI): domain Eukaryota; kingdom Viridiplantae; phylum Streptophyta; class Magnoliopsida; order Poales; family Poaceae; genus Aegilops; species Aegilops tauschii. Next base: position 525,313,351 of record NC_053039.3, read on the forward strand.
TGGCAAGGAACCAAAGTTGTCGTATCTTAAAGTTTGGGGTTGCGATGCTTATGTGAAGAAACTTCAACCTGATAAGCTCGAACCTAAATCGGAGCAATGTCTTCATAGGATACCCAAAAGAGACTGCTGGGTACACCTTCTATCACAGATCCGAAGGCAAGATATTCGTTGCTAGGAATGGATCCTTTCTAGAGAAGGAGTTTCTCTCTAAAGATGTGAGTGGGAGGAAAGTAGAACTTGATGTGGTAACTGTACCTGCTCCCTTATTGGAAAGTAGATCATCGCAGAAATCAGTTTCTGCGACACCTACACCAATTAGTGAGGAAGTTAATGATAATGATCATGAAACTTCAGATCAAGTTATTACCGAACCTATTAGGTCAACTAGATCAAGATCCGCACAAGAGTGGTACGGCAATCCTGTTCTGGAGGTCATGTTACTAGACCATGACGAACCTACGAACTATGAAGAAGCGATGGTGAGCCCAGATTCCGCAAAATGGCTTGAAGCCATGAAATCCGAGATGGGATTCATGTATGAGAACAAAGTATGGACTTTGGTTGACTTGCCCGATGGTCGGCAAGCCATTGAAAATAAATGGATCTTCAAGAAGAAGACTGACGCTGATGGTAATGTTACTGTCTATAAAGCTCGACTTGTTGCGAAAGGTTTTCGACAAGTTCAAGGGATTGACTACGATGAGACCTTCTCACCCGTAGCGATGCTTAAGTCTGTCCGAATCATGTTAGCAATTGCCGCATTTTATGATTATGAAATTTGGCAAATAGATGTCAAAACTGCATTCCTGAATGGATTTCTGGAAGAAGAGTTGTATATGATGCAACTGGAAGGTTTTGTCGATCCAAAGGGAGCTAACAAAGTGTGCAAGCTCCAGCAATCCATTTATGGACTGGTGCAAGCCTCTCGGAGTTGGAATAAACGCTTTGATAGTGTGATCAAAGCATTTGGTTTTATACAGACTTTTGGAGAAGCCTGTATTTACAAGAAAGTGAGTGGGAGCTCAGTAGCATTTCTGATATTATATGTGGATGACATATTGTTGATTGGAAATGATATAGAATTTCTGGATAGCATAAAGGGATACTTGAATAAGAGTTTTTCAATGAAAGACCTCGGTGAAGCTGCATATATATTAGGCATTAAGATCTATAGAGATAGATCAAGACGCTTAATTGGACTTTCACAAAGCACATACCTTGACAAAGTATTGAAGAAGTTCAAAATGGATCAAGCAAAGAAAGGGTTCTTGCCTGTACTACAAGGTGTGAGATTGAGTAAGACTCAATGCCCGACCACTGCAGAAGATAGAGAGAAGATGAAAGATGTTCCCTATGCTTCAGCCATAGGCTCTATCATGTATGTAATGCTGTGTACCAGACCTGATGTGAGCCTTGCTATAAGTTTAGCAGGGAGGTACCAAAGTAATCCAGGAGTGGATCACTGGACAGCGGTCAAGAACATCCTGAAATACCTGAAAAGGACTAAGGATATGTTTCTCGTTTATGGAGGTGACAAAGAGCTCATCGTAAGTGGTTACGTTGATGCAAGCTTTGACACTGATCCGGACGATTCGAAATCGCAAACCGGATACGTATTTACATTGAACGGTGGAGCTGTCAGTTGGTGCAGTTCTAAGCAAAGTGTCGTGGCGGGATCTACGTGTGAAGCGGAATACATAGCTGCTTTGGAAGCAGCAAATGAAGGAGTCTGGATGAAGGAGTTCATATCCGATCTAGGTGTCATATCTAGTACATCGGGACCAATGAAAATCTTTTGTGACAATACTGGTGCAATTGCCTTAGCAAAGGAATCCAGACATCACAAGAGAACCAAGCACATCAGAAGACGCTTCAATTCCATCCGGGATTTAGTCCAGGTGGGAGACATAGAAATTTGCAAGATACATACGGATCTGAATGTTGCAGACCCGTTGACTAAGCCTCTTCCACGAGCAAAACATGATCAGCACCAAGACTCCATGGGTGTAAGAATCATTACTATGTAATCTAGATTATTGACTCTAGTGCATGTGGGAGACTGAAGGAAATATGCCCTAGAGGAAAGAATAAAGTATTATATATTTCCTTATATCATGATAAATGTTTATTATTCATGCTAGAATTGTATTAACCGGAAACATAATACATGTGTGAATACATAGACAAACAGAGTGTCACTAGTATGCCTCTACTTGACTAGCTCGTTAATTAAAGATGGTTATGTTTCCTAGCCATAGACATGAGTTGTCATTTGATTAACGGGATCACCTCATTAGGAGAATGACGTGATTGACTTGACCCATTCCGTTAGCTTAGCACCCGATCATTTAGTATGTTGCTATTGCTTTCTTCATGACTTATACATGTTCCTATGACTATGAGATTATGCAACTCCCGTTTACCAGAGGAACACTTTGTGTGCTACCAAACGTCACAACCTAAATGGGTGATTATAAAGGTGCTCTACAGGTGTCTCCAAAGGTACTTGTTGGGTTGGCGTATTTCGAGATTAGGATTTGTCACTCCGATAGTCGAAGAGGTATCTCTGGGCCCACTCGGTAATGCACATCACTATAAGCCTTGCAAGCATTGTGACTAATGAGTTAGTTGCGGGATGATGTATTACAGAACGAGTAAAGAGACTTGCCAGTAACGAGATTGAACTAGGTATCGAGATACCGACGATCGAATCTCGGGCAAGTAACATACCGATGACAAAGGGAACAACGTATGTTGTTATGCGGTCTGACCGATAAAGATCTTCGTAGAATATGTAGGAACCAATATGAGCATCCAGGTTCCGCTATTGTTTATTGACCGGAGAGGTGTCTCGGTCATGTCTACATAGTTCTCGAACCCGTAGGGTCCGCACGCTTAAAGTTACGATGACAGTTATATTATGAGTTTATATGTTTTGATGTACCGAAGGTTGTTCGGAGTCCCGGATGTGATCACGGACATGACGAGGAGTTTCGAAATGGTCGAGACATAAAGATCGATGTATTGGATGACTATATTCGGACACCGGAAGTGTACGGGAGAAGTTTCGGATTAAACCGGAGTGCCGGAGGGTTACCAGAACCCCCCGGGGAAGTATTGGGCCTTGGTGGGCCTTGAGGGGAGAGAGAGGGCAGCAGCCAGGAGGTGGCGCGCCCCCTCCCAGGAGGAATCCTAGTTGGACTAGGAGAGGGGGGCGCAACCCCCTTTCCCTCGCCCTCGCCCTCTCCCTCTCTTTCCTTCCCCCCTTCTCTTCCTAGTTGGACTAGGAAAGGGGAGTCCTACTCCTACTAGGAGGAGGACTCCCCCCCTCTCCTTGGCGCGCCTAGGGCAGCCGGCCTCCCCCTTGCTCCTTTATATACGGGGGCAGGGGGGCACCTCTAAACACACTTGATATACGATATTTTAGCCGTGTGCGGTGCCCCCCTCCACCATATTACACCTCGATAATACCGTTGCGGAGCTTAGGCGAAGCCCTGCGGCGGTGGAACATCATCATCGTCACCACGCCATCGTGCTGACGAAACTCTCCCTCAACACTCGGCTGGATCGCAGTTTGAGGGACGTCATCGAGCTGAACGTGTGTAGAACTCGGAGGTGTCGTGCGTTCGGTACTTGATCGGTCGAATCGTGAAGACGTACGACTACATGAACCGCGTTGTGATAACGCTTCGGCTGTCGGTCTACGAGGGTACGTGGACAACACTCTCCCCTCTCGTTGCTATGCATCACCATGATCTTGCGTGTGCGTAGGAATTTTTTTGAAATTACTACGTTCCCCAACAACGGGGTCCTGTTCATCCACCCCCACCGGGAACTGTTCATCCAAACCCCCCCGCAACACTCACTGTTCATCCAGAGGCAGCATCGATCGGCTTCAGTTAGCAGCAGTAGCGAAGGAATCGCTCGATCAGGTTCAGTTAACAGCCATCGATCGATCGCTCGGGTTCAGTAATGCGTAGCCTCTGCAGTGCAATCGCTCGGGTTCAGTTAGAGCCCAACGCCTCGGTCGGGTTCAGTTAGAGCCCAACACCTCGCACACACGCGCGTACATACGAGACAAACGCGCATCGCTCGGCCCCCGACCACCCACCGTAACCGGGGACTCCCGGATATTTCCTGCGCCCTCTCTTCTACCACGATTTTTTCCGTCATGGACGGCCCAAAGAATGTCATGCAGCTGCGTCTCCGGCCCTCCCAGGACGAAAAGCCCATTTTCTGTCATGATTTTTTGTCATAGAAGTAGGACCCCACCACATCCATGATGATACCGGGTTTTGTCACAATTATCGTCATAGAAGTGTCATAAGTATGACAGAAAAGATTTTCGTTCGGCCCAAAATGTCACGGATGTGTCTTTTTTTGTAGTGAATGTAGTATATACTTTGCTCAATTTTATGCACAAAATTGCTTCTGAACATTTATGGTTTAATTTTGTTTCAACTTAAGCCAAAGATTCAGTAATCACAATAAGTTGTATCATCCTCCCACTTACTCCTTTAACGAGTCAACCTTTTCTCGAAAAACATTCCTTCCGTGACAAACATTTTGTCCTCGAATTTTTTGGAAGGGACACAAAAACTACGATAAAACATTGGTCTCAAAAATTCTATAACTCTTTATGCATGGTTTTTATCAGACTTTTAGATGTTGGCTCTTTTAACTAAATACTTTGTTGTTTCATTTATAAATCCCCTAAAAACTTAATAAGAGCAGATCGATAATTGTAATAATTCCATAATTATTCATTTGCTTGCTAAACTTATGACTTAGATATATTTCTTCTTGAAAGAAGAATCTTGTTTATCTTTTGCCATAATTATATTATATCTTCATCCTGAATTTCTTTGAACTATTTCAAATATTTCAGTCCTTATGTTTTATCAAGTAAATCATAGTTACTCATAACATTGACAAAAATATTCACCGCGCCCTGTTATATCCACTGAACTTCATACATCACAATGTATTCGGTCAATTCATCCGGTATAACCAAGGAGTGCCACACACTACTGGTTTTATTAGTCTTCTCATGTTGTTTAGTTTTAATGTTATAGATCACAAACATCAAGATTCATCATGAAGAAACCATCATAAATTAGAGGTTTAATCAAAACCATAATCTCATGATAAAATGAACAACTATCGTTTAAAACTTATAAGAAAATCCATCGCATAATCCATAGCATAATGCATTACATAAATCCAAATCAAAATAACTATTATTTTAGTTCTGAGATAAACCTTGAAGATAAACTAAAGGCATGACTTCGACGATCTCCAAGCAGCGATCACATCACCATTCCCGACTTGTATCACGATTTCATTTCTTCTCTCCTTGTGAGATTTTTGTTGTCCCTGTATCAGATTGCAAAAACGAGAGCAACCAATCAGTATCAAATACTCATGACATACAGAAATTAGAAGTAGAATAACATTAACTTTGTATAATGATTATACCTTTACCGGAAGAACCATTCTTCTTATCCACCAAATACTTCTTGCAGTTATGCTTCTAGTGTCCCTTCTGCTTGCAGTAGAAACATTCAGTCTATTTATTGGCTCCGCCCATGTTCCTCTTTTGAGACTTGGTCTTATTGGCTTTAATAGGTTTTTTCTTCTTGGACTTGCCTTTCTTCTAGAAACTGGCGGTCTTATTGACCATCAACACTGTTTCCTTATTATGCATTCCAGTTTCTGCGATTTTCAGCATAGCAAACAACTATTTTGCACTTTTCTCCATCCCATTCATATTATAATTCATGATAAAGCCATCGTAAGATGGGGGTTAATAATACATAAGATTTGTACCGAGTGTTGGAGGAATTCCAAATTCCAGAGAAGCCAATCTATCAACATAGCCAGCAAGCTTTACTATATGCTCACTCATTGAGGAACCCTCTTCCATCTTGCATTCAACCAAGGCATTTGTTAATTCAAAACATTCTGTCCATGCCTGCTTCTTATACAGAACATCCAGTGACCTAATTACAAATTGAGTAGTAGATCGTTCAAACTGCTTTTGTCGTTCAGGATCCATGCAAGTTAACATGAGGCACTGGACTGAATCATACTCATCACTACGAGCAGCATAAGCAGCAACTTCTTCTGGTGGAGCATCCTTTGCAGGAACATCACCTAGGGGCTGATCTAGCATGTATTCCTTTTTAGCACTCATGAGAACAAATCTCAAGTTCCAGATCCAATCCGCATAGTTTCCACCATTAGAAGCAACTTTTCTTTCTCTAACATAGGGTCTAAGTTGAACGTATAGCGAGCCATTGATCTACAATAATAGACACAAATTTCATTTAGACATTTATCCATAATTAATGTTGCACTTGTGTTTAAACGAATTTTAATATAAAGTGCACTCCGAGTCAAATCAATATCTATCATCATTGAAAGTGAGTGATTCAAGATCTTGATCTCGTTCACACCCATGGATGGTAGCATCTCATATGATGTGATTTTCAACCGGTAGGAATTCTTTTGCCGATCATATCACCATATGACTCTAGTTCATCTTTTGATGCTTTGTGCTTCAAGCTCAGAACTTTTCTACTAGAACTTCAAGGCAATCCAGTGTTTCTGTTGTGAACTCGTACCTCACCTATCTTACACTTCACTTCCCGGTTGTACTCATGGTAGCCTGTAGTACTCTGAAAAGCCACATGTTATAGATGGTTGCAACACTAGGAAGAGCACCCTTTTATATTGATATTTACCGTGAGAGATGACCCTAATAATTGACTATTGCGCAATCAAAGGGTGAAAACAATAAAGGGAGGAAACATCTCAGGCAATTCATAAAAGCATGATATGGTATAGCTGTGGCACCCCGGCTCAGAGTGACCGGTGTACCATGCATTGCCAGCCCAGAGACCATGTCTTCTGGCAACACACAACATCTTGGTATAGAAAACAACCGCTTTATTGATGCTAGCGGACCAGAGTTTATATTACAACAGTTGTCGAGGCCAAGCGACACGCTCGGTGCGGCTGAACAATATGTACATTATTTAGTGAACATAAAGGGGCCTCAATCATAACAACTATGCGGCAGCGGAATAACGTCGTAGCGGAAGATCCATATCACAGGGACACCGATGTGGACAAGATCTAGAGTCGAGCAGCGCTCATCTCCAACGAGACTTTCCTGAAATCTGGCATAACACGCCAGGTTAGTACATTGAATGTACTTGCAAGATCACAACAGGCATAATCATAATGACAAACAATATCATGATAATTAACTAATAATAATGCAACACTATATGTCCAACATGCTGTGATCATGCTCGAACGTCCCTCGGGACAACTTACCAACATTGATCATTCTCGGTTCACAAATAAACCACCAACGTGGTCTTAACAAGAGTAACTCGTGATCCTTACGGCGATCACAACCACGACCAATATCTGGTCCCGAATATCTCGATGGCCTTTCTGCCATCCTCAACAATGAACAGTTCATAGCTTAGTGTCCAAATTTTATTAAACGTTGACTCATGGTGGGACCTACTACGAGGTGTCCGTGACCGTGGACTCGGCTATCGAGAGATTATACACTCTCTAGAGGTAGCACACTGTACCCACACCACGGAACCCATGGCCTCGCACTCCCATTCGGGTGGACCAACGGCATTCCGACGAAACCCTTCCATTGCCATGACACTCTCCCGGCCACTCCGACCCAATCCCTAACGGGCTAGTCCTGGGTGGCCCCGTGTCTACCAAAGACACACCGACCACCGTCGTGGCCAAAACGATCCTGCTCGGGGACCCGGTACCACAATCTCAACAACGGGCACACAAGGTTATGCCTGCTTACCGGGCCAGGGTAAGCACGACATAACCCTCCCTAGTTGGAGGCACCGACCAGAGGCAATGTCAATGGACCGAATCAAGGCCCTCCCACAAAAGCAAATGTGGTTGCACTAGGAAAAACTCGATTCAGCGGCACCATGACCCAGTCAACGGTATATTCAAGTTGAGTTATATTCAGGTTCAACTTAAAATGAAAATCACCGGTGTCATAGCATGCCATGAAATGCAAAACTACACATGCATCACTTAATACGAAAATGACTGATGTCATCCATATTCACACTAAGCATAAACATCAACAACTCATATTACTTTGCTGATCAGGATAACTCACATATTAACCAAAATATTTTGCAGCAAGTTTTATTATTTTCTCATGCAAGAACGTAACTCCGATTAATTTCTCTCATGAATAACAAAGATTTTACCACAAGCAAATCCTAATTTCTTTACCAACCAAGTGAGGTTCAAACATTCTGTAAGTCAAGTAAAATGACTAAACAAGTACTTAACAGAATACTTTGTAGAAAATTTTTATCATTTTATTTATGCAAGAACATAACTTTAAATAATTACTAACATGCATAACAAAAATTATTTCTATCATCACTACAAATAGATCTTAGCTTTGCTTCACCAACTAAGCTAGTTTCCACATTCTGTAAATCAAGCATATTAACTAACAAATACTTAACAGAATATAAATAACACAATAGCTATTTAAATGCATGGATTAATCATTTCATTCAAGTAAGAAAATCATAAATATTGAAATGACACCATGAAAATGTTGTTGTGGCTTGCCTTCGTGGAGATGAGGTTCACAAGCCTTCTGGTGATCCTCAAGACAAGCCTCACCCTCTGAAAATAATTTTAAACACAAAAAGAAAATATCAAGAACACTTCTGAAAATCACTAGAAATTCTAAATAGCTCAGAAAAATCTCATCTTCGGTGAGCTGCTCGATTTCTTTGCAAAGAACAAGATGCAAAAAGAATCAATTCATTTGAACTTATGGTTGAGGAGTTATGGCTGTTTGAAGTGTTCTATAAATTCAAATGAATTTGAATAAAAATAAACAGACTGGGGGCTGACGTCGAAGGTGTAAAGCCCAGGGGCACCACCACTCGTACCGCTTCGCGCGCGTACAGAGTGGCTGACTAGCGGGCCCCACTAGTCAGGTGAGAAGGAGGGGGAGAAGGAAACAGAGGGAGTCGCAGCTCCGCCGGAGCTCTCACCGGCGACGAGGACTCCTTGGCCAAAACGAGAGGGAGGGATGGAGAGAGGGGATGGTGGCGCACCTGCCCGTACCCGTAGCGGAGCTAGGGGTGGTCGGACGGCGTCGGAACCAACCTCGCAAGCGGAGGCAGAACACGGTGGTCGCCGGAGATGAAGAAGACGGCGAGCAGAGGCAACTCTAGGGGCTCCAGAGGGGCGGAACGGCTTCACCGGAGAGGGGCGGAGGCCCTGGAAGGGTCGCCCTGGCCTGGGAGGGGCTGGAGCTACCGCAGCGACCAGACGGGATCGCCGGCAAGCTCGAGCTCAGGGACGGCGGCCCGCGGCCTGCCCGGCCGGGCTACGACATCCTACTCGCTTGTGGGGTGTGTGGGAGTGCTGGATGGTGCTCGAGGAGGCTGGGGGTGGCTCCATTTATAGGCGAGCGGCGAGGGGTTTTCGGGCTCCGTCGGTGGACACCTGTCCTGGGCGCCCGACGACGAGCGGCGTCAGTGAGAGGGGAAGAATGTTGGAAATATGCCCTAGAGGCAATAATAAATGGTTATTATTATATTTCTTTGTTCATGGTAATTGTCTATTGTTCATGCTATAATTCTATTATCCGGAAATCGTAATACATGTGTGAATACATAGACCACAACGTGTCCCTAGTAAGCCTCTAGTTGACTAGCTCGTTGATCAACAGATAGTCACGGTTTCCTGACTATGGACATTGGATGTCATTGATAACGGGATCACATCATTAGGAGAATGATGTGATGGACAAGACCCAATCCTAAGCATAGCATAAAAGATCGTGTAGTTTCGTTTGCTAGAGCTTTTTCCAATGTCAAGTATCTTTTCCTTAGACCATGAGATCGTGCAACTCCCGGATACCGTAGGAGTGCTTTGGGTGCACCAAATGTCACAACGTAACTGGGTGACTATAAAGGTGCACTACGGGTATCTCCGAAAGTGTCTGTTGGGTTGGCACGGATCGAGACTGGGATTTGTCACTCCGTATGACGGAGAGGTATCTCTGGGCCCACTCGGTAATGCATCATCATAATGAGCTCGATGTGACTAAGGCGTTAGTCACGGGATCATGCATTGCGGTACGAGTAAAGAGACTTGCCGGAAACGAGATTGAACAAGGAATTGGGATACCGACGATCGAATCTCGGGCAAGTAACATACCGATTGACAAAGGGAATTGTATACGGGATTGATTGAATCCTCGACATCGTGGTTCTTCCGATGAGATCATCGTGGAACATGTGGGAGCCAACATGGGTATCCAGATCCTGCTATTGGTTATTGACCGGAGAGGCGTCTCGGTCATGTCTGCATGTCTCCCGAACCCGTAGGGTCTACACACTTAAGGTTCGGTGACGCTAGGGTTGTAGAGATATGTGTATGCGGAAACCCCAAAGTTGTTCGGAGTCCCGGATGAGATCCCGGACGTCACGAGGAGTTCCGGAATGGTCCGGAGGTGAAGAATTATATATAGGAAGTCGAGTTTCGGCCACCGGGAAAGTTTCGGGGGTTATCGGTATTGTACCGGGACCACCGGGTGGGGCCACCTATCCGGGAGGGCCCCGTGGGCTGAAGTGGGAAGGGAACCAGCCCCTAGTGGGCTGGGCGCCCCCCCATGGGCCTCCCCCTGCACCTAGGGTTGGAAACCCTAGAGTGGGGGGCGCCCCACTTGCCTTGGGGGGCAAGGCACCACCCTTGGCCGCCGCCCCCCCCCCCTCTAGATGGGTTGTCGCCGGCGCCCCCCCTCCCAGGGGGCCTATATAAAGCGGGGGAGGGAGGGCAGCAATATTACAGCCTTGGGCGCCTCCCTCCTCCCCTGCTACACCTCTCTCTCTCTCGTAGAAGCTCGGCGAAGCCCTGCCGGCATCCCGCTACATCCACCACCACGCCGTCGTGCTGCTGGATCTCCATCAACCTCTCCTTCCCCCTTGCTGGATCAAGAAGGAGGAGACGTCGCTGCACCGTACGTGTGTTGAACGCGGAGGTGCCGTCCGTTCGGCACTCGGTCATCGGTGATTTGAATCACGGCGAGTACGACTCCGTCATCCACGTTCATTGGAACGCTTCCGCTCGCGATCTACAAGGGTATGTAGATGCACTCCTTTCCCCTCGTTGCTAGTATACTCCATAGATGCATCTTGGTGAGCGTAGGAAAATTTTAAATATATGCTACGATTCCCTACAGTGGCATCATGAGCCAGGCCTATGCGTAGTTACTATGCACGAGTAGAACACAAAGAAGTTGTGGGGGTTGATGTTGCCAATTCTTCTTGCCGCTACTAGTCGTTTCTTGTTTCGGCGGCATTGTAGGATGAAGCGGCCCGGACCGACCTTACACGTACGCTTACGTGAGACAGGTTCCACCGACTGACATGCACTAGTTGCATAAGGTGGCTAGCGGGTGTCTGTCTCTCCTACTTTAGTCGGAACGGATTCAATGAAAAGGGTCCTTATGAAGGGTAAATAGAAATTGGCAAATCACGTTGTGGTCATACGTAGGTAAGAAACGTTCTTGCTAGAAACCTACAAACCACGTAAAAACTTGCAACAACTATTAGAGGACGTCTAACTTGTTTTTGCAGCATGTGCTATGTGATGTGATATGGCCAGAAGGTGTGATGAATGATATATGTGATGTATGAGATTGATCATATTCTTGTAATAGGAATCACGACTTGCATGTCGATGAGTATGACCACCGGCAGGAGCCATAGGAGTTGTCTTTATTATTTTGTATGACCTGCGTGTCATTAATAACGCCATGTAAATTACTTTACTTTGTTGCTAAACGCGTTAGCCATAGAAGTAGAAGTAATCGTTGGCGTGACGACTTCATGAAGACACAATGATGGAGATCATGATGATGGAGATCATGGTGTCATGCCGGTGACGAAGATGATCATGGTGCCCCGAAGATGGAGATCAAAGGAGCATAATGATACTGGCCATATCATGTCACTATTTGATTGCATGTGATGTTTATCATGTTTTGCATCTTATTTGCTTAGAACGATGGTAGTAAGTAAGATGATCCCTTATGATAATTTCAAGAAAGTGTTCACCCTAGCTGTGCACCGTTGCGAAGGTTCGTTGTTTCGAAGCACCACGTGATGATCGGGTGTGATAGATTCTAACGTTCGCATACAACGGGTGTTGACGAGCCTAGCATGTACAGACATGGCCTCAGAACACACGCAATACACTTAGGTTGACTTGACGAGCCTAGCATGTACAGACATGGCCTCGGAACACGGAGGACCGAAAGGTCGAGCATGAGTCATATAGAAGATACGATCAACATGGAGATGTTCACCGATCTTGACTAGTCCGTCTCACGTGATGATCGGACACGGCCTAGTTAACTCGGATCATGCTTCACTTAGATGACTATAGGGATGTCTATCTGACTGGGAGTTCATTGTGTAATTTGATTAAATGAACTTAATTATCATGAACTTAGCCTAAAATCTTTACACTATGTCTTGTAGATCTAATGGCCAACGTTGTCCTCAATTTCAACGCGTTCCTATAGAAAACCAAGCTAAAAGATGATGGCAGCAACTATACGGACTGGGTCCGGAACCTGAGGATCATCCTCATAGTAGCCAAGAAAGATTATGTCCTAGAAGCACCGCTAGGTGATGCACCAATCCCAGAAAACCAAGACGTTATGAACGCTTGGCAGCAGCGTGCTGATGATTACTCCCTCGTTCAGTGCGGCATGCTTTACAGCTTAGAACCGGGTCTCCAAAAGCGTTTTGAGAAACATGGAGCATATGAGATGTTCGAGGAGCTGAAATTAGTTTTCCAAGCTCATGCCCGGGTCGAGAGATATGAAGTCTCCGACAAGTTCTTCAACTGTAAAATGGAGGAAAATAGTTCTGTAAGTGAGCACATACTCAGAATGTCTGGGTTGCACAACCGCTTGACTCAGCTGGGAGTTAATCTCCCGGATGACGCGGTCATTGACAGAATCCTTCAGTCGCTTCCACCAAGCTACAAGAGCTTTGTGATGAACTTCAATATGCAGGGGATGGAAAAGACCATTCCTGAGATATATTCAATGCTGAAATCAGTGGAGGTGGAGATCAGAAAAGAACATCAACTGTTGATGGTGAATAAAACCACTAAGTTCAAGAAGGGCAAGGGTAAGAAGAACTTCAAGAAGGACGGCAAGGGAGTTGCCGCGCCCGGTAAGCCAGTTACTGGGAAGAAGTCAAAGAATGGACCCAAGCCTAAAACTAAGTGCTTTTATTGCAAGGGAAGTGGTCACTGGAAGCGGAACTGCCCCAAATACTTAGCGGACAAGAAGGCCAGCAACACCCAAGGTATATGTGATATACATGTAATTGATGTGTACCTTACCAGTACTCATAGTAGCTCCTGGTATTTGATACCGGTGCGGTTGCTCATATTTGTAACTCGAAACAGGAACTACGGAATAAACGGAGACTAGCGAAGGACGAGGTGACGATGCGCGTCGGGAATGGTTCCAAGGTCGATGTGATCGCCGTCGGCATGCTACCTCTGCATCTACCTACGGGATTAGTTTTAAACCTTAATAATTGTTATTTAGTGCCAGCTTTGAGCATGAACATTGTATCTGGATCTCGTTTAATTCGAGATGGCTACTCATTTAAATCCGAGAATAATGGTTGTTCTATTTATTTGAGAGATATGTTTTATGGTCATGCCCCGCTGGTCAATGGTTTATTTTTGATGAATCTCGAACGTGATGTTACACATATTCATAGTGTGAATAGCAAAAGATGTAAAGTTGATAACGATAGTCCCACATACTTGTGGCACTGCCGCCTTGGTCACATTGGTGTCAAGCGCATGAAGAAGCTCCATGCAGATGGACTTTTGGAGTCTCTTGATTACGAATCATTTGACACATGCGAACCATGCCTCATGGGTAAGATGACCAAGACTCCGTTCTCCGGAACAATGGAGCGAGCAACCAACTTATTGGAAATCATACATACCGATGTGTGCGGTCCAATGAGTGTTGAGGCTCGCGGAGGATATCGTTATGTTCTCACTCTCACTGATGACTTAAGTAGATATGGGTATGTCTACCTAATGAAACACAAGTCTGAAACCTTTGAAAAGTTCAAGGAATTTCAGAGTGAGGTCGAGAATCAACGTGACAAGAAAATAAAATTCTTACGATCAGATCGTGGTGGAGAATATTTAAGTCACGAGTTTGGTGCACAATTAAGGAAATGTGGAATAGTTTCACAACTCACGCCGCCTGGAACACCTCAGAGAAACGGTGTGTCCGAACGTCGTAATCGCACTCTATTGGATATGGTGCGATCTATGATGTCTCTTACCGATTTACTTTAGAGACTGCCGCATTCACTTTAAATAGGGCACCGTCGAAATCCGTTGAGACGACACCGTATGAATTATGGTTTGGGAAGAAACCTAAGTTGTCGTTTCTAAAAGTTTGGGGATGCGATGCTTATGTCAAGAAACTTCAACCTGAAAAGCTCGAACCCAAGTCGGAAAAATGCGTCTTCATAGGATACCCTAAGGAAACTATTGGGTATACCTTCTACCTCAGATCCGAAGGCAAGATCTTCGTTGCCAAGAACGGGTCCTTTCTAGAGAAGGAGTTTCTCTCGAAAGAATTGAGTGGGAGAAAAGTGGAACTTGATGAGGTGATAGTCACCCCTTCCGAACCGGAAAGTAGCGCAGCGCGGGAAGATGTTCCTGTGGTGCCTACACCGACTGGGGAGGAAGTTAATGATGATGATCATGAAGCTTCGGATCAAGTTACTACTGAACTTCGTAGGTCCACAAGGACACGTTCCGCACCAGAGTGGTACGGCAACCCTGTCCTGGAAATCATGTTGTTAGACAACGGTGAACCTTCGAACTATGAAGAAGCGATGGCGGGCCCGGATTCCGACAAATGGCTTGAAGCCATGAAATCCGAGATAGGATCCATGTATGAAAACAAAGTATGGACTTTGACTGACTTGCCCGATGATTGACGAGCCATAGAAAACAAATGGATCTTTAAGAAGAAGACAGACGCGGATGGTAATGTGACCATCTATAAGGCTCGACTTGTCGCTAAGGGTTATCGACAAGTTCAAGGGTTTGACTACGATGAGACCTTCTCACCCGTAGCGAAGCTGAAGTCCGTCCGAATCATGTTAGCAATTGCCGCATACTATGATTATGAGATATGGCAGATGGACGTCAAAACGGCATTCCTTAACGGCTTCCTTAAGGAAGAGTTGTATATGATGCAGCCGGAAGGTTTTGTCGATCCTAAGAATGCTAACAAAGTATGCAAGCTCCAGCGCTCAATCTATGGGCTGGTGCAAGCATCTCGGAGTTGGAACATTCGCTTTGGTGACATGATCAAAGCGTTTGGGTTTACACAGACTTATGGAGAAGCCTGTGTTTACAAGAAAGTGAGTGGGAGCTCTGTAGCATTTCTCTTATTATATGTGGATGACATACTATTGATGGGAAATGATATAGAATTCTTGGAAAGTATAAAGGCCTATTTGAATAAGTGTTTTTCAATGACGGACCTTGGAGAAGCTGCTTATATATTAGGCATCAAGATCTATAGAGATAGATCAAGACGCCTCATTGGTCTTTCACAGAGTACATACCTTGACAAGATATTGAAGAAGTTTAATATGGATCAGTCCAAGAAGGGGTTCTTGCCTGTATTGCAAGGTGTGCAATTGAGCACGGCTCAATGCCCGATCACGGCAGAAGATATAGAAAAGATGAGTGTCATCCCCTATGCCTCGGCCATAGGGTCTATTATGTATGCCATGCTGTGTACCAGACCTGATGTAAACCTTGCCGTAAGTTTGGTAGGAAGGTACCAAAGTAATCCCGGCATGGAACAGTGGACAGCGGTCAAGAATATCCTAAAGTACCTGAAAAGGACTAAGGATATGTTTCTCGTTTATGGAGGTGACGAAGAGCTCGTCGTAAAGGGTTACGTCGACGCTAGCTTCGACACAGATCTGGATGACTCGAAGTCACAAACCGGATAGGTGTATATTTTGAATGGAGGAGCAGTAAGCTGGTGCAGTTGCAAGCAAAGCATCGTGGCGGGATCTACATGTGAAGCGGAGTACATGGTAGCCTCGGAGGCAGCACAGGAAGCAGTCTGGATGAAGGAGTTCGTTACCGACCTAGGGGTGATTCCCAATGCGTCGGGCCCGATGACTCTCTTCTGTGACAACACTGGAGCTATTGCCCTTGCGAAGGAGCCCAGATTTCACAGGAAGACCAGGCATATCAAGTGTCGCTTCAACTCCATTCGTGAAAGTGTTCAAAATGGAGACATAGATATTTGTAAAGTACATACGGACCTGAATGTAGCAGATCCATTGACTAAACCTCTCCCTAGAGCAAAACATGATCAACACCAGGACGCAATGGGTGTTCGATTCATCACAATGTAACTAGATTATTGACTCTAGTGCAAGTGGGAGACTGTTGGAAATATGCCCTAGAGGCAATAATAAATGGTTACTATTATATTTCTTTGTTCATGGTAATTGTCTATTGTTCATGCTATAATTCTATTATCCGGAAATCGTAATACATGTGTGAATACATAGACCACAACGTGTCCCTAGTAAGCCTCTAGTTGACTAGCTCGTTGATCAACAGATAGTCACGGTTTCCTGACTATGGACATTGGATGTCATTGATAACGGGATCACATCATTAGGAGAATGATGTGATGGACAAGACCCAATCCTAAGCATAGCATAAAAGATCGTGTAGTTTCGTTTGCTAGAGCTTTTTCCAATGTCAAGTATCTTTTCCTTAGACCATGAGATCGTGCAACTCCCGGATACCGTAGGAGTGCTTTGGGTGCACCAAACGTCACAACGTAACTGGGTGACTATAAAGGTGCACTACAGGTATCTCCGAAAGTGTCTGTTGGGTTGGCACGGATCGAGACTGGGATTTGTCACTCCGTATGACGGAGAGGTATCTCTGGGCCCACTCGGTAATGCATCATCATAATGAGCTCTATGTGACTAAGGCGTTAGTCACGGGATCATGCATTGCGGTACGAGTAAAGAGACTTGCCGGTAACGAGATTGAACAAGGTATTGGGATACCGACGATCGAATCTCGGGCAAGTAACATACCGATTGACAAAGGGAATTGTATACGGGATTGATTGAATCCTCAACATCGTGGTTCATCCGATGAGGTCATCGTGGAACATGTGGGAGTCAACATGGGTATCCAGATCCCGCTGTTGGTTATTGACCGGAGAGGCGTCTCGGTCATGTCTGCATGTCTCCCGAACCCGTAGGGTCTACACACTTAAGGTTCGGTGACGCTAGGGTTGTAGAGATATGTGTATGCGGAAACCCGAAAGTTGTTCGGAGTCCCGGATGAGATCCCGGACGTCACGAGGAGTTCCGGAATTGTCCGCAGGTGAAGAATTATATATAGGAAGTCGAGTTTCGGCCACCGGGAAAGTTTCGGGGGTTATCAGTATTGTACCGGGACCACCGGGTGGGGCCACCTATCCCGGAGGGCCCCGTGGGCTGAAGTGGGAAGAGAACCAGCCCCTAGTGGGCTGGGCGCCCCCCCATGGGCCTCCCCCTGCGCCTAGGGTTGGAAACCCTAGGGTGGGGGGCGCCCCACTTGCCTTGGGGGGCAAGGCACCCCCCTTGGCCGCCGCCCCCCCTCTAGATGGGTTGTTGCCGGCGCCCCCTCCCAGGGGGCCTATATAAAGGGGGGGAGGGAGGGCAGCAATATTACAGCCTTGGGCGCCTCCCTCCTCCCCTGCTACACCTCTCTCTCTCGTAGAAGCTCGGCGAAGCCCTGCCGGCATCCCGCTACATCCACCACCACGCCGTCGTGCTGCTGGATCTCCATCAACCTCTCCTTCCCCCTTGCTGGATCAAAATGGAGGAGACGTCGCTGCACTGTACGTGTGTTGAACGTGGAGGTGCCGTCCGTTCGGCACTCGGTCATCGGTGATTTGAATCACGGCGAGTACGACTCCGTCATCCACGTTCATTGGAACGCTTCCGCTCGTGATCTACAAGGGTATGTAGATGCACTCCTTTCCCCTCGTTGCTAGTATACTCCATAGATGCATCTTGGTGAGCGTAGGAAAATTTTAAAATTATGCTACGATTCCCAACAAAGATGGCAACGCAACTCACGCGGCAACTGTTGGCGGACGGAGATGAGCACAGGAACGAGGAGAATGCGACGAGCACAGTGCGCACCGCACTGTTGGGTTGGCCGGACCGTGCCCGTGCTCGCTATGGCGAGCTCCGGCGTCGGCGAGCGCCAGAGGGGAGTTAAGGGAGTTGAGACAAAGATGGTGGCGAAGTTTGGCGTGCAACGGCAGTCGGGGAAGCGAGCACGCGCGAAACAGAGCGCTCGGCGGCACTCAGAGCGCGTCGACACGCATGCCAGCACCCCTGGACGAACGCGGTCACCGCGTGGACTATGACATCAGGCCGAGCTAAGCCTAAACTTCATGTCTGGCGTGTTGTTCGTGGTAGTTTGAGATGTTACCACGCTTTGGTTTGGATCCAGGGGCAGTAGAGAAGTTTTTACATGCCAGGTCAGTTTCTGGTCAGTAACTTTGAGAGGTTACTGAGGTCAAATGGCTGGGAGTTAGAGGCTGTGCTTTGGAGGTTAGCCAAGAGTTAGTAAGGTGAATATGCACAAGAAAACCGAGGCGCAATGGAGCAAGCAAAATGATAGTTGCTGTAGAAACCACCATTTCTGTCCAGAACAGAAAATATTTTCTGTAGCACAAATATTCCAAAAAGTGATGAAATATTTTTGCTCAGGAAGGTGCCCTAGGGTTCAAAGAATATTTGTGAATTATCTCAGATTTTTCTGGGCCACAAAAATTAGGGTTGCTTTGGAGCATACTGATCTGGCTAGGGTTTTTGAGAGAAAATGAATATTTTTCATTTAAGAAAAATATTCCAAAGATTATTTTGGAGTGGATCGGAAGGGGAATGATGATTAGAGAGGGAAATGGAGCACTTGGGTGAAAGCCAAGAGTACCCAAGTGTTTAAGTCCATATGAAAAGATTCAAAAACTCCAAGTTTCAAATTTAATCCAAATAAAAATCAAGCAAATGAGAGAGGGCAAAAACCAGGCTGTCACAAACCTCCCCCACTTAGAATGAATCTCGTCCTCGAGATTCGGTTGCTTGGGAAACCACTCTGGATAATGTGACTGTGGAAATTCTTCCCACCCCCAAGTTGATTCTGACTCTGTGTGATGCTCCCACTGAACTTTGTAAAATTTCCTTACTTTACTACGAGTGACCCTTTCCAGCTGATCCAAAATTCTGAACGGTCTCTCTTCATAAGTTAAATCATTTGCCAACTCTACCTCAGCCATAGCAGTCCTTTTCTCAGGCGGGGATATGCATCGTCTCAATTGTGAAACATGAAACACGTTGTGCACGTCTGCCAACTCAGCGGGTAGTTCTAATTAATATGCAACAGTACCCACTCGAGACATAACCGGGAATTGACCAATAAATCTGGGGGCCAACTTTCCACGAGTCTGAAATCTCTTGAATCCTTTCATAGGAGTGACTCGGAGGTATATGTGCTCTCCGGGTTCAAAACTTATCTGTTGGTGCTTTGCATCATAATAACTTTTCTGCCGAGATTTGGCCAATTGCGATCTGTCTCTGATTTCCTTAACTTGTTTCTCAGCTTCCATCATGAGATCTGTTCCGAAGATACGGCTATCTCCAGTTTGAGACCAATTTAAAGGAGTGCGGCACTTATGGCCATACAGAGCTTCATATGGTGACATTTTCAGACTGGGCTGGAAGCTGTTGTTATAGGAAAACTCAACATATGGCAAACAGTCTTCCCATTTGGGTCCTTGGGCTAAAGCATAGGCTCGCAACATATCTTCGAGTATTTGATTTACCCTTTCTGTCTGTCCATCCGTCTGAGGATGATAAGCAATACTATATTTCAGTGCTGTCCCCAAAGCTTGATGGAGGCGTGACCAAAAAGCGGAGGTAAACAGGGAACCTCGGTCAGAAGTGATAGTTCGGGGTACTCCATGCAGACTGAATATTCTGGATACATACAACTGTGCAAGTTGATCTGCCCTGTATCTGGTGCTAATCGGAATGAAGTGAGCGACCTTGGTTAGGGTGTCCACTATGACCCAGATTGCATCATTGCCTCACTAAGTCTTAGGCAATCCCATAATGAAATCCATATAAACGTCATCCCATTTCCATTGTGAAACTGGCAGTGGTTGGAGGAGTCCGGCTGGCTTCTGATGCTCTGCCTTCACCTTGTTGCATATGTCGCAACAGGCTACAAAATAGGCAATGTCTTTCTTCATTCCATCCCACCAGAATATTTGTCTAAGGTCCTCATACATTTTTGTACCTCCCGGGTGAATGGAATATGAGGATTCGTGTGCTTCTGACAGAATTTTCTTCCTTAAATCCGGTTGATTGGGTACACAAATCCGTCCACGAAATCAGAGGGTACCGAATTTGTCCTTGAAGAAATCTGGGGTCTGTTCTGCCATCTGGCCCTGGGCACGTCTTTGCAGCTCGGCGTCAGCTGGCTGGGTCTTGCGGATCTCTATCTCAAGTGTGGGTGTAACTTCCAAAATATTAGTGAGGCCAGCATCCACTATGACCAAGTTGAGCTGAGCGATCTCCTCTTGGAGTTCGGGCGGCAAGGATCTCAATATGACATTTAAGCTGGCGGGCTTTCAACTGAGCGCATCGGCAACTACGTTGGCCTTGCCCGGGTGGTAATTTATTCCAAGGTCATAATCCTTGACCAACTCTAGCCATCTTCGCTGACGGAGGTTTAAATCTGGCTGAGTGAAGATGTATTTGAGACTTTTGTGGTCGGTAAAAATTTGGCACCGTTTTCCAATGAGGTAGTGTCTCCAAATTTTTAATGCATGAACCACCACAGCCAATTCCAAATCATGAGTAGGATAATTTCCCTCATGGGGTCGTAGCTATCGCGATGCATATGCTACTACCTTGCTGTCTTGCATAAGTACGCAACCAATACCTTGCCTGGAGGCGTCACAATACACATCAAAACTACGATAAATGTCTGGAAGAGTCAATACAGGTGCGGTTGTCAGACGTATCTTTAACTCACTAAAACTTTTCTCAGAGTCCTCCGTCCATTCAAACTTCTTATCCTTTTTGAGCAGCTCCGTCATCGGTTTAGCAATCTTGGAAACCCCTTCAATGAAACGACGGTAATATCCAGCCAATCCGAGAAAACTACGGATCTGCGTCACAGTCGTGGGCGGCACCCAATCGAGCATATCCTTTACTTTGCTCGGGTCCACGGCTATACCTTCGGCGGATAGTACATGTCCGAGAAACCCAACTTGCTTGAGCCAAAATTCGCATTTACTGAATTTGGCGTATAGCTGATGGTCGCGGAGTCGTTGTAGCACTACTCGGAGGTGATCCTTGTGCTCTTCTTCACCCTTGGAGTAAATGAGGATGTCATCGATGAAGACTACCACGAATTTGTCGAGGAAGTCCATGAATACTTTGTTCATCATATGCATGAACAAAGGAGGGGCATTGGTGAGACCAAAGGACATCATGGTATATTCGTAAAGATCGTACCGAGTAGTGAATGCGGTCTTAGGAATATCCTCCTTTTTAATCTTGAGCTGATGATATCCGGTCCGTAAATCGATCTTAGAGAATACTTTAGCCCCACTGAGCTGATCAAACAGATCATCAATCCTTGGCAGCGGATATTTATTTTTGATAGTGACCTCATTCAGCTGGCGGTAATCTACGCACATGCGAAGACTGCCATCCTTTTTGTCCACGAAAATAGCAAGTGATACCCATGGTGAAGAGTTGGGACGAATATATCCTTTCTGGAGCAATTCATCAAGTTGTTTCTTTAGCTCCACTAATTCTGATGAGGGCATCCGGTAATACTTGTTGTATAACGGTGCAGTTCCGGGCACAAGATCTATTGCAAATTCCAGTTCCCGATCTGGTGGCATGCCTAGCAGTTCTTCTGGAAATACATCAGGGTACTCGCTGACCACAGGAATAAATTCCAATTCAGCCACAGCGGTGCAAACCAATTCTTGCTTGGGTATATTCTCGCGAGCGTAGAATTTGGTAGTCTGCCCATTCAGACTGGTCAAAGTGACTTCTCGTGTTGTGCAGTTTATGCAAACTTGATATTTGGTCAACCAATTCATACCCAATACAATATCCAAGTTTCCAGACTCAATGATGATCAGAGAGGTTGGAAAGTAGACTCCGTTGATATTGATTTCCAGATCACGGCAGACCAGATTGCTCTTGATTATAGATCCCGGGGTTTGTACCAGCATATTTTTGCCCAAAAGCGTACAAGGAAATTGGTTTTGGGCAGGAAAACTCCGAGAAATAAAAGAATGGGAAGCTCCAGAGTCAAATAAAATTACGGCAGGTATGTCATTAACAGAAAACATACCAATGGCGACTTCTGCCTTCTCTTGGGCTTCATCGGCGGAGATATGATGCACGTGCCAAGTGAAGATTTGCTGGGTCGGCCATGACTCCATAAAGTTGACTTGTGGCCTGATTAGGCCATTCGCCTTGTTGTTCTTGGGACACTGTCTAGCATAATGTCCGTTCTGCCCACAATTGAAGCAAGAATTATTGCGCTGACGCTCTTCATGTATTGGATTAGTCACGACATTCTTGACTTGAGTGGTGGTCTTGTTAACATTCTGCTGCCAATTTGGCTTGTACTCCACCTGAGTCTGATGCCAGGTACGAGCCTTTTGCACCGGTTGCCCATCCTTCTTTGGCTCAAACTTAAGCTTGTTGTTATTGTTAACAGGCCTATTATCTGCTATAAGCTTGTGCTCCCATTCGGCAATGAAAGCCTTGTTCACCAGGGTTTGGAAATCTGGGATATCAAGCATATTGAGAGTACACCGGAGTTGCGGATTTAAGCCCCAAAGTAATCTGTCAATCTTCCTTTCTTCGGTGGCCACGTCATAAAGAGAGTAACGGGCCAGATGATTGATTTTTTGCAAATATTCAGCCACAGACTGATTTCCTTGGACGAGTGCGAGAAATTCACGCTGCTTGGTCTTCATAACTCCAGTAGGGATATGATATTTCTGGAACTTATCCTTAAACTTTTCCCAGGTGATTTCTTCATCAACAGGCCACATGGCTTTTGCATTTTCCCACCATATGGCAGCTGCGCCTTCAAGGTAATGAGTTGCAAATGGAACTTTATCATTTTCTTCAGTACCAGCAATCTCAAGCTTTTTCTCAATGGTGTGCAACCAATCGTCTGCATCCAATGGGTCAACAATCTGACTGAAACTGGGTGGCTTGGTCCTTTGAAAATCTGACAGCTTTGAGTGATGACCGTTATGATTTCCATTCTGTCCAACCATAGCTTGCACACTCCTTAATATTTCGATCAGATCATTGTTCCTTCTTTCCTCAAACATACGCAGAATTTGCTCGGTGGAGGGCGGATTTGGCGGTGGAGGTGGTGGCGAAACGTACGGTTTGGGAGAATGTCATGCCTGTCGTGCGGAACGACGAACAGGAGTCCCCTCACGAACGTTGCTACTGCTGCCTCCCCGCGTCATCCTATTATGGATTTTTCCCAAGACAACGCAATCGAGATGAGAAACATCCAAGAATAAATTTGGGGAAAAGCCAGCAACAAATCCCGGAAGAAAGCAAAAGAGCGAAGAAAATACAGCGAATAAAGTCCCAACATAATTATACATAGACTCATACATGAAAGATAAACAACATGCCAGGTTCAACTACTCTCATACATGCAACGAAACATCATGACTCATACGACTACATCCGTAAATCACCCGGACGACTGCGAATACTCAAAGATACTACTGCTCTGCTGGTGCTGCGGTGTCCTCCCCTGAAGCGGTCTCGGATCCTGAACTGACGTGGTTAACGGAAACCTCCGGGTTAAAGGTAACACGACGGCGCTGCCTCGAGGGCTCTCCCTCAGGGGCAGGGGTAGGATGAAGCATCGGGGCTATAGGAGTAGCGAGAAGTGAAACCCACTCGGCAGGAGTACTGAGAGGATTCACGGCCGAGACGCCCGTGCTACTCGGAGGAGTAACCGGCGAAATAGGGGAACTAGAACTGGCTGGAATATAAGGGGTAAATCCCAGAGAAGATGGAGTAGTGG
This sequence comes from Aegilops tauschii subsp. strangulata, assembly GCF_002575655.3. Taxonomy (NCBI): domain Eukaryota; kingdom Viridiplantae; phylum Streptophyta; class Magnoliopsida; order Poales; family Poaceae; genus Aegilops; species Aegilops tauschii. The sequence continues at coordinate 525,337,669 of NC_053039.3, forward strand.
CAGATCTAGTAGTGACTAAAGCAGCGGCTAAAGCAGTACGGGCACGAGTCAGCTCTCGAGCCAGCTCGTGGATCATAAGATAGCTAGCAGTGACATAACGAGCAAGGTGGCTAGCAACACTATCAGACTCCGGATCAATGATAGGGAAACGGACACGACCGTTGTCGTGCAGAGATGGGTAGTAATAGAAACCTGGGTGGTTCTGCATTCGGACCTCATTGTAGCGAAGCTCGATAAGGACCTCGAATGCAGCAAACTGGACAGCCTGAGAAGCGGTGGAGGCGTAACCGCTCCGAGAAGTACGAGTGTAAGAGCTGGAATCGGAACTAGTGTGCAGAGTGACCACTGCGTGATACTCATACACTGAATCAGCTAGATGCTCCCGGTACACATGATAGACTGGGTCGTCTCCAAGAGGGTACAGCCGACGCCACACGTTGCGAAGGAGCTGTGGTGACGTGTACGACATCAGCTGCAACTGGCACGGATACGGCACCGGAGCCATTTACACCCACAACCATTAGCAGGTTAGCATAAAAATTTATAAACCCAATGCATGCAATGCAACAACCAGCAAAAATTACTACCGGCACTCAACTTAAACTCATATCTATCGTCCAGTTAACACATCGTAGTCTAGCGTGGCCTACAGTCAGCGCGGCTCTGATACCAAGCGTTGTGGCACCCCGGCTCAGAGCGACCGGTTTACCATGCATTGCCAGCCTAGAGACCATGTCTTCTAGCAACACACAACATCTTGGTACAGAAAACAACCGCTTTATTGATGCTAGCGGACCAGAGTTTATATTACAACAGTTGTCGAGGCCAAGCGACACGCTCGGTGCAGCTGAACAATATGTACATTATTTAGTGAACATAAAGGGGCCTCGATCATAACAACTATGCGGCAGCGGAATAACGTCGTAGCGGAAGCTCCATATCACAGGGACACCGATGTGGACATGATCTAGACTTGAGCAGCGCCCTCTCCAACGAGACTTTCCTGAAATCTGGCATGACACGCCAGGTCAGTACATTGAATGTACTTGCAAGCTCACAACAGGCATAATCATAATGACAAACAATATCATGATAATTAACTAATAATAATGCAACACTATATGTCCAACATGTTGTGATCATGCTCGAACGTCCCTCGGGACAACTTACCAACATTGATCTTTCTCGGTTCACAAACAAACCACCAACGTGGTCTTAACAAGAGTAACTCGTGATCCTTACGGCGATCACAACCACGACCAATATCTGGTCCCGAATATCTCGATGGCCTTTCTGCCATCCTCAACAATGCACAGTTCATAGCTTAGTGTGCAAATTTTATTAAACATTGACTCATGGTGGGACCTACTACGAGGTGTCCGTGACCATGGACTCGGCTATCGATAGATTATACACTCTGCAGAGGTAGCACACTGTACCCACACCACGGAACCCATGGCCTCGCACTCCCATTCGGGTGGACCAACGACATTCCGACGAAACCCTTCTCCGACCCAATCCCCAATGGGCTAGTCCGGCCACTCCGACCCAATCCCCAACGGGCTAGTCCTGGGTGGCCTCGTGTCTACCAAAGACACACCGACCACCGTCGTGGCCAAAACGATCCCACTCGGGGACCCGATACCATAATCTTAACAACGGGCACACAAGGTTATGCTTGCTTACCGGGCCAGGGTAAGCACGACATAACCTTCCCTAGTTGGAGGCACCGACCAGAGGCAATGTCAATGGACCGAATCAAGGCCTTCCCACAAAGGCAAATGTGGTTGCACTGGGAAAAACTCGATTCAGCGGCACCATGACCCAGTCAACGGTATATTCAAGTTGAGTTATATTCAGGTTCAACTTAAAATGAAATTGACCGGTGTCATAGCATGCCATGAAATGCAAAACTACACATGCATCACTTAATAACGAAAATGACCGATGTCATCCATATTCACACTAAGAATAAACATCAACAACTCATATTACTTTGCTGATCAGGATAACTAACATATTAACCAAAATATTTTGCAGCAAGTTTTATTATTTTCTCATGCAAGAATGTAACTCCGATTAATTTCTCACATGAATAACAAAGATTTTACCACAAACAAATCCTAATTTCTTTACCAACCAAGTGAGGTTCAAACATTCTGTAAGTCAAGTAAAATGACTAAACAAGTACTTAACAGAATATTTTCTAGCAAATTTTTATCATTTTATTTATGCAAGAACATAACTTTAAATAATTACTAACATGCATAACAAACATTATTTCTATCATCACCACAAATAGATCTTAGCTTTGCTTCACCAACTAAGCTAGTTTCCACATTCTGTAAATCAAGCATATTAACTAACAACTTAACAGAATATAAATAACACAATAGTTATTTAAATGCATGGATTAATCATTTCATTCAAGTAAGCAAATCATAAATATTGAAATGACACCATGAAAATGTTGCTGTGGCTTGCTTTAGTGCAGATGAGGTTCACAAGCCTTCTGGTGATCCTCAAGACAAGCCTCACCCTCTGAAAATAATTTTAAACACAAAAATAAAATATCAAGAACACTTCTGAAAGTCACCAAAATTCTAAACAGCTCACAAAAATCTCATCTTTGGTGAGCTGCTAGATTTCTTTGCAAAGAACAAGATGCAAAAAGAATCAATTCATTTGGACTTATGGTTGAGGAGTTATGGCTGTTTGAAGTGTTCTGTAAATTTGAATAAAAATAAACAGACTGGGGGGTGACGTCGAAGGCGTAAAGCCCAGAGGCGCCACCACTCGTACCGCTTCACGCGCGTATAGAGTGGCTGACTAGCGGGCCCCGCTAGTCAGTTGAGAAGGAGGGGGAGAAGGAAACAGAGAAGTTTTTACATGCCAGGTAAGTTTTTGGTCAGTAACTTTGAGAGGTTACTGAGGTCAAATGGCTGGGAGTTAGAGGCTGTGCTTTGGAGGTTAGCGAAGAGTTAGTAAGGTGAAAATGCACAAGAAAACCCAGGCACAATGGAGCAAGTAAAATGGTAGTTGCTGTAGAAACCACCATTTCTGTCCAGAACAGAAAATATTTTCTGTAGCACAAATATTCCAAAAAGTGATAAACATTTTTGCTCAGGAAGGTGCCCTAGGGTTCAAAGAATATTTGTGAATTATCTCAAATTTTTCTGGGCCATAAAGATTAGGGTTGCTTTGGAGCATACTGATCTGGCTAGGGTTTTTGAGAGAAAATGAATATTTTTCATTTAAGAAAAATATTCCAAAGATTATTTTGGAGTGGATCAGAAGGGGGATGATGATTAGAGAGGGAAATGGAGCACTTGGGTGAAAGCCAAGAGTACCCAAGTGTTTAAGTCCATATGAAAAGATTCAAAAACTCCAAGTTTCAAATTGAATCCAAATAAAAATCAAGCAAATGAGAGAGGGCAAAAACCAGGCTGTGACAAACCTCCCCCACTTAGAATGAATCTTGTCCTCGAGATTCGGTTGCTTGGGAAAACCACTCTGGATAATGTGACTGTAGAAATTCTTCCCGCTCCCAAGTTGATTCTGACTCTGTGTGATGCTCCCACTGAACTTTGTAAAATTTCCTTACTTTACTGCGATTGACCCTTTACATCTGATCCAAAATTCTGAACCGTCTCTCTGCATAAGTTAAACCATTTGCCAACTCTACCTTAGCCATAGTAGTCCTTTTCTCAGGCGGGGATATGTTCAGTTGAAGCGTCTTCACGACCAATATTTCGTTGCTACGAAAACCGTTTCAAAAACGTTGTCGTGACGGTAATATCAGAAACTTTGCCATGGCGATCATTTCAGAAAACATTGCTGTGGCACCGAATTCAAAAATTTCGCTGTGGCACGAAATTATAGCTCCTCGCCCCGCGCCTAGTGCACCTTCTCTACATCGGGAGTCCTTCCGTGTACATTTGCCATCGTCAGCTATATTCTGTAGGTTGTCTCTATGATATTTACATTAACATGGCAATCTAGTGGCTCCAGCCATTATGCCGTGACGCGCAGGCCACTTAACATTGCAACATATAACCATCTCATACATAAACTCATTATCATGACGAAGGCTATACTACATCATATATGCATACTCTGCAAAACCAAGTTAGATGTCCTCTAATCGGTTTCAGCAAATTTTAGTTACGCGATTAAACAATTTTAACAATATTCTAGATTTAGTTTCAGGGTGTGTGAGGGACGAGACTTTAAAAAATCTCTAGCCCCACACTAAACTTCGTCAAATAAGCATGACCCCCTAGAAGATGATCCATCCACTACTGTAGGATGCTGCTAATGCGACACTACAATCAGAGACCCTTCGACGAAACTATGTGCGATGCATTAGTCGCAAACGGTGATGCCATAAATAATGATACGACACATTTGCGATGGTGGAGACATCAAAACGATTTAGATTATAGTGTCGTGTGCTAAGGGTGGCATACGATTGATCCCTATGAACTGTTTGCGATGAGCTAGAACAACAGAAACAGGCAGCCATATCAAGGTGTGTGCGATATACGACATACAGTTCACTCAGATGAACTGTTTGCGATTAGGGAATGCAATAGAAACGGTCAGCCAAATCAAGGTGTGTGCGATAGATGGCATACAGTTCACTCGGATGAAGTGTATACGATTAGCCAAAACAAGAGAAACGGTCAGCCAGATCAAGGTGTGTGCGATAGACAGCATATAGTTCACACAAATGAATTGTTTGCGATGAGCAAAAAGAACACAAACAATTCGTTTAAACAAGATGTGTGTAATACACGGCAAACAGGACACTCGGATGAACTATTTGTGATGAGAAAATATAACACAAACAGTTACTACAGTTAATTCATGTGTGATTATGTGTGTAGAAAAAACTTTGAAAAATGCAAACGAGTTGCTTGCGATGGCTAGGAATATCGCACACGATGCATGGTGCGAGTACTCGTGTGCAATGATTATTATGTTACACATACGTTTCCTTATGTTAACACGTGTGTGATAACATGTGACACCGTGATACATCTCCCACGTATCTATAATTTTGTATTGTTCCATGCTATTATATTATCTGTTTTGGATGTTTAATGGGCTTTAATATGATCTTTTATATTATTTTTGGGACTAGCCTATTAACCGAAGGCCCAGTGCAAATTGCTGTTTTTTTGCCTATTTCAGTGTTTCGCAGAAAAGGAATATCAAAAAGAATCCAAACGGAATGAAACCTTCGCGAGGAACGTTTTTGGAACAAACGCAATCCAGGAGACTTGGAGTGGAAGTCAAGGAAGCAGCGAGGAATCCACGAGGTAGGAGGGCGCGCCCCCACCCTCGTGGGCCCCTCGCAGCTCCACTGATACGTCCATTTTGCATCATGCTTTTATATTGATATTTATTGCATTATGGGCTGTTATTACACGTTATGCCACAATACTTATGCCTATTCTATCTTATTTTACAAGGTTTACATGAAGAGGGAGAATGCCGGCAGCTGGAATTCTGGGCTGGAAAAGGAGCAAATATTAGAGACCTATTCTGCACAACTCCAAAAGTCCTGAAACTTCACGGAAGTCATTTTTGGAATTTGTAAAAAATACTGAGTGAAGAAAATATCAGAGGGGGCCCACACCCTGGCCACGAGGGTGGGGGGCGCGCCCTACCCCCTGGGCGCGCCCCCTGCCTTGTGGGCCCCCTGGAAGGCCTCCCGTGCCCATCTTTGGCTATATGGTGTCTTCTACCCTCGAAAAAATCATAAGCAAGCTTTCGGGAAGAAACTCCGCCGCCACGAGGCGGAACCTTGGCGGAACCAATCTAGGGCTCCGGCAGAGCTGTTCTGCCGGGGAAACATCCCTCCGGGAGGGGGGAAATCATCGCCATCGTCATCACCAATGATCCTCTCATCGGGAGGGGGTCAATCTCCATCAGCATCTTCACCAGCACCATCTCCTTTCAAACCCTAGTTCATCTCTTGTATCCAATCTTTGTCCCAAAGCCACAGATTGGTACCTGTGGGTTGCTAGTGGTGTTGATTACTCCTTGTAGTTGATGCTAGTTGGTTTATTTGGTGGAAGATCATATGTTCTGATCCATTATGCATATTAATACCCCTCTGATTATGAACATGAATATGATTTGTGAGTAGTTACGTTTGTTCCTGAGGACATGGGATAAGTCTTGCTATAAGTAGTCATGCGAATTTGGTATTCGTTCGATATTTTGATGAGATGTATGTTGTCTTTCCTCTAGTGGTGTTATGTGAACGTCGACTACATGACACTTCACCATTGTTTGGGCCTAGAGGAAGGCATTGGGAATTAATAAGTAGATGATGGGTTGCTAGAGTGACAGAAGCTTAAACCCTAGTTTATGAGTTGCTTCGTAAGGGGCTGATTTGGATCCATATGTTTGATGCTATGGCTAGGTTTACCTTAATACTTATTTTGTAGTTGCGGATGCTTGCAATAGGGGTTAATCATAAGTGGGATGATTGTCCAAGAAAGGACAGAACCCAAGCACCGGTCCACCCACATACCAAATTATCAAAGTAACGAATGCGAATCATATGAGCGTGATAAAAACTAGCTTGACGATAATTCCCATGTGTACTCGGGAGCACTTTTCTCTATATAAGAGTTTGTCCAGGCTTGTCTTTTGCTACAAAAAGGATTGGGCCATCTTGCTGCACCCTATTTACTTTCATTACTTGTTACTTGTTGCCAATTACCTTATCACAAAACTATCTGTTACCGATAATTTCAATGCTTGCAGAGCATACCTTGCTGAAAACTGCGTATCATTTCCTTATGCTCCTCGTTGGGTTCGACGCTCTTACTTATCGAAAGGACTACGATAGATCCCCTATACTTGTGGGTCATCAAGACTCTTTTCTGGCGCCGTTGCCGGGGAGTGAAGCGCCTTTGGTAGGTGGAATTTGGTAAGGAAAAATTATATAGTGTGCTGAAATTTACTGTCACTTGTTACTATGGAAAACAATCCTTTGAGGGGTTTGTTCGGGGTATCTTCACCCCCTCCGGAACCACAATTAACCACCCCTCAACCTACTGAACCTACTGAAAATGTTTACTTTGAAATTCCTTCGGGTATGATAGAGAAACTGCTAGCTAATCCTTTTGCAGGAGATGGAACATTGCATCCCGATTTACACTTAATCTATGTGGATGAAGTTTGTGGATTATTTAAGCTTGCAGGTATGCCCGAGGATGTCATCAAGATGAAGGTTTTCCCTTTATCTTTGAAGGGGGATGCATTGACATGGTTTAGGCTATGTGATGATATGGGATCATGGAACTACAAACGATTGAAATTGGAATTTCATCAGAAGTTTTATCCTATGCATCTTGTTCATTGTGATCGTAATTATATATATAATTTTTGGCCTTGCGAAGGAGAAAGCATCGCTCAAGCTTGGGGGAGGCTTAAGTCAATGTTATATTCATGCCCCAATCATGTGCTCTCAAGAGAAATGATTATTCAAAAAATATATGCTCGGCTTTCTCTCAATAATCGCTCCATGCTCGATACTTCTTGTACTGGCTCTTTTATGATGAAGACTATTGAATTCAAATGGGATTTATTGGAAAGAATTAAACGCAACTCTGAATATTGGGACCTCGACGATGATAAGGAGTCAGGTATAACACCTAAGTTTGATTGTGTTAAATCTTTTATGGATACCGATGCTTTCCGTGAATTTAGCACTAAATATGGACTTGACTCTGAGATAGTAGTTTCTTTCTGTGAATCATTTGCTACTCATGTTGATCTCCCAAAGGAGAAGTGGTTTAAATATAATCCTCCCATTGAAGTAAAAGTAGTTGCACCTATTAAAGTTGAAGAAAAGACTATCACTTATAATGATCCTATTGTTCCTACTACTTATGTTGAGAAACCACCTTTCCCTGTTAGAATAACGGATCATGCTAAAGGTTCAAATGTAGTCAACAAAAGTAATATTAGGACACACCCCCCCTGAGCAAGTTAAAGTTGAACCTAAAATTGTTATGGTTAAAGATCTATTGGCTGATAATATAGATGGGCATGTTATTTACTTCTGTGATGAGACTGCTAGAATTGCTAAACCTGGTGCTAAAGATAAACATAGACCCGTGGTAGGCATGCCTGTTATTTCTGTTAAAATAGGAGATCATTATTATCATGGCTTGTGTGATATGGGTGCTAGTGCTAGTGCAATACATCATTCTTTATACGAAGAAATTATGCATGATATTGCACCTGCTGAGATAGAACACATCGATGTTACCATTAAGCTTGCCAATAGAGATACTATTTCACCAATTGGGATTGTTAGAGATGTTGAAGTCTTGTGTGGGAAGGTTAAATATCCTGCTGATTTTCTTGTTCTTGGTTCCCCACAAGATAGCTTTTGTCCCATTATATTTGGTAGACCCTTCTTGAACACTGTTAATGCTAGGATAGACTGCGAAAAGAATGTTGTTACTATTGGTTTGGGGGATATGTCTCATGAGTTTAATTTTGCTAAATTTAGTAGACAACCCCGTGATGAGGAATTGCCTAGTAAAGATGAAATTATTGGTCTTGCTTCTATTGCCGTGCCCCCTAGTGATCCTTTAGAACAATATTTTCTATACCATGAAAATGATACGTTTATGAATGAAAAAAGGGAAATAGATGAAGTATTCTTTAAACTGGGACCAATTCTGAAACACAACCTGCCTGTTGAAATTCTAGGGGATCCTCCTCCACCCAAGGGTGATCCAGTGTTTGAGCTTAAACCGTTACCTGATACTCTTAAATATGCTTATCTTGATGAAAAGAAGATATATCCTGTTATTATTAGTGCTAAACTTTCAGATCATGAAGAAAAGAAATTATTGAAAACTCTGAGGAAGCATCGTGCTGCTATTGGATATACTCTTGATGATCTTAAGGGCATTAGTCCCACTCTTCAACGATGACTAAAGATGAATTTGGAGAAAGACGTCAAACCAGTTATTGATCACCAACGACGACTAAATCCTAAGATGAAAGAAGTGGTAAGAAAGGAAATATTAAAGCTCCTTGAGGCAGGTATAATTTATCCCGTTGCTGATAGTTAGTTTGTGAGTCCTAACCATTGTGTCCCTAAGAAGGGAGGTATTACTGTCGTTCCTAATGATAAAGATGAATTGATCCCGCAAAGAATTATTACAGGTTATAGGATGGTAATTGATTTCCGCAAACTAAATAAAGCTACTAAAAAGATCATTACCCTTTGCCTTTTATTGATCAAATGCTAGAAATATTATCCAAACATACACATTTTTGCTTTCTAGATGGTTACTCTGGTTTCTCTCAAATACCTGTGTCAGCCCAGGATCAAGAAAAGACCACCTTTACTTGCCCTTTCGGTACCTTTTCTTACAGACGTATGCCTTTTGGTTTATGTAATGCACCTGCTACCTTTCAAAGATGCATGATGGCTATATTCTCTAACTTTTTTGAAAAGATTTGTGAGGTTTTCATGGATGATTTCTCCGTTTATGGGTCCTCTTTTGATGATTGCTTGAGCAACCTTGATCAAGTTTTGCAGAGATGTGAAGAAACTAATCTTGTCTTGAATTGGGAGAAATGCAACTTTATGGTTAATGAAGGCATTGTCTTGGGGCATAAAATTTATGAAAGAGGCATTGAAGTTGATAAAGCTAAAGTTGATGCTATTGAAAAGATGCCATGTCCTAAGGACATCAAAGGTATAAGAAGTTTTCTGGGTCATGCCGGTTTTTATAGGAGGTTCATTAAGGACTTCTCAAAAAATTCTCGGCCTCTGACTAATCTATTACAAAAAGATATTCCTTTTGTCTTTGATGATGATTGTGTAGGGGCATTTGAAATACTTAAGAAAGCCATGATTTCTGCACCTATTGTTCAGCCACCTGATTGGAATTTACCCTTTGAAATTATGTGTGATGCTAGTGATTATGTTGTAGGTGTTGTTCTAGGACAAAGAGTTGATAAGAAATTAAATGTTATCCAATATGCTAGTAAAACTCTGGACAGTGCCCAGAGAAATTATGCTACTACTAAAAAAGAATTTTTAGCAGTTGTATTTGCTTGTGATAAGTTCCGACCTTATATTGTTGATTCTAAAGTAACTATTCACACAGATCATGCTGCTATTAAATATCTTATGGAGAAGAAAGATGCTAAACCTAGACTTATTAGATGGGTTCTCCTGCTGCAAGAATTTGATTTGCATATTATTGATAGAAAGGGAGCTGAGAACCCCGTTGGAGATAACTTGTCTAGGTTAGAGAATGTTCTTGATGACCCACTACCTATTGATGATAGTTTTCCTGATGAACAATTAGCTGTCATAAATGCTTCTCGTACTGCTCCATGGTATGCTGATTATGCTAATTACATTGTTGCTAAATTTATACCACCTAGTTTCACATACCAGCAAAAGAGAAAGTTTTTCTATGATTTAAGACATTACTTCTGGGATGACCCACACCTTTATAAAGAAGGAGTAGATGGTGTTATTAGACATTGTGTACCTGAGCATGAACAGGAACAGATCCTATGCAAGTGTCACTCCGAGGCTTATGGAGGGCACCACGCTGGAGATAGAACTGCACATAAGGTATTGCAATCCAGTTTTTATTGGCCTACTCTCTTCAAGGAAGCCCGTAAGTTTTTCTTGTCTTGTGATGAATGTCAAAGAATTGGTAATATTAGTAGACGTCAAGAAATGCCTATGAATTATTCACTTGTTATTGAACCATTTGATGTTTGGGGCTTTGATTACATGGGACTTTTTTCCTTCCTCTAATGGGTATACACATATTTTAGTTGCTGTTGATTACGTTACTAAGTGGGTAGAGGCTATTCCAACTAGTAGTGCTGATCATAACACCTCTATTAAGATGCTTAAAGAAGTTATTTTTCCGAGGTTTGGAGTCCCTAGATATTTAATGACTGATGGTGGTTCACATTTTATTCATGGTGCCTTTCGTAAAATGCTTGCTAAGTATGATGTTAATCATAGAATTGCATCTCCGTATCATCCGCAGTCTAGTGGTCAAGTAGAATTGAGTAATAGAGAGGTCAAATTAATCTTGCAAAAGACTGTTAATAGATCTAGAAAGAATTGGTCCAAGAAACTTGATGATGCATTATGGGCCTATAGAACTGCATATAAAAATCCTATGGGTATGTCTCCGTATAAAATGGTTTACGGAAAAGCATGTCACTTACCTCTCCAACTAGAACATAAGGCATATTGGGCTATTAAAGAGCTCAACTATGATTTCAAACTTGCGGTGAAAAGAGGCTATTTGACATTAGCTCACTTGATGAATGGAGAACCCAGGCCTATGAGAATGCCAAACTATTCAAGGAAAAGGTTAAAAGATGCAGACTAAGGCATAGCCTAGTGGTGGGAAGGGGCTGAAGCCTTCCCACCCACCCAGGTTCAAGGCATGGTACTTGCAATTTGGGTTTGTTGCACCAATTATACTGTAAGGGGTTCCCTTATAGTCTTTCTGTAAAAAAGGTTAAAAGATGGCATGACAAAAGGATACAAAAGCGTGAGTTTAATATAGGTGATTATGTGTTGCTATACAACTCTCGTCTAAGTTTTTTTGCAGGAAAACTTCTCTCTAAATGGGAAGGTCCTTACGTTATCGAGGAGGTCTATCATTCCGGTGCCATAAAAATCAACAACTTCGAAGGCACAAATCCAAAGGTGGTGAACGGTAAAAGAATCAAACATTATATCTCAGGTAATCCTATAAATGTTGAAACTAATGTTATTGAAACCGTAACCCCCGAGGAATACATAAGAGACACTTTCCAGCACGCTTCAGACTCCGAAAAGGAATAGGTACGTGGTACGGTAGGTAACCCGACTCCAAAACAGTTCTAATGGCAATTTTTCTCCGTTTAGGAATATTTAAGAAAATAGGAAAATAAGATGTAGTCCGGGAAGGACACGAGGCTTCCACGAGGGTGGGAGGCGCGCCCTACCCCCCTGGGTGCGCCCCCTGCCTCGTGGGCACCTCGTGTGCTCTCCAGACTCCGTTTTCTTGCACGATACTTCTTTTGGTCGGTAAAAATTCATTATATAATCTCCCGAAGGTTTTGGCCACCGTACCACGCAAATATCCTCTCTTTTTGTTTGGAGTTGTTTTCTGCCAGAGTTCTCAAGGCTAGGCATCATGTCGTCCCCCTCCTCCAACAATCAGGGCAACGATGCTTGGCTAATGAAGATAGAGCTGAAGAGAGAAGAACCCGGGGAGATCAACAAGGATGATGGGATCAAGAAGGCCATAGAGGATCAGGCTCCGGTAGCAGAAGAAGGCATCCTTCCATCTCTCTTTACCCCAACTGAGATTGAAGCTTTCAAGATGATTGAGTTAGCTCGTATACAAAACAAGTATCTCACACGTGAAAATATTTTGTTAAAGGAGCATATCGTCGCACTCAAGGGCATTATCCGTAAGCTGGAAGATCTGCTACGCTCGATGTGCGACTATCCATCATCACCACCATCTTCTTTGCCAGCAAAGGAGATATAATCACATGGGTATGGGCACTCCCCTTGGCAACTGCCAAGCTTGGGGGAGGTGCCCCGGTATCGTATCACCATCACACTCCTATCTTTACCATTTTTCTTAGTTCGATCCTTTTAGTAATATCTTGATCTAGTAGAATAAAGTTTTAGTATGATTTATTTTTGACTTTTGCTTTATGATCCCTCTATGTAATCGAGTCCGTGAGCTATATATAATAAAGATTAGTGTTGAGTCAAGGGCTTGATTATCTTGCTATGATCTCGAGGGAATTAAAGAAAAGAGAAAGAATAAAAGGAAATAAAAGGGATCATGTTGATCTTATGGAGAGTAATGACTTCACATATAAAGAGTATGATGAATAAAAGTTGTTGAGAGTTGACAAACCCAGTTTTGGTCATCGTTGCAATTAATAGGAAGTAATAAAGAAAGAGAGGTTTTCACATATAAATACACTATCTTGGACATCTTTTATGACTGTGAGCACTCATTAAAATATGACATGTTAAAGAGTTGATGTTGGACAAGGAAGACAACGTAATGGGTTATGTTTTCTTATATCTGAAATAAAGTATATTGTCATGGATCATCCAACATGTTGAGCTTGCCTTTCCCTCTCATGCTAGCCATATTCTTTGCACCAAGTAGAGATACTACTTGTGCTTCCGAATACCCTCCAAACCAGTTTTGCCATGAGTGTCCACCATATCTACCTATGGATTGAGTAAGATCCTTCAAGTAAGTTGTCATTGGTGCAAGCAATAAAAATTGCTCTCTAAATATGTATGATTTATTAGTGTGGAGAAAATAAGCTTTATACGATCTTGTGATGTGGAAGAAATAAAAGCGACGGACTTCATAATAAAGGTCCATATCACAAGTGGCAATATAAAGTGACGTTCTTTTGCATTAAGATTTCGTGCATCCAACCATGAAAGCGCATGACAACCTCTGCTTCCCTCTGCGAAGGGCCTATCTTTTACTTTTGTCTTATTCCTTATGCAAGAGTCATGGTGATCTTCACCTTTCCTTTTTACATTTTATCCTTTGGCAAGCACATTGTGTTGGAAAGATCCTGATATATATATATATATATATATATATATATATATATATATATATATATATATATATATATATATCCAATTGGATGTAAGTTAACATGAATTATTATTGTTGACATTACCCTTTAGGTAAAAGGTTGGGAGGCAACACTATAAGCCCCTATCTTTCTCTGTGTCCGATTAAAACTCCATACCCATAAGTATTGCGTGAGTGTTAGCAATTGTGAAAGACTAAATGATAGTTGAGTATGTGGACTTGCTGAAAAGCTCTTATATTGACTCTTTCCGATGTTATGATAAATTGCAATTGCTTCAATGACCGAGATTATAGTTTGTTAGTTCTCAATGAAGTTTCTGATTCATACTTTACATTGTGAATAGATTATTACTTGAGCATAAGAAATCATATGACAATATATATATATATATATATATATATATATATATATATATATATATATATATATATATATGTTGCTGTTATAAGAATGATCATGGTGCCCTCATGTCCGTATTTTATTTTATCGACACCTCTATCTCTAAACATGTGGACATATTTATCGTTAATGGCTTCCGCTTGAGGACAAGCGAGGTCTAAGCTTGGGGGAGTTGATACGTCCATTTTGCATCATGCTTTTATATTGATATTTATTGCATTATGGGCTGTTATTACACGTTATGCCACAATACTTATGCCTATTCTATCTTATTTTACAAGGTTTACATGAAGAGGGAGAATGCCGGCAGCTGTAATTCTGGGCTGGAAAAGGAGCAAATATTAGAGACCTATTCTGCACAACTCCAAAAGTCCTGAAACTTCACGGAAGTCATTTTTGGAATTTATAAAAAATATTGAGCGAAGAAAATACCAGAGGGGGCCCACACCCTGGCCACGAGGGTGGGGGCGCGCCCTACCCCCTGGGTGCGCCCCCCTGCCTCATGGGCCCCCTGGCAGGCCTCCGGTGCCCATCTTTGGCTATATGGTGTCTTCTACCCTGGAAAAAATCATAAGAAAGCTTTCGGGAAGAAACTCCGCTGCCACGAGGCGGAACCTTGGCGAACCAATCTAGGGCTCCGGTAGAGCTGTTCTGCCGGGGAAACTTCCCTCCGGGAGGGGGAAATCATCGCCATCGTCATCACCAACGATCCTCTCATCGGGAGGGGGTCAATCTCCATCAACATCTTCACTAGCACCATCTCCTCTCAAACCCTAGTTCATCTCTTGTATCCAATCTTTGTCCCAAAGCCTCAGATTGGTACCTGTGGGTTGGTAGTAGTGTTGATTACTCCTTGTACTTGATGCTAGTTGGTTTATTTGGTGGAAGATCATATGTTTAGATCCATTATGCATATTAATACCCCTCTAATTATGAACATGAATATGATTTGTGAGTAGTTACGTTTGTTCCTGAGGACATGGGAGAAGTCTTGGTATTAGTAGTCATGTGAATTTGGTATTCGTTCGATATTTTGATGAGATGTATGTTGTCTTTCCTCTAGTGGTGTTATGTGAACGTCGACTACATGACACTTCATCATTGTTTGGGCCTAGAGGAAGGCATTGGGAAGTAATAAGTAGATGATGGGTTTCTAGGGTGACAGAATCTTAAACCCTAGTTTATGAGTTGCTTGATAAGGGGCTGATTTGGATCCATATGTTTCATGCTATGGTTAGGTTTACCTTAATACTTCTTTTGTAGTTCCGGACGCTTGCAATAGGGTTTAATCATAAGTGGGATGATTGTCCAAGAAAGGACAGAACCCAAGCACCGGTCCACCCACATACCAAATTATCAAAGTAACGAATGCGAATCATATGAGCGTGATAAAAACTAGCTTGACGATAATTCCCATGTGTACTCGGGAGCACTTTTCTCTATATAAGAGTTTGTTCAGGCTTGTCTTTTGCTACAAAAAGGATTGGGCCATCTTGCTGCACCCTATTTACTTTCATTACTTGTTACTTGTTGCCAATTACCTTATCACAAAACTATCTGTTACCGATAATTTCAGTGCTTGCAGAGAATACCTTATCATTTCCTTCTGCTCCTCATTGGGTTCGACACTCTTACTTATCGAAAGGACTACGATAGATCCCCTATACTTGTGGGTCATCAAGACTCTTTTCTGGCGCCGTTGCCGGGGAGTGAAGCGCCTTTGGTAGGTGGAATTTGGTACGGAAAATTTTATATAGTGTGCTGAAATTTACTGTCACTTGTTACTATGGAAAACAATCCTTTGAGGGGTTTGTTCGGGGTATCTTCACCCCGTCCGGAACCACAATTAGCTACCCCTCAACCTACTGAACCTACTAAAAATGTTTACTTTGAAATTCCTTCGGGTATGATAGAGAAACTGCTAGCTAATCCTTTTGCAGGAGATGGAACATTGCATCCCGATTTACACTTAATCTATGTGGATGAAGTTTGTGGATTATTTAAGCTTGCAGGTATGCCCGAGGATGTCATCAAGATGAAGGTTTTCCCTTTATCTTTGAAGGGAGATGCATTGACATGGTTTAGGCTATGTGATGATATGGGATCATGGAACTACAAACGATTGAAATTGGAATTTCATCAGAAGTTTTATCCTATGCATCTTCTTCATCGTGATCGTAATTATATATATAATTTATGGCCTCGCGAAGGAGAAAGCATCGCTCAAGCTTGGAGAAAGCATTGCTGAAACACGGACGTGATGCCTATATTCATGATCATTGCCTTAGATATCATCATAACTATGCTCTTTTCTATCAATTGCTCGGCAGTAATTTGTTCACCCACGGTAATATATGCTATCTTGAGAGAAGCCACTAGTGAAACCTATGGCCCCCGGGTCTACTTTACATCATATAAGTTTCCGATCTATAATTATAGTTTACTGTTTATTTTGCAATCTTTACTCTTCAATCTATACAACAAAAATACCAAAAATATTTATGTTATTATCTTTATCAGATCTCACTTTTGCAAGTGGCCGTGAAGGGATGAAAACCCCTTTATCGCGTTGGTTGCAAGGTTCTTGATTGTTTGTGCAGGTACTAGGCGATTTGCATGCAGTCTCCTACTAGATTGATACCTTGGTTCTCAAAAACTGAGGGAAATACTTACGCTACTTTGCTGCATCACCCTTTCCTCTTCAAGGGAAAACCAACGCATGCTCAAGAGGTAGCACACTGCATACGGTTGTCGGGTTGTGTTCTCCAACTTAGTCTTCCCGCACTCCAGCGAAGGCTTCCCACGCTCCATAGGGGTGAATTGTAAAATCCCCTAGCCAGCTGCTAGCTATAAATAACCACTGCAATGGCCGGCACCGGCGACTCGCTACTGATCCACTTGCTAGCTAGTTACCCACATATACCGGCATGCCTCCATCGGCCAACAACAGGATGGAGTTGCGCAATAGGAACAGGCGCCGGAGATCATAGTTTAGGTTAATTAATTATACCTCTAGAGCGGGATGCGCACGCGGCAATTATACGGCTCTGGAGGTATAATTAATTAACCTAATCTATGATCTCCATCGCCCGTTCCCTGTGTCCGGCCGAGATCAAATAATTAAAGCTTCCCTAATGTGATCGAGCGCCGGAACCAACCGCTGGCAAAGCGCGCGTGAAGGGACGCGAGAGCAGAGCGCGCGCAGGGACGCCAAAGCAAAGTGCGCTGCGGCCGCCTCAATGGCAAGTAAAGCCCACGGCTGGACGCGAGCAGAGCGGCCACCTCAACAACAAGCAGAGCGCGTGGGGGGTGAGCAGAGCACACCATGGCCGCCTCAACGATGAGCAACCACACATGCATATTGCAATTCTGGTCAACCTTCTAACACACCATGGGAGGCGCGACGGCCCATCCATCAGACACGATGGGGATATCTGGACCGTGTGTGATAGTGGGCAGACTCGTACACATACAAGAATGCAGGCCCATGTACGCCATCCGGGAACCGTTTTGGGCTTCAAGCCGAGAACCATAATAAATTTTAAGCTTGTTTCTCGTCACATTCCATATTACCAATAAGTACTTGCAAATATGTTCACACTAATAAACCTAAACGTGTTCCCACTTAGCACAGGGCTATAAAAACTACCCACTCAAAAATTACTTTGATCCTCTCCTCATCACCAAATAATAGGTCTTTCCTATCAAGTCGTTCCTCCATGACCTGTAGGAGGAGTGCCGGGTCGACATATATCCAGGGTGCAAATACAAAGGCCGCGGAAGCACTAGAGAGGGCCCGCCATTATGCGGCAGCCGCAACAGAGATGTCCTAGCGCGCCGCGGAGCCCTCAACAAGATCTCACCGGCAGGCGAGGGCTCTCACAAATGCACTCGCCCCGTCGTTGAACGCGATGAGTTGGTGGTGCTGAAGTCCTTGGCCAGCGACAACGATAGTTTCCCTGTCCTAATTAAGCAGCAGGAGCTGGTTGACGGCTTGGTGAAGATGCTCAAGATTAGTGATGCCTCGGTTGAGAAGGCGACCGGCCTTGTCGTGCGACTCATGGGTGACAATGCACAGCTCCATAAGGAGCTCGCCAAGAAGTAGGAGGAGGCCGCCGGCTGGAAGAAGCTGCATGCGCAGAGTAGTGCCTCGGGGATGAAGTTGAAAGCCGTCATCGAGGAACTTATGGATGACTTGTGGAAGCTCCACATCGAGCGCAAGCTGCAGGTGAAGGCATCCGTTGCTACTATCAAGCAAAGTCATGAGGATTTGAAGAAGGAGCTGGAGGAACTCCTCGCCAGACGATCCATTGAGGAGTAGAGACGGTAGCGACCTAGATCATTTGTCTATGATTTCCTTCTTCTCTTGCCCCTCTGTCTTTCGGGTATTGCCGCATGTGGCATTTTAAATTATCCAGAATATGTAAGATAATTATTATCCGCGCCATTGTAAATTTGTCATCGTATTATCCATTGCCATTGTAATTTGTCGTCGTATTATCCATTGCCGTATGTGGCATTTTAAATTATCCGGAATACGAGTTGAAAACAGGCTAAAATCACGTTCTTAGCGAGACACGGACAAAGCAAATGCTAACGTTGACCGGGGCCATGGGATCACAAGAAAACACCCTCCGTCCATGTGCTTTAACTGCGTGTTAAACAATGGCTTGGCTGCCATTAATGGAGAAGTTGTGAGCGAGGCGGGCGGCTGGTGGATGGACGTCAAAGAGCTCGCTTATCGGTGAGCATCACTATAAGAAATATGTCAACTTGTGACCTTCTGTCAGTGACCCTGGAAGAAATGGTCGTAAATCTATGACCATTTCAGACCAACAGGTCATAAGCTGTTCGGGGGGCTCCAAACCCTAAACCATAACGACCATTTTGGTCAGAAAGGTCGTAATTTTCTTACATGAAATGGTCATAAAGCAGACAACACTGGTTCGCTACCTTATTTCTAGCTGATCACGACCATCTGGTCATAACCTTGTAAATTGTGGTGCATTGCTATGACTAGGCGCCACCTCAGCAGTTTTGCCTATGTGTCATGTCCATGTGTCAATTTTTGCCCCAGGTTGTGAAGCAGCCTACATTTCCGTCATTCCAAAAATTCACCAAAAAAGTCATAAATTCTTTGGATCATATATTCCTCAGATATGTCAAAACCCTTCCTTCCCTAGTTCAAAAATAATTCAACAATATTCATTATCCTATTCTGTTCAGAAAAGCACTTTGTGAAGGAAGTGCTATTTGTATTTTTGGATATCCCTCAAAAAAATTGGGAACTCTTTCCTATCCAAATCGATACCTCATGAAAACATTCAGCTCCATTTTCCTAGAAAAACTTCCTCGGCAAATGTCCAAAGTTTCTGTTCAACTATAAGCTTTGTAAAGGACTTCCTCGCTAGGAATATCCTAATGAGTTAAATTTTTGCCATATCTTCTATATGCCAAAATAATATCTCTACACAAAATTTGAGCCATGTCTAACAATCCAGGTGAGCATCGATCCAATCTTTGTTTCTAGTAATATTTTCAGTTTGTGAAGCAACTAAATTATATGTTGCTTTATAATTGCTGAAAATTTACCAGGAGAAGACCTTGACCATAGAACCTCCCTCCACCAAATTTTAGCTCATGTAACTTATCCAATTTCCCTCAATATTTTTCCCAATTTTCTGTTCAATGGAGAGCATTGTGAAGCAAGTACCATTTTATTTATCAAAATGGTATGAAATTTTTACAATGCCCTCGTATTCACAAATTATCATCCTCCTCCAAATTTCAGCTCGATCCAATCATCTATGTGAGCCCAGCTTCAATTTCTATTTCCTGTCCAGATTGGCACATTGCAAAGCAAGTGCTATCTATGCCCCTCCTATTGCCCTCAAACTTTTTGAGCAGTCTTACATATCCAAATAATTGCCACATGCCAATATTCAGCTCCATTTTCCTAGTAAATCTTCCGCCGAAAATTTCCAAAGTTTCTATCCAAAGAGAAGCATTGTGAAGGAAGTAGTAGCTAGGATTATCCAAATGATCTGATATTTTTCCAAATCTTCCGTATGCTCAAAGCATCACTCTCCACAAAATTTGAGTTCTATCCAGCAATCCATGTGAGCTCATCATCCAATCTTTTATTCTGGTCATATTTTCAGTTTGTGAAGCAACTATATTTTATATTGCTTAATTATTGCTAAAAATTTACCAGGGGATGTTCCTACCTATATAACTTACCTCCACCAAATTTGAGCTAATTTCATTTAGCCAATTCCTCTCAATAATTTTCCAAAGTTTCTGTCCAGAGAAGAGCATTGTGAAGGAAGTGCCACTTTGGCATGTCCAAATGGTATCAAATTTTTACAGTGCTTTCCTATACCAAAATGACCATCCTCCCCCAAATTTCATCTCAATCCATTCATTCATTTGATCCCAGCTTCAACATCCACATTTCTGCCCAGTGTGGTACTTTGCAAAGCAAGTGCCACCTAGGCTCCTCCATTTGAGCTGAAAATTTGCCAAGACAGTCTCCTTAGTAGATGATCATCCTCAGCCAAAACTCAGGCCCATTGGCCATGTGCATTTCCCCCACCGCTAATCAAACACTTCGCTGCTAATTAATGTTTGAGCTTAGTTCAGTCTCCTCGTGAGAATCTTTTGTTATATTCTTCTTCCTAACACCTACCTAGGGAGTGTCCAACCCACCAGACATGCCTAGGCCGCCCATAACGCGTGGTAACTCCACGGTCACACGGTGACCACGCGGCTCGCATGCTAGTTTACGCGCTCTGGAGTTGGGGCCCTCGGCCCTCGGCCACCGTCCAAACCTAGACGTCTCGCCACCGCATCATGTATTTATGATTAAATAGATACTTATGTACATAGAAATGATTTTTGGAAAAAAATAAAAAGCAAATTATAAGGCATCTGCAGTTCAAATTTGACCCGCTTCCAACTGAATCAGCGGAAATTTGCCTTTTTCACAAGAGGTGGATCAAAGCTTTTGACACCCAAATTTTTTGTTAGTTGTACATTAAATATGGCCTAATATTTTATAAAAATGATTTGGTCCAATTTTGCAACAAATATATGGTAGGCCCTTCACAAAAAAACTCATTTTGGGCACTCAAAAAAGGAAAATGTTTTTTTCATGAAAAGAAAATGAAAACTTCCTTAGGAAACATTGTTTGTCATTCCAATATGCACCCTTGTGCACAATATGAGATCATATGAACAAACTATGCCATGAATGTGGCCATAAGATTGATCATTTTGGCTTCAAAGCCATGAATCTTCACACATGATAGCTCATTTTTTAGAACACTTTTTTAAATAATTGTCGTATTACAATTTTATTATTTTTTCTGGTAACTTGGTCACATATGATGACACAATGCGAATGTTTTCTAATCTTTTTGTTTTTTTTCGAATTTTTCATGACATTTCAAAATGCGGTCAAAACGGCGGGCATGACCGTTCGTAGCTAGCGGTTGAATATTCCAAAACTTTTGGTGTTTATATTATTAAATAGATACTTATGTATCTAGAAATGATTTTTGGAAAAAATAAAGAGCAAACTATAAGGCAGCTGTAGTTCAAATTTGACCCACTTCGAGCTGAATCAGCGGAAATTTGTCTTTTTCACCAGAGGTGGATAAAAGCTTTTGACACCCAACAATTTGGTCAATTGTACATTAAATATGGCCTAATATTTTAGAAAAATGATTTGGCCCAATTTTGCAACAAATATATGGGAGGTCCTTTAAAAAAACCTATTGGCACTCGAAAAATGGAAAATGATTGTTTTCATGAAAACAAAATGAAAATTTCCTTAGGCAGCATAGATTTTCATTCCAATATGCACCCTTGTGCACAATTTGAGTTCATTTGAACAAACTATGCCATGAATGTGGCCATAAGATTTATCATTTGGCTTATAAGCCATGAATCTTCACACATGACAGCTCGTTTTTTAGAACACTTTTTCAAAATTATTGTCGTATTACAAGTTTATTATTTTTCCTGGTAACTTGGTCACATATAATGACACAAGGCGAAGGTTTTCTAATTTTTTGATTTTTTTTGAATTTTTCATTCTCATTTCAAAATGCGGTCAAAACGACGGGTATGACCGTTCCTAGCTAGTGGTTGAATCTTCCAAAACTTTTGGTGTTTCCATGATTAAATAGATACTTATGTACCTAGAAATGATTTTTGGAAAAAATAAAGAGCAAACTATAAGGCAGCTATAGTTCAAATTTGACTCGCTTCCAACTGAATCGGTGGAAATTTGTCTTTTTCACGAGAAGTGGATAAAAGCTTTTGAAACCCAACCATTTGGTCAATTGTACATTGAATATGGCCTCATATTTTAGAAAAATTATTTGGTCTAATTTTGCAACAAATATATGGTAGGTCCTTCACAAAAAAAACATTTTGGGCACTGAAAAAATGGAAAATGATTTTATCATGAAAAGAAAATGTAAACTTCCTTAGGCAACATTGTTTGTCATTCCAATATGCACCCCTATGCACAATATGAGATCATTTGAACAAACTATGCCATGAATGTGGCCATAAGATTGCTCATTTGGCTTGAAAGCCAGGAATCTTCACACATAACACTCATTTTTTACAACACTTTTTTAAAATAATTGTCGTATCACAAGTTTATTATTTTTCCTTGTAACTTGGTCACATATAATGACACTATGTGAAGATTTTCTAATTTTTTAATTTTTTTTGAATTTTTCATGCCCATTTCAAAATGCGGTCAAAACGGCGGGCATGACTGTTCCTAGCTAGTGGTTGAATCTTCCAAAACTTTTGGTGTTTCTATGAGTGAATAGATACTTATGTCCCTATAAATGGTTTTTGGAAAAAATAAAGAGCAAACTATAAGGCAGCTATAGTTCAAATTTGACCCGCTTCCACCTGAATCGGTGGAATTTGTCTTTTTCATGAGAGGTGGATAAAAGTTTTTGTCACCCAACCATTTGGTCAATTGTACATTAAATATACCCTAGTATTTTATAAAAATGATTTGGGTCAATTTTGCAACAAATATATGGTAGGTCCTTAAAAAAACTCATTTTGGGCACACAAAAATGGAAAATGAGTTTTTATGAAAAGAAAATGAAAACTTCCTTAGGCAACATTGTTTGTTATTCCAATATGCACTCTTGTGCACAATACGAGATCATTTGAATAAACTATGCCATGAATGTGGCCATAAGATTGATCATTTGGCTTGAAACCCATGAATCTTCACACGTGACAGCTCATTTTTTAGAACACTTTTTAAAATAATTGTCGTATTACAAGTTTATTATTTTTCTTGGTAACTTGGTTACATATAGTGACACAATGCGAAGGTTTTCTAATTTTTTTGATTTTTTTTGAATTTTTCATGCCCATTTCAAAATGCGATCAAAAAGGCGGGCATGACCGTTCCCAGCTAGTGGTTGAATCTTCCACAACTTTTGGCGTTTATATGATTAAATAGATACTTATGTATCTCAAAATGATTTTTGGAAAAAATAAAGAGCAAACTATAAGGCAGCTGGAGTTCAAATTTGACCCGCTTCCACCTGAATCGGTGGAAATTTGTCTTTTTCACGAGAGGTGGATAAAAACTTTTGACACCCAACCATTTGGTCAATTTTACATTAAATATGCCCTAATATTTTAGAAAAGTGATTTGGTCCAATTTTACAACAAATATATGGTAGGTCCTTCACAAAAAAAATCCATTTTGGGCTCTCGAAAAGTGGAACATTATTTCTATGTGCAATGCAAATAAAGACCACAAAATCATCATTGTTTGAAATCCTAAGATACACATGTGTAGACAATATTGGGTAATTTAAATATACAACATGAGGCTAATTTGATGAGTGCTTACCCGAAATAAGAGGGTAAAAAATATAAAAGAAATAAAAGAAAAAACACATTTACATAAGCTAGAATATGATTGGTGGAATCATCTGTGACACGGATCGATGACATGGAAGACATCTTACCATCCATTGCTAGCAATCCCACGTCCAACCATCCATCTAAAGAAAAGGAGAAAAAAAAAACCACCGCACGAAACCCTACCCAGCCACTCCTCCTCTCCTTCCTTCCTTCTGCCCGCCGCCTCCCTCTCTCTCCCCGATCCAGAACGACCCCCTCATCCAAACCCTAGCTTACCATCGCCGGCGGCGGCGCCCGGCCTCCTTCCCTCGCGCTGCACCCGAACCTCCCTACTTCCCTCGCGTTGTACCCGAACTTCCCTCGCGCTGCACCAGAACCTCCTTCCCTCCGGCGGAGTCAGAGACAGCCGGGCGAGGTGGTGGAGGAGGAGTAGTAGTGCCGCATCTGCCGGCACCCCGCCGACGCGGACCGCCCGCTGCGCCACCCCTGCGGCTGCAACGGCAGCATGTGCTTCGCCTACGACCACTACTCGATCCGCTGGCTCAAAGCCCGTCGCAAATCCTTGTGTGAGGTACGTATCACCATCTCCATCTCCTCCCCGCCGACTAGAGTCTCCACCCTCCCCCGGGAGACCAGGCAACAAATTTTGTCTGTCCCCTCGTCGCCTGTCCCTGACTCCGGCGGATCCGTCCGCCGTCGTGCTCGCACTTAGTCCATGTTCCACTTCGATTCCGCCACAAAATCTTCACACGATGATGTGATTTTCTTGGGGGCGTCTGAACATTTCACACTAACATTTTCTAGGTTGTGCAGTGTCTGATGATGTGCTCCATTTGAGTACTCAGGTGTGCAGGCACTAGATCTCCAGCCCCGGCATCGCACTCCAGGCGGACCGTGCCTTCCGCGCAAACTACGGGGCACGTCTGCGCCGCTGCCAGTTCGCCGTGCTGCACGTCCTTCGGTTTTCCTTGTGGGTATGCCTCTTCTTCTTAGCATTATCGTTTCTATATGCTATGGTGATGTGATCCTCCTACATTTTCCCCATACTACTAAAGCTCCAATTAGTTAGTGTGTTTGTGTTTTGTACTACTCTATCCGTTCCTAAATATAATATATTTTGGACATCTTAATATGGACAAATAGACAGACTGGCGTGAATGAACAAACACATAAAACGTGTCTATGTCCATCTGATTCAAAAAACAGTTAAAAAATCTTATATTTGTGAATAGAGGGAGTAGCATTTAGCACATCTTGTTGACATGGCTCACCACATTGCTTTAACGCCCCAGGTTGGATAGATAGTGAAAAGTCATGGATGTCCATATTGAAGAAATTTGTATGAGTTGCTCTACTAGTAATGGATGATTGTGGTCTGATGTGCAGGTTAGGATTATTTTGCGATCCATGTTATGGTCTGATGTGCTTTACTATATATGAATGAATAACCTGGGAGCATCCAATCTTATTAGATTCACTATTATTGCACAAGTAAATTGATTGAGTGGTAGAGATATCATGTTGTACTGTCTACCCAACTGTACTGCTGTATACCATGATAGAATTAGCTGCAACTTGATTGTGGATTTAATTTGTCACCCCAACTGCATGTTGTGATGTCTGCCCTGTCGCATATATCATAAGAATGTTGCATCTACTTTGTTTGACATTTGTAACCTCATATTCAGTTATTCACCTATCACTTTCCGGATTAGTTTTTTGAACCTTCTGTTTGCTGCAAACAATTGCTTAGGATGAATATTGTTCTTCTATCTAGTTCATATGCATGATCATTTGTTTTGTGAAGGCAGGCTTTTATTCTTTCGAGTCAACCATGCATAAATTACCTGACACTATTCTATGACGTGTTTGGTGCTCCTCTTTTCAGGTACGAGATGGCTCTCACCAGAATTGGTCTTGCCACCCTCGCCCTCATGGGGCAGAACCTTGCCCTCAACATTGCAGAGAATGGCTTCCCCGTCTCTGTCTACAATAGGATGACCTCCAAGGTCGATGAGACTGTTCAACGCGCCAAGTTAGAAAGGCTTCCCCATCTCTGTCTACAACATTTTTGAAAGTGTGAATCGTGCTGCTAATTTCCTAATATGACTTGGATACACAGGGGATAAAATCCAGTGATAAATGGGGATACCCTATATTTTTTGCTTACTATTTGGAGGTGTCTGCTGATTATTTGAGGATGCTTTATATATGTCCCTAGATGTCCTTATGCAATACCTGATATGATAACATGACCTAAATTAGGACTATTACTTGCTCATCGGCCACACCAGTGCATTTTGTTTTTGAATGTCCTGTACTTGTTGTTGCATGATAGATACATATATGTGTCATCAATTGGTCATTGGATATTGCTGGAAACTAGCTATGTCACATCCATTTCTAGGTTGTCTAGTTTGTTATGTCACATCAATTGTATGCTTTTTCTGAGATTGTGTTAGCTGTGTAGCTTGTAGTTATCAATTGCAAATGGGCTTATATATTGCATTTTATGAGATTGTACTTTAGCTACGCGGCGTCCGGCACCGTGACCTCAAGCTACACAACTTGCTCATGGGTGGATGGGCTGGTATCCTCTGATGCATGGATGGATGGTTTGAACCCAGCAAGAGGAAGTCTTCTCTTCTCTTTATCAACTAAGCGTACTTTCTCCTCTAATGGATGGATGGGAGTCCATCAATTTAGGTGTTAGTATGTTGTTGATGCTCATGTCGATGCCCTGCTTTTTTTCTTGTCATGTGCTGAAATTAAGTGGCAGTATCAGATGCAAATCAATTAGTGTTGTTAATACTGGTAGGCTAGCTACAAGCTAGAGGGAGAGCAGGGGATTGAAACCTGTCAACAGAACTACTGATGTAATATGCAAAGAACAAATTGAAACCATGTTCTTCAAAATTAAAGGGTTGATTGATATCGGTCCTTCTTTTGACAGATATAATATGTATCCTGGATTATTATTTTCTTCTCTAGCAAATTGTAGACATGAATCACTAGTTGACCTATTGATTCGTACACCTATATATGTTCTATTACATTTTTTGAACTTGATGCAAATTCTATGGTATGTGAGGTCCTTTTGTTGCTGCAAGCATTGACACAATATGTTGTGCACAGGGATCTCCGCATCTGAGTCCTAGCCGTCCTCCGCAGCCAGGAGCTAGGCCAAGGGAGCAAGCAGCGCCGCTGGTTCCTTCGAGGATGCGTGTTATTGGTCGAGTCTTGTGGAGAAGCAAGGTGAACCGGGCATCATGTCACTTGTGCCGTTGTCGTAAGAGCAGAACGCCACTCTCACTTGATGTGCATGCATTAATGCAACAAAGCATTCTTACATGGTGATTGTTAGCGATCCACAACAGTTATCTCGCATAATAGTGTCATTCTCTTAGTAGTTAACAAATGCATCTTGTCCAACTGAGTAAACTAGGCCCAACTTGTACAATAAACTGAACTAAATGTTGTCGCATTCTGTACATGTTACTTTCTATTTGGTGTATGATAACTAGCGAAGCTACACGGGCATTTGCGCAGCTAGGTTGTCATTTGCCATTTGTTCACCCTCAATACATGAACTAAATTAAATATCCAAATTTTCCTCCACTTTCTTCCATATCATTAATGCCGAAAGGACTCCCCCGTGTCGAGAAAACAGTTCATCTTCGGCTACATGAATTGGCTATTTAAAAAATGAAGCATGATAAGTATTTTCACATGTGATGACGAATGATAGAGATATTTTCCTGGCACGTTAAATTGTTTAGTTTCTTCCTAATATAACATGTAGGCTTTTATATTGCATTTCACGCTATCATCTGTGTTTATCTTCTTCTTTTTTGAATAGTTTGGATTGCTTAACACATGTGTCATGTGGTCTGTATTTACCTTCTTAATAAGAATTTTAGTACGTACATTCATAGGAAAAATCTAGTGAAAATATTAATGACGTCTAAGTTATTTTGTGCGCTTCATCTATCTACCTCTTTGTAATGACTAATACAACTATTTTTACTTGTACAGTGGCATAACATGTTTACTTTAGTTGTCTATGTCGCATTTCATTTCAGACATTTCAATTGTTGGTTACTTGGTGTACATTCATTGTGGAAACATTTTTATATTCTTATGGCCATAACGTGTTGTCTTTATCTTGTCCCTATTGTTTAATAACTTGTTTAGTTTAGCACACTGGCATCTTTTGTTTTTGCTTTCGATCTTTACCTTTACAACGACCACACATCATCTTATGTCCTTTGTAAAATTCGCTCGCACACACGGCACAACAGCTTTTTCAAGCAATCATGGCTTACATGCATGTAATATTATATTCTTTCCCAGTCCAACAAATCTCCGCATGTGAACACTATGCGAGTGACAGCTAGTACATGCCCACATCTGGTTGAAATGGTGATAAGTAGGTAACTTCTTAATTTATTCCTTAAATCTAAGTTCTAATGTCTATGCAAGTTTTTTTTTTGCAACTTCCAAACGTACACAACATGCATGCGATTCCACATGGTAAATTTGTACCTGTCCTTCTCATGGACGTCACTTTTTCTTTCCAGGGACATGTACGTGACAAACTTTGTATGTGCAACACAACATAACACGTACACATTATTTGTATGTAATGTTATATCTTTAAATCTCAGCCGTTTAAATATCAAAATTAATGGTTAAGATAATTTAATCTGTGTGGATGAACGTGATGGCTTATTTGACTCTTGTTTTAATTATATAATAGATGATATCTATGGAAATTCTACTTTGTAAAGAATAAATAATGTGTTATGGATCGCAACCTAATTTTTGTTGACATGAATTTCTTATGCCCCTTATTTTGACTTAGTTTCACCCATGTTGCTTTTCGAAACATGAGACTGATGAGTTTTCCTTGTAGGCAACATTGATTTAGGATTGATTTAAGATTTTTGTGAGTATGCCTAGGTTATGTGAATATGCATCACAAACATATAGTGTTCTGACATAATTGGTCTCTAAAACATCTATATTATTTGAAGTTGTTTGAATCTGTTGCTTTATCATACATTCGGTCAATAAATCTGCATTTCCGTGAAATTTCGTTAAATATATACTTTCCCGATAGTTTGTACACTAAGCCTGGAGGTTTGAATATCTACTCCAGGAATGAAAAGGCTACTCTAATGCCTTTGTGTTCACCCTTTGACAGGAGCTCCTGGCCTAGGAAATTTCAAGTTTGAAGCGGCGCATAGCCCTACGCAGCAAAGATTTGTTCTGTTTGACTGTAATAGACTGTAAAGATTATAGTATTGTAATAGTAGGCATGTCTGGGTTGTAATAGCTATGTACAGATTGTAATAGACTAATTTAGAGTTATTTGATGAACTACATTTGGTCTGTTCTATTTCAAATATTGATTATTTATGTGATTTGAAGACGTTTGAAATGGAAACATGATTAGTGGGACCCATTTTCAAAAATAATCAAAACAATTTTCACATTTCTGACATGTGGGACCAATATAGGACATTATGACAAGTGGGACCCATCTGACTTGTGGGACCAGCTTGAAAAATATAATGGCTGAAACACTTTAAAAAGGCCAGGGCCTAGAACTAAAAAGGCCGAATTGTTGGGACAGGCCTAGGTAGCGAACAAAAATCAGCAGCAAATAATACATTAAATGGGCTGAATTACTGGGCTCAGCCCATATAGACTCCGAATTGGACTGGGCTAATTTTGATCAG
This sequence comes from Aegilops tauschii subsp. strangulata, assembly GCF_002575655.3. Lineage (NCBI taxonomy): Eukaryota > Viridiplantae > Streptophyta > Magnoliopsida > Poales > Poaceae > Aegilops > Aegilops tauschii. Next base: position 525,367,404 of record NC_053039.3, read on the forward strand.
CGACCTTTTCATTTGGTCGCAATTTTGCCACGTTAGCTTGCCACGTCGGATCCGACGTGGCCTGGGCAGACAACCAGCGACTAAAACAAAAGGTCGTTGAACCAACGACCTTTTGCTTTGGTCGTTGCCTTCTACGAGCATATCATAGAGAAGGCCGTTAATTTTCATTAAAGATGGACAGCTTTTGACCAATAGTTTTTGTCATAAAAAGGTCGCAAATGAAAAACATTGACCATTCAGCGACCAATAGTGATGGTCGCAAGTCGACATATTTCTTGTAGTGCATGCGTGACAGAATGGTCTCACGTGTCATGTCGAGCATGCGTGACGGCTAGGTCACACGCGTCCCGTCGAGCTTGCACAGTGGGCAGGTTGCACGCGTCCACCTGAGTCTACGCGGCGGACTGCTCGCACGCGTCCCGTCGAGCCTGCATAGTAGACTTCTTGCACTCATCTCGTCTTATCAAACAGTTGCACGCATGCCACCCACTATGGTTAAATTTTGGCACAAAATACAAAGATGACAAATAAACCAAGACCGAGGTAGTACTCTCCAATAAAAAGAAGGACACATGGCTGCACTTAAATGGTTACAATAACACCCACGGTTCAAAAAATACAACCGTTTGCCATAGTTGCCTGTTAGCTATTTGTTCTAAAAGGCCTACTTTGGCTATTAATGTGTGCGCCTTGTCTCAAATTGGATATATTTTTTACCACGACATATATGTGCCATGTCATTAAACCATGCCAACTTTCATTATTTTTGGGTTAGTTTTGGATTTACGGGGATTTAAAAACCAAGATCCTCAATGTTTGAGGCCGAGTCAGGACGTCTAGACATTTGTAATTCATTCCCATTCCTTGAATGGGACCTAAGCATGCACCCAAGGACACATGTATGACTTTTCAAGGGACGAAAAACGTCCTCCGGGGGAGCTCTTACAGGTGTCTCCGGAGGCCTCCCCAGCCGCCACACCACAGGCCACCCCAGCCGACCATCTCCTCTGCCGCCGCCGCCGAAGGAGGTCGTCGGTGCTGACGGCGGCAGCTGGATGCATCTGTTCGGCTCTCCTCTCCCTTCATCTCCAAGGTTGGCCAACCTTCATTTGCCATCATATCTGATCCATGACATGCGCCACATCGCTCTGGCTCGGTGCTGCTCCAGGTTGCAGCTCCGGAGTGGTTCCATGGCTTCTCGAGGATCCTGTTCGTGGATGCTAGGGCAACCCCGGGCGGTAGTGGTCGCGTCTGGCTCCAGCCGGCTCTACTGGATCTGGGCCATGGCAGGCAATGCGAGGCGCGCCAACAGCTGGCGGGGATCCTACTGGCTGGCGGCGGCCTGGCCTTCTCTCGCCGGTGTCGGTGTCAAAACCGGCCGATCTCGAGTAGGGGGTCCCGAACTGTGCGTCTAAGGATCGAAGGTAACAGGAGACGGGGGACATGATGTTTACCCAGGTTCGGGCCCTCTTAATGGAGGTAATACCCTACTTCCTGCTTGATTGACTTTGATGAGTATAGGGGTTACAAGAGTTGATCTACCTCGAGATCATAATGGCTAAACCCTAGGTGTCTAGCCTATGTGATTTGTGATAGCCTCTACGGACTAACCCTTCCGGTTTATATAGAAACCGGAGGAACCTAGGGTTGTACAGAGTCGGTTTACAGAGAAAGGAAACTACACATCCGGACGCCAGGCTTGCCATCCACGCAAAGGAGAGTCCCATACGGACACGGGGGAAGGCCTTCTACCTTGTACCTTCACGGCCCATCAGTCTGGCCCATATCGCATAGCACGGACACCCAAGGACCCCAGAATCCAGGACTCCCTCAGTAGCCCCCAAACTTGCCTTCAATGACGACATAGTATCCGGCTTATGTCTTCGGCTTTGCAAGGCGGGTTCTTTATTACACTTCAGATTGACAACAACCTGGCTCTAGCCTCGATGTGCTACCTTTATGATTCCTCCTGTGGTCGCCTCGATTCCCGCACGCAATGTTGGCCGAGTTGTATAAGGGCGAAAAAGAAGATTTTCTTCGGTTAAACTGCCGGGAGGGCTATTCCATGAACATTCATGTTGAATGGGTAAGATTCCGATCATCTACGCTTATTTTATTGCGTTTACAGACACTAATCCAATTTGCCCTTTGTCGCTTTCAACTGTCATGGAGGAAGATGACCGAGGACGTCCACTGTCCCACTCCCCAGCCAGAGGATCACAATCATGAGGAAAACCCTGGCTTTTGCGAGGATCCGGACATATATATAGAGTTTGATGATGGGGTATTGTGACGCCCGAATAATTAAGCCATAGTAACCCTCTGCTAATGATGCCACGTCACCTCGATTACTGTTGCCAATCTCGCGTTAGTTCGAAACCGATTCGAATTCAAATTCAAAATCAAGCAAACAATAAAAGATTTCAAATATTAAAACTAAAATGTTCGGAGTGAGCCAAATAATTCATACGTAATGTTGGTGGATAAACCAAGTCTTTATAAAAAGTTTAAATGCACTTAACTAAATAAAATAGTAGCAAAAACAATTATTTTCATTCTTTTAAATTAATAACAAATGTTAAACTATTTTATTAGTTACCAAACTTTTTAAGGCAGTGGGTTATTCGGAGACATTAATTTAGGAGCTATTGTCATATTTTATAAAACAAAAGAAATTAAAAGTAAAATAAAACCGAATAAAAGAAAATACGAAAAGAAAAACAAAAAAGGAAATAAAAAGGAGAATACCCCCCTCCCCCACTGAGCCAACCGGCCCAGCTAGCAGACAGGCCAGCCCACTCGCCCAGGCCGGCCCACCCCACTCTCCCTTATCCCCCTGGACCCAGAAACCCTAACCCACTCCCCACACACTCCCCCCCACTCCCCTGATTCCCTTCTGGATCGGGGCTCGACCGCGTCGACCACACCCCGCGGCGTCCCAACGCCGGCGCCACCGCAACGGCGCCGCCCGGTCACCGCCGCCTCACCGCATCGCCTCGTCTGCGACCGCATCGTCGCCGGACTGCCTCGTCCCCATCGCCGTCGTCCGCCTCGTCCTCTCCTTGGTCGGAGCCACCACGACGGCCTGCCTCCCCGCCGGAACGACGTCTCCGTCCTCCTCCTCACGCACCGCTGCCCCGTCCCTACGAACCCCGGTGAGGACCCCGGTCTTCCTCTCTCCCTCGCGCCCCAGACCGTAGCCCCGGTTGTGTGCCCGCCACCCTGGACGCGCCCGGTGTCATGGATCTAAGACTGACAGTAGAATGGGGGTAGGTATGTAGAGGCAAGATCCTTGCTATGGCGAAGTTGTACACACGAGTTTTACGAGTTCAGGCCCTTCGCGGAAGAAGTAATAGCCCTATGTCTCGGTGCCCGGAGGAGGTCGACTGGATTATACGTGTGTGTGTTACAGGGGGTGCGAACCCTTGTCTCATAGGAGGGGTGACTTATATAGAGTGCGCCAGGACCTCAGCTCCCCTCCGTTACACAGAGTTCAATGTACATAAAGCGAGAGCGTTATAGGTAACGTCAATAATAAAGTGCTATAAATGATCATTAAGTCTATGAGTAAACGCCCGACCGTTGCTGCGCAGAGTGGCTTTAGGTCTTCTGTACGTCGAGTGGTCTTTTACATGGTCGAATGGTCGAGTGGTCGAGTGATCTAAAGAAGGAGGGGTCTCCGAGTGAATGGTAGGTCGAGTGGATTGCACTCGACACCTTTGTTGGGCCCACCCTATTTACTCTTGAACTTCTTTGCTTCTAAGACAAGGACCTTAGGTAGGACGTATAGGTCAGGCCTATTACCCTACCCCAGGTCTATGTCCTCATCATTAGCCCCCGAATGGATTGAGGTCCGATTGAAAAGAAGGTTGAAGTTGATCTTGCTTTGACTCTTGCCTTTCTCAAGAATTCATCTTTGAACGGAAGCCAATGTTGGAACTTCGACTTCGTTTCAGTCGCCTTGATCGATTCAGAAATTGCCGATTGGTTTTTATAACGTCACCCATCGAGTGTTGTCTTTGACACGAGATCTTTGGCGTGATCGGTTGCAGAGGATCCCGGATTTCACAGGATTCGAAATTTCGGTGGAAGCGCGCCAGGCGGAGCGCGCCGTGGTAAGCAGAGTGGATAAATAGGACGTTTCGATTTCCGCGCCACCTTTTTCGCCACGTATCCCGTGTGCGACTGTTGAGGGATTTGACAGGATCGCCCGGACCCACGCATCAGCCACTCGGAAGTGGGCCTTTAAAAGTGGCGAGGTCGAGGCGTCTGCACTGTGCGTGCCCATTCTCCTTCTTCTTCCTCTTGCTCCTTCACCCCATCTAGCTTCTCCACTCACGACGCCGCCGCTCCGCCACCATGGGGAAGGAGAAAACGGCGGCACTAGAACGCGTGAAGAAGGCGACGGCGGCGAAAAGCAAGAACACGAATCGGGAATCTTCATCGCGCTCGGGGCTGCCGTCGGGTTGGATCCAGGGAGATTGGATCTGATCTTTGCTTCAGCAGGAAGACTTGGACGAGATGGCCGAGTTAGGGCTGATCGTCCATGAGGCTGCGCGGTTGCCGGAGGGGGAAACGGAGCCGCATTCGCGACCGGGTGAGTGTGTTCTGCTCGCCACCGATGTCAACCGCGGCTTCTCGCTTCCTCCACACCCCTTTTTTCGAGGTTTCTTGAATTTTTTCGGGGCTCAACTCCATCATTTCTCCCAACACCATCACATATCTTGCCGCATTCGTCTCCATGTGCGATAATTTCCTGGGGTGTCGACCGCACTGGGGTCTTTTCAAGCACATTTTCACCATCCGCTCCCAAACAGTGAAGAAAGCAAACTCGAACGATGAGAAAAACCATGTTATCCAGATGTGTGGGGGCCTGGGTATACAGAAGAGGAAGAGGAGTTCCTTTCCTTCGATGACTCTTCCTGAGTCGGTCACGGGCTGGCAGTCGACCTGGTTCTACTGCCAGGATATCGCGACCCCAGGCCAATCGACTGGACTTCCTCCTTTTTCTTTTGGTCGTGTTCAGACTCCATCTTCATTTAAAGTGACCGCCGTGGAGAACCCGGAGACAGGCATGCTCGTCGAGAGGGCTGTTCAGCTGATCAACCAAGGCGTCATCGGCATGGATCTGCTAGAGGTGTTCCTCAGTCGGTGCATTCAACTGCTCCAGGCCCATGACCACTCCATGTGGATGTACTCCGGGGCCGGTGACACTGCTCGTGTTCATCCAGAGGAGGTGCCGGCCAAAACAGTGGCCCAATGGTTGAGGGGCATCACCGGGAACAAGGACAACCCCAGGGGCGCCAGGAGAGTCAACCCTTTCAGCAACAGAAACCAGCCAGACATGGTTTCGCCACTATAACCGATTGCATTTGGATGTGTTTTTCGACTATTTGCTAATCCGACTGATTTCCACTCGGCTCCTTGTCTTGTAGATTTACACAGAGATGTACTCAATGCCCAATGGCGAACAAGCTCTGGAGCAGGACCATGAGGGCGAGGACAGCGCGGAGGAGAGCGGAGAATGGGAGTCACGAGCCGACGATGGCGAAGATGAGAGCGACGAGTCGGACGATGAGGAGGTAGTCGACTCACCGCCTCGTTCAGAACGTCGATCCAAGCAGCATCATGATCCTGCGGGCAGGCGCGGTAAGGCTGTGGCCTCGAGCGCTCCATCTCAAAAAAGTGCTCGGTCTTCGACTCCAGAATTGGCTGAGAAAGTCACCAAGCAGCCCAAGATCAATCCCTCGAAGGCTCGGAAGACCTTGCCTAGAATCAAGATGGATGTTCCTGTTGCTTCTGGGTAAATGTTCTTCCCGTATTTTCTTGTTCCGACCGATTCTCTTGTACTGACCGAGTGGATGATGAACCTTTCCAGCCCGGCCTCTGCCGCAACTGATATGGATATCGACAAGGTCCCAGACGACGAGGAAACCGACGATGCAGCTACCTCCAAAGCCAGTAAGTCTGCCCGACTCGAATTTATTTGGACGACTGGATTGTTTGTCAGTTGTCTCTCTGATCTTCTCTGTTTGCTGCAGCACCACGAGACGTTGTTGTGCTCCCGGACGATGAAGAAGAAGTACCGCTGAGGGAAAGGAGGAGGAGGGACAAGGAACTGAGCGGGAAAGCGCCTGAGGTTCAGGTTCCTCAGTCGACTGTGATGCCTGGGACGGCGGTCGAGCGATCGACAGATCCGGCTCGCACCAACGTCACTTTCGCTATCCTGCTGTCGACTGATTGCCCATCAGGATCAGCTGCTCAGACCCCTGCTGCTCCAATACAACTCCACGCATCAGACCCAGCGGCTGCTTCGACTGCTCTGCCATCATCGCTTTTCACTGCGTATCAAACTCCAGACGACCCACTGAGTGCAGCCAAGGATGCTCTTCTTCGGTTGAATCTTATGACGGGCAAATGAAAGTGGTGCATGAGGCCAGTCAGGTGGCCTTCAACGCTGGAGCTGCTCTGCAGACCAATGTCTAGGTTAGTTGATTTCCGATTGATCATATTTCTCGTCCGATCACACACTGCGGTGTGACTATTTTGAAGCTGCACAAGTCAATTTGAGTCGACTAGGATTTAATCTTTGAACTAGTGGGGGCACTCTGAGTGCACCCACTGGGTGTAGTCCCCGAGACCATAGTTGACTGCGGGCAGTCGACTGTGGTCTGAGAATCTGAATTTTGTCACTCGGCCTGGGTGGACCAGGTCGAATGGAACCAGAACCAGTGGGGGCACGCTAAGTGCACCCACTGGGTGTAGTTCACGAGATCGTGGTTGACTGCGGGCAGTCGACTATGGTCTGAGAACGTTTTTTTACAACTCGCGCTGGGCAGACCATGCCGAGTGTTGTGTAGTCCCCGAGACTGCCGTTTAATGTTTGATTCGGCGGTAGTCTTAGAGTAGCTGTCACTGTCATGTCTTTTTATTTCAGTCGACTGATATGTCATATGTATTGACCGCAGAAATCTTGTGATGGGGCCCAAATTTCTACACTGAACAAGCAACAAATCAGCCTCAACCTTGATCTGGAACTGGCCAGGAAGAATCTCAAGACTGCTCGTGACAAAGTAGCTGCCATGGGAGGTAACCAATCGTCAACTGTCCATCTCACTACTGGCACTTTTCCTTTCCATTTTTTGAACCGAGTGACTCCACTCGAGCAGATGTATGTAGTGAAAACCGTCAACTCCAAGCTCGTGTGAAGAATGTTATTTCTTTAGACAAATGAAGCAGGCTTTGGAGAAGAAGGATCTGGATCTTGCTGCTGCACAGAAGGAAGCGCGAGAGAAAACGGCACTTGCTGACAAGAAGCTTGCTTCAGTCGGCAAGTTAGAAGAAGAGAACTCCAAACTGAAGACTGATATTTCTGACGCCAATCGGGAGGTCGAGCGACTGAAGAAAGACAAGGAGAAGCTCACTGACGAGCTTGCCAGCCTCAAGGCCAAGAAGGGTGAGTTGGAATCTTATCTGGGCCAGCTTGCTGCAAAAATGGTCTTAAAACTTAAAGGTACTGATGTTCGACTGACTTATTACTGTCGATAGTCAGGCCTTATTATATCGTCGACTCACCATTTACTCAACTGTGCAGAACTTTTTCAAGACTTTGAAGCGGAAACTGGGCGGGTCGAGACGGGTCTCGACCCCATAATTAAATTGCCCAGTCAAAGATGACGTCGCAATGAATGTGATGCGGTTGGAATCTCGCATGGACAACGCGGTTGCTTGTCATGCCCGCCTGAAGGCGGCGATGACTCGAGTTGATGCTGAACTCTGGCCTCAGGCGGAACTATCTCAAGACCTCGAGTCTCTGATGGCTCGACTGAAACAAATACCTGACTGAGTGCAAGAATGGAAAAAGTCATCTGCTCGCTGCGGTGCTGACATCGCCTTGTCTCTGGTCCGAGTGCACTGCAAGGATGTCAAAGAAGACAAGCTGGCGGAGCTCAAGTTTGCTAACACAAAAAGGCACACTTTCCAGTCCTTCATGGACACTCTCCTTGACGCTGCTACTCGCACCGCAGACAGCATATACCTTGACAGTTTCTGCGACCCAGCCAGTCCTTCTCCGGACGAGTGACCAAAAAACATTATGCTCCACCTTTATTTGCCTCGGAATGCCGAGTGATTGTGTAATCGTTAAACTTCTTCCGGCTTGATGCGCGAGTACTTTTGATATGCGGTCCAGAACCTTAGGATTTATCTGAACTTTGTTTATCTTGAAATATGCTTGCGTTTGTGTTCGAGTGGGTTTTTTTCCTCACTCGGAATAATCTTTGAACTTGAGATGCAGCTCTGAGGAGGAGATTCCAGTCGACCTGCACCTCGTCGTCCTTGCGGATGAGGATGGAGCGTGCGTTGTACTTGTGGTGTAGCTCCGAGGAGAAGGTTGCAGTCGACCTGCACCTCTTCGTCCTTGTGGATAGGGATGGAGCGTACATTGTACTTGTGGCGTAGCTCCAAGGAGAAGGTTGCAGTCGACCTGCACCTCGTCGCCCTTGTGGATAGGGATGGAGCGTACGTTGTACTTGTGGCGTAGCTCCGAGGAGAAGGTTGCAGTCGACCTGCACCTCGTCGTCCCTGCGGATAGGGATGTGTTTTAAACTTAGGCGAGTACTGGACTGCAGCTAAGCCCCCGAGTGGGATGGTTGCTCTCCACTCGGTAGAATTTTCTTTAAACTTAGGTGAGTACTGGACTGTAGCTAAGCCCCCGAGTGAGAGGGTTGCTCTCCACTCGGTAGGATTTTTTAAACTTAGGCGAGTACTGGACTGCAGCTAAGCCCCGAGTGGGAGGGTTGCTCTCCACTCGGTAGGATTTTTTAAACTTAGGCGAGTACTGGACTGCAGCTAAGCCCCCGAGTGGGAGGGTTGCTCTCCACTCGGTAGGATTTTTTAAACTTAGGCGACTAGTGGACTGCAGCTAAGCCCCCAAGTGGGAGGGTTGCTCTCCACTCGGTATGATTTTTTAAACTTACGGGAGTACTGGACTGCAGCTAAGCTCCCGAGTGAGAGGCTTGCTCACCACTCGTTAGGATTTTTCAAACTTAGGCGAGTACTGGACTGCAGATAAGCCCCCGAGTGAGAGGCTTGCTCACCACTCGGTAGGATTTTTCAAACTTAGGCGAGTACTGGGCTGCAGCTAAGCCCCCGAGTGAGAGGCTTGCTCACCACTCGATAGGATTTTTCAAACTTAGGCGAGTACTGCACTGCAGCTAAGCCCCCGAGTGAGAGGCTTGCTCACCACTCGGTAGGATTTTTCAAACTTAGGCGAGTACTGGACTGCAGCTAAGCCCCCGAGTGGGAGGGTTGCTCTCCACTCGGTAGGATTTTTTAAACTTAGGTGAGTATTGGACTGCAGCTAAGCCTCCGAGTGAGAGGGTTGCTCTCCACTCGGTAGGATTTTTAAAACTTAGGCGAGTACTGGACTGCAGCTAAGCCCCCGAGTGAGAGGCTTGCTCACCACTCGGTAGGATTTTTTAATCTTAGGCGAGTTCTGGACTGCAGCTAAGCCCCCGAGTGAGAGGCTTGCTCACCACTCGGTAGGATTTTTCAAACTTAGGCGAGTACTGGACTGCAGCTAAGCCCCCGAGTGAGAGGCTTGCTCACCACTCGGTAGGATTTTTCAAACATAGGCGAGTACTGGACTGCAGCTAAGCCCCCGAGTGAGAGTCTTGCTCACCACTCGGTAGGATTTTTTAAACTTACGCGAGTACTGGACTGCAGCTAAGCCCCCGAGTGAGAGGCTTGCTCACCACTCGGTAGGATTTTTCAAACTTAGGAAAAACGGATTCGCAACTAAGCCCCCGAGTGAGAGCCTTGCTCACCACTCGGTGGAATTTTATAAACTTAGGCGAAACGGATTCGCATCTAAGCCACCCACTGGGGGATTTCAGACACAAATATAAGCCACGACAATCATTTTAGAAGACTGTAAAACTCTTGTCTTTGATAAACAAACTACAAAGGTATTTCTTATTACATCTCAACAGAATGAGTGCTTAAGTATAAAAGGGGCGGAGCAGCTCCGCATTCCTAGCGCGCGGTTCGTCTTTCTTGTGCTCGACATTATAGAGGTGGTACACTCCGTTGTGGAGCACTCTGGTGACAATGAAGGGACCTTCCCAGGCCAGAGCCAGCGTGTGTGGTTTCTGCTGATCCACCCGGAGAACCAAGTCTCCCTCTTGAAATGCCTGACCCCTCACGTTTCTGGCGTGGAATCAACGCAAGTCTTGCTGATAGATGGTCGACCAGATCAGGGCCATCTCTCTTTCTTCTTCCAGGAGGTCAACTGCATCTTGCCGTGCCTGTTTTGCTTCATCTTCTGAGAAAAGCTCGACTCGGGGTGCATTGTGGAGCATGTCACAACGAAGTACAGCTTCAGCTTCATAAACCAAGGAGAATGGAGTTCGGCCAGTCGACTGATTGGGAGTTGTCCTCAGTCCCCACAGCACTGACGGAAGTTCATCGACCCAGGCTCCTGCTGCGTGTTTGAGATCACGCATTAGTCGGGGTTTCAACCCTTTGACAATCAATCTGTTTGCTCTTTCAGCTTGTCCATTCGACTGGCGGTGAGCGACTGAAGCATAGTCGACTCGAGTACCTTGGGAAGCACAGAAGGCTCTGAACTCATCAGAATCGAAGTTCGACCCACTGTCAGTGATGATGCTGTGTGGAACACCATATCTGAATGTTAACTCTCTGATGAAGCTGACAGCAGTACTGGCTTCAAGGTTTTTGATAGGCTTGGCTTCGATCCATTTGGTGAACTAGTCAACTGCCACGAGCTCGTGAGTGAAACCGCTCCTACCAGTCCTCAGAGGTCCAACCATATCCAAACCCCAAACAGCAAAGGGCCAGACGAGTGGAATGGTCTTCAGGGCTGATGCTGGCTTGTGAGACATGTTGGAGTAAAACTGGCAACCTTCACATTTGTCGACTATTTCTTTTGCCATCTCATTTGCTCGTGGCCAATAAAATCCCGCTCGGTATGCTTTGGCCACGATGGTCCGAGAGGACGCATGGTGACCACAGGTCCCCGAGTGGATGTCATTGAGGATCACTCAACCTTCTTCTGGTGTTATACATTTCTGACAGACTCCAGTCACACTCTCTCTGAACAATTGTCCTCTTATCATAGTAAAGGCTTTGGATCGACGGATGATCTGTCGAGCCTCTTCTTCATCCTCTTGGAGTTCCTTTCTGAGAATGTATGAAATGTACGGCACTGTCCAGTCGGGAGTGATGACCAAAACCTCCATGATCAAGTCGACCACGGCTGGGACTTCGACTTCAGTCGGATCAGTGGCACTCTTTGGTTTTGGGGGCTCTTCAGTGAAAGGATCTTCTTGAACTGAAGGTGAATGTATATGTTCCAAGAACACATTGCTGGGAATGGCTTCCCTCTCGGAACCTATCTTTGCCAGATCATCGGCAGCATGATTTTTCAGTCGGGGTATGTGATGGAGCTCTAACCCCTCAAACATATTCTCTAACTTTCTCACTTCATTACAATAACCAGTCATAGCCGGACTTCTGACGTCCCACTCCTTCATCACTTGATTGACCACTAAATCTGAGTCGCCATAGACCATGAGGCGACGGACGCCGAGTGAAATGGCCATACGCAACCCATATAGAAGTGCTTCATATTCAGCTTCATTGTTGGAGGAGTCAAAGTGAATCTAGAGAACATAGCTGAGTTTGTCACCTCGGGGGGATACCAATACCACCCCAGCACCGAAACCATTCAGCATCTTTGAGCCATCAAAGAACATGGTCCAGTGCTCCGAGTGAATCTGAGTCAGCAGTTGCTGTTCAATCCACTCGGCGAGGAAATCTGCTATTGCTTGGGACTTGATAGCTTTCTTTGCCTCAAACTTCATATCCAAGGGAAGGAGTTCAATCGCCCACTTTGCCACTCGACCAGTTGCATCTCTGTTGTTCAGAATCTCTGATAATGGTGCGTCGCTGATGACTATAATGGAGTGATTAGAGAAATAGTGTGCAACCTTCTTCGTGGTCATGTAAATCCCATAAACAAGCTTCTGATAATGTGGATATCTTTGCTCCGATGGAGTCAGAACTTCAGAAACATAATATACTGGGCGCTGAACTTTATAGGCTTTTCCTTCTTCTTCCCGCTCGACCGTGAGTACTGTACTGACAACTTGTCCAGTGGCTGCAATGTAAAGCAGTAAAGACTCTTTGCTGATTGGGGCAGCGAGCACCGGCTGGGTGGAAAGCAGGGCTTTGAGCTCTGCAAACGTTGCATCAGCTTCAGGAGTCCACTCGAACTTATCAGACTTCGTCATCAGTCGGTAAAGAGGCAATGCCTTTTCACCGAGGCCAGAAATGAATCGACTCAAGGCGGCCAAACAACCAATAAACTTCTGGACATCACGCACACGCACAGGGCGTTTCATCTGGAGTATAGCACCAACTTTCTCTGGGTTAGCGTCGATCCCTCGTTCGGAAACGAGGAAACCGAGTAACTTTCCTCCAGGAACTCTGAATATGCACTTTGATGGATTAATATTGATATCATACCTTCTGAGGTTGGCAAAAGTTTCAGCAAGGTCAGCTAGCAGGTCGAAACCCTTTCGTGACTTGACCACAATGTCATCCATGTATGCTTCCACATTCCGATTGATTTGAGTGAGCAAACACTTCTGAATCATCCTCATGAATGTGGCTCCGGCGTTCTTCAGGCCGAATGGCATGGTGACATAACAGAAGAATCTAAATGGAGTGATGAAAGCCGTTTTTATCTCATCGGGTCCATACAGTCGCATTTGATGATACCCAGAATAGGCGTCCAGAAAAGACAATCGCTCACACCCCGCAGTCGAGTCGACAATTTGGTCGATGCGGGGGAGAGGGAAATGATCTTTCGGGTAGGCCCGATTGATATGCTTGAAGTCAATGCACATGCGAAGTGAATCGTCCTTTTTGGGGACCATGACAACATTGGCGAGCCACTAGGAGTGGTAAATCTCTCGGATGAACTCAGCTACCAGGAGCCAAGCCACTTCCTCACCAATTGCTTTTCTCTTCTGTATGGCGGACCGTCGAAGATGTTCCTTGACCAGTTTTACCTTCGGGTCGACTCGCAAACGATGCTCAGCCAGTCCCCTGGGTACACCTGGCATGTCAGAAGGTTTCCATGCGAAGATGTCCCAATTCTCACGGAGGAACTGGATGAGCGCTTCTTCCTATTTGCTGTCGAGTGAAGTTGAAATATGAGTAGGAGCATCATTAGGATCGGTCGGGTGAATATGAATCGGTTTGTTGAATATGAATCGGTAGGGCTATTACTTCTTCCTTATCATCACCCTTCTCCGACTCCTTTTCTTTATCCTTGGGTTGTTTCTCTCAGACCTGCTGGATTAGGAGCTGACACTGTCGAGTGGTGTGTTTAGGGTAAATGAGATTACCCTGTACATCTTTTTTGGTATGAATGTGGCATGGTAAATCCAACACATCATTCCCATCCTAATCTTTAACATTCTTGGGGTTCCATGGCCCTTTGGGCTTCCCCGTGAACTTCCCTTGGGCCACAACTAAAGCTTCACCAGGAACTACTGGTTCGGCCTTGCGTTTCTGTTTCCGACTGGAATTCCCTCCTCCAGTTTCGTGGGCGACTGTTTTGTGCTTGCCACTCCGGAGTCGGTCCTCCTCTTCACCATTGGCGTACCTGGTGGCGATCTCCATCATCCGACTCAGGGACATATCCCCTGTCCGACCGAACTTCAGGTTCAACTCTCGGTACTTAACACCCTCCTTGAAGGCACAAACTGCTTGGTGATCTGACACATTCTCTACTATGTGGTGCAATGTGATCCATCTCTGGATATAATCCCTCAAGGTCTCATTCGGTTTCTTCACACAGGACTGCAACTCTGTCAACCCCATTGGTCGTTTGCATGTACCTTCAAAGGTTCTAACAAACACTCGGGCAAGTTCCTCCCAACTATATATGCTGCCAGGTGCTAACTGATTCAACCATGCTCTGGCCGAGCCTTCCAACATCAGAGGAAGGTGCTTCATGGCCACTTCATCATTGCCGCCACCGATCTGTACAGCCACTCGGTAGTCCTCAAGCCAAGTGTCAGGCTTGGACTCACCAGTAAACTTGCTGACTACAGTCGTCAACCTGAAGTTGGGAGGAATCACTGCTGCTCTGATGGCTCTGCTGAAACACTCGGGACCTTAAACATGCACTCTACTGCCAGTCGGATAATCTCTATCATGGCCCTCTCTGTGTTCCATGTTCCTGTCAAATCGACCTTGAACAAGAATAGATCTCGCATCAAAGCCCGGCTCTCTGGGGTCGACTGGAATTCTTCGTCCACCACTGTGAGGGCGTCTGTCATCGTGCTGCCGAGGCACATATGACCCACTCCTCGGGGGAGGTGTGGGCACTCGACGACGGTCATCGTGGTCGAGTCGGTGATCATACTGCTCACGGTTTCTGTACTGATCTCGCCGGTCTCCACGTCCCTCACGCCTCGGAAGCGATCTTGGGCTGTGAGCCGACTGAACTGTGTCTGCCATCACAGATCTGCTGTGAATCCTATTCCGCGACTGAGATACCGATGTGTTCTGCTCTCCCGCTGCCCGGAGTAAAGCTCGGATCTGCATCAAACCTCTGCCAGCCTCCGACCGGGAAGGCTGAATCGACTCCGCTATTCGGGCTGCAGCTGTGAGATTCTGAATCGGAGTTCGGTATACCTGAGTTGGAGGCGGAAAAAGTTGTCGTCGACTGGATTCAGAATCCGCTGCCGAGCACGCTCGTCGAGTGCATGCTGGAGGTTCTCCAGTCGAGTGCGCTCAGCCAAGTTGGCCAGGCGCGCCTCCTCCAAGGCCCGGGCTTCGGGGATTTCTCCAACGATAGGAGTGTGAAGTGCATCCATATTGCAGCGGCGGAGCTCTTCCCTCTGCTGAGAAGAAAGAGGCTCGGGGCGGTACTCTTCATGGGCACGCGACGGATCGCCACCACCATCGCCACCGTCATCGCGAGGGAAGCCAGGAGGACTGCGTGGTCCATTGACCATCAAGACTTCCCCCGCGAGATCACTATTGTCGCACTCGGATGTGGTCTCGAGGGAGCCAGTCGAACGGGTCGTAGAGAGTTTCGTGGGGCTCGATTGCCGCGACTTGTGGGGTGGCCGACTGGCGGGCCACCGCATGCCTCACCCACCGCTGGAGACGCGACCGACTGGAACGTTTGCGCCAGCGACCAGCGAGGAGTGAGGACGCCACAGGAGCCGACCGATACTGAGTCGACTGCTACCGAAGGAGGACGCCGCGGACGCATGCGCGAAAGTGCGTTGCCCCGCGGACGGGGAGCGCATCGACGTCGAGTGGAGCCTCTTGGAGCCAAGCGGAGTCGTCGGCGACGAGGACGAGCGCGCCGAGCCGGATCTCACGGCCCTCAGCCAATCCACCACCGGAAACCATGATGATGGGAATCGGAAAAATCGCAACTTTACCAACAAGTCGCTAAGACACCTTCCCCACGGTGGGCGCCAACTGTCATGGATCTAAGACTGACAGTAGAATGGGGGTAGGTATGTAGAGGCAAGATCCTAGCTATGGCGAAGTTGTACACACGAGTTTTACGAGTTCAGGCCCTTCGCGGAAGAAGTAATAGCCCTACGTCTCGGTGCCCGGAGGCAGTCGACTGGATTATACGTGTGTGTGTTACAGGGGGTGCGAACCCTTGTCTCAGAGGAGGGGGTGGCTTATATAGAGTGCGCCAGGACCCCAGCTCCCCTCCGTTACACAGGGTTCAATGTACATAAAGCGAGAGCGTTACAGGTAACGTCAATAATAAAGTGCTATAAATGATCATTAAGTCTATGAGTAAACGCCCGACCGTTGCTGTGCAGAGTGGCTTTAGGTCTTCTGTACGTCGAGTGGTCTTTTACATGGTCGAATCCTTGAGTGGTCGAGTGATCTAAAAAAGGAGGGGTCTCTGAGTGAATGGTAGGTCGAGTGGATTGCACTCGACACCTTTGTTGGGCCCTCCCTATTTACTCTTGAACTTCTTTGCTTCTAAGACAAGGACCTTAGGTAGGACGTATAGGTGAGGCCTATTACCCTACCCCAGGTCTATCTCCTCATCACCCGGCCCAGTCCCCTGCCCCGCGCATGTCGCTCCCCCCCCCCCCCGCTCGCCGCTTCTACAGTGCTGATGTCGCTGCTTCTGTTGACACCTGTCGCCGCTGCAGCCTGTGCACGCGCACCCGTGCGTGGCCTTGCTGCCGCCAGCCATGCCCTCGCTTGCGCTCAACCGCTGCCCCGCTCGCCGCCCACGCCGACCACCTCCTACGGCCGCGCCCTGGCTACTCCAGCGCTCGCGCCTTCCCTACCCTTGCTGTCCGCCACCGCCGCCCGTCGCCGCGCCCGCGACCCCCTGGACGCGCACCTGCCTCATTGTCGTGCCCCGCCTGCTGGTCGTCGCTCCGCTCGGCACCGGCATCCGCCCCTTGGCCGTGCGCCGCTGCTACGCGCGCACATCCGTGCTTGGCCGCGCCCCGGCTCGCCAGTGCGCTCCCATGCCCCACCGCACGCCCCTGCTCCCCTCGCCCGGCCTCAGTCGCCGCTGCCGGCCCGGCGCCCCACTCGCTGTTGCGCTTGCCGCAGCTGCCGGCATCCCGGCGCCATTCACTGGCGTAGGTGGGCGCCCAAACGGGCGGATGCCCGCAGCGCCCGACCCGCTCGGGCTGTGCCCCCCAACCGGCGCTCGTTAAGCTCCCCAGAGCCACTGGCAATCGGGCCCCACGCCCCCTGAACGTATTTGTAAAAAAAAAATTAAAATAATTAAATAAATTCTAAAAATGATTAAATCTTTTAAAATTAATATAAAATAAACCGTAGGTCGGATGGAAAAACTTTGTACATGAAAGTTGCTCAGAACGACGAGACGAATCCGGATACGCAGCCCGTTCGTCTGCCACACATCCCTAGCAGAGCAAACATGCAACTTTCCCCCTTCGGTTCATTTGTCCGAAAACGCGAAACACCGGGAATACTTTCCCAAATGTTTCCCCCCTTCGCTGGTATCACCTCCTACCGCGTTAGGGCACATCTAGCACCGCTCGTTGTCATGTCATGCATTGTCATGCATATGTTTGCATTATATTTATTGTTTCTTCCCCCTCTTCTCTCGCTAGACACCGAGACCGTCGCCGCTGCTACCCAGTACGACTATGGTGTTGACGACCCCTCCTTCTCGGCTGAGCTTCCAGGCAAGCCCCCCTGATCACCAGATATTGCCTATTCTTCTCTATACTGCTTGCATTAGAGTAGTGTAGCATGTTACTGCTTTCCGTTAATCCTATTCTACTGCATAGCCTGTCTTTGCCACTACTGTTGTTACCTTTACCTGCAATCCTACATGCTTAGTATAGGATGCTAGTATTCCATCTGTGGCCCTACATTCTTGTCCATCTGCTGTGCTATACTATCGGGCCATGATCACTCGGGAGGTGATCACGGGTATATACTATATACTTTATACATGATACATGTGGTGACAAAAGTCGGGTCGGCTCGTGGAGCACCCGCGAGTGATTCATGGATTGGGGGCTGAAAGGAGCTTTGTCCCGATGGCCCTCTGGGTGGATCTTTGTGGCGGAGCGACAGGGCAGGTTGAGACCGCCTGGGAGAGAGGTGGGCCTGGCCCTGGTCGGCGTCCGCGGTTACATTAATTAACACGCTTAACGAGATCTTGGTATTTGATCTGAGTCTGGCCACTTGCCTATACGCACTAACCAGCTACGCGGGAACAGTTATGGGCACCCGACGTCATGGTATCAGCCGAAGCCTTCTTGACGTCAGCGACTGAGTGGCGCGCGCCGGATTGGACTGGAACGCCTGCTCTTGTATTAGGGAGGCTAGGTCTGCTTCCGGCCGCGTTCGCAACATGTAGGTGTGCAAAGGGCGATAGGCCCAGACCCCTGCGCCATAGTATTTAGACCAGCGTGTGACCTCTCTATTGTGCCTAGGTAGGGCTGCGACGTGTTGATCTTTCGAGGTCGGGCATGACCCAGGAAAGTGTGTCCGGCCAAATGGGATCGAGCGTGTTGGGTAATGTGGTGCACCCCTGCAGGGATGTTTATCTATTCGATAGCCGTGATCTTCGATAACAGGACGACTTGGAGTTGTACCTTGACCTTATGACAACTAGAACTGGATACTTAATAAAACACACCCTTCCAAGTGCCAGATATAACCCGGTGATCGCTCTCACACAGTGCGACGAGGGGAGGATCGCCGGGTAGGATTATGCTATACGATGATACTTACCATCTACTCTCTTCTACATGCTGCAAGATGGAGGCTGCCAGAAGCGTAGTCTTCGATAGGATTAGCTATCCCCCTCTTATACACAGATACCCATGCATAAGTAGTGTAGATCCTTGCTTGCGAGTACTTTGGATGAGTACTCACGGTTGGTTTTTTCCCTCTTTTCCCCCTTTCCATTCTACCTGTTGTCGCAACCAGATGCTGGAGCCCAGGAGCTTGACGCCACCGTCGACGACGACTCCTGCTACACCGGAGGTACCTACTACTACGTGCTGGCCACTGACGACGACCAGGAGTAGTTTAGGAGGATCCCAGGCAGGAGGCCTGCGCCTCTTTCGATCTGTATCCCAGTTTGTGCTAGCCTTCTTAAGGTAAATTTGTTTAACTTATGTCTGTACTCAGATATTGTTGCTTCCGCTGACTCGTCTATGATCGAGCACTTGTATTCGAGCCCTCGAGGCCCCTAGCTTGTATGACTTATTTTATTTTAGAGTTGTGTTGTGATATCTTCCCGTGAGTCCCTGATCTTGATCATACACGTTTGCGTGTATGATTAGTGTACGATTGAATAGGTGGCGTCACGGGTATTTTATCAAGAGAGCCTTGACGGCTCGGAAGTGGCTATGACCGCCGACTACCCTCGCCTCTATCCCTTCTTCGTCGTGAGTGTCCGGAAGCTTCTTTAAAAGAAGATCCTTATCTGCATCCATACCCGCTGTGCTGATCCAGATTTTAACAGGATCGGCACTCTCGGGACCATATCTCCTCAAGGGCGGCCCCTACACAAGGCTGTCGTTCGAAACGAAAAGGGACCGGGAGCACTACAGAGAAGTCACAGGCTTCCAAGAGGTGCGTATGCCTTAATACATGCCTAGGCATGAGTCTGGATTATTAAAAGTCTCCCTTTTTATCCTTGACACCAGGAGGAGCACGCAGCAAACGGTGGGAAAACGCCCGATTAGTCAAATGTCCGCTAATACGATGTCGGATTCGTCAACTAGGACACGAGCCAACGCAATGCCCGTTCCGCCTCCTCAAGAGGATTCAGATGACGTATCAGTCACGAATTCCGAAGTGGAGAGGGTGATGAATCACCGTCGATTACAAGAGGCTATGCGTGCTCCGGCTTTTTCCAAGCAAGAGTTTGCCGCACTAAGTTCGGTGGATGCATATTTCTGGGCCGCTCGAGACGGATTTGCCGGAGTCATTCAGCTGTTCTCGAAGGATATACAGGTAAAATTTGATGCAATTTGTATAGTCATATGCCAGTAGCCCCCGAGACTTAAAGCGGTGAAGCAGACCGATTTAAGGAACAATAATTTATGCAGGTTCTTAAAGAAAAGAACACTATGCTGGCCCAGGAGCTGAGCACAAACCGGACGCAGCTGCGGTCACCGCCGGGTGAGCTAACTCCAAAAACCCGTCCTCAGTTCGGATTGCAGGCTGCAACTCGCCTGCATGAAGCAGGAATCGCTAGTAATCGCCGGTCAGCCATACGGCGGTGAATCCGTTCCCGGGCCTTGTACACACCGCCCGTCACACGAACTAGCGGAATTGAAAGAAACCGCAACGGGCGCATCTAGGGGAAGAAAACTTGAGGAGGAAAAGGACAAACAGTCCGAGGAGATAAAGAGCTTAAAGGCTCAGTTATCGGTCGTCAGAAAGAAAATGAAAAGCTGAAGGGCGGCATGTTCGGTATGTCTTCTCCTCTTATTCCGAATCGCCATAGGTGCTCATGTTTAGTCCCTAATGCGGAATATCATGACTATGTTGTTGCAGGTCTATTAACTGGTCGGCCAGAGGAGGAAGTATCCAGATTTCAAGGCGACGTGCTAAAGGAGTTGTCTGCCGTGCATGCTCGGGCCCGGAAAGCCATGAGGAGTATGGTGAAGGCGTTATGGCCATCTGATACCCCGCCAGAAAGTATGTAGGGCCTAGCAAACCTATTCAAAGGTGCCCAGTGCCGGTTCGAGCTATGGAAGACGTCGGCCTGCCGTGAAGGCGCACGAGAAGCCTGGACCATGGTGAAAACACGCTTCATGAAACTAGACCCAAATCATATGTCCCGAGTAGGACCAAAGGGACCATATGGGAAGGAAATCCCTGTAAATTTGGTCTATGATCAAGTAATGATCGCTGCGAAGCATTCGCAGGAAGACTGTAAATTAGACAGCCTTATAGACGGAATAGAGGAGGAATAGGTTTAATGTATCAATGTACAGTTATGATCAACTTTTAATTAGATCCGAACATGGGAAATGAATTTGTCATCGCAGGCCTTCGGCTTTAACCTCCGAACCAAAATGGTGGAGTGTTTCCGGATACTTCAGATAAAAGCAAGTATCTATCCGGAAACTAGGCAACCCAGTCATTGTGCTCGAACAAACAAAAAATTCGAGTTCCGGATATATGTTATATTACATATGTAAGAAACATCTTCTAGGGAAAATAGTTCTGTTAAGGGTTCCTTTCCTTGGGTCGGCATTATTATGTTGACACGTGCCGGGGCGTGTGGTCCGCAATACAGAAGAACTGTCTCGCAGAGATTAAAATGGTTGCAATACGACAACAATCTGTCATTTTAGTGCCGACCAATTATTCCCTTAAGAACGCTAGCTTTGGGCTTCACCCGTCTGAGGTACATATCCGGATAACCCGGTTGTAACAATCATAGAGGTGCTCCCTTTATGCCCTATCCGAAAAATCGGGAACGTAGGGCATAAGCACAAGAGCAAGGCAACCCAGCTTTGCAAAAACTTAAGTCATAGAGGTGCATATAATGGCAAAAAGGATGTATATCCGCAATCGACACATATATTGTGAGCTCTAGGCTTGGTATAATAATAAGCTTCTACTTACAGAAGCCCCCAGTCATGGTGGGGTGTGTACATTTAAGGATGTGCACCCCTTGGGTGTTTGGCTAATCCGAACACACCATGGAAAACGTATAGAAAAAGGGAAAATTTTGAAAAGGAGACAAGAGAACGAATAAGAAGCATGGCCGGACTTATGTGTAGAATCTTCGGAGCCGGGCTGCGTTCCAAGGGTTTGGCTCAAGGCGATTATCCGATGCATTGCGAAGGCGATAGGCTCCTCCAATGAGAACTTCATCGATAATGAAGGGACCTTCCCATTTTGGTTTGAGTTTGTCTTTTTTTCTTCTCTGGGAGGCGTAAAACGAGCTCACTGGCGTTATAAGTCTTTGCCCGCACATCTCTGCTTTGGTATCTTCGAGCTTGCTGTTGATAGAAGGCGGAACGGCCCTTCGCGAGATCACGCTCCTCCTCCAGGCCATCTAGGTCGTCCTGCCGATCGAGCTCGGCTTCTCTCTCTTCAGACATGCGCACTCGAGGTCAGTCATGAATAATGTCGCAGGGCAAGATAGCCTCTGCGTCGTACACCATGAAGAACGGTGTGTATCTGGTCGTGCGATTGGGCGTGGTCCGCAGCCCCCAGAGTACGGAATCGAGTTCCTCGACCCAGTGTTTATCCGACTCCTTTGGGGAGCGCACTAGTCTGGGTTTGATGCCGCTCATTATCAGGCCATTAGCCCGTTCGACCTTACTGTTTGTTTGAGGGTGTTATACGGAGGCATAGTCGAGCTTGATGCCCAGGCTAGCACACTAAATTTTCACCTCATCGGCTATGAAGTTAGAGTCGTTGTCAGTGATAATACTGTGCGGGACACCATAACGGTGTACGACACGGGATATAAAGTCTATCACTGGTCCGGCCTCAGCTCTTTTTACTGGTTTGGCCTCTATCCACTTAGTGAATTTGTCCACCATAACCAGCAAATATTTCTTCTTGTGGCTTCCCCCTTTAAGGGGTCCGACCATATCTAGCCCCCAGACCGCGCAAGGCCAAGTAATGGGGATTGTTTTTAAGGCGGTGGGCGGCATGTGACTTTGATTGGCAAAAAGCTGGCATCCAACACAGCACTGTACAAGAGCCTGTGCATCTGCTCGGGCCGTAGGCGAAAATAAACATGTACGAAAGGCCATACTTATGAGGGCCCGAGCTGCGGCATGATGACCGCCGAGACCAGCATGTATTTCGGCCAAGACCTGCCGTCCCTCCTCTTCGGAGATACATCTTTAAAGAACTCCAGTAGTACTCTTCTTGTAGAGTTCTCCTTCATGAACCTTGTAGGCTTTCGAGCGTTGAACTATGCGACGGGCTTCATTCTGGTCATCAGGGAGCTCCCGCCTATTAAGGTAGGCCAGGAAGGGTTCGGTCCATGGACCAATTACAACCATGATTACATGGGCGGAAGGTGTCATTTCGGTGCCCGAGCCCCCGATGATATCAGAATTGTGTTCGGCATCTGGGGGTATGATCGGCTCTGGACTAGTATTGCCGCTCTCATCCTGCCATACCACGGATGGCTTGAAGAGCCTTTCCACAAAGGTGTTAGGTGGGACGGGGTCACGTTTAGCGCCCATTCGAGCAAGGATGTCTGCTGCCTGATTACTGTCTCGAGCAATGTGATGAAACTCGAGCCCCTCAAACCGAGCTAACATTTTGAGTACGGCGTCGCGGTATGCCGTCATCTTTGGATCTTTTGCATCAAAATCTCCATTTATTTGGGATATTGCGAGGTTCGAGTCCCCACGCACCTCTACGCATTGAATGCCCATAGAAACAGCTATCCGGAGACCGTGTAGTAGTGCCTCATATTCGGCCGCGCTATTGGAGTCCGTGTACATGATTCGTAATACGTACCGGAGATTGTGATGTACTCTTATATTCGGCCGCGCTATCGAAGTACATCACCAAGTTGGAATATGTGTTGTACTCTTTAGGGAGTTCGGCTTCTGTCCATTCGGCGACGAAGTCGGCCAACACCTGAGATTTAATAGCTCGGCGTGGCTTGTATGCTATTTCAAATGGCAAGAGCTCGATAGCCCATTTGGAAATGTGTCCGGTGGCGTCTCGATTGTTTATGATGTCATTGAGTGGTACTTCGGAAGCCACCGTGATCGAGCACTCTTGAAAGTAGTGCTGCAGCTTCCGAGATGCCATGAAAACCACATACGCTACCTTTTGATAGTGCGGGTATCGGGATTTGCATGGTGTAAGGACAGCCTATACATAGTATACTGGTTTTTGGAGTGGGATTTTATGTCCCTCTTCCTCTCGTTCGACGACGAGCACCAAGCTTACCACCTGGTGAGTTGCAGATATGTAGAGCAACATAGGTTCGCCGATGTTTGGTGCGGCAAGGATTGGGTTGCTTGCTAACAAGGTTTTTATTTCTTCCAATCTGGCTGTTGCCGCATCCGTCCACTTGAAGTGCTCGGTTCGTTGGAGTAGGCGATAAACTGGCAATGCCTTTTCTCCCAATCTGGAGATAAAACGGCTCAAAGCTGCCACACACCCAGCTAGTTTTTGGACCTGCTTTAGGTCCGTTGGAGTTGCCAATTGTGACAGGGCTCGAATTGTGGCTAGGTTTGCTTCGATTCCTCTATTGGAAACAACGAACCCGAGTAGCTTCCTGGCTGGAACACTGAAGACGCATTTTTCCGAATTGAGTTGTATGTCGTATGTTCGGAGGTTGTCAAATGTGAGGCATAGATCGTCCACCAATGAGTCGACATGTTTAGTTTTGATGACTACATCATCTACATATGCCTCCACCGTCTTGCCAATTTGTTTTTCCAAGCATGTTTGAATCATGCGTTGGTAAGTGGCGCCGGCGTTTTTGAGTCCGAAAGGAATAGTGTTGAAGCAGAAAGGCCCATACGGAGTAATGAATGCCGTTGTGGCCTAATCGGATTCCTTCATCTTAATTTGATGGTATCTGGAGTATGCGTCGAGGAAGCATAGTGAATCGTGTCCTGCAGTTGCGTCAATGATTTGGTCAATGCAGGGCAGCGGGAAGGGGTCCTTAGGGCAGGCCTTGTAGAGGTCTTTTAAATTGACACAAAGGCGCTAGGATTTGTCCTTCTTTGGCACCATGACCAGGGGTTTGTGATACGTCTCCAACGTATCTATAATTTTTGACTGTTCCATGCTATATTATATTCTGTTTTGGACATTAATGGGCTTTATTATACACTTTTATATTATTTTTGGGACTACCTTATTAACCGGAGGCCCAGCCCAGAATTGCTGTTTTTTGCCTATTTCAGAGTTTCGCAGAAAAAGAATATCAAACGGAGTCCAAACGGAATGAAACCTTCGGGAACGTGATTTTCGGAACGAACGTGATCCAGAGGACTTGGACCCAACGTCAAGACATCAACTAGGAAGGCGCGAGGTAGGGGGGCGCGCCTACCCCCCCCCCCCCACCAGGGCGCGCCCTCCACCCTCGTGGGGCCCACGTTGCTCCACCGACGAACTTCTTCCTCCTATATATACCTACGTACCCCCAAACTACCAGATACGGAGCCAAAAATCTAATTCCACCGCCGCAACCTTCTGTACCCGTGAGATCCCATCTTGGGGCCTTTTCCGGAGCTCCGCCGGAGGGGGCATCGATCACGGAGGGCTTCTACATCAACACCATAGTCTCTCCGATGATGTGTGAGTAGTTTACCTCAGACCTTCGGCTCCACAGTTATTAGCTAGATGGCTTCTTCTCTCTTTTTGGATCTCAATACAATGTTCTCCCCCTCTCTCATGGAGATCTATTCGATGTAATCTTATTTTGCGGTGTGTTTGTTGAGACCGATGAATTGTGGGTTTATGATCAAGTTTATCTATGAACAATATTTGAATCTTCTCTGAATTCTTTTATGTATGATTGGTTATCTTTGCAAGTCTCTTCGAATTTTCAGTTTGGTTTGGCCTACTAGATTGATCTTTCTTGCAATGGGAGAAGTGCTTAGCTTTGGGTTCAATCTTGCGGTGTCCTTTCCCAGTGACAGTAGGGGCAGCAAGGCACGTATTGTACTGTTGCCATCGAGGATAACAAGATGGGGTTTATATCATATTTCATGAGCTTATCCCTCTACATCATGTCATCTTACTTAAAGCGTTACTCTATTCTTATGAACTTAATACTCTAGATGCATGTTGGATAGCGGTCGATGTGTGGAGTAATAGTAGTAGATGCAGGCAGGAGTCAGTCTACTTGTCGCGGACGTGATGCCTATATACATGATCATACCTAGATATTCTCATAACTATGCTCAATTATGTCAATTGCTCAACAATAATTTGTTCACCCACCGTAATACTTATGCTCTTGAGAGAAGCCACTAGTGAAACCTATGGCCCCCGGGTCTATTTTCCATCATATTAATCTCCCGACAACAAGCTATTTCTGGTGCCATTTTTATTTTGCTTTCTTTACTTTGCATCTTTATCATAAAAATACCAAAATTATTATCTTATCATATCTATCAGATCTCACTCTCGTAAGTGACCATGAAGGGATTGACAACCCCTTTATTGTGTTGGTTGCGAGGATTTATTTATTTGTGTAGGTGCGAGGGACTCGTGCGTGGCCTCCTACTGGATTGATACCTTGGTTCTCAAAAACTGAGGGAAATACTTACGCTACTTTGCTGCATCACCCTTTCCTCTTCAAGGGAAAACCAACGTAGTGCTCAAGAGGTAGCAAGAAGGATTTCTGGCGCCGTTGCCGGGGAGGCTTACGCCAAGTCAAGTCAAGATTTACTCTCCCGTCAACTAGCCATTTCTGGCGCCGTTGCCGGGGAGTCTACGCAGAAGTCTACATACCAAGTACCCATCACAAACCCTTATCTCCCGCATTACATTATTTGCCATTTGCCTCTCGTTTTCCTCTCCCCCACTTCACCCTTGCTGTTTTATTCTCCCTCACTTTTCCATTTGCCTCTTTTCGCTCGCCTTCCTTCGCTATGTCGGAACCAAAAAGAGTTGGGGGTTCTCTCCCTAGCTTTAGTGCTTTGGACAATCCTTCTATTCTATCTAAACTCATAAATAATACTATGGAAAATCCTACCGGAGTTGTTAATGAGAGTCCTAATAATTTTGATGAAGACGATTCTGGAATTTTTCGTTATTTACTTGATGAATCTTTGAAAGATGCTTGGGATAGGCTGTTAAGGATCCGGGCTAGCTATGTACCCCAATATCAAATTGAGGTTTGTCTAAAAAGCTTTTATTTTGGGTTGCCCGCTTCGTTCAAACAAGTTTTAGATTCTATTTTTGAAGAGGGTTTTCTTGAAGGGGACCCCATAGATACCTATGAAAAGATGAAAACTATACTTCGGCATCCCATGAATGAGAAAGTTGAATCCTCATCTCTTTTGCTCTCCTACCAAAACGAATCTATTAAAGAGATAAAAGCTAGCCTAGATGCAAATTTCCGCAACGTGCTTAATCTTTCTTATACCATTAATAGCCACGTGCTCTATCAAAATAGAAATATTAATTCCATAGATAACAAGTTTGCTCTTTTATTCCCTAAAACCAAATATGGCAATACCTAGATCTATCCTTGCTTTTATGCCTAGCTAGGGGCGTTAAACGATAGCGCTTGTTGGGAGGCAACCCAATTTTATTTTTAGTTTTTTGCTTTTTGCCTCTGTTTAGGAATAAATATTTGCTCTAGCCTCTGGTTAGATGTGTTTTTATGTTTTAATTAGTGTTTGTGCCAAGTTAAACCTATAGGATCTTCTTGGATGATAATTATTTGATCTTGCTGAAAATTCCAGAAACTTTCTGTTCACGAAAATAATTGTTAAAAATCACCAGAACGTGATAAAATATTGATACCAATTGCTGCTGATCAATAAAAAAAGATCTAGGTCGTCCTATTTTGGATGAATATTTGGAGTTCCAGAAGTCTGCGTTAGTTACAGATTACTACAGACTGTTCTATTTTTGACAGATTCTGTTTTTCGTGTGTTGTTTGCTTATTTTGATGAATCTATGGCTAGTAAAATAGTTTATAAACCATAGAGAAGTTGGAATACAGTAGATTTAACATCAATATAAATAAATAATGAGTTCATTACAGTAACTTTAAGTGGTGTTTTGTTTTCTTTCGCTAACGGAGCTCACGAGATTTTCTGTTAAGTTTTGTGTTGTGAAGTTTTCAAGTTTTGGGTAAAAGATTTGATGGATTATGGAACAAGGAGTGGCAAGAGCCTAAGCTTGGGGATGCCCATGGCACCCCAAGATAATCTAAGGACACCTGAAATCCAAAGCTTGGGGATGCCCCGGAAGGCATCCCCTCTTTCGTCTACTTCCATCGGTAACTTACTTGGAGCTATATATTTATTCACCACATGATATGTGTTTTGCTTGGAGCGTCTTGTATGATTTGAGTCTTTTCTTTTTAGTTTACCACAATCATCTTTGCTGTACACACCTTTTGAGAGAGACACACATGATTCAGAATTAATTAGAATACTCTATGTGCTTAACTTATATCTTTTGAGCTATATAGTTTTTGCTCTAGTGCTTCACTTTTATCTTTTAGAGCACGGTGGTGGATTTGTTTTATAGAAACTATTGTTCTCTCATGCTTCACTTATATTATTTTGAGAGTCTTAAACAGCATGGTAATTTGCTTAATCCTAATATGCTAGGTATTAAAGACTAGTAAAAACTTTCTTATGAGTGTGTTGAATACTAAGAGAAGTTTGATGCTTGATGATTGTTTTGAGATATGGAGGTAGTGATATTAAAGTTGTGCTAGTTGAGTAGTTGTGAATTTCAGAAATACTTGTGTTGAAGTTTGCAAGTCCCGTAGCATGTACGTATGGTAAACGTTATGTAACAAATTTGAAACATGAGGTGTTCTTTGATTGTGCTCCTTATGAGTGGCGGTCGGGGACGAGCGATGGTCTTTTCCTACCAATCTATCCCCCTAGGAGCATGCGCGTAGTGCTTGGTTTTTGATGACTTGTAGATTTTTGCAATAAGTATGTGAGTTCTTTATGACTAATGTTGAGTACATGGATTATACGCACTCTTACCCTTCCATCATTGCTAGCCTCTTCGGTACCGTGCATTGCCCTTACTCACATTGAGAGTTGGTGCAAACTTCGACGGTGCATCCAAACCCCGTGATATGATACGCTCTTTCACACATAAACCTCCTTATATCCTCCTCAAAACAGCCACCATACCTACCTATTATGGCATTTCCATAGCCATTCCGAGATATATTGCCATGCAACTTTCCACCGTTCCGTTTATCATGACACGTTCATCATTGTCATATTGCTTTACATGATCATGTAGTTGACATAGTATTTGTGGCAAAGCCACCATTCATAATTCTTTCATACATGTCACTCTTGATTCATTGCATATCCCGGTACACCGCCGGAGGTATTCATATAGAGTCATACTTTGTTCTAGTATCGAGTTGTAATCATTGAGTTGTAAATAAATAGAAGTGTGATGATCATCATTTTTAGAGCATTGTCCCAAGTGAGGAAAATAAAAATAAAAAAGAGAAAGGCCATAAAAAGAAGAAGGCCCAAAAAAAGGAAAAAAAATGAGAGAAAAAGAGAGAAGGGACAATGTTACTATCCTTTTACCACACTTGTGCTTCAAAGTAGCACCATAATCTTCATGATAGAGAGTCTCTTGTTTTGTCACTTTCATATACTAGTGGGAATTTTTCATTATAGAACTTGGCTTGTATATTCCAACAATGGGCTTCCTCAAATGCCCTAGGTCTTCGTGAGCAAGCAAGTTGGATGCACACCCACTTAGTTTCTTTTGTTGAGCTTTCATACATTTATAGCTCTAGTGCATCCGTTGCATGGCAATCCCTACTCCTTGCATTAACATCAATCGATGGGCATTTCCATAGCACATTGATTAGCTGCATTGATGTGAGAGTTTCTCCTTTTTTGTCTTCTCCACATAACCCCCATCATTATATTTTATTCCACCCATAGTGCTATATCCATGTGTAACGCCCACGATGCGGCTATATCTCCCACGTGTCGAGGCACGACTTAAAGGCATAACCGCATTGTGATTTTGTCGCAAGAAGGGTCATCTTCACACAATCCCATGTAATGAACAAGAATGGGATAACGAGAGTTGGCTTACAATCGCCACTTCACACAAAACATAAATTAATTCATACATCATCCAAAATCCACACATAGACCGACTACGG
This sequence comes from Aegilops tauschii subsp. strangulata, assembly GCF_002575655.3. NCBI lineage: Eukaryota > Viridiplantae > Streptophyta > Magnoliopsida > Poales > Poaceae > Aegilops > Aegilops tauschii. Next base: position 525,396,799 of record NC_053039.3, read on the forward strand.
TCAAATTCAAATGAAAATAAGATAACCCCAAATGCTAGATTCCCGATCGTCCCAACTGGGCTCCACTACTGATCATCAGGAAAAGAAACATAGTAACGACCACGTTCCTCATCGAACTCCCACTTGAGCTCGGTTGCGTCATCTGCACTGGCATCGTCGGCACCTGCAACTATTTTGGTAGAATCTGTGAGTCGCGAGGACTCAGCAATCTCACACCCGCGAGATCAAGACTATTTAAGCTTATAGGAAAGGATGGTGTAATGGGGTGGAGCTGCAGCAGGCACTAAGCATATATGGTGGCTAACATACGCAAATGAGAGCGAGAAGAGAAGCAACGCAACGGTCGCGAAACTAGAAATGATCAAGAAGTGATCCTGAAAGTACTTACGTTCATGCATAACTCAAACCGTTTACCCAGGTTCGGGCCCTCTTAATGGAGGTAATACCCTACTTCCTGCTTGATTGACTTTGATGAGTATAGGGGTTACAAGAGTTGATCTACCTCGAGATCGTAATGGCTAAACCCTAGATGTCTAGCCTATGTGATTTGTGATAGCCTCTACAAACTAACCCTTCTGGTTTATATAGACACCGGAGGGACCTAGGGTTGTACAGAGTCGGTTTACAGAGAAAGGAAACTACACATCCAGACGTCAGGCTTGCCATCCACGCAAAGGAGAGTCCCATCCAGACACGGGGGAAGGCCTTCTACCTTGTACCTTCACGTCCCATCAGTCCGGCCCATATCGCATAGCCCGGACACCCGAGGACCCCATAATCCAGGACTCCCTCAGTCGTCGCACGCGGCTCAGGCGAGGACCCATCCGACGGTGGGCTGGGTCAAGGTGGACCACCCTTCCATGGTGGTGGCTTGCCCCGATCTGGTTATGTCGGATCTTGGCCCTAACACTCTTCTTCTGCCAAGTCATCTCTTTGTCGAATATTGACCTCTTGGATCTGGCCGCTGACGAGTTCTGGTCTTCCCTATCGAATATCCATATGGATTGGCATATTCCCCTAGATAACTAGGTAGGAAAGGCCCCGTTCATGCGTGCTCATATTATTAGCCAACACGGCCTTATGAGGGCACGACACGAAGCTTCGCTTTCTTATTGATGCCATGGGACATGTCTAAGTCGAGATTCCCGAGGAATTGATAGAGGTGGGGAAAGTCATGGCGGCTACGACTAGAGGTCTTAAGCTTCGGTGAAAGAGTATGTATTGGATGCGATGAAGATTGTGTGTCAGGTGTATGGTAACTTGTAACAGCAGCATCGGAAAGCAGGGGCGGCAGCACTGGAGGACTGCATTTTTGGTGGTGCTCCTTGAGTACCGAGTCTTGATCCCCTGGGTGAAAACCCAAGGTCTGGCCGTTATTGCTTAGACCTGGAAATAGCCTTGTTGAAGGCGTTGTTTTGGGTGAACTTGGACTTTCTCCGGGTGAAAATCCGAGATCTTTGATCGGGTAACGACAACGCGTGTGCATTGTTTCCTTCTTTGAGGCGTTGCTTTTGGAGAACCATTTTGTATTCCGGGTGGTGTCTTTGGTGGTGGTTAGAGTCGTACTGTTGCTAGTATTGTTCACTGTGGCGGGGTCTTTTTTCTTTCTTCTGTTCTTTTTCTTTTTTGGCTGTCTGTATCCTTAATATTTTGGACATCTAGTTGGTATAGAGGCCGGGTGTAATTGGTGTCTTTGCGATATTAATATATTCCCTTTGTCAAAAATTTACGTTTTTAACCCATTTTGGTGCACCGGAGCATGTGCTTGTAGTTCAAATTTGAATTATAGACATTAAATGCCTATAAAACTCAATTAATGAATAAAAATGGCCAAACAAACCCTGAATAATTTTATATTTCATCACTAATCCCCTGTTGGTCTATGTTGCCCGTAGAAAAAATACAGGGCGAGACGAGGCAGCGATTGTCGTTTTGCCTTCAAGGGGGACACAATCCCTATCAAAACCACGAGGCTTCTTGCGAGATGCTCCGATTTGTAAGAGGCTTGTACCAAAACTTGCCCCAAATTGGAGAATTTTTTACCATGGCATATATGTGCCATGTCATGACACCATGCCAAGTTTCATGAATTTCCTGTGATACTTTGATTTATGTGGATTTAAAAACCAAGATTCTCAATGTTTGAGGCCGAGCCAGGATGCGAGACATTTGTAATTCATTCCCATCCTTGCATGGGACCTAAACATGCACCCAAGGACACATGTAGGATTTTTTAACCCATGTCGGTGCACTAGAGCATGTCCTTGTAGTTCACATTTGAATTGTGGGCATTAAATGCCTAGAAAACTCAATTATGTATAAAAAGTTCAAACGAACCCTGAATAATTTCAAATTTCAGCACGAATCTCCTGCTATTCTATGTTGCCTGTAGAAAAAAATACAAGGCGAGAAGAGGCAGCGTTTATAATTTTGCCCACAAGGGGGACGCGTTCCCTATCGGAACCACGAGGCTTCTTGCGAGAAGCTCCGGTTCATAAGAGGCTTGTAATAAAGCTTGCCCCAAATTGGACAAGTTTTTACCACCACATATATGTGCCATGTCGTGTCACCATTCCAAGTTTAATAATTTTCTCGTGAGTTTTGGATTTACGGGGATTTAAAAACCAAGATTCCCAATGTTTGAGGCCGAGCCAGGACGTCGAGACGGTTGTAATTCATTCCTATTCCTTGCGTGGGACCTAAACATGCAGCCAAGGATGCATGTATGATTTTTCTAGCCATTTTGGTGCACTGGAGCTTGTATTTTAGTTCAGATTTGAATTATGGACATTACATGCCAAGATCTCAATTAATGTATAAAAAGGCCAAACGAACCCTGAATAATTTCAAATTGGAGCACAAATCTCCTATTGTTCCATGTTGCCTATACAAAAAAAATACAAGGCGAGAAGAGACAGTGATTATCGTTTCGCCCACAAGGGGGACACGTTCCGTATCGGAACAACGAGGCTTCTTGAGAGAAGCTTCGATTTGTAAGAGGCTTGTAATAAAGCTTGCCCTAAATTAGACAACTTTTTTACCATGGCATATATGTGCCATGTCGTGCACCATGCCAAGTTTCATCATTTCTGGGTGAGTTTTGGATTTACAGGGATTTAAAAGCCGAGATTCACAATGTTTGAGGCCTAGCCAGGACACTGAGACGGTTGTGATTCATTCACATTCCTTGCATGGGACCTAAACATGCATCCAAGGACACATGTATGATTTTCTAGACATTTTGGTGTACTGGAGCATGTATTTGTAGTTCAAATTTGAATTATGTACATTAAATAAATACTTAGAAAACTCAATTATCTATACCTACTAATAAATCAAGGTGCGTGTCGTCAATTTTTTCATCCGTTCACCACCAAAAAGAATATGTTTTTCCTATCCGAGATGGTACTAAATTCTTATGCGTTCGTCTGCCATAAAAAAGGCTATTCCAGAATTTCGTACGTGGGCTGCATGTTGTGGCCCAGCGAAGCCAGCCCACTTACTTTTCTGCCCACACAGCTAGAAAAATTCTATTTTTCACGCAGGGCGACAAATAGTCGGAGCTTCGCACAGGACAACACATAATGGGCTAGCTCATTTTTTTTGTTTCTGTGTTTTACCTCTATTTTTATTCTCCTTCCCTTATCTCTTTTTCCCCTTCCAATTTATTTTTCTTAAAGAATTTATTTCATAAATTCCAAATTCTCAAAAAATGTTCAGATTTCAGAAAAAATCAAATTTTGGAAAATGTTCAGAATTCCAAAATTGTGTTGCTATTTTCAAAAATATTCAGAAATTGAAAAAAAGTTTCCCATTTTTCAAAAACAATTATTTTTTCAAAATTGTTAAAGAATTGTAAAAATAAAATGGCATTTTAAAAAATGCTCCAAATTCGAAATATATTCTTGGTTTAGTGGAATTTTTACAATTCAAAATAATGTTCGCGTATAAAACATACACATTTTCGAAAAGTTTTATGAACTTTGAACACATGTTCCCGTTTTAAAAAGATGTTCACAAATTCAAATAATGTCAATGTTTTTATAAAAAAAATGTCGGTGTTTTCAAAAAATGATGTGAGTTTTAAAATATGTACCTGCTTCAAATTTTGTTTACGGTTCTGTGAAAGTGTGCATAATTTTGAAAAACCTATTCGGGATTTAAAAAATGATTCATGTTTCCTACAATATTCAAATACTTTATACCTTAAAATCTCCTCGGTTGAAAGGAAAAGTAGATTGAATAATTGTTGGGCCTGCTCTCGCGTACGATGACATAACTACACTCTTAAATGTCCTCGATCAATGAAAGTAAAAATAGCGGATTGATAACTTCACACCCGACGAAACCAAAGCTAATTGTTCCTTTTTCACGCGCATACAGGGTTTTGCTTGCACATATAATTCTCACTAAATTTAAATGCATATTATTTTTCTTCCCATTGCAAAGCATGGGCATATGTGCTAGTAATGTATAAAAAAAGCTAAAGGAACCCTGAATATTTAAAGCAGTTCTGGTTAACCATCTCCCACCCGTGGGTAAGCATTGTGCGCACGCGTCGTGCTAGCTCACACTTCCTTCTTTCCTAAGTTATCCATACTAATGGTGTTATATACCAAAACAGGCTACCGTTTCCCGCCACTCCCCCAATCGGTTTCTCGCCACTCCTCCCATCGGTTTCCCTCCACTTCTCCCATTGATTTCCCGCTGCCAGTGTCAGTGGGCATAGAAGGCTAGGTGGTGACACACCGGCCATACCGTAGTACCATTCCAAGCATGCCAATCCGGCGAAGCGCCGCCATCATCATCAACCTCCTGGACTAAGAGAACTAGCCGGAGCAGGGCGGAAAGCAAGAACGGCCGTGCGCCACCGAGCAAGAGTGGCAGCGCGCCGCTGAGCATGATGGTACCAATGCACCCTAGTGCTTGAGCGGGACATTGTCTACACATGTGTTAATCGCCCCCCATGGAGTGGAGCAGAGCAAGAGTGTCAAAGCACTGCCGCGCAAGAGTAGGAGAACGCCACGCATCAACTGCAGTTTTCCACAATTAACTGGGAAACTATCTTGTTCTTAATTAATTAAATGGCAAAGCTTTTGCTTCTTCTGACTAGTTTTATGTAAAAAAATGATGCAAGTTTGAATGGAAGTGTTCCGGTATGTAATGATTGCACACAGTTTCTAAAAGCAAAAACGTGTGTGATAGTAGGGAGTAGGTCTCACACGGTGACCAGCGGGAAACGCCTTAAAGGCGAGGAGGCAACTCTTATCAGGAAGGGGCGGCTTCCCATCCGCTAACCGGGTCAAATAGAACGCAGAGGTTAAGCGTGCTGGGGCTGGAGGATTCTAAGTATGGGTGACTGGGTGGGAAGTTGCATATCTCAAGCTTCATTTAAGCGCATTGATATGGTTATTACAGACATTTAGCAGCTAAATGTGTCTGTAGTGACCTGTCATGTCGATTATATAAACCTTGAGATCCTTGTTTTGGTAATTTGTAGATTGATGTTTTTTGTTGTTATTTCTTGTTTTCAAAAATCAAAGAGTGACTGTGATCCCCACACAATTTATCCCTTTGACCTGACGTACGAGAAGGGTTTGACCATGACGGGTTCCTCATCTAACCCTTTAACCCAATGTACGAGAAGGGTTTGACCAAGATGGGTTCCTCTTGCTCTGTGTGGCATGTTAAACCAAATTAAGTTTGAGCACATGCGTTGGATACACCCTCCCCTGCCTCGAAGTTGTGGAACTGGCATCGTACGTCTTAAACTGGCTTGAGGGTATGGTGTTCAGTTTGTAATGTAGTTGGTGCCCCATCGAAGTTGTGCATTGGGGATTTGAACACATCACACACCACCCATACATATTTTTGGGCCACATGCTGGGTATAGGGGGTCTTCTCATCGACCCCGTCTCCCTTGGCGGTTTTAGACGACATGCATATCTATGGCCTCCTTGGGATATATATATATATATATATATATATATATATATATATATATATATATATATATATATATATATCATCCCTTTGACCGAAATGAGAAGGTTTGTCCATGAATGGATTCCTCCTAGTTCGTGTTAGGGCGGGTCACGGTGACATCTTCGAGCAAAGTTCGAGCTCATGCTTTCTCAAGATTCCGTCCCACACGCTCAAACTGGTGGGTTGGACCGACACCCTACGTATGCTGTCCTTAATTACCTATCTTTCATGGGGGTTGTCTGTATCGAGAGGTAGGCGTCACATCAAAATTGTACATTATTTGGTATTTAAAACACATCACCCCTTCAACGTACATCATTTTGGGCCGCATGCAGCCGTTGCTGGTTTTGTGGCCCCTATCGTGCGGTTTTTGATGATGGTCCAATCTATGGGCCCAAGCAGTGTATTCTATCCCTTTCTGATCGACAACAACAATGGTCATTTAAGAAAGTGATAGATTCACTGGTCCGTCTTATGGTAGGCCATGGCAACATGCATGTATGACCAAAGTATGAGTACGTGCATGCGTCCCGCCGACATGAAGTGGGGGTGGGCCAAGCACTCTAGCTACAACCTTAGCATGTCATTATAGATATATCCAAGGGGGCTTTCCGGTTTGCGAGACATGTGCCACCAAAGTTGTAGATTGTGGATTTAAACATCACACCCTTTATTCCTACATATATTTGGCCACTTCCAGGTGGTTGTTGTCTTTTGGCTCCTCTCACCCGATCTTCGATGACGCGCCCACCCATGGACCCACGCGGTCAAAGTTCTGCATTGGGAATTTGAACATCAAACACGACCCTTTTCATTCATATATATTTGGGCCACATGCTGGTGTGGTTATCTTTTGAACCTCTTTCACATCTTTTTACTGCCAAATGGTGCTATATATGAAGACTCGGATGACGTGCAATGCAATGAACACGGGTGCACTAGCTTAACCGTGTGTGATGCTCGTGCCTTGTAAAATCACCACAACTTTGCAAGCGCGAGCAAGGATGGAGGTGCAGGATATTTAGGATGAATTCCATGTCTACGTCTGAAAATTAGGACGAACTGTGTGCAATAGACCAGCTAGCTAGAAATCTAAAAACAAACTACCCACCTTGAGCGATGCAAAAATCGGCGATTCTGCCGCTTTTCCTTATTATACACAATTATTCTTTTTGGGCAGTGTGCGATCTTGGTTGCTCCCGCCCTGCTTCAATTCCTTTACCCAAATTTTACTAGCCGCGATATTCAACCGTCACCCGAACTCCTCCAGCACCAATCTACTTATAGTAAAATTCTATTAGTCGAGGCATTTGAACCGTCGCCCTCCCTCATTCACCACCATCTCCACCCACCATAACTTAAATTTTAGTAGCCCCGACGTATCCTCAAACACCACCCCGCCCCCTCGACAGTCCACCCCACCCTTCCCCCCGCTCGAACACTAGATCGTCGCCGCCGCCAACCCCTGCCGGTCTGCTCGTGCCTCCTAGCTTAGCTAATAAAGTTCAGGTTACCCAGCGATTCCCATACCGTGGCCGCCCCTGAGTTTTTTGATGAGGCATGCGGTGGCCCTCCCCGCCAGATCCACATCTCCTACTCCAGAGAGTTGCAGCCTAAGCCTGACCACATATCCCGGGGAGCCCAAAGAGCGTACGGTCAAAAATAGGTTTATCATGGCCTCTCCGGTGGACAATGGCGAGGTGGCTGTCGTTCGTCCCGACCTGTCGATCCCGGAGCAACACCTCACCGCGGAATTCGGGGAGGACGTTGACTACGTTGCCATGCCGACGGCTTCATGTTAGCGGGCTCGCATATTACTGTATCTCAAGAAAGCTGGCTACGACATCAAGCTCGTCGATAGCGACGGCTTCACGCCGGCCATTGTTGGGAATCGTTGCATGGAAAACAAAAAAATTTCTACACACATGCAATAATCTATCCATGGAGATGCATAGCAATGAGGAGGAGAGTGTGTCTATGTACCCTCGTAGACCGTAGTCAGAAGCGTTTCACAACGCGGTTGACGTAGTTGAACTTCTTTGCGCTTCAACCGATCAAGTACCGAACGCACGTCACCTTCGCGTTCTGCACACGTTTAGCTCGGTGACGTCCCTCGCCTTCTTGATCCAGCAAGACGTCGAGCTAGTAGATGAGTTCCATTAGCACGACGGTGTGGTGACGGTGATGGTGAAGTTATCTCCGCGGGGCTTCGCCTAAGCACTATGAAAATATGACCGGGTGTGTAAACGGTGGAGGGGGGCACCGCACATGGCGAGGCAATTGTCTGGGGTGTGCTAGGCGCCCCCCTCCCACATATATATAGGTGGGAGGGAGGGAGGAGCAGCCATAGGAGACGCCCAAGTAGGAGGAATCCTACTTGGAGTCCCTCCCAAGCCGCACCCCCTGCCATATATAACCGAGGGGGAAGGAACACTTCTAGGGAAAACCCTAGTAGTAGCGCGTGTTTTGAGGCTATCAGCAGCGCGGGTAGCCGCGCTACCACTAAGGCGCTACAGCTAACTGTTAGTAGTAGCGCGGTCTGTACCCGCACTACTACTATTGACTATATCAGCAGCGCTTTTCCGGAACGCGCTACTATTAATTAGCCATAGCGCTTTCCTAGCCCCGCGCTACTACTATATCTTTCATAATTTTCCCCCCGCTTCCTACCCCGTTTCAGTTTCAATAAACTGCAATTTCCAGATACTAGGTAATACTAGATATCAATTTCATAAAGCATTATAGGTACTAGGTAGTACTAGATAACAATTTCATATATAGTCAACATGCATCCTCAAGCAGTACTAGGTAGTCTTACAGCCACACATATATAGCAGTACTACTAGGTATATATAGTCATACAGCCACACACTACTAGGGAAAACGTTATACACAGAACTTTAGCAGTAGCGCTTGTTAAAAAAGCACGCTACTGCTAGACAGCAGTAGCGCGTGCAAAATAAGCGCGCTGCAGATGGACATATATCAGTAGCGCGTCTCAACGAAAACTCGCTACTACTAAAATTCCAATCACTTAGTCGATGGGCTACACATAGTAGTAGCGATCTTCCAAAAACAGCGCTACCGCTAATGTACTTATAGCAGAGCGTTTATGTGTAAAGCGCTACTGCTAACGAAAAGAAAAGAAAATGAAAAACAAATAGAAAAGTAAATGAAAATGAAAGAAATAGCAAAAGGAGAAAGGAAAAATATATAATTTAAAGAAAAATAAACGAAAAAGGGAAAAAAGGATGAAGGCATAGCAGTAGCGTGTTTGCTAAAACGCGCTATAGCTAACTTAGCTATAGCGCGTTTTCCCTAACGCGCTACCGTTATTTTTGACTTAACGCAAAAACGGTTTCCCCCCGGCCACCTCTTCTCCCCCAAATCCTTCGCCCCGCCACTTCGCCGCCGTCTCCCCCACTTCGCCGTCGCCCCCACTTCGCCGCCATCTCCTGCCGGCGTCGACGCCGCGCTCATCCTCACCGCCGCCGCCCGAGGCCGCCCAGCCTCACCGCCGCCGCCGCCTCTCGGGCCGCCCTTGACCTCATCGTCGCTGCCCTCGACCTCACCGCCGCTGCCCTCAACCTCACCTCCCCCGAGACCGCCCAGGACCGCCACCTCCCGATCCCGAGCCCACCCTCGCCGCCCCTACCTCCGCCGCCGAGCACCTCCCCGCCACTGTCTCTCCCCTCTCTGTAAGCCCCCCACCCCTCCCCCACCCCCTCTCTCTCTCTGCTTTTTCTTCCTCTGCCATGTTAATTAGCAGTAGTAGTAGATGTCAATTAGTACTAGGGTTCATACATAATGATTTTTAGTAGTAGTAGTAGTAGATGTTAATTAGTAGTAGTGATGGTACTAGTTAACTAGGGCAGTATGGTTAATAGTAGATGTTTTTTAGTTAGGGTAATAATAGATGTTAAGTAGTAGATAATGTAGATGTTAATTAGTTCAGTAGGGTTTAGTTTTTGAATTGAGTTTGTTTAACTAGATGTTAATTAGGGCAGTAGGGTTTAGTTTAGAGTAAAGTTTAGTTCAGTAGTTAACTAAATATAATCTATATTTGGTTTTTGAATTGAGTTTGAGAGAGCATGAGATTTGTGTAGATTTTCTTGAAGTGTCAAACGCTAGGACATGCAAATTTGAAGTGGTCAGGATATATGCAAATTCCTCAATTGTGTTTGCCCATGTTTTGATTGTGCCCAAGTGGCCTTTTGTTGTTTCCAGGGAATGAAGCTGAGTGGCCTATGTTTTGCCGGAATGTTGATTCATTTCCGTTCCGGCAAATTTCAGGTTCTCGATTTGTCCACTTTTTAGCAAAGGTCATGCCGAAATTTTCCGTGAATTTCGGCATGACTTGTGCTACAAACTAGGACATATCGAGTGCCCGGGATTTGCCGCACCGGGAAGGAGTCAACGTTCCTGCAAAACAAAGGCCTTTTTATGTCATTATTCATTTTATTAGGTCTAGAATTAATTGACTAGATTTAATCGTAGGAAACATGGCTAGCAACGATGAAGGACAGGGTTCTAGTTATTGCGACGACGTCTACCTGGCGGCAGACGAATTTTTGAGCCTTGCCGATGATCAACCGATGTTGTTGCTGGGCTCACCGGTCGCATCAGGGACTGAGACCGACACGCAGACCGGTGCTGAGACTGAGACCGGCGCTGAGACTGAGACCGGCATCGAGACCGGTGCTGAGACTGAGGCTGGCGCTGCCTCGGGGAGCGGAGCCGGTGTAGAACCGAAAGCAAAGAGGCAACGGCTTCCTAACAAACTCAGGACTACTAGACTGGTGGTCACGGAGGTGGACGACGGCAATTTTGAGCCAACCACGCCCGAGGAAGCGCGCGCGTGCTACGGCAATCAAATAGGCTGCATCGTACGGACAACCGCCACCATCAACGATGAGAAACTACAGAAGATAGATAATATGAGGCCCTCCCTCCTAAAGAAGCGGCACCAGATATTCTTGTTCCCGGGCCGGAATGAAAAGGATTATAAAGATCCAGATAAGGACCCGGCAATGAAGACGATAAACAAACACGCCATGTCCAAGTTTAGCGACGCTTTGGCCGCCTGGAAAACAAGGGTGAAAGCAAAGATCGACAAACAGGAACCCTACTCCGAGATTCTAAAGGATAATCCAACAATCACGGCAGAGCAATTTGAAATATTCAAGGTGGCTTGCGAGGCCGAAGATGCCAAAAAAAAGTCGAAGTACATGAAGGGGCTTCAACAGAGGAACATTGGGTGCCACCACCTCGGAAGCCGTGGTTACGGCGGGAAGCGGTCCATATGGGCCAAGGAGGACGCCGAAGCCGCGAGCCTGGGCATCCCAGACCCCTTGGCGGAGTTCACCGTCCCACAGGAGCGTGACGTCCTTAGGGCCCGGCACCGTTGGGACCCAGTGAAGAAGGTTTTCGAGACGAACGCGGTCACGAGGACTTCATGAGACTGCTGGTAATTTTAGTTTCTGATCAATTCGACTACACGTTAGTCATATTTGTAAACGATCCTTGTGCCTTTTGCAGAGAGAGCAGCACAGGATTGCGGCCGAAAGCGACTCGCCATCTGAGGCGTTGGCGAGGCCCAAGTGGGACACTCCATTCAACCGGGCGTTGAACATATTGAAACGACTCCCGGTGGAGACTCGACCGTCATATGGACGCGTGCACGGTGTCGGAGACGGCGCCACGTGGAAGAAGTTCTACCGTGAGACCACGGAGGAGAGAAAGGAAAGACGGAGGTTAACTGAAGAAAACATCGACAAGAAGGTTGAGATTGCGGTTGAGATGAAATCATCTCAGACAGTCGCAACAGCGGTAGCTGCCGCAAAAAAAGATGGTTGTACATATGTCTACTTCCTTGGTTCCGGCCGTTTTCAGTTGGACCAGGAAAAAATGCAGCAGACTTTCCCCTTGCTGACTTCTTGGGGAGCAGCTCGACTAGCGTTGCACCAGCACCTGTAGCTGCACCTGCTCCCGCACCGGCTCTCGCACTGGCTCCCGCACCTGCTCCGGCACCGGACGTGCTCGGCGGTGCTTCGTCTTTGGCTGAGCTCGACGCCCTCACGGTATCTGTCACACCGGCCCCCTTCAATAAATGTATAATCTCCCGTTTTCGTTGCCTTTCAGATGTCTCACGTCGCAGACTTTTCTTTGCAGGCCGACGAAACCCCGTGCACCATATTGTACACCATCAGCGACCAGAAGGTGGATGTGGGGAAGGTGACGATAATGAAGCCGAAGGAACCATTGTTCCACAGCCGGCCGATCCCCCCGAACGTCTTCAAGGTTTCCGTGGCCAGTGTCAAACCGGGCCACGAGAATTTGCCTCCTCTGGTACTAGTGGGGGATGACGACGAGACCCCGCAGCGGCTTGGTGATTGTTGCAATGGGTCGGTCCTGTTGTGGCCAAAGAGTCTGCTTCGTCCGGAGGCGGCCGGGAGCACACCCACGAGCACGCAGCCTCAGCAAGGTATGAACATCAACACCTCACCTACCCAATTAGCGTCGGGTGTCGGGTTGGGTGATAGCGGACGGGGTAAGGAAGAGGCTCCATTAGTCACTGATGACATCACCATGGATGAGGATGAGGATGACGATGGCACTCAACAGTATGTCTATACTGGCGCCTACTCAGGGTTTGAGCGTCATGAGTCGGTGCCAGAATTGCCGCCTCCTAGGCTCAATGTATTATAGATGACCTTCCGGAAAAGAAGCCTAGGAAGAGACCGAGGAAAGGCAAGAAAGATGATTCTATGATCCAGCCGCCTCGGCAGCCTCGGGTTCAACACCGTATAGATATCACTGGTGCGGATAAATGGCATATCCCCGGTCAACCAATCCTACCTGCAGCAGCGCTAGGGGCCAGATTCGGCGATCTAAGGAGAGTTCATGACGATGTGCTGCGGATAGAGAAAGGCCTCATCGCCTCGAAAGATCCAGGATAACCACTCTACGTGGTTAACGTTCCGCGGAAATTGTCGTACGTCGACTTCTTCCCCGCGGATAAGTTCTTCCTTCGATTCGATTACATATTCGACATGTTTCATGTGAAGAAGCTAGATTTTACGTTTGTCCGCCTTTATGCCTTGCACATGAACTACATCATCGGGGTTGAGCAGATACCTCATATCTGTGTCGCTGACCCGTACTTCATGCACGAGGGCTTCTTGGGAGTCTGCGCAAAGCACCGTGAATACGCGAGGGAATACATCGTCAATTTCATGCTCGCCAATAAGGACAAGGAGGCGATTCTCGTGCCTTATCATCCCCTGTAAGTCATCCGCGCGGATATCCTTCCTTCGATTTCAATCATTCATTTGCACAGTGGAGGCTAATTAATTTGAGGTGTACTTATTTTGCGCAGCGGCGGGCGCGCGGTCCTCATCATCCTCTACCCCCGATACTCCCACGCTCTTTACTTGGACTCGTCGAAGAACATTAACAAAAAGGATTACACCCACATCAAGGATGTTCTCGACAGTGCTATGTTTTACTACGAAGCACGGGGTGGAGAGGTCAAGGACAAGAAGAGAAGGGGCGGCAGGCTCACCTTCGGCCATAAGACCGACTTCTGCTGCATCCAGCAACCGAGTGATTCTCTTAATGATGGATTCTATGTCCTACACCACATGCTGGAGTACAGACGGGATCACCAGAACCTTCGCATGTCACCTACATCCGGCGATGCCCATATTCTGCAATGGGAAAAGAACGTAGGAGATATCGAGGATCATCGACTTCGAGTTGAGTTCTATCACATCCAGCGCGAACTTGCCCAAATCATCATGAAGGAGGTCATCGGAAAACAGGGATGTTCTACGAAGAAGGACAAATGTCGTGGGAAGACGTCCGAACACGGGTAGCCTCTCAGCGTCTCTACCTGAAGCCTTTCACTAGGCTCGGGGACTATCTCCCTGACCTGGATGGATGGCACGACATGTTGGAGTGATTGTCGATATATGATAATGTGTCCGTTTAGTCCATACTTTCTGTATGACGAAACTTTGAGTTATGCACGACGAAATTTTATTTGTGATGTAATTAAACCGTCCTCCTCGACTAGCGACAATCACTCTAGTTAGGGCATTTTGGGTACGATCAACTTTGTTATTTATGCTTATGATATGTTGCTTCTATTTTTGCCAAGTCTGTCTCTTTCTGTTGCTCAACTATATATGTTGCATATCATCGACTCATGTGACGATGCAGGTGCATAGATCATCGATGGAGAAGAAGTGCTACGCCAGGAGTATATATACGACGAGTGGCCGGAGTATCAGGCCCAGGTGTACCGGTTTCCGGTTTCCGGTTTCCGAGCGACAGGCAGTAGTTAGTTTAGGTTCACGCTAATGCGAGAGAGGGATACGAACTCATGTACTGCATAGTTCCGCTCTCACTCAAAGTGATAGCTCTTCTCGCGTATATCATTGTTTAGATGGATGACGATGTAGTTGCAAGTAATCGAGACTTGTATCGCTATTTTTGAGATGATGACGAGAGACCACGTTGTGTTGGATGATGATTATGATGATGACATGATTTGATGAGACTAGTTGTATGTATATGCTATGATTACATTTGTATGTGTATGATATGCTAAAGATTATTGTATAAAGGCTATTCAAATACAAAACAAATATGCAGAAAAAAACTAATAAAACTAATAGTAGCGAGGGGAACAAAGTTAGTAGTAGCGCCGCCTTACCAGTAGCGCTTCCCTGTAAAAAGCGCTGCAGATATTATCAGCAGCGCTCTTCACCAAAGCGTGCTACTGCTATCCATGTATAGCAGTAGCGTGGGACGACAGGCGCTACTGCTACACGTTAGCTATAGCGCCTTATCAGTAGCGCATCGTCCCACGCTACTGATAGGCCTAAAACCCGCGCTGCTGCTAGGCTTTTCCCTAGTAGTGACACACACATATGTAGTTCTAGATGATATCGACGACGATCATCATCCTCAAGCCTGGGCGGTGGGTGTTCGGTAGTAATTAGGATGGCCTGTCCAACACGAAGATTCTTGCCAACAAGGAATCTCTTCCACCCAACCGAGTTTAAGTGCGTGCGACCGTCCGTGTCCATGCGGTAAGTACAGGTGGTGACGAAGCCCCTTGCAGTAAGGCGTAGTCCAGCTGAGCCTTCTTCATCAGGCTATATACCACAACTCACAGATAGGCTCTTTGGCAATTTCTGAATAAGAAAAACATATCAATTAATAAATAGCCTCACACATACTCTTGCAAATATATTTCTATTAAGTATAGATTTCTACACTATCAAAAGACACAGTACTACACATTTGTACTAAGCATGAATTCTACTAATAAGTATATATGGATTATCTACACTATTAATAGTTCCTTGGATTCTACACTAAGCATGTGATCGGACTCTACACTAAACCATATCATCGACTAGATTCCACACAGCATATCATTGGACTCTACACTAAGCATATCATCGGATAATTTGCATTTGTAAGTATAACATACCATAGCATGCCGATCGACCATAGTACTTGTCAGCCGGGTCACGAATGGCACCCCGACAAAGTCATCACGTGGCGGAATTATATCCCATAGGTTGCACACCTCCTCCTCGCTCAGCCTCATTCTTTGAGCTACGATGGCTTCATGAAGTGGGTCCTCATCATCTTCATCCAGTGGGTCCTCATTATCTTCATCATCTTCGTCATCTTCATCATCTTCCACTAGGTTGATATAAATGACAGCCAGCTTGGGTCTTTCTGCTCTGAAGGAGAAGCTGATCAACTCACCACCAGTAAGATGCATGCAGGCGAGGAAACGGGCCCATCCATCTCCTCCAATCTGCGACATATTGCGTCCTTTCTTGACCTCCATAGTGTACGGCCCCCCAGGAGCCTCAAATGTCACGGTGTCTCATGTCAGCTTGTTGAATTTCAGCCTCACATTGCATGGGACGATCTGTGTAAAAAAAGCAAAATGACACAATGCAGTAATGCCAACACTAAAAATAAAATAGTTGTTACATTTCATATAATTTCCTACCACCGCATGACGAAAACTCGGCTGGAAGTAGATGTCGAACAGCTTGCCAGTTTCAAGGCTGCTGGCGCACCTTGACTTGCACAGTCGACATGGTGGTGGTGGTGGTGGCACCATTTTCCTAAAGCAATATGAGCAAAGGATTAACGATCCACTTCATAGGAAAGAAAAACAGTAGCATGTGATATTTTTGGTTCTTCTTCAGTTATATTTTCATAGCTTACTAATACCTTCTAGAATAGAACCAACAGCTATCAGGCAAATACGAAATCTTGTGTATATATCGTCGATATCTCTAGATGAAGAGATTCTTCCGCGAGAAGCAATTTGATGGACAATTATAATCCTAAGATCTAGTAACATATAAGATGACAAGGTACCACCTACCAAAGCATTTCAGTGGCACCTATTGCCGAAAAATTATTTCACAAATATCTACCAAATCAAGGTACCACCTACCAAGACATTTCATCTAATTTGGCCCCTATTGCCTGAGATAACTGATTAAAAAAACAAGTGGCAAATTTAACTAAAAGCATCTAGCTATCCATGTATAGAAAAAATAACAATAAAATGGTGCATTTCTTTCCAAGCATCTAGCTAGGTCGTGCCAAATCTTCAAAGCTATCAACTAGCGGACTAAATCAACTAAATCAAAATGTTCTATAAATCAACTAAATCAACTAGCCTACTAAATCAACTAAATCAACTAGCCTACTAAATCAACTAGATCAAAATGTTCTAAATCAACTAAATCAACTAGCCTACTAAATCAACTAAATCAAAATGTTGCATATGAACTAGCCTACTAAATCAAAATGTAGCAGGGAGGAGGGGTTGTGGATGGGGGAGGGAGGAGGGAGGAGGGAGAAGGAGGGGCGACTGCAGGAGGGAGGAGAGAGTAGGACGAAGGAGGAAGGCGGAGCGAGGAGGGGCCGGCCGGCAGCGAACGGAGGAGTGGAGGGAGGAAGGAGGAGGAGGGCGGTACCGAGTCCAGCGATGAGGAGGATGTGACGGTGGCGCAGAGGGAGGAGGGGTAGGCGATGGCGGCCGGCGGGGGCGAGGGCGGCCAGCGGGGGAGGACCGGTGCGGGGGGGTTGAGGGGGGGATCGAGTGAGTGTGAGTGGATCGAAGAGAGGGGAGTGAGGGGTGGAAGATAGAATGGCTTAGCAGTAGCGCGCTGTAGGGAAAGGCGCTACTGCTAAATGACCTAGCAGTAGTGTCTTTCATTCAGAACGCGCTACTGCTATGTGTCAGCATGTAAAAATAAACATCAAAAATACATTGATCATCAATGATCTTTTTGTGTACAATCTAATTTGTCAACATGAGTCCTCACCGGTTTAGGAACCGGTGAAGACTCATATTGCGGCCACAAATTCTACACATAGAGTTCAATGAAGACCAAGTGCTTGTGATAGTTTGAGAAGTAACATATTGAAGGTGGTAGAAACACTCTTCGCGGAGCGAGGTGGGACTAAATTTTTGTAGTAAACTTAGCAGTAGCGGGTATTACGGTAATGCGCTACTGCTATGATCTGTAGCAGTAGCGCTCTCCGTATTAACGCGCTGCTGCTAGAACTAGCTTCGCGGCGGGGTCGTGGCAATTATAGCAGTAGCGCGGCTTACAGGAGGCGCGCTACTGCTACTTTTATTTCAGCAGCGTGTTCTGCTGGAGCGCGCTACTGCTATATAGTAGCAGCGCCTTATTTTAAACCGCGCTGCTAGAAAGATTCTATGTATAGGCTTTTCCCTAGTAGTGGAAAGAGGGGGGAGAGGGAAGGAAGTGGGAATCCTAATCCGCACTTTCCTTTCCCTTCTCCCCTTTCCTTCTCCTCCTTAGGCCAGCCCATATGGGGGGAGCACCAGCCCCTTATGGCTGGTGCATTTCCCCTCTTGGCCCATAAGGTCCATATCTTATGCCGGGGGTGCCCGGAACACCTTCCGGTGACCCGATAAGTATCCGGTACCCCCCGAAACACTTCCGGTGTCCGAATACCATCGTCCTATATATCAATCTTTACCTCTCGACCATTTCGAGGCTCCTTGTCATGTCTGTGATCTCATCCGGGACTCCGAACAACATTCGGTCGCCAAAAGATATAACTCATATAACACTATATCGTCAACGAACGTTAAGCGTGCGGACCCTACGGGTTCGAGAACTATGTAGACATGAACGAGACACCTCTCCGGTCAATAACCAATAGCGGAACCTGGATGCCCATATTGGCTACTACATATTCTACGAAGATCTTTATCGGTCGAACCGTTATGACAACATACGTAATTCACTTTGTCTATCGGTATGTTACTTGCCCGAGATTCGATCATCGGTATCTTCCTACCTAGTTCAATGTCGTTACCGGCAAGTATCTTTACTCGTTCCATAATACATCACCTCGCGACTAACTCCTTAGTCATTTGCTTGCAAGCTTATTATGTGTATTACCGAGAGGGCCTAGAGATACCTCTCCGATACTCGGAGTGACAAATCCTAATCTCGATCTATGCCAACTCAACAAACACCTTCGAAGATACCTGTAGAGCATATTTATGATCACCCAGTTACATTGTGAAGTTTGATAGCACACAAGGTATTCCTCTGGTATCCAGAGTTGCATAATCTCATAGTCAAAGGAATAAGTATTTGACATGAAGAAAGCAATAGCAATAAACTGAACGATCATTATGCTAAGCTAACGGGTGGGTCTTGTCCATCACATCATTCTCCTAATGATGTGATCCCGTTATCAAATTACAACACATGTCCATGGTTAGGAAACCTTAACCATCTTTGATCAACGAGCTAGTCTAGTAGAGGCTTACTAGGGACACGGTATTTGTTTATGTATTCACACATGTATTTAAATTTCCGATCAATACAATTCTAGCATGAATATAAACATTTATCATGAATAAGGAAATATAAAATAACAACTTTATTATTGCCTCTAGGGCAAATTTCCTTCAGCCATGTCACAGGTTAAGTGGTCCATCCCCAACCCCTCTGGTTCAACTGCCGTCGATCTATTCGAAGGCCTTGCTGCTGATCTCCTCTGCCACGCGGTCAAGGATTTGTGATCCTTGTATGTCATCGAGCCCATTTTGTCATTTCTAAAGGACACGTTCTACGGTGGTGGCTTGGGATCATCAACTGCCAAGTCAGATCTCATCGACCACGACCATGAGAAAGGCACCCACAAAGGCTCTTCCAAGGTGAAATGGCCCATCGGCGACATCAGGGAGCGCACCATGGGTCTGTGCTCTTCCAAGTGAAAGGATGTCGTCCATGACAAGTGAGGCAATATCCTATTAGCAAATCTTACTTTTTCTAGCTAGCCAACCCATACCCTTTGTTGTAGTACCTTTTGCCATGTGGTGTTTTAACTGTGTCATGTTTAATTATTTTAGTTATGCAAAAATGTAATATTCAATAGGGCTATGTGAAGTTTAAGTATGAATTGTCCACTTCAGTTCCACGAATGGCTATATTTTGTTGTTTATAGTGGGGAGATGCCTTGTTTATTTGTATTTGGTTGTTATGTTGGTTGCAGTGAGCATTTGTCCAGTTTTCAAGCAGATGCCTTGTTTATCTGTATTTGGTTGTTAGGATGGTTGAAGTGAGCATTTGTCCAGTTATCAAGCAGATGCCTTGTTTATTTGTATTTGGTTGTTAGGTTAGTTGTAGTGAGCATTTGTCCAGTTCTCAAGCAGATGCCTTGCTTATCTGTATTTGCTTGTTAGGTTGGTTGCAGTGAGCATTTCTCAAGTTTTCAAGCATATATCTTGTTTATCTGTATTTTCTTGTTAGGTTGGTTACAGTGAGCCTCTGTCCAGTTTTCAATGGCTATATTTGGTTGTTATACTGATCATGTATGCCTTGTTTATTTCAGTTATTCACAATGTGATGTTCATTATGTGCAAGTCAGAACTGTGCAGTTCGATTTCATCAATACCAATTTGAAGGGCTTTATTTGGTTCCTGTTATGCCTGGTGTAGTTCACACATGCCCTTTATTTCAGTTTTACACATTTATCCAGTGTGATGTTTAAGCATGAGCTACGTTCTATTCATTTCAACAATACTAGTTTGAATTACAATATTTAGTGGTTGTTAAGCCTGTTGTAGTTAACATTCCCTTCCATTTTTTTTATCCGCTTTAAGAGCATGCTGAAATCAACACATTCAAGCTATCATTTAGAGATGATGTTGTTTACCGTGGCTATATTTGTTTGATGTTAAGCTTGTTGTATTTATCATGCCTTTCCATGTACTTATGCAGGACAACAACGGGAGTGGCCAACATTTTCCGCCAAGATTAGTTTCATCCCTCGGCTTGTACCCCACCCCCGGTCATTCCATAATGTAGTGCATATAGATCCATGCCTGGACACTTTTTAGCTTCTAATATTGACTTGTTGCTTTTAGGTACATATGTCCTCGACAAAGATCCATGCATTGACCATTTTTGCGTATGGGGCAATGAGATATTCATCAACCAGCATCAAGTGAGGAAACTGATAAGGACTATTAGCAAAAGATACGAACGGTGGCAATTAAATTATTTGTTTACGCTCTATCCAACACAACAGTGAGCTGTAGGATGGTAACTGCAAACTCTGTAGCCTTTTCTTTTTACTGCCCATAATGAGTTGTTAGACAACTATGTTTGAATCTTTTTGCATTTGCACTAGTTCCCAAAGGACTTTACTCAAGATTACCCCGCAAAGTACATGATTGGTGGACACGCAATGAAGGTTAAAATATTTCATCGAGACTACAATGAGCATCAAGAAGTCCTAATGACGACAACGAAGGATGGGCGAGCGGCCATCACAAGGGGTTAGCCTAGAGTCATCCGCGCATTACGCATGGAGGAGGGCACAATATGGGCACTCCGCTTCACCTTCTCCAGCAACCAGAATGTCTTTCGCCCCTCTCTTTACAGTCTTTAGTACAATTGTGGTGCATCATTCTTTCTTGGTGCTTTTGTAGTTCTTCACTATATGTACCTATGCATCGAATTATGCATTCGTCCTTGTATCTATATTTGTAATAAACATGGTTCGATATGAACTAAGTGATTGCCTACTTTTAAATTCAAAATCTGTTAATTTTAAATGTAGGGATTAAATTAGGGATAAATCAAGCATAAATTATGTTCTATGGGCCAGTACACTGCACATGGTTTGCGAAAGCAAAATGTCTATGATAAACGTCAAGATCAGACACGTTTCTTAGATCCACTACGTGTGCGATGAATCACTACTGCACACACGATCAACCAAGAAAAAATGTATGAGATATACAACAACAGCGCACATAGTTCCTTTTTAATTATTAAATGTTTGCGAAAGTCACCTTATCACGCACGCTTGGCAATTATGGATTGTTTATGATGTCATGCGCATCCTAAACGTTTGCTCATATAGAAGATCGCGTGCAATAGGCCTTCATCCGACGCGGGTACGACGGATGCATCATGTGGGATATATTCAAGCTTCGCATACAGTTTTGTAGGGACAATTGTATGCACTCTTACATCGAATCGCATACAGTCGAGGAAAAGTAAATATATCTGATTGTCTGCTTATCATACACGTTCTATAATCGTGAACTGTTTGTGATGGGGCGCACATCGTAAACGTAGCACTACCGAATGCCGGCTGCAACGGTAATCCGAGCACAAACGAGTAGGAAGGATGGAGCATTTGGGATATTCGACATATTACAAACAGTTGTCTGAAGACTCGCGTTTGGGATAGATACCGGCATCGCATACGCTTAGTTATGCAAAATGTATGCATTGCTACTCCCTATCCCTGACGGTTTCTGGGTCGTGTGGGAAGGACCCCCCTATCGCACACACAGGCAAGGCGACAATTTAAAATGTCGTCGCGGAAAGGGGTTAAAAATCGTTTGTATAGCAGATTAGCAGCTCACTGTACCAGTGATCTTCGGCACCCTCTTGTGTATGCAACGGTTTACTATTCTTGACTATGATGAGGACTAAAGAACAGTTAGCAAATTGTCGACAGCTTGAGCCCCAATTTTGGCACGTGCAACCGCACCACCATGACCTGGAGGAGACGATTACAGTCGTTAGAGCCAGCTGCTCGAATTCAAGTGAGCCAACGACCTTTATTTTTTCCGCGGGGACAAGTTTTTGCGTGAACACCAGTGCATGCTTGACGACGGCACATGCGAAGATGACGGACTATTACGCCAGGCTTCGGGAAGTTCTAGCTGATAGCGAGGAACGCCATTTTTTGTTTTCTCTACTTTTTTGCACTTTCCAGGAGAATAATTTTTTGGTGACAAAAAAAAAAGAAAAAATAAGTCGCTAATTTTCTAGTCTAGAAGGTCCGAAGAAGCGGAGAAGGTGGTGCCCATGGGCTCCTTGTGCTCCCAACTCACGACTAGGGGGGCACGACCCAGGGCCATAGGGACCCCATGGGCACCCCTCCACCACCTCCAGGTTCCCCTGACTTTGTACACTCCTTGAACTTGTATATATAGAGGCATAAACATGGATGCCAACAAAAAATGTACTATATAGATCAAAATGAACTACTTTCACTCTACGCAGAAATACCATCACCTCTTATAAACACATGTTTGTAAAACATGGATACAAAAACTACTACAAGCTGGATGATAAAACAAGGTACAAAAACAAAGGATGAAATAGGGATATGTAGGCCGAAGCAAGAGCTTATAATGGAGCAGATCATTCCTATCGCCCGTTCTTTCTCTCTCATGCTTGCATTAGATTTTGCTACTGTTGTTCGATAGTTACTATTCTGATGCATAGCCTACTTTTGTAACCTGATGTTGTTACTTTACCTGATATCCTATATGCTTAGTATAGGTTGATTAGTGATCCATCAGTGACCCCTCACTGTTGTCCTTGTTGCCCCACTTTGTCACTGGTGACTCGATCAATGTGATCGACGTGCAGAGACCGACACATCACTGGCACCCCCCTTAGTTGTATGACTCTACAAAGCTACTATCGAGTGCCGAGGGTGTACCTCGTATGGCACTCCTGATGATATCTCTGTAGCGTAGTTAATCGTTCATGGATTACAAAGGGTGATTCCTCGTTCACCACTCCCGATGATGACTCTGTCGTGCAACACCACAAGAGTGAACCCTCCGAGGGTGATTCCTCCAAGGTCACCTTGACGGTTACGTCGAGTAGGAATCCATTGAGGATGATTCCTCAGATTGCTCCTTGATGTTATGGACACACGGATACCTTGACCTTCACCTGAGTCCTTTGTTCAAGTCGGGTCGAGCCACGGGGTACCCGCGAGAGTTATTGAAGTCGGGTTGACCATGAGGGTACCCGCGAGATAACGACGAGGCACGACCGGGCAGGCAGACCGCCGTAGAGGGGATGGGCCTGACCCTTGTCGTAAGTCCGCGAGAAGGGGTGATAGGATCACTGATCGTCTCCGCGTGGACACTAACGGGTTTGGATATGTGATCTGAGTAGGCCTCTGGCCTTTTCGCACTAACCACAACTCGGGAATAAGTACGGGCACTCGTTGTCGTACGATTCTTCTGAAAGCTCACAGACGTCAGCAGTTGAGCGGCACATGCCCGGGTGGTCTGAATAAGCACCTGCTTTGTATAAAGAGGTAGTCAGGACTGATGGTCATCCTCTCAACGTGCCGGATTGCAAAGGACGATTGGCCTATGACCCCTCCACATTTAGGATGTAGACCAGCGTGCTCGCCTCTCTGTTGGGCCTAGGTAGGACTACGGTGTGTCAATCAGCGGAAGCCGGACATAACCCAGAAAAGTGTGTCCGGCCAAAGTTAATCGAGCATGATGGGTAAGTTGGTGCACCCCTGCAGGGACGTATATCTATTTGAATAGTTGTGTCCACGGTAACAGACGCTCAGAGTTGTATCCCGATCTACTACAACTAGAACTGGATACTTGTGACACTAAATGGATATGATGGCTCCGGGATCACTTTCTCACAGGGATTCGAGCAAGGATCTCAGGGCATTACTAATATATAATTGTTACTTTATGATATGCTAATCTGCACTATTCTAATGCTGCAAGATGATGCAAGAGGCTAGTCTTCATTAGGCTAAGCCTTCCCTTCTATTCTGGCATTTCTGCACTATAGTCCACAGATACAACCCCTTTCAATTGATAACGATGCATACTTAGCATAGATCTGATGTAAGTCTTGCGAGTACTTTGGATGAGTACTCACGGTTGCTTTGCTACCTTTTTCCTCTTTACTGATTGCTGCGATCAGATGACGGAGCCCAAGAGCCAGCTAATCTCACCGATGACTACTACTACTACACCGATGGAGCCTACTACTACGTGGAGACTGACGACCAGGAATAGTTAGGAGGCCCCAGGCAGGAGGCCTGCACCTTTTCGATCTAGTTGTCGTTGTTTTGCTAGCCTTCTTAAGGAAAACTTGTTCATCTTATGTATGTACTCAGCTGTTGTTGCTCCTGCTGACTTATGTATTCGAGCCTTCGTGGCCCTGGCTTGTAATATAAAGCTTTATGTTTGAATTTGTTTTTAGAGTTGTGATGTGATATCTTCTCGTGAGTCTCTGATCTTGGTCGTGCGTATTTACGTGTATGATTAGTGCATGATTGAGTCGGGGGCATCACAACGGGACCCTCTACGACGCCATCGGCCACTCCTAAACGTCCACGGAGATGGACGCCATCGACGTCGCTGAAAAAATGAGGCAGCGGTCCGCATCGATCGAGGAGTTCCATCAGTTGGCGATGCGGAGGGCGTGGCGGCTGAGAGAGCCGCACGGCTCGCAGAGCAGAACCGCGCCGCGCGGTGCATGGCGGGGATCATCATCATCTCCTCCTCCTCCTCCTCCTCGGATAGTGATACAATGGATGATGACGCTCCGCCTGCCGCTAACACCTACGCCAAGGACAGCAGTCACTCCCGAAAACCCCAAGTGGAAGTATCCATCGAGGAAGTGGTGAAATCTGGCCTCTCTCTCTCTCAGTTTATATCATTATCTATCGTTAGTTAAGTGAATAACTTTGACGGGCCCTTTTGGATCAAAAAAATTGCGGGGTCTTCTGGATCGGATTGTACTAACTTTTAATCCTCTATATCTATGTCGGATTGATATGTTTATATGTTCTATCTATATCGGATTGCTATATTCGTTCGCTTTAGATACGTAGTCTGCATGAGTTTGTATGACTCTGAAAAGGACAAATGGGGTGTTGCTGTGGAGTGGGGCAGATAGGGTCTGCCCAGTAACCTCCAGCGGATGCACTCGGATGTGTTCACACGCGTATAGGTAACGACTGCCGTAGATGCTCTTACATAGGAGTATAATAGACACGATTTTATATGGAAAACTCTTGAAAACAACCGAATGATTTTTTCTCTCTTCAAGCCGCCTCCACTGCGTGCCACGTGCCCCTGTGGGGTCGTACCCGCCGCTCTCCTGGTCACCTTATCTCTTCCACATGTTTCTCCCTCTCACGCGTGGGAAGAGGAGAGCCCCATGACGAGCACCACCGCCGCCGCCTACAACAAGAACCGCACCCCCCCCCCCAACGCAGCCCGACCTTCCTCTTCTCCCTAGAAATCGCCGCCCTCTGCCTCCTCCTCCCTACGGGAGCTGCTGCTCCCTGCCTTTGCCACCCCGTGGATCTCGTAGTTGACTGCTGGTCTGCTGCCGGCGACGCGACAACTCGTTGACTGTTGCCGACGCTGCAAGCCGGGAGGAGGTAATGCAACAACTCGTCGACTACTGCAGCGCGGCAAATGAGACGGGTGAAAGATCCTCGGCGCTGTGATGCAGCACCCTTTGGCGTTGTCGGAGTTCCAAGAGGCGCCGTCGTGCTGGACGGAGGGCAGTGTCAGCGGCACTGCGGTGGTAAAGCTGCAATGCAACACGTGCGTTGCTGCGACCCGTCGATCTCGCCGCCGGCAGAAGCTTCAACGCAACATCCATGGGGTTGCGCCGGCGACAGAGCTGCGATGCAGTGCGTGTGCTTTTGCAAGTGGCAGACCTCACAAGCGGGGGAGCTGCAGTGCAGCGTGGATGGTGGTGCGACTCGGCGGATCTCACCCGCGACGGGGCTGCAATGCAGCCTGCAGCGACCCGGCGGATCTCACCGGCGACGGGGCTGCAATGTAGCGTGGATGGTGCTGCAATGAAGCTCGCTGGCGGGTTCCCTTGCGTCCATCCACCGCTCGCCGGCGGCTAGATGCTGCTGCTATGGGGCACTCGCGCGGTGGCTTCTCCGTGGTGCTGCAATGGAGCTTGTCGGCGGGTTCTAGGTGCTGCATCGCAGCGCTCGCCGGCGGCTAGATGCAGCGTTCGGCGATGCTATGGAACGCTGGCGGCGGCGGACAGGGATCAGGTGACATGCCTCTAGGCAGTCACGCCGTAACATACGGCCACCCATCCAGCGCTCATTCAGCATCCAACGGCCACCAGTGACCATTGCATGGAAACGCCTAGTCGCCTGCACTAGTACTAGTTTTTTTTTTCTTGCGGATACTAGTACTAGTTCTTTGTACTGGCAACAACAGCTATGCACTCATTAAAAAAAAAGCAATGCACTTAGGGCATCTCCATCGGCAACCCGTAAAAATTCTTCCGCATCCGTTCATGAACAGGTGAGACCAGTCCGCGGACACGGATGCGAGAGGTCGGCATCCACCGCTAGCCGCATACATCCAACCAACAATTCAAACCAACCTCATGAAATTCGATCAGGATTTCATTCAAGTTCGAATATAATTTACATAAACAGGTCGACCGTTTAACTAAAAAACCTAAACCCTATATTTGACGACCACCTCGTACGCATGACCGCCCTGCCCTGCGCACCGCCGTTCTGTCGGTGCCGTCGTCGTCGTCATCGTGGAGGAGCCGCCCCGCTCATGATGCGTCGTGCGGTGTGCCTGCCGCGGCCACTGCCGACATGGCCTTCGGAGCCCTGGTGGCGGCCTTGTCGCGACCGGCGTTGGCGAAGCAGTCGCTAAGCGACCACTCCTCGCCGTCAAGGCAGTGGCTATGCCTGGACGGACATCTCCGCGGTGGTCTCGGAGCAGTCGAGCGCCCATGCGGCGGCGAGGTCTGGGTCATTGCGGACCCACTCCGGCGCCACATTGCTCTTGGCGAACGCGGAGCGGTGACTGACATTGTGCCGGTCGTACCGAGCCGCGCACTCCGCCTCGGACACGACGGCCCTCGAGCCCGAGGGAAACTCTATATCGGACGACCACCTCGTACGCATGACCGCCCTGCCTTGCCGCACCGCCGTCTCCGTCGGTGTCGTCGTCGTCGTCATCATGGTCCCTCCAGCGCGGTACAGTGCCAGAGGACCGCGACAGCCTTGTCCGATGGCTGCTTGCCGCTTGCGGAGGAGTCGCTCCGCTCCTGCTGCATTGTGTGGTGTGCCTGCCGCGGCCACTACCGACATGGCCTTCGGAGCCCTAAGAGCGGCCTTGCCGCGGCCGGTGTTGGTGAAGCAGTAGCTACGCGACCACTCTTCGCCGATTTTGATGAGCTCGCCGTCAAGGCAGCGGCGACGTCTGCACGGTCGTCTCCGCGATGGTCGGTCGAGCTGTATGACACTCATTAGAGAAGTGAAAAATGATCTTGATCCAAAAATAGACCAGGCCATGACAGTGCATCTAGAATCAATACATGCCTCGCTGTATACTAAGTAGGCATGGGTGGATACTCGACGGATTCTCGTACCGCATGCATGCGGGAGTAGTGTGAGAGCGGTGTACGGAGAACTACTAGTGTGGGCGTCTCCAGCAAAAAACTGCCAAGTGTTGGGTTTTTTCACTTTGATCATTGATGGCCGTTGGATGCTGAATGAGCGCTGGATGGGTGGCCGCATGTTACGGCGAACTGCCTAGAGGCATGTCACCTGATCTCTGTCCGGCGGCGGCTCCTTGTGCCGCGTTAGAGCGCTCACTGGCGACTATCCCTGCTGTGAGATCGAAGCTGAGGAAACGTGTGTGCGTTGACTTATCTACGAGCTGAGAGGAACAAATCGGACGATGCGTCGGGCTAGATCAAACGGTCAACCAGGCGGTTTAATTATGGATACCGACTGATCCGTAGCAGCCACTCATTTTATATAGCTAGCTCTCGACCGACACATTATATTACCATGGTATTTGCCCCACGAGACCATGGGCAAAAACACACCACGCACGCGCGCGATCTAGCCAGCCACCTCACCAACCAACTCCAAATTAATCACCGTCGATCAATCACTTTGCCGCGCCACCCCACGTACCACTCTCTCTCGATCCATCACATTGTCACACCGCCGTATGCACCACTCCTTCTCGATCGATCCATCATGCTCCACTTGAACGCACTACACTTCTCTGCGTGCGTACGTGACATTTATACATAACCAATTCCCCAGGCACACCACATGTGACACGTACTACGTACGTACGTACGCAGCAGCAGCCAGCCATGGTTCTGGCGGCTCACCGTCGTGGCGCAGTGGCGGTGGCGCTGGTGGCGTGGATGGCAGTGGTTGCTCTGGCGGGCGCGGACTTGGCAGCGGACAGCAAGTTGTGCGCGGAGAAGCTGGCTGTGCTGGCGACGTGCTTGCCCGTCGTGGAGGCGACGGCGATGGTGCGTGCGCCGACGCCGAAGTGCTGCGCCGGGGTCCGGGGAGTTCTGGGTGACAGCAAGAAGTGCCTGCGCGACGAGGCTACAGTGCTTGTGCAGTCACGGTGCTCTTCAAGGCGGGTGCTTGTTGGCGCTGCTCCGGCCCCGGCGACCTTGGGTCCGCGTCTCTCCAGTGCCCATGGCCGCTGGTGTCCTCCGCCGGGCAGCTACATCCTCAGTGACCCAGCAGTTGCGTCCTTTCGAGCTCGCTTGGCTCACTGACGTCCTGACGGCTATGACCACGGCAGCTCGGATCTGCGTCCCTCCAGTTCTAGCTCGCCGGCGTCGCTGATAGCCATCGCCCCACCCTCCTCGTGGTTTGCTCGGCTGGCTACCCTGCTCTATACATCTCAAAGCCTTCCCTTTGGCCAGATCCAATGCTCGTGGGTCCGGAGGCAGTGCCACCCTCCAACGGCAGGTGCAGCCCTGCCAATCGCCTTCTGACATGGTGGCTTCGACTAGTGTTGGCTTCCTCATCTTCGACTCCAGATTTGGCGGCTATGGGATCGCTCATCCTTTGGCCGGGGCGAAATCCCTGCCCGGCTTGCCGGTGCTGGCAGCGGCGGCGTCTGCGGATGTCGCTACCTTCTTGAAGGCGTTGTCAAGGCCCTCCTCCGGACCGGATGGCGATGGCGTCACGGCGTCGTATTCCTTCTTGAAGGCGCTATCTTGCTCGCTCGCGGTGTCCCCGATTTTGGTTTTCGCAATGTTGGTATTCTCGCTGGTTCGACTTGGCCGCTCTTGGTTCAGGCTTGGTAGGTCTAGCTACGTTGTATCCTTTGTTTGGGTCGAGCATCCTTTGTCTCCCTGCTCAGGGCACCATGTTCACGCCTGTCTGCATCCGTGTCGTGTGATGTATTCCTCTCCGTACTCATTCTATTCCTTCTATCAATGCAATGATACGCAAACTTTGTGTATTCGAGATAATAAAGAACAGACACAAAGGAAACAGAATATATCCAGGAGCCGAAATTTACGCAGAATACATAGGACCATATATGCTCTCACCTGACAAGTTTAGGGTGCCGATCGTTAATTTGGGGAGTTGATGGACTAAACTACTCCTGTGTGCTAAGTTCTTATAGCGTGGGCGTCATTTGCTCATAATGACAACAAGCCAACAGGAATAGTAACTTGCAATTCCCAACAAATTAACATCTGGACCGGGACATCTTGAAGCCTTGACTTGCACAAAAGTGAGTAATCTAACCTAACCAAGACAACATGCATAGAACCATAGCAAGATACCATCATCAGTCAGTTAACGAAAGGTAATATCCGGAGTACAGATAAAATGACCTGAGTTCTAGTTTTTCTATTGGTCTCTTACTAGTCAAGCCGCTTCTAGCCAAGAGAATTCACCTTGTTGTGTACCAGAACGGGACGCCACGCCATGACATAGGGATAGAAAGAATCACAGTTGGAGATAGGCAGACCTTCTTCAGCTTCTGTGTTTCAATGCAGAAGGAGAGGAACCAGCAAGAAGTTGGACGTGATGGCCTGTAGGTAGACAAATACACAATGCCACCGATGATGGCCACGACCTCCAGTACATGGTTTTCAAATAGGGAACTTGGTAGCTTCAATTCACCAATCGCATCCAGCATCCATTTGTCTGTAACTCTGTATACGGCATCCATTTGTCGGCTCTCCGGACCCAAACTTTAAGCATGAGATCATCTGCCCAGGCGACACAGAGCTTTGCATCACTGGTCTCACCGACCCTGAAACCCTCTTGCCTTTCCATAAGGTCAACTCCACCGCGCGACCCCATCTTGTCCGCCCCCGTCCGTTTGGGGTAAAACGGACAAACCGGACGGCCCAGCGCGCGGGCGCAAACGGACTTTTGTCCGTTTTCTGTCCGCTTTCGACCCATCCCCGGCCCAAGTTTGCGCCGCTTTTGGGGTGAAACGGACAGCACGCGGACACGCGGGCCGTCTGCGCGTGTCCTCCCCAGGCCCGCCCGTCGGTGGCACAGGGGCGCCTTTTTCTATCCGGCCCCCTCCTCCCTCCGGTCGCACGCCCTCCATTCTTCTCCACTCTTCCCTCGCCGCCGCCACCGCCGCCGCTGCCATTGTAGCTATGCAGCTCGGACGCGCGCTCGCTCAGCCCCTTCCCCTCGGTGCCCGCGAGCTACCCAACCACATCCACCTGATTTGCGCACCCGCCGGCCGGATTTGGGGCGGATCCGGTCGGTCTTGAGCTCGCCCGGCTGTGGGAGGCCGCGCCGTGCCATGGACTGGCCGGGCACCGGGCCGAAAGGCCCTGGCAGGGCCGCAAGGCCACATGCAGGCAGTGGCTCCTCCTCTAGCCGCTCGGATCTACACCGTCGGTGGTCCGCCGGCAGATACACGAATGGCGGGCGGCCTGGCTCGGTGCTAGCCCAAAAGCTCGTCGGCGCACCATTGCCGCTCATTAAGTGCGACCACTGCCCAAAGAAGGTCGTGCGCCGTGTGTCTACAACGCCGAAACATCCCGGATGGGTGTTCATCAAGTGCTTAAACGATGGGGTATGTGCTCTTTTTAGTTTCGGTTTGTGCTCCAGATTTGACTAGTTGTGCTAACTTTAAATTTTGTTATGTAAAATGGATGCAAGTTTTGCTATTGGGAAGAAGAGTACATCTATATATTGATAGAGCGCAATTTAGTAGATGTTCGTGCACTTTTAGCTAGCATAGAGGCTGTAGATGAGACAAGTGCACTTGTTGCTAGATTAGAGGCTAGCCACGAGACTAGATGCGAGGAAGCAGCCTCTACTTCTTTAGGCTCGAAGAAGAAGAAAGAAACACGCAAGATGGAGGCGGCTCCTCCAGAGATCAACAATGAATGCATCGGGAAGGCACTAATCCAACTTACAGGAGCAGTTACGGAAGTTGGACATCTTCTAAAATGTATTCTTGTGGTTCTTGTTTTCTTTGGTCTTACTTTTCTAGTTAAAATTTGGTGATGTATTCTCATGTACCAAAAAATGAATGAAGAAAAAATTTAAGGGCTTGCAAAGAAAATGGTATGCGGACAGGATGCGGCCAGGATGTGTCCGTGCGTTGGGCGCACGGCCACCGCATCCCAGAAACTGCCCGGACATGACCGCATTGCCCTACATAAACGGACAAACTCCGGACAAAGCGGACGTCCGTTTGGGTCGTGCGGTGGAGTTGGCCTAAGCGGCGGCTGATCGATCCGGGAGAATTGCAGTGTTGCGGTGTTCAGTACATGAATAGCTGCAGATGCCCAGTAGACACACCCGTTGACTAGCGTGCCCTTTTCGTCGGCCTGCAGCTGCAGGCTCCCTGCTTCTGGGGAGATCTGCCCTAGCGACCCGTACTGCCCTACTTTCCATGCAGATGCAGATCACGCGTAGCGACCGGCGATCCTCTTCGGAGGTGACCACGTGGAACTCAACCTCGGCGTCTTCAGGCTCTTCGCACATCTCTTGGAACGGCGCTGAGAAGAGATGCAGGCCCCGCCCGAGTGGGTCGTAGATGGCCGCCCGCTGGGTGAGCATGTGAAAGAGAACCACGTACCTATCGCGCGCGGCACCCGGTCATCGACCATCCGGGGCCGTCGTCTTCTTGTTCGTCCTCGAGGACCCGGGTGAGGAAGACGTC
Source organism: Aegilops tauschii subsp. strangulata (assembly GCF_002575655.3). NCBI lineage: Eukaryota > Viridiplantae > Streptophyta > Magnoliopsida > Poales > Poaceae > Aegilops > Aegilops tauschii. Next base: position 525,429,119 of record NC_053039.3, read on the forward strand.
GGCGCCGCGGACGGCCGCGGCGTGGTCCGGGTCGGACCGGCAGCGGACGGGCACGAAGGCGGGCATGGCGGGACCGTATGTTTCGAGGTAGACGCCCAGGAGCGGGGCCGGGTGGAGGTCGCAGAAGCAGCGGCGGAACGCGAGGGACGAACGGACGGCATGGAGGAAGGTGGGGCAGCTGAGCGCAGCGCGGACGAGGGTCGGGAGGGAGGGCAGGCGGAGGAACACCTCGCGCAGGAGGTCGTCACCGAGGGCGCATATGGTGGTGGGACCGGAGTTTTTCTTCGACGACGACGGCAGCTCGCTCGATGCCATGCCGATCGGCGGCGGCTGTTTGGGAGGCCACGGGACAATGGGGAATCGGAGCATCTCGAACAGACCTTCCTTCCCCAACAGGGTATTAGAGCATGCTTAGCAGATCCGGTAAATCGTACGCCGGAGCAGTACCCTAAATCTTTTTTTTCGGGCTTTACTTTAACATCAACTTTTTTAAGTTTATTTGAATCCAATCCAAATGATAAGGGGCACACATGTGGCACGAAGCACTCCGGACTGACGTTTTTAACAAATAAGTTGCCATTCAAAAAGAAAAAAGCAAACAAAAAAAAACTAAAACTTGCCATCCAAAAAAGTTGTCATGCTCGACAACTAAATTTGTCATCTTCGTGTTACTAATCTTGCCATTAAAAATGTTTGACCTTGCTATGTGTTCATGTCACACGTGTCGCACTTATCAGGGTCCTATTTTAACATCAATCAGAAATTCATATAAATAGATACACTACATCGAATTATCGTGTCGCAATAGTTCACATATTGCGCAATATAATAGGAAGCAAATTTGTTCATAAAAATATGCAATCAAACGACATTAAACATGATGAAATCAAAAAACATTAATGTTGCCAAGATCGTGGCATAACCACCTGCCATAGCACCACCATCATCATCAACTTTGACCGAAGAATGATCACCACCATTGCCGGAAGCACCACCACCATTAACTTCATTGGCCGAAACACCACCACCATCAACTCCATTGCCCAAAGCACCATCACCTCCATTTCCGAAAGCTCCACCACCACCACCTCCATTGACAAAACCACCATCACCTCCATTGTCAAAACCTCCAGCACCACCACCTCCATTGCCGAAACCACTACCACGTCCATTGCCGAAACCGGCACCACCTCACATGGGTTTCCAAATACTTGGCCAACATAGTTTCCTTGACCTTCACCATGTCATTTATTAGCTCCCTCAAACCAGATGCATCGGTCGACACCCTATCTTTGTCCAACTTTCTTCCATCGGCCTTACCCTTGTTTCTTCCTCCCTTTGGTGCATCATCACTATCATCATCGTCTTCCAAGTTAACGAGTGCACCTTTCTTTGGAGGAGCTTCATTATCCCTCAACTTCCATTTCTCACTATTATTAAGCAAGAGCCAACAATGATAGAGCATGAATCTAACCTCGGCTTCGGGGATATGCCCTCCTCTTCTCTCTTGACCTTTCCGCTCCACTTCCGTCTCATCCTCTTCCTCTCTACACCCTATCCCCTCCCCTCCAGCATGGCCGGGAATGGATCCGATAGTGAATCGGATACCATCGACTCGGAGAAGCTAATCGTAGACTCCTCGAGCTTGTTGGCGCTGAATAAGGAGGAGCTAGCGTTCCTTATTGCCCTTCGTCGATCATGGATGGACCGTGGTGGGAGCTTCTTGTCCATGGCATCGTTGGCAGCCCGGGTGGGTAAGTACAACTCTGTGGCTCCCGACGCGGTCCTTGTCTTCCTCGGTCCGGCGGCACGGGGACTAGTGGTGCCTGGCACCGCCAGCAGGCACTCCTCCTGGACGTTGTTGTGTGCTTGTGCCCGCAAGGCGGCCGGAGTATGAGGGCCGCGCTTATCAATGTGCAAGGCGGAGGCGGTCTTGTAGATCCGAGCCTGAGCCCCCCCCCCCCCCTCCCAGCGATGATGACGAGGCCCTCCACGACGCCATCCACCACTCCTACACGTCCGCGGAGACGGACGCCTCCGACGTCACTGGAAAAATGCGGCGGCGCTCCGCATCAGGCCGAGCAGACCCATCGGTTGGCGATGCAGAGGGCGGTGGCGACAGAGAGAGACGCAAGGCTCGTGACGGAGCAGAACCGCGCTGCCTGGTGCATGGCGGGGATCATCTCCTCCCCCTCCTCGGACAACGACACGACGGAACGATGATGCTCCGCTTGTAGCAAACGGCTACGCCGAGGACAGCCGTCGTTCCCCAAAATCCCAAGGGGAAGCATGCAGTGAGGAAGTGGTGAAATCCGCTGCTCTCTCTTTGTTTAAATCATTATCTATTGTCAGTTAAGTGGTGAACTTTGACATGCCCTTTTACATCGGATTGTAGTAACTTTTAATCCTCTATGTATGTCGGATTGATATGTTTATATGTTCTATCTATGTTGGATTGATATGTTCATCCGTCCCATATAGGTATAGTTTATGTAGTTTGCGTGGGTTTGTACGGATTTGCGAAGGACAAATGGGGTGTGGCTGCGGAGTGGGGCAAATGGGTCTGCCTGGTAACCTCCAGCAGACGCGTTCGGACGCGTCCACTGGCGTGTCGGCCCCAAGTTAGGTAACCACGGCTGTAGATGCTCTTTACAGATTTTATATAGCTAGCTCGACCGACACATTACATTACCATGGTATTTACTTAAAAAAGAAAATTACCATGGTGTTTGCCCCACGAGTCCATGGGTAAAAACACGCCACGCTATAGCCAAGCCAGCCACCTCGCCAACAACCAACTCCAAATTATTAATCGCCCTCGATCAATCACTTTGCCACACCACCGTACGTACCACTCTCTCTCGATCCATCATATTGTCACACCGCGCGCCGTATACACGACTCTCTCTCCATCGATCCATCATACTCCACTTGTACGTACTACACATCTCTACGTGCGTACGTAGCATCTATACATAACCAAGTCCCCAGACACACCAGGTGTGAGACGTGCGCGTATACAGCAGCCATGGCTCTGCCGGCTCGCCGTCGTGGCGCAGTAGCGGTGGCGCTGGTGGCGTTGATGGCGGCAGTTGGTCTGGCGGGCGCGGACTTCGCGTCGGACAGCAAGATGTGCGCGGAGAAGCTGGCTGTACTGGCGACGTGCTTGCCCGTCGTGGACGCGACGGCGACGGCGCGTGCGCCGACGCCGGACTGCTGCTCCGGGCTCCGGGAAGTTCTGGGTGACAGCAAGAAGTGCCTGTGCGTGCTGATCAAGGACCGCGACGACCCGGCCATCGGGATCAAGGTCAACGTCACCCGCGCCATGGACCTCCCCTCCGCCTGCTCCGTCCCCGCCGTCCTCTCCGACTGCCCCAGTACGTACTGCTTGATCCCATCAGCCGGCCGGTGCTGCGCCACCGTGCTAAATTGCTAACTTTTGTTTGGTGAGGATTTTGACTGGACGGAGCATTAACCGTGTGTGGTGCACGCAGAGCTTCTTCACATCTCGCCGGACTCCAAGGAGGCGGAGATCTTCAAGCAGTACGCGATTCACGAGGGCAAGAACGCCACCGCCGGTAAAACGGAGTAGTACCCAGTTGACGACTGTACATGAATCTTCCTTATGCAGGATTAGTACAGTAGTATATCAACTCAGAACTGTGCACGAATCTTCTCCATATAACAGATCGAACTACGAACCACATGCACTGTCGTGTAGTATATAACTTTCTCGTACGCCTTGCCCGTGGCTGGTTGCAGGGACCGCCGGCGGCAAGCACACCGATGCGGTGTCCGGTGAAGGGAGGCACACGGCGGTTGTCTTCGCCGTCGTCGTGTCGGGGCTGCTCACCTCCATCTTTGTTCTCGCCTGATAATAGGCTGGATGCAATGCATATCCAGATTCCAGAGAGACCAACCTACTGGAAGGTGTACGTACGTATGATTGTGCTGGGCTGGGCTGCGTAATTTACATCCTGGGCCTTAAGTTTGCTGAAACAGAGGGTTCATTGTTTGATTTCTGTGTTGTGCTTAAAAAAAAATCGATTGCTGTGTGTAGTGAGTGGGTTGTCAAAAAGAAAACATTCATGTTGCAACTTTACTCTAAAAAAGAGTTGATGTTACAACGAGCAAATGTCCGGCCGAAATTTCATGTCATAAAGTTGATTATGACCGAACTCAGTTTCTCTCATGTTTCAGCTGAATTTTCGCACATTTTGAGTTCCTACTACTAATATTTCACAGTGAAACTAGCAATTCTGAAGGAAATTATACAACAATCGGACAATGGTAGAATAAGCAACAGATGGGAGTATGGAGCCTCAGTGTTGTCATGAATCATTTTACACTACCAACAATTGTACCGGGATCGCATACCCACGCCCAAGTTGCTCACAGACACAAAACCCCACCCTTACCCATGCCAACATGCACAAAAATCTGCTCATGCCCGTACCCTCCAGGTAACCATATGCCGGATGGGTGCAGCTTAGCACTAGCAGTAAACAAAATTATACTTCATCGATAGCAAATTGAAGAGAAATAAGTTATTTAAATTCAGTTTCTTCGTAAATTCATAGTGGACAAGCTGACAATCAGAAACGTGAGTAGATAACATGACTAGGTTCACCCAGCTGATAGCACATAACATGAAGCAGCCAAGGAGTAAGCACAATTGCGCAAATAGGGGGGTGTCTGACCCCTGCTCGCACCCCCCCTGTCTCCGCCTCTGCACACAGGAACAAGAATCCAGAGACCAAAGTGGATAAGCGAGCACCAGCGAAGCCACGTCGACATAATACAGGAACATATATGCACTAGCAAAGCAATGGGCGTGGAACACATAGGACCATATATGCTCTAACCTGCCAAGTTTAGGGTGTCGATCGTTAATACTGGGAGTTGATGGACTAAACTACTGGTGTCTGCCAAGTTTTTATACCACGGGCATCATTTGCTCATAATGATAACAAGCCAGCGGAAATAATAACTTGCAATTCCCAACAACACCTGGACTGGACCTGGACATCTTGAATTCTTGACTTACACGTAGCAAAGATATCATCGTCAGTCAGATAACAAAACGTAATATCCGTAGTGCCGATAAAATTACCTGAGTTCTAGTTTTTTTACTCCTCTGACTAGTCAAGCCACTTCTAGGCTTCTAGCCAAGAGAGTTCACCTTGTTGCATACAGAAGAGGAGGCCACGCCATCAAATAGGGATAGAAAAAATCAGAGTTGGTGATAGGGCAGACCTTGTTCAGCTTCTCTGTTTCAGTGCAGAAGGATAGCAACCAGCAAGCACTGGGACTCGATGCCTCGTAGGCAGACAAATACACGATGCCACCGATGATTGCCTTAACCTCCAGTACAGGGTCTTCATCTAAACATGGCACCTCCAATTCACGGATCTCATCCAGCATCGATTTGTCTGTGTCCGGCATCCAATTGTCGACACCGGCGGCGGTGGCTCTCCAGACCCAAACCTTAAGCAGTAGATCAGTTGCCCAGGCGACACAGAGCTTTCCATCACTGGTCTCGCCGACCTTGACACCCTTGTAGTAGCTGTGTTGCATATGCGGCGGCGGATCCATCCGGGAGAAGTGCAGTGTCGCGGTGTTGAGCACATGGATATTGTCTGCAGATGCCCAGTAGACACACCCGTTGACAAGCGTACCATTGCCTCTTGCCGTCAGCTGCAGGCTCCCCGCTTCTGGGGAGATCTGCCACTCCCTGCTGTCCGCGGAGAAGAGAGCGACCTTGGCTGCTCTCCTTTCCTTGCAGATGCAGAGCAAGCGGAGCGACCGGCGGTCCTCTTGGGAGGTGAGGACGTGGAACTCAACCTCGGCCACTTCGGGGTCTTCTGCGCAGATCTCTGCGTGCGGCGGTGAGAGAAGATGCAGGCCCCGCGTGAGGGGGTCGTAGACGGCCGCCCGCTTGGTGAGCAGGTGGCAGAGAAGCACGTACCCATCGCGGCACTCCGTCATCAACCATCCGGGGCCGTCGACGTATCCGACTTCCAATTCGTCTTCGCCTCCGCCTTCTTCTTCGTCTTCGGGGACCCGGGTGAGGAAGACGTCGGCGCGGCGGACGGCCGCGGCGTGGTCCGGGTCGGACCGGCGGCGGACGGGCACGAAGGCGGGCATGGCGGGCCCGTAGATGTCGAGGAAGACGCCCAGGAGCGGGGCCGGGTGGAGGTCGCGGAAGCGGCGGCGGAACGCGGGGGACGAGCGGACGGCGTGGAGGAAAGCGGGGCAGGTTAGCGCGGCGCGGACGAGGGTCGGGAGGGAGGGCAGGCGGAGCAACACCTCGCGCAGGAGGTCGTCGCCGAGGGCGCATATGGTGGTCGGAGTGGATTTCTTCCGCGACGGCGGCAGCTCACTGGAGGCCATGGGGATCGGCGGCTCGGGAGGCCACGGACAATGGGGAATCAGGGGCTGCTCGCTCGTTCCAGAGTTAATGGGCGCAAAGTCATCTCCAGGAGCTGGTCTTGCCACTATTGAGCAAGTGACACCACATCTAGCTCAAATCTTTTTTTTACCGATGGCCAGAGGTACCGGTGAAGCATCCACCCTTGGTCTAGTTTATGATTTGTGCAGTTTGATGGCCCACGTCATTGTATCTTAGTGAATTCTAACTTTGCCTGTCTGTATCCATTACGTCCCATCATGTGTATCCCACCTATGCATGCATGAGACATCCACTCTCTACTGCAAATGCACGAAAGCGATACATCTGTCTTATCTATCATCCTGTAAATTCATGGCATTTTGACATTTTCGGTCGTTTATATCTTTTAAACAGTCATTTTGTTTTTGAAATATTTTATATATTTGAACTCCTGACACTAAGATCTTTAGAACAAGATCAATATTGGATAGATTTCAAACACATTTAAATTTTACGTCTAATTTCACACATATTCCAGCGAAATTTGTTAGTCGAAATGAGTGAAAATATGTGAAACGTGATCTTTCAAACATCTGAATTTGATTATTTCAATGCATGAAATTGAATATTTCAAATATATGAAATGGTATTTTCTTAAACTTTATGAAACATATTTCAAACTTATTTGAATTTCAGGGAAATCATTTTTTGGAACATAGTGAAATTGGATTTGTACTGGTGTAATTATAACGTAACTTTTCATTGAAATTAGTGAAATATGTTTTTTAAAATGAGTGAAATATGTTTTTTGAAATCAGTGAAATCATTTGAAATAAGTGAAATATGGTCAAAATTTGAGTGAAATATGTTTTTCAAATGAGTGAAATCTATTTTCTAAAACGAGTGGAATTTTTTTATGAAACTTATTTCAATGTTTTTGTCAAGTTTGCTTATTCCGGTGTGTGAAAAGATGTGAAACTGGTTATTTACAAAATATGAAACTTATATTTGTCAACATGTGAAAGTTATTTTACTCAACTTATTTAAATTTCAGGAAAATCAGCTTTTGGAACTAGTTATTTCAAACATGTGAAACCTATTATTTCAAAGCTTTCTTACAATAAGTGAAATATGTTTTATGAAGTGAGTGAAATTGTTTTTGGAAATAATTGAAGTATATTTTTTGAAATAATCGAAATTAGTAAATCGAAGTGACTGAAATCAAGTTTTATTGTAAAACATGTGAAATCTGTCTCGTAATAATTGAAATATTTTTTATATGAGTGAAATGAGTTTTATGTGAAATGGATTCTGAAATTGGAATTATATTTTTTGCGAAACATATTTTAATGTGTTTGTCAAGTTTGCTTATTCCAGTATGTGAAAAGATGTCAAATTGGTTATTTACAAAATGTGAAACTTACATTTGTCAACATATGAAAGTTATTTCACTCAACTTATTAAAATTTCAGGGAAATCATTTTTTGGAACTGAGTGAAATTGGGTTTTGAATTTAACTGAAAGATAACTAATCATTGAAATGTCAAATGTTGAGAACTATTTTTGAAATTAGTGAAATCCATTATCTAAAATGATTGAAATTAGTGAATTTTTTTGATATAAGTGAAATTTATGTTTTGAATTGAGTGATATCTGTTTTTTTAAATCAGTGAAATTAAAACTAGTTCAAATTTATCCAAAATTGATCTTGTTCTGAAGATCTTGTGTAACATCCCAATTATCAATTTGGATGTTATACATAGGTTATCATATGCATATCATATTTTATTTTGCATTTTGGTAGTAATCCTAGAAATCTTAAGCAACTCAAGGATCCACGGAGAGAGTTGGGGATTTCATAATTTTCATATTTGAAAATTTTCTCAAATTTGAAAAGAGGATCATTTTGCTTTTAATAAATTTTCTCTCCGAATATTTCAAATATCAAAATAAAAGAGAGAAGATAATACGACTTATTCAAAAAGAGAGAAATATTGGAGGAAATTTTTTGAAATCAAATAAATATTATATTTGGATTTTATTCAAGATTTTATTTGAATTATAAAAATATGCATTTTTCAAAATTGCATTTTTAGGCCAGAAAAATGTTCACTTTGTTTTAAATATTTTATTTAGACGGTGAAAATTGTTTTTGGCATTTTTAGAATTTATTTTATTTTATTAGGATTTTTTGTTTTTTGGTGGAATTTATTTAAAAAAAAAGTTCCCCGGGCCGATTGGGCCGAAACCCAGCCGGCCCAACTCCCGCGCGCCGCCGCCTTCCCCGCCGCCGTGCCGCGCACGGACGCCAAGGGGAGTCCGAGCCGGACTCCTTCCCGGGCCGGCACCTTCCCCAAGCCAATGCCCCCCGCCCCTTTATATACGTCCGACCCCGGACCCTCCCCTCCAAGTCGCCGCTGCACCCCGCAGCCCGCCGGAGCCGCGCTGCCGCCTCCTCCCGCTGCAGCCGCCGCCGCCCCGGACCCCGCGCCACGCCGCCGCACCCCGCAGCCCCTCCGGAGCCGGCGCCCCGCCCGACGCCGCCGCCGCCGTTGACCGCCGCCCGTTGGCTGTTATAGAAACCGCTCGATTCGCCGGTTTTTTCGGTTTTTGGTCTAGATCGGTTTTTTGTATTAGGGTTAGGGTTTTCTCGGTTTTTCCGATCGGATCTAGTTAGCGAACGTTCACTCGAACGACTTTGCTAGCGAACACGTTCGTTCGTTTGGGTCTGTTAGCGAACGTTCATTCGTTAGTCTTTTATTTTTATTGTTTTGTCAAACAGGGACCTACCCGCGATTATTTTTATCGCAGATTAGCCCCTGATCTTCAAACCCTCGTAACTTTTTAACCGTTCGTCCAAATACATTGAAACCAACGCCAAAATCTTCGTCTCGAACCCTTCTTTCCAGTTAACCATCTAGAACATGGTTTTGACAAATTAAAATTTGGTTTCAAGCAAATTTGTTTTCAAAATTTCTTTTGATCGTAGTTTCAGTTCCGTAGCTCCGATTCGATTGATTCTTTTTGCAAATCGAAGCTCTTCAGTTGAATTTCAGTTGGGATCTTCTTATCTGAGTTTTACCCTTGCATCTATGCTTGAGTGCTTATGTGTGCTATTGTTTGTTTGCGATAGAATTTCCAGAGTATGAAGCGTGATACTATGAGTCACTAGGGTTTGCAGATCGTCAGCAAGGCAAGTAACACTTTGATCATATCCCTTTATTACCCAGTTTTTATGCATTAGTTTCAACCCTCAAACATTGCATGAGTAGGATTGATAACATGTGGGTATTGGGAAGTAGTAGTTGAGGTAGTACCTATTGCCCTTTTTATTCAAACCCTGGGAGTTACTTCTACGTTATGCTTATATTGCTATGCTATGCTCGTAGACGTGGATTGGTTTGAGTGATTCATGACAGTTGTGAGTATTATTATGAACTAAGGGTTTATTTAAGGTGGCTACTTTAACACACATCTGGGTGGATTGTTTGTGGGAACCTGGGGAATCCAGTGTTGTCCAAGGAGATCCTGGGGAATCCGTGTGATTTTCCTATGGTTTGCCACCCAAGCTCAAAGGGATCATAAGATTGTTCATGCTAGAAACATCCGTGTGCAGCCACAAGCCATTATGGGCTTTAGCATAGTTGATTATGTCGTGTGACCTCTTTCAGTGGTAAACTAGCAGATGTAGGGGATGTAGGTGGTACGGTTTACCCGTCGAACGAGTTAATGCTTCTGAAAGACTGTGTCTCGGTCATTCGTTTCTCAAACACCATGTAGTGCGAGAAATCCAACGGAGGAGATCGAGTCTCGTGGGAAAAAGTGTGCAAACCTCTGCAGAGTGTACAAACTAATCATGGTTAGCCGTGTCCCCGGTTATGGACATCTTGAGTATCTGGTTCTTGAATTATTGATGTGATCTCAACACTCTTAATTAATTTGTTGGGTTGTTAATTAATTTTTAATTGGGATTGAGATGGGGTTTCCATTCTCAATGTTTTCAACAAACTTTGTAGTTAAATAAAATTATATTCCTTTGCAGTAGGGAAAAATTGGCTTTTCGCAAAACAAGATAACCATAGAGCCTCCACCAGCCATATATGCTTGTAGTAATAGCTGTTATCATGTTCTTTGCTCTATAGTGATATTTTGCCAGCATATTCCATGTGCTGACCCGTTTCGGGCTGCAACGTATTCTGTCGTGGTTTTGTCACGGCAGATGTCCTAGTGAAAGGACTTAGTCGTGGAGCCATCGCGACAGGTTAGCCTAAAGGGGTTAAAGCGGACAAAGGACGCAGGGAGTTTATATTGGTTTGGCCCCTTGCGGTGAAGGTAAAGGCCTAATCCAGTTGATGTGGAATTGCTAGGGTTTCGATGACCAGGGAGCGAATCCGCTATGCCTGGCTCTCGAGTTGTTGTTTGTTGTTCCTGAACCGCCGCCGGGTCGTCCCTTTATATACATAGGTTGACGCCCGTCAGTTTACAGAATCCCGAGGCCGGCTCATAAACGTGTCCGGCTTGGTTTCTATCCTTTCCTATCTTACAACACAAGTTACATCGACGGTTTATGTTTACAGGCCTTAAACCGCCCTTGAGCCCTGGGCCTTCATGTTAAATCTCCTCCATAAAGCGCCATATTCCTTGTCTTCATGGGCTTCAATATGAATAACTCTTTATGGGTATAACCCGGCCCCTCCTGGCTGGTTTATATTTAGTAGTAATATCCCCAACATTAGGCCCCAGATTGATTTGAACCTGTTCATGTCAATCTTCAACACTTAGGAAAATTTCCCCTTTAGCGCCTTCCCGTATCCTTGTAATCCGCCATGACGTCATCCTCCAAGATTGTAATAAACTGCCATGACGTCACCTGTTATTAAAAATTGTATATCTCACCTTCATTAATGAGCCTCCGACAATCGAGGCGACAGCTCTGTCACATATCCCACTTTTGGGCTCCTCGATTTTCGCGCCTGTCACTTATCCCTTCATCTTATAAATAAGACCGGGGGGTCCTTTTCATCCCCCCCGTGCCTCCTCGCTTCCTCTTCTTCCTTGCGCCGACCTGACCCTCACGCGCGGCCGCCGTCGTCAAGCTCCGCCCTCGACCTCATCTCCGGCCGCTGCATCAACCTGAACGTACCAGAGAAACGCGGCGCGCCTTCGCTGTTCCGTCAACAATAGTAAGTTTCCCCTTTCCTTGCTCTAGGTTCGCCATTAGGGTTTCGGCGTTCATCGAAGTTCGAAGTTGTTCTTCTCTGTTCATCTCCGTAGTGTAAATGATGACCTCAGATCTGACATTTTCTTACGCAGTCACAGTCATAATCCCCTTTTTCATCCTTAGAACATCTTCTTCAAATAGAAAAAACTCATCTGGAGCTGATGAACTACTTAAACACCTGTATTTTGAGTCTGAATATATTTTGATTTACTGATACGCTGCAGATCTGAAATTACCATATCAATCTGTGAAACTTGTTTTTCCCTTACTTAGACATTTTAGATCTGTACCTTCCACGCCAAGGTAGGCGGTTTAACTTGTTTAGAAAATGATAATCCGGCAGGTACCATTAGTCCCCTCTTAAACTGCCGATTCCTTTATCCTTGTAACCCCTCCAATGTCAGACTCCGGTTTAACATGATTATATGCCTCAACGTATTTTCCTTTGATCTTACGATGCCTTATACTTGTCTGTTATAAATCATAAACCGGCATTTAATCCTTTCTTTTAGCTTTTCCTTGAAATGGCCAAGCAATTTTACTCCTGCAATTGTCTTCCATCCCGGGTTACCGAGGAACAATTGAACAATTTAGTCAACATGGGCGCTTTAGCAAAAAAGGGGCCATCCACTGGAGGGTCCTTGGCCCGGAAAATCCTCCTGAGCCTAAGGACGGAGAAGTGATTGTGTTCGTTGATCATTTGGGTTGAGGGTTTAGCCCTCCCGGATCAAAAAATTTCCAAGACGTGCTAGCTAGCTTCCAACTCCATCCTCAAGACATTGGACCAAACTCTATATCCAATATTTGCAATTTCGAAGTATTTTGCGAGGCTTATCTTCAAGAGGAGCCCACAATTGAACTGTTTAGGGATTTCTTCCACTTGAACCGTCGTACAGAATTTACAGACGGACCCAATACTGAACTTGGCGGGATGGCAATTCAGAAGAGGAAAGATGTCAGCTTCCCTCACGCCAAGCATCATAGTCACCCCAAGGACTGGAATCAGACTTGGTTCTACTGCCGAGATACGTCTCCAACTGACGAAAATCCTCTCCCGGGTTATGGTCCTCACCGGCTTAGCAACACACATCCATTTCCCCAACGTCTTAACGCCAAGGAATGATCCAAGTATGCACCACAGCTTTCAAAGCTTCGGGCCTTCGTTGCGAACGGTTTAATAGGCGTCGATTTTGTTCGTTGCTGGATCTCCTGGAGCATTCTGCCTTTAAGCCGATGCCCCGGCTTAATGTGTGAGTACACATGGGATTTGAAAGATCCTCAATGACATATTGACATTCAGCTAGCAGAACATGAAGTACTGAAGCTGTTAAGAAGATATTGGATGAATCGGTGGCTGTCTGCAGCAAAACAGGGTTGAATCCCTTCTGTACTTCCAATAAACCGCCAGCTGTAAGAATCATATAACTCCTGCTTTAACCCAGTACTTTTAGATATTCCCTCAAAATTTTGTCAATCTTTGACAGGGTGATGATCCGTTCTGGAAGAAGAAATCACAGGACAAACCGGCGAAAACACCTCGTGTCAAGACTAAGGCCACCAAGAAGCCTGCCAAAAAGAAAAATACTGAACCATCTGAACCAAACGATGATGATCTGGATAATCCAGATTCAGAGGTAGAACTTGACTCTCTTGGTTCGTTTTTCATACACCTCATTGACAATGACTATTACCAGGATGACGCTGAAGGCAGCCAAGCTGATGACGTAGAGGTAATTATTCTTTCCTCCGGTTCAGATCCTCTGCCATCACAGAAAATCCGTCAAGCAAACCGGAAAGTAAGATTTTCTCACCCCCTAGCTCACTTGGACCCAAACTTTCTTTTGAAGAGCAGCAACACGAAGCTCGCCGCACAACCCGACACAGCGGCCAGGTAGTTACCTCCGCCGGTGTGGCACCCCGATCCGCATGGAGCAGGGGGCTGTCAGGACCCCGATTCGAAGTCACACCGATCTAGCCTGTAACACCTCATATCACTTTGCGGCCTCACGCACGGTATTCCCACGGGTGTCGCCTTACCATGGCCCGGGACCGTTTGCGCCTTTTGGCTCACGTATATGATAGTGTCGCTAGCATCCATATGACAGAGAACCCGGGCCGACATGGCTAGTCGTGAACCCAAAGTGGCACTAACTTACGGGGACAGGCATACATGAATCAACATCGAGCATGTCGGTTAGCAGCGTGTGAATCCGGGCTGTAGCACTGGGCTAACAGGACTCCGGGAACCCGGGCTGTAGCAGGCTAGGCAGGACTCCGGATGTCACCGCGTGACATTTCCCCGAAGGGACAGACACAGGAGCGAAGTGAAACACATGCCGGCCAGTCAAGTGTTCCGGAGCAGTAGTGCTGGGCTAGCAGGACTCCGGTGAACCGGGCTGTAGCGGACTACTATGGCTCATGGAAGCACTAGACTACATTTCCCCATAAGAGAGGCTACCAAGGATAAACAACTAGGTTGTCGGATCCCACACATACCAAGCATTTCAATCATACACACAATATGCTCGATATGTGTAAATACAACATGGCATCACAACATAACTCTACGACTCAAGTATTTATTCATTAGGCTCCGAGGAGCGAGATATTACAAACATAGGTCTCATGACCCAACATTCAGAGCATACAAGTCAAACACATGTGGAAGCTTAACATGTCTGAGTATAGACATCTACAAATGAAAAAGGCTGAGAAGCCCGACTATTTACTAGATCCTGCCGAGGGCACAAGATCGTAGCTGAGGTAACAAGCTAAACGTCGAAGTCCACGCGGAACTACTAGCGAGACTGAAGTCTCTCTGTAAAACATAAATTAAGCAAACGTGAGTACAAATGTACCCAACAAGACTTACATCAGAACTAGCTACATATGCATCGGTATCAACAAAGGGGGTGGTGGAGTTTAACTGCAGCAAGCCAGCTTTGACTCGGTGGCTATCCTAGCTACGACTGCAAGTAACTCTTTTGAGGTGGCGCACACGAGTCCACATATTCACCATATCAATACTCCACTATGGATCCGCTCCCGTCTCCCTACGAGAACGCCATCCATAGCACTCACGCTTATCTTGCGCATTTTAGAGTATCCATTTTCACTTGTCTATGAACTGTTATAGGTAACCCAGAAGTCCATTTCCGCGGACACGGCTATTCGAATAGATCATATTAACCCTGCAGGGGTGTACTTCGTCACACACGCTCTCACCACTTACCGCGTTTACACAACATGTACTCGGCAACCTTCAAGCGGAAGCCCAACGAGGGTGTCAGCCACAGCCTACCTAAACACTCAAGTCTCTAGTCCAGGTTTATCGCCTATTCAGGTTCCATCCGCAGGGAGTCCGGCCGAGGTTTCCACATACGGCCTCGAACGATGTGTGCAGGGTTCCCGAGACACCAAACGGGCGCCCGGTACACCGTGCCACGAGCCTACCGCATCACAGCCCACCCCTCGGGTCAGCGCTGTCCATGGCCTCTAGCTTACTACAAACACCAGAAACTACTTGCAACTCCTGGATAGAGGACAAGGGTGATTAAGAAGCCGAGAGGGTCCATTGGTTTCGGGCCCAATGCGTGGTAGTAACTGTTTCATGGATCACAAACACAAAACTCAGTTCCTGAGGACGGCTTCAATGAGACAACCCACCATGTACTCCTACATGGCCTCTCACCGCTACCTTTACCAAATCGTGTTCACACACTTAGCTCTCAACAGTAGGACATGTTCACACACCTCCGATTCATCCCCGATGAATCAGACCTGACTCAACTCTAAGCAGTAGCAGGCATGACAAACAATCATGAATGAGTAGGCACATCAGGGCTCAAACAACTCCTACTCATGCTAGTGGGTTTCATCTATTTACTGTGGCAATGACAGGTCATGCAGAGGATAAGGGGTTCAACTACCGCAGCATGAAACTGTTACATCGTTGTTGTCCTAATGCAGTAAGATAGAGCAGAGCGAGAGAGTGGGATTGTATCAGAATGAACAAGGGAGTTTGCTTGCCTGATGGAGTGGTGGTAGGATACTGCCCTTCAGTCGGATAATCGTGGGTATCCTCGGAGGCAGAACCTACCACGAAAGATACGTCAAACACCATCAACACATGACGATATGCAACAATATGATGCATGCTATGACATGGCAATATGAATGTGTTTTGGGCTAATGCAAGCTAGAACAGATTGAGATGAGTCCATTTGAACCAAAGATTCAAATGCAAACCCATTTTATCAAGTCATAAAGGTGCATTAACTTGTTTCACCTAAACATCGAGGTTAGCTTGCTCTAACATGCATGAAACCAATACAGATGGAATGATTGGATTTTTCTGATCATTTTTCATATATAATTTGTTTCATTCTGAGCTATAGATTATTTTCTATGATTTTTTGAAGTTTGTGATATTTTCTGGAATTTCCTGTATAGAAATAATTCCAGTAATTAAATTGTTTATTATGTCAGCAGTGTGTCATGATGACGTCAGCAGGTCAGCGGGGTCGTCCAGGTCAAACCTGACGTGTGGGTCCCCTGTGTCAGTGTCACTGTTAGTTAATTAAACTAATTAGAATTAATTTAAATCTAACCCAGGTTAATTAGCAGGCGGGCCCCACTTGCCATTGACCCAGGGGAGGTCAAACCCCTGGTTAACTGGGCTGACGCGCCGGCGTTTAGCCGCCGGCGAGGCCAGACGCGGCGGTGGGGTGCGGGATCCGTGCTCCGGCGACCAAATGGGCGGCGGAGAGCATCTACACGCAGCTGGGAACGAGCCGCATCGATTGGTGGTGGTGGTGGAGCTCGGGGTCGCCGGAATCGACGCCGGCAACGAGCTGTGCGGCTGCCGGGGTACGGGTGTAGTCGAACCCGTCACTAGAGAGCACGGCGAGGGGCGTGCGATGGTGCTACGAGCTCCTGGCGATGCGGTGAAGCTAACGGCCATGGTGGTGCGACCATTGGATGGCCAGAGCCTCGTCGGCTACGAGCTCGGCAGCGGCGCGTGCGGGTGAGCTACGTGCAGTTGCTACGGAGCTCGAGAGGGAGAATGGTGAGGATAGGGAGGTGGCCAGGCTCACGGTGGTTGCGACGGAGCAGACGGCGGGGTCGGGGACGAGCTGCTGCGGCGGCGACGGCGAGATGGATCTCCGGTGGTGATCGACGAAGACGGGGTCGGTGGAGGCGGTGCAGAGCGTGCAAGCGCTCGGGGCTCGGCTGGCTCGGCGTAGCGGACGAAGGCGGAGCTTGTGGACACGGTGGAGCGGCGCGAGGACGACGGTGGGCGCGGCTACATCGGCGGGACGACGGCGGCTGCTTCGGCCATGGCGAGAGAGAGCGAGGGAGAGGTGCAGGGGGCGAATGGGGGTGTCGGGGCGGTCGAGCGGGCGACGGAGGTCGACCAGCGCGTCCAGCGGCGCGGGCGGGAAGCAGGTGGCGCAGGTGGTGCCGTGGCGAGCTCGCGCACGCCGGCGTCACTTCTCTGCCTGCTCTGGCAAGAGGAAGCAGCTGGCTGGCGCGGGCCAGCACAGTGCTGGGCCGGCCAGTGGGCTGCCAGGTAAGATTCTCTCCCTCTCTTTATTCTGTTTTGTTTTTCCTATTTTTCTATAAGTGTAGGGCTTTATTAAAAATACTAAAACGTTTCCAAAAATCCTGAAATAATTGTGGGCTCTGTTGGGATTATTCCTAACAGCCCTCACTTAAATCCAGAATTATTTGGGCATTTGAATTATTCTATAGCATTTAAATGCCCAAATGCAAATAGATAAAGAATTAATCCAGTGACCTTATGTGTCCTAGAAAATTGTGAACCCATTTTGTCAGAGGTCCTAACCCAAGACAAAAAGGGAGGACTTTTTAGAAGGGCATTTCAGGTTCATTGAAAATAATTTTACTAAACCCTAGTTGTTTTCAGAGGGGGGGCTGGGGGTTTCTGTCATCCCCATTTCAAGTTTCTGGAAAGTAAACATGATGCAACACTCTAATGCATGAACTAGCTAGGATGTGACAACTCACCCCCACTCAAAAGAATCTCGTCCCGAGATTTAGGCGTAGGGTAAGAGGAAGAGGGGACAGAAAATCTAACACAATCTTCTCGATCCAATTGCCCTCATCGAAGATATTAATTCATTACTTCAAATTGATCTTGTCGTCTTTGCTTCCGGGATCTTCATCCAACACGATGACGATAGAAGAAACTTTATAGGAACCGATCTTCTTAAAGATCGAGCAACTTACGATCAACTCACGGAATGAGATGTTGAACATCTCTCGAGCTATGACACGAAGCATACATCCCGAGGGATGGAGTGAAACAGAGCATGAGGATCCAAGTTGATAAGCACAATTCCATGCTGAATAAGATGGTGCATGGTTTCAATATAACAAGGAGTTATCTGCCATGATTCCATAATGGCACCTTAGGGAAGGTGACTTGTAGAAATATTCCCTTAAGTGGCAAAAAGAATTACTTTTGATTCGGAGATCATTGAAACTCTTTATACCAGCTTAAGGCAAATCACAACAATCATTTGGCGGAGTTCGGGAGAACGACACACTCGGGCTAGAATGGATGATGTGGACTACCTTGTTGAAGACAACACAAGGGATGATTTTGCTTGCCCGTGCTCTCAAGAACTTGAGCATTTCCATATACATCAAGGTTTTACCATTATCCGTGTCGAGGATCCTGGCAACACAACATACTACCATGATGAACGGTGATGGAGGATGCAGGTGCAAAGGAGGACAACACTTTCTCAGATTTCACCTTAGCGAAGCCAAGGGAGCAAAATCTGGATGATCGACCGAGAGACATTTAGCACTCCGCTTCTAATGTTCTCCTTGATGTTCTAGCGTAACCCATTAGATCTGGTTCGATATCTTGAACATCAAGTAGTAGGTCGGACTTCGGGAGCGCCGGAATCCATAAGGAACAACTTTTAGAATAGATCATACGAAATCTTCATGGAGAAGATGGTCAAATTGCTTAATCAAGAAGCTACAATAATAGATCTTCCGGCTAGGTGCGTCGGCCAGAACATCAACCTTGTCGGGACCTACATCATAGATCCTGGAAAAAGTTCCAACCATCATATCTACCTGAGATTCAGATCTGGTTGGTAACAGGATATTTCAGACAACGTGTCTGGAAAGAAAGTTTGCAACACAACCCGACGAGATGATGTTGCGAGATTCTCGGGAGATGAGCTACGATAGCAAGCTCCAGAACATGAGCTGGTTCTGCTACAACCTGTGAACACTCTGTCCCAGACAAGCATGACCACATGGTAGTCTTACAATAGAACACTACCGAGCTCTGGTTGGGAACCATCATTGAAATAACGAAGTCTTGTGCATGTCCGTCCGGGCCCTTCAGGAGTAGCGCATGAACTTCTTTTCTTTGAACAAATCAATCAGTGGCTTGGTGTGCTAGGAAATACCGATGGGATGGAGGTAGCTAATCTCTCAAGCCATGGTATACTTCGCATGTGCATGACTGACTTGGGATGATTCCAGAGGAAGCAAAACTAACTTTCTCGAATTCACGACGGCAACTGGCACCTAATGCACGTGAACTTGGAGAAAGCCACTTCTTGCACCAAACATATACCTCATGAACGCAACATGAAGGCAATGGTTACAAAGTTTTCAACACTAGGTTGATGTTCAACATGAATCATGGGGGAGATAGAATGCTGCTGATGGGCTCAACAGCAACTCATCGGAATTTCCATATCACTGGACTTCCACCAACATGTGAACACGGTGATAGCATTGATCAGACCAAAGGATGTAATGGTGTATGCCCAAAGGATCAACCACGAGTGAGACAACATTACGAACATCACTGGTTCTGATTTGATTTGACGATAGCCCATGCTCAAATCAAAGTTTGGACAAGCGATAGATCCAACAATTGATCACGAGGATCAATCAATGAAGATATCATCTTTCTTCAACACACACACAGACACAAGATATCCCTTTGGAAATGAACTAAGTTAGACAAGCTTTTATCTTCCAACTCTCCAAGTTGTTGTTTAGCTTGACCAACTAGCTCAGGGGTATCCAACACAGATTCTTGGAGAAGGGGTGGTTTATTGGAAAACCAACTTGTTCACGAACTCAACATATCGGTCAGGGACAACCTGGTGGTACTTCCAAGAAGACATTTGGAAAATCACGATCCACCGACATGTTATTAAGATCGAGAACAATCTTGCTTTTCAGGGCAAGACGATATGACCGAATAAGGAAGGACTGACACTATCCTAACTCACATCGAAAAGTGCACCGGGAATAAGGACTAGGTAGCACGATCAACCTTAGAATGATGATTCAATAGCCAACATGCTAAGAATGAGAATATTGTCCACTTACTACCAAGCAATGGAGTTGCTAGGAGTATAAATTTCACACATCATAGTTCACTCGTCGGCATTCCGGTTGCGACAACACGGGACCAAGAAATGAATGATGATGGCGAGGAGTATCACTGCGTCAAGAATGCATAAGAGTTGGTGCAATTTTCATGACATTCCTGACATCAAGAGGGCAATACTTCGGGGTAGAACAGAATCAAAAGCTGGATTGGCATTTTGATCCGCGAGATACAACTACTTTGACCAGTCCAAGAAATGGATGAGGTACTGGAGTTTGTTTCTCCTAGTCATTCCGGATTAGAATGGCTTGGCAGACCACAAGAATAATAGGCATCGATAACACAAATGCACAATTATTCCTGACTATCAATTGATAGACTGGGGTCAGAATACAGCTGAGGAGGGTAAACTCAAGGAACATATAAAATTTTGAGTTGTGGATGCATAGATTAGTATGTCGAACCAAGTTCAACATGTTTCTTCCGGATAACCCATGCAGAAGAGGAAGGACTGGCAGATTCACAATTCTTGAAGGGAGAACCCATTAAGAGCACTCTTATTGTGATCCTTTAGTTCAACGAGGAACTTCTGCCAAGGATGGTTCATGGTATTTGGAAGAGTGATATACCACGGACCTCGAAGACTATCACAAAGGTCACTAATATCCTAAAGAACGAGCAAACACTAGCTACACGAGTTAAGTAGAACGAATCTTGGGTCAAGAACCCAGGACTAGAATACCTACTACTAAATGGCATCACGGGATGCTTTCGAGAATGGTGGCCAGAATCATCACACTGGAAACACAAGACATGGCTAGATTACTAGGTAATCTTCTAAGACACCTAGGGTCATAATACTAGCTCCAACATATATGTCGAGGCAATGGAGTACCTCAACTCAGCGATTAGTGTGGTTAATCTGGCCCAAAGGAACATCGGAAACGGAAAGAAGGGATTGCAAATGCATCAGACTATTTAGAAAGCTGGGATGGCTCAGACAGCATAACGGCTGTAAATGCTCAATGGATTTGAGACATCCTGCAAGAAATGGTGGCATAACCACTCAGAAGCACAATATCAAGGTTCCGAGACCAACTATGAACACACGGAAGTAGTAGAAACTGAACTGAGGCTTAAATCCAACAATCTTCTAAGCCTAGGGATTAGTAACACGTCATCCTGATAGATAGATGAGAAGGCCTAGTTCTAAATCCCTGTAGGAAAGATAAGATGACTCGGATCAGAGGGCATGAGGTATAAGGAGTAAAAAGAGCCTTACGTTCCCTTCCACAATCAATTCCCCTATATAACTAAAGCATTTCTAGACTCAACTTCGACCAGTTTGGCTTGGTAATCCTACAGGCAGTCAGGCTCTGATACCAACGCTGTCAGGACCCCGATTCTAAGTCACACCGATCAAGCCTGTAACACCTCATATCACTTTGTGGCCTCACGCACAGTATTCCCACGGGTGTCGCCTTACCATGGCCCGGGACCGTTTGCGCCTTTTGGCTCATGTATATGATAGTGTCGCTAGCATCCATATGACAGAGAACCCGGGCCGACATGGCTAGTCGTGAACCCAAAGTGGCACTAACTTACGGGGACAAGCATACATGAATCAACATCGAGCATGTCGGTCAGCAGCGTGTGAATCCGGGCTGTAGCACTGGGCTAACAGGACTCCGGGAACCGAGCTGTAGCAGGCTAGGCAGGACTCCGGATGTCACCGCGTGACATTTCCCCGAAGGGACAGACACAGGAGCGAAGTGAAACACATGCCGGCCAGTCAAGTGTTCCGGAGCAGTAGTGCTGGGCTAGCAGGACTCCGGTGAACCGGGCTGTAGCGGACTACTATGGCTCATGGAAGCACTAGACTACATTTCCCCATAAGAGAGGCTACCAAGGATAAACAACTAGGTTGTCGGATCCCACACATACCAAGCATTTCAATCATACACACAATATGCTCGATATGTGTAAATACAACATGGCATCACAACATAACTCTACGACTCAAGTATTTATTCATTAGGCTCCGAGGAGCGAGATATTACAAACATAGGTCTCATGACCCAACATTCAGAGCATACAAGTCAAACACATGCGGAAGCTTAACATGTCTGAGTACAGACATCTACAAATGAAAAAGGCTGAGAAGCCTGACTATTTACTAGATCCTGCCGAGGGCACAAGATCGTAGCTGAGGTAACAAGCTAAACGTCGAAGTCCACGCGGAACTACTAGCGAGACTGAAGTCTCTATGCAAAAACATAAATTAAGCAAACGTGAGTACAAATGTACCCAACAAGACTTACATCAGAACTAGCTACATATGCATCGGTATCAACAAAGGGGGTGGTGGAGTTTAACTTAAGCAAGCCAGCTTTGACTCGGTGGCTATCCTAGCTACGACTGCAAGTAACTCTTTTGAGGTGGCGCACACGAGTCCACATATTCACCATATCAATACTCCACTATGGATCCGCTCCCGTCTCCCTACGAGAACGCCATCCATAGCACTCACGCTTATCTTGCACATTTTAGAGTATCCACTTTCACTTGTCTATGAACTGTTATAGGTAACCCAGAAGTCCATTTCCGCGGACACGGCTATTCGAATAGATCATATTAACCCTGCAGGGGTGTACTTCGTCACACACGCTCTCACCACTTACCGCGTTTACACAGCATGTACTCGGCAACCTTCAAGCGGAAGCCCAGCGAGGGTGTCAGCCACAGCCTACCTAAACACTCAAGTCTCTAGTCCAGGTTTATCGCCTATTCAGGTTCCATCCGCAGGGAGTCCGGCCGAGGTTTCCACATACGGCCCCGAACGATGTGTGCAGGGTTCCCGAGACACCAAACGGGCGCCCGGTACACCGTGCCACGAGCCTACCGCATCACAGCCCACCCCTCGGGTCAGCGCTGTCCATGGCCTCTAGCATACTAGAAACACCAGAAACTACTTGCAACTCCTGGATAGAAGACAAGGGTGATTAAGAAGCCGAGAGGGTCCATTGGTTTCAGGCCCAATGCGTGGTAGTAACTGTTTCATGGATCACAAACACAGAACTCAGTTCCTGAGGACGACTTCAATGAGACAACCCACCATGTACTCCTACATGGCCTCTCACCGCTACCTTTACCAAATCGTGTTCACACACTTAGCTCTCAACAGTAGGACATGTTCACACACCTCCGATTCATCCCCGATGAATCAGACCTGACTCAACTCTAAGCAGTAGCAGGCATGACAAACAATCATGAATGAGTAGGCACATCAGGGCTCAAACAACTCCTACTCATGCTAGTGGGTTTCATCTATTTACTGTGGCAATGACAGGTCATGCAGAGGATAAGGGGTTCAACTACCGCAGCATGAAACTGTTACATCGTTGTTGTCCTAATGCAGTAAGATAGAGCAGAGCGAGAGAGTGGGATTGTATCGGAATGAACAAGGGGGTTTGCTTGCCTGATGGAGTGGTGGTAGGATACTGCCCTTCAGTCAGATAATCGTGGGTATCCTCGGAGGCAGAACCTACCACGAAAGATACGTCGAACACCATCAACACATGACGATATGCAACAATATGATGCATGTTATGACATGGCAATATGAATGTGTTTTGGGCTAATGCAAGCTAGAACAGATTGAGATGAGTCCATTTGAACCAAAGATTCAAATGCAAACCCATTTTATCAAGTCATAAAGGTGCATTAACTTGTTTCACCTAAACATCGAGGTTAGGTTGCTCTAACATGCATGAAACCAATACAAATGGAAAGATAGGATTTTTCTGATCATTTTTCATATATAATTTGTTTCATTCTGAGCTATAGATTATTTTCTATGATTTTTTGAAGTTTGTGATATTTTCTGGAATTTCCTGTATAGAAATAATTCCAGTAATTAAATTGTTTATTACGTCAGCAGTGTGTCATGATGACGTCAGCGGGTCAACGGGGTCGTCCAGGTCAAACCTGACGTGTGGGTCCCCTGTGTCAGTGTCACTGTTAGTTAATTAAACTAATTAGAATTAATTTAAATCTAACCCAGGTTAATTAGCAGGCGGGCCCCACTTGCCATTGACCCAGGGGAGGTCAAACCCCTGGTTAACTGGGCTGACGCGCCGGCGTTTAGCCGCCGGCGAGGCCAGACGCGGCGGTGGGGTGCGGGATCCGTGCTCCGGCGACCAAATGGGCGGCGGAGAGCATCTACACGCAGCTGGGAACGAGCCGCATCGATTGGTGGTGGTGGTGGAGCTCGGAGTCGCCGGAATCGACGCCGGCGACGAGCTGTGCGGCTGCCGGGGTACGGGTGTAGTCGAACCCGTCGCTAGAGAGCACGGCGAGGGGCGTGCGATGGTGCTACGGGCTCCTGGCGATGCGGTGAAGCTAACGGCCATGGTGGTGCGACCGTTGGATGGCCGGAGCCTCGTCGGCGACGAGCTCGGCAGCGGCGCGTGCGGGTGAGCTACGTGCAGTTGCTACGGAGCTCGAGAGGGAGAATGGAGAGGATAGGGAGGTGGCCAGGCTCACGGTGGTTGCGACGGAGCAGACGGCGGGGTCGGGGACGAGCTGCTGCGGCGGCGACGGCGAGATGGATCTCCGGTGGTGATCGACGAAGACGAGGTCAGTGGAGGCGGTGCAGAGCATGCAAGCGCTCGGGGCTCGGCTGGCTCGGCGTAGCGGACGAAGGCGGAGCTTGTGGACACGGTGGAGCGGCGCGAGGACGACGGTGGGCGCGGCTACGTCGGCGGGACGATGGCGGCTGCTTCGGCCATGGCGAGAGAGAGCGAGGGAGAGGTGCAGGGGGTGAATGGGGGTGTCGGGGCGGTCGAGCGGGCGACGGAGGTCGACCAGCGCGTCCAGCGGCACGGGCGACAAGCAGGTGGCGCAGGTGGCGCCGTGGCGAGCTCGCGCACGCCGGCGTCACCTCTCTGCCTGCTCTGGCAAGAGGAAGCAGCTGGCTGGCGCGGGCCAGCACAGTGCTGGGCCGGCCAGTGGGCTGCAAGGTAAGATTCTCTCCCTCTCTTTATTCTGTTTTGTTTTTCCTATTTTTCTGTAAGTGTGGGGCTTTATTTAAAATACTAAAACGTTTCCAAAAATCCTGCAAATAATTGTGGGCTCTGTTGGGATTATTCCTAACAGCCCTCACTTAAATCCAGAATTATTTGGGCATTTGAATTATTCTATAGCATTTAAATGCCCAAATGCAAATAGATAAAGAATTAATCCAGTGACCTTATGTGTCCTAGAAAATTGTGAACCCATTTTGTCAGAGGTCCTAACCCAAGACAAAAAGGGAGGACTTTTTAGAAGGGCATTTCAGGTTCATTGAAAATAATTTTACTAAACCCTAGTTGTTTTCAAAGGGGGGGCTGGGGGTTTCTGTCATCCCCATTTCAAGTTTCTGGAAAGTAAACATGATGCAACACTCTAATGCATGAACTAGCTAGGATGTGACAGGGGCCTTCGCACGTCAGCCCAGGATAACACCTGATGCACGACAGGTCCATAATACAGTATTCCAGGTACAATAATATTCATCAAATACATGTATATGAGATTACATCCTTGATGAATACAACCATCTGGCATAGCCCTACGGCTATTTGAATGGCAGCGGAAGTCTATTAAAAAGGCGGCGGAAGTCTTGGTTTGGCAGCATAACAACTCTGGCTGGGCTCCACAACTCACAGGACTGGCAAGATTACGGCCTAGCACGACGGATCAAGCGAGCAATACGGGTACGACCTACAAAACTGGCATGACACGCCAGGTCAGTACATTGAATGTACTT
Source organism: Aegilops tauschii subsp. strangulata (assembly GCF_002575655.3). NCBI lineage: Eukaryota > Viridiplantae > Streptophyta > Magnoliopsida > Poales > Poaceae > Aegilops > Aegilops tauschii. Next base: position 525,454,938 of record NC_053039.3, read on the forward strand.
GCAAGAAAACCAAATACATAGCATCCAAACAAGCTGCAGACAAAGCAAGAACCGAGCGCATGCAACACCCTATCTCATATCAATTACTAAACATGGCATGATAAAAATCAACTAAGCATGAACAAAATCATAACATCTACTAACATGGCAATGACATGGCATATCAGAACATGATTATAACATTGTAATAGCAAAACATAGAATTTTATCTCAATCATGGCATAACTTAACATGTCAATCAAAGCATAGCATGGCATCAAGAAACTATGCTGAAACTAAACTACCAATAATATCCAATGCAGACATAGCATGTTAACATTATGCAATCATCTTCTGTTCTATCATGGTTCTTTAAATGCAAATAATGATATATTATTCCAGCAATGCAACCAAACTTGTGCACCGAGTCCCTCGGACTTTCTTATCAACTGTGATCATCTCTGGATCACAAACACACCACCAAAGTGGTCTTTCTCAAGAACAACTCGTGATCCATACGGCGATCACAACCACGACCAACACTTGGTCTCCAACCGTGATCCTTACGACGATCACAACCACTTATCTCATCATCAAAATATCGTTGTGACTCCTCACGACTATCTCATAGTTCAAGTTACCATATTCTTGTTATCACATATTTATTTATCAACTTAATTATTTCGGTTTGTCCTCCATTTCAACCAAGACCTGATAGTGGGACCTACTACGAACTGTGTTGCTATCGACAGACTTTATACACTCTGCAGAGGTAGCACACTGTACCCACACCACAGAACCCATGGCCTCGTCATCCCATTCGGGTGGACCAACGGCATTCCGACGAAACCAACCTACTGCCATGACGCTCTCCCGGACACTGCGACCCAATCCCCAATGGGCTGGTCCTGGGTGGCCCCGTGTCTACCAAAGACACCCCGACCACCGTCGTGGTCAACTCCCACTCGGGGACTGGTACCAAAAATCTCAAAAACGAGCACACAAGGTTATGTCCGCTAACCTGATCAGGGTAAGCATGCCCATAACCTTCCCTAGTGGGACGCACCGGCGAGAGGTCACGGCAATAGCTCGTATTAAGGCCTCCCGTAAGGCAATTGTGGCTGCACTGAAAAAGTTCGGTTTGGCGGCACTATGACTCGATCCCATCGATGACGGAGGAGGTTTGTTATTATTAAGTCATTTTGTTTCCTTCTCCATCATCATGAACATATTTAACATGAGTGCAACATGCCGCATACAAATGCACGAACAAAATATTGAACTCCTCAAGTGCACAACTATAACATAAAGGACACGACAATAGTATATCAACGGTGCATTACAATCCTCATAACAGTTTATAACGATGACATGCAAATAAAGTAGAGTAGTGGCATGGCATCATTAATAATAACATTCTAATTAACATGGCAAAGGTATCATGAAACAGAAGCATGCAAGATAGGCATAAAGAAATAACTGCCGATGAAAACGATATAAAACAACTGCAACTACATACACACACAAGGTGCAAGCAAAGTCAACATGCAAGTTTGGGGCTCATGATAAGAGGTTGGCTTGCCTGGGGGTCGGCAAATACTCCGGGAAGAAGTGCGAAACGATCGTGGAAAGATTTGGTGGAAACAGTTCTCTCTCGGAGGGGGCTGTTTACCGGCAAGGGAAAAATGGTCATTTTCACTGTGTGAAAATATTATGAAAATGATACCAACGGAAAGAGCTCGACGAACAGAGAACGTGAGCGGTGGAATCACCTTATTCGGAGTTACGGGTAAAAAGATCCGGACGTTTAAAGCTCAGGGACTAGTCTGTAAAAATACTTCTACAAACAGGTCCCTGGTAGTTTAAACAGAACATGTCTTTTCTGAAAATACATTTTCCAGAGAGGGAAACGTATTCCTGGCCGAAGGAGAGGAAAAGGCGCTTTCTGAGATTGAAAGAGCACTTTCCAGAAATGCGCTTTCGCGCGGGGAAAACGGCTTTTTGGCGGGGGCGCCGCCACTTATCCACGCTGGCACTGGGCCAGGCCCTTCGGTCGCCGACAGGTGGGGCCGCGCGAGGAGGGGCCAGCCTGGCCCTGGTGTCTTCTACCTCCGGCTCGGGAGCGAGTGAGGCCGAGGGAGGAGATCGCCTCGACGGCGATTGGCGGCGCGTCCGGCCACCTCTAGAGGTGCATGACCTACCCAGAAGATCAGGGCGGAGAGGCGCATCGGACGGTGGTCTTCGTTGCCGGCGAGAGGCACTGCAGAGAGAGCAGCAAGGCCCGCAGCGGGGAGGAGCTTCGGTCGCCGGCGGACACGGGGCTACGATGGGGAAGAGGAGAGGCCGAGGCCACGGGGAGGCTCGTCGGAGCATGGGGGATGCAAGGTGACGGAGAAACGGTGACGGGAGCTCGGGATCACCGAAATCGGGCGAGACCCGAGGTAACGGGTATGGCGACGGTGGTGGTGAGAGAGGGGCCCGGGCTCGCGGAGGGATGGTGCACTGCGAGAGAGCTCGGGGGCGCTATTTATAGCCGCGGGAGGGCTCGAGGAGGTGGCACGCGGCAGGCGACGTGTCCGTGCGCCGGCGAGGGGCGCAGTGTCGACAGACGTGGCCAATACTCACGGGAAGCGGCGGGAAGGTGACGAGGAGGGTGAGGACGAGCGCCAGAGGCTCACGGAATCGAGCAAAGCTTGCGGACGAACGGAGGAAGAGGACATCGGGGAGGAAGGCGACGATGCACAGTGGCGTACTGTTTGGTCCTTGGCACGGCTCTCCGGAGAAGAAAACGAAGGGGGCCAGAGGTCCAGAGGGAAGACGACGTCGAGGGGGAGCTGTTGGGCATTAATTGCGAGGCCAGAGACGGTCGGAGCAGCGCTGCCGACGAGAACAGTGGCTAGACCACCGTTTTGGCTGGCTGCCCTCGTAGTCACCACTGGCATGGCGCGCTCTAGAGTTTTTACTGATGTAAATTCATGTCTACCGCGTAGTCCTTCCAACGTGGAGTGTTACCATGGTGAAAGATCGGGCAGAGACAAATGGAGATGAGTGAAACAAGCTCCACAAGTTTGCTATTGCAAACTTGGCAACATCCTAGATATTAAACCAGAGAGGGTCAATGGTAAACTTGATGTCCGGGAGGCTTGGGGTAGAAAGGACTACGGTCCTGGGAGTTTTGAGGTCAAATGGACAACTATTTACCATAGTTGCTGTACAACCACCAAAACTGACCCAGAAACTTAATCATGATGAAACACTCACTAGGAGTGATGGATTGGGCTATAACTTGGCAAATCCTGATGATTTGAACATACCATGATGCTGTAAAAATTTCATACCAAATGGACTCACCAAAATGGTACTTCCTTCACAGCTATCATTTCCGTCCAAAAACTTCAGAAAAATCCTCAGGGCAGTTGGTCAAGTGAAATGAGCCACAATCGTGTGGAGATAGGTTCTATGAGTAGGAGAAGGCCTAGAAAAATTATCAGCCATAATGGAGCAAGATAAAATACACTTGCTTCACAAGTTGAAAATTTGGACAGAAAACAAGAGTTGCTCCTATGCTCACATAGTTCAATGAAATGAACTGAATTTGGGTGGAGGATAATGATTTGAGATACTTGAGAGGATGGAAAAGTTTCATCCCATTTGGAAACACTATGAAGGTACTTCCTTCACAAACTTGTGTTCTGGTCAGAAACTTTGAAAAATTGCACAGGGAGCTAGGGTGAATGTACTGAGCTCATCTTTGGTATCCATTTGTTATTTAACAATGTTTAACACCCTGCCAAATTGCAGCTCAATTGGACTTAGAAATAAATCACTTCCTTTGCAAATTTTTAGAGAAGGCAGAAACTTGCATTGGATCATGTGCGAAATTTTGAACTGTGGAATCATGATATTAGGATGGAACTAGTGATTATATAGCAAGGACAAGCCCCACAATTTATGTGGGAATTTTCTCTGCTATGAAAATAGTAGTTCCTTTGGAAATTGGCAGAAATGCAATATTGGCATTAAATAGGAAAAGGCAATTTTCCTTATTTAATTATGGCCAATATACTTGCCAGAGCTTGGATTAGGCATAAGCATCAACTCCACCAATTCCGATGAATTTAGGAGATGGCTTGATATGCCTTTGGATTTTATTCCTCAGAAAGGCAAGAAAAGGAATAAATCATAATTCAAAAATATTGCATTGGACATAGCAATATTTTTGCATATCCAAGGTTAAGAAAGATAGGATGATCTCTGGGATCAATTGGGAGGATCAACAGAACAAGGAAAATGGTGGCTCCATTGTAATCACAAGGGCATATCCAAATTCCAAAAATTTGGAATTAGGGTTTAAGAGGAATTGAGCTGATGCAAATGAGGTCTTGCCCACTGAAAAAGACATGCGCAGGATTTTGAAAGGTTGGAAATGACAAAATTTTCTCAGGGTCATCCAGCAAACTCAGGAGAAATTTTTGAAAATGAGTGCCCGGAGAGAATAACAGCACAAAAATTGATAACCCAATTTTGGGGCTATTACAACTCTTCCCCCCTTAAAAAGAAATCTCGTCCTCAAGATTCCTAGGGTTACAGCACAAACAAAAGAATAACAACTCCGGAGAAAAACCTCGGGGTTAATTTTTAACCCTTTGGTTAAATTCAAGCGAGATAGGGGCACCGATAATTGGTACACCCGGGAGGGGGGTATGGCAAACCTGGATATATCCACCGCTAGGGGCACTCGAGATCAAACTCCCGAAAAATGCTAGATGCACCCAATGAACAGTGGTTTCACCTGCTGACACGTGGGTCCAGGGCCCACTGGCAGTCTCCTTCTTCTACCTCCGGCTCGCGGCTTCTCCTACGCTGCTGCTCCGCGTGCGGCTTGGTGCAGCACGCATCTAGCTCCTAGGGCGATGAGGACCCTAGAGCCATAGTGCGCGGCGTGCACGGCGCCGGTGCAGCGAGCACTCATGTCGCGGGCCAGCACCTTGTCGGCACTGCTCGTGGATTCGCCTCCTGGACGCCGGTGATCGAGCGACGAGCGGTTCTCCTGGACCTCGCTCACCGTACACCGGGGTTGGGCTGTAAAAACGGCAGCGCGGCTCTCCTCCAACGCACAAACACAATGCCGCTCTACTACCTCTTCGGTTTGGGCGAGATCGAGCCGAGCTCCTTCGGCGAGGAGGTGTTCTTGGTGGCGTTGCGGTTGTTCCTCGCAGCGCTGCTGGGCACACTGATCGGCTCATCACTCCTCCTACTGATTCTCATCAGGAATGATCAAGCTCGGAACAACGTGCGGTTGGGTGCGGTGGCTCGAGACGCGGGAGAAGACGGCGCACTGGGTGGTCCTCCGCCACGCTTGATTCTCCGTCGCTTTGCGCCGGCGGAGTAATTGCGTGCTGTGGTGGAGCGGTGGTGGCGATCTACCTGCGCCACGCAAGGCAGTGACGGTGGTGGCGGGGGTCCAGATGCAGGTCAGGTGGCTGCGCCAGCTCAAAAATTACACGGAGTATGAGGAAAATTTCATGGATAGCTCCACGAAATGTAGGTGTCGAGGTAGAATTGAGGGTGAAACTTGTATCGGGGTAGATGTACTGGATCGAGGAAATAAAGTTGGCAGTATTCCTCCGGAAATGAATCGGGAAAAAGAATTAGAGAGGAGGAATTTCCTGGCGGAAATGCCTCTGCAAGGTTCTAGATTTGGAAATCCGGCACACGGTGTATGCACAGATAAATAGGGGTATGTGACTTTGCATCTCCCCGAGTACTGCCCAAATGTACTCGTGGGTGAACCGGGTATGCGTGCAGTATGCAGTAAAATCTAAACTAGCAAATAGACAGAGGCATGCAATGAAAAACATAGCAGGAAATCATTCTAAGGTGTGTTAATGCTAGTGGGTATATATATATAATCCTGGCATATATATACCTACACTAGCGCGCATTTTATTATAGATTCGGGAAGAGTCAATGTTATTTAGTGTATGTGATCTACTAATTAAAATCTTGTTAGCGACACAGTGTCAACCCTGTCAAACATTTCTGCTTGACAGAGAGACAAGCAAAAACAAGCACAGAAACAAAAGCACAAAAACATACATAGAACATAGCATACGGATTACAACAGTACCAGCATACAACAAAGCACAAACGCTCTACGCGCTAAACGAAACAACTCATTCCGGGATACATAGTTCTATCCTCATATCGAGGATGAACCGACAGACTGATCATCTTACTGCGTGACTGAGGTCATGCAGAGGACTTGTCTTGCTGGGGCTCTCCGGGAGGACGAAGACTGAGCCAATCTCCATCTTCATCATCCGACACTACTATGGGTTGGGGTTCGGCTGCTGGGGGTGTGGCTGAAATTGATCCGAGCAAATGCTGCTGGTGGATCTGTAAAAGAGCCTTGTCGAGGGTGATGATGCAAATTTACGGGTTGAGAGGACTGCACTGGTTCGGATGGCGTTGGACAAATGCCTTGAGATGCGAATTTACGAGCCTCACGGTAAGCTTCCTTGACGACTCACACCGCATCGTTGTCCAGAGTTCGAAACTCGGCAAGCATCTGGGAAATCATCATCCCCTGGGCGGTAATATACTGCACCAGGCGAGCGATTGCGGGGTCATCTCCTTGGCTAGCGGGAGAAGGCTGCATTCCTACCTCTGTCACAATGGGGTAGAAGCAGAAATCACGCCTTGCTGCCATATGCGGGTATCTGGTTCGGAGGTGAAGCATAGCCTCCACAGCAGCGGCCTGAATGGCTAAATCAGAGGTAGGCATAGCTCTACCCTGAAAAACCAACAGCTGGCCATCCGCTGCTAGGCTGATGCACACTCTTGCATCGAAGCGATGAAGGTGAGGGACGGGTGATGATTGGAACACCAGGTAATCGGGGCTAACCTTACAGCCAAAGGCTTTGGTGAGCATCTCAGCAAGAAGGGGTGGAAAGCCGGTGTGGTTGTCGGCACTGGTGCGGCTGTGAAACTTGGGAGCTTTGAAGGTGCCAGTCATGGCTGGAGTGCTACTAGCTAGGCTTCTCTGCAGGGACATGGCTGACTGAGGGGTGAGCGATACGGCGAGCGGAAAGGAGGCTTTTATAGGCAGCTATGCGGGACATGCCCGCATGGATGGCCCCTTTCCCTTAATGGCGAATGGCAAGCGGTGTGGCCGACCAGAAAGGATATGGTTGCTATTCGTTCCACGGATAACTAGGCGGGGACAGCGGGGTGAGGACGTGTCGGTCCCGACTGCACCACCTGTTGATTAACAGTGGCCATGCCGGATGCAGGGATGGGTCAAATCCCTTAGGGCCATTACTGGTTAATGGTAGCAGTGATCTAATGTTAGGATAACCTATGCCAGCCTGGCTGCTCTGATACCATGCCCTGTGGCACCCCGATCCGCATGGACCAGGGGGCCTTCGCACGTCAGCCCAGGATAACACCTGACGCACGACAGGTCCATAATACATCATTCCAGGTACAATAATATTCATCAAATAAATGTATATGAGATTACATCCTTGATGAATACAACCATCTGGCATAGCCCTACGGCTATTTGAATGGCAGCGGAAGTCTATTAAAAAGGCGGCGGAAGTCTTGGTTTGGCAGCATAACAACTCTGGCTGGGCTCCACAACTCACAGGACTGGCAAGATTACGGCCTAGCACGACGGATCAAGCGAGCAATACGGGTACGACCTACAAAACTGGCATGACACGCCAGGTCAGTACATTGAATGTACTTGCAAGACAACCAAATACATAGCATCCAAACAAGCTGCAGAGAAAGCAAGAACCGAGCGCATGCAACACCCTATCTCATATCAATTACTAAACATGGCATGATAAAAATCAACTAAGCATGAACAAAATCATAACATCTACTAACATGGCAATGACATGGCATATCAGAACATGATTATAACATTGTAATAGCAAAACATAGAATTTTATCTCAATCATGGCATAACTTAACATGTCAATCAAAGCATAGCATGTCATGAAGAAACTATGCTGAAAATAAACTACCAATAATATCCAATGCAGACATAGCATGTTAACATTATGCAATCATCTTCTGTTCTATCATGGTTCTTTAAATGCAAATAATGATATATTATTCCAGCAATGCAACCAAACTTGTGCATCGAGTCCCTCGGACTCTCTTATCAACTGTGATCATCTCTGGATCACAAACACACCACCAAAGTGGTCTTTCTCAAGAACAACTCGTGATCCTTACGGCGATCACAACCACGACCAACACTTGGTCTCCAACCGTGATCCTTACGGCGATCACAACCACTTATCTCATCATCAAAATATCGTCGTGACTCCTCACGACTATCTCATAGTTCAAGTTACCATATTCTTGTTATCACATATTTATTTACCAACTTAATTATTTTGGTTTGTCCTCCATTTCGACCAAGACCTGATAGTGGGACCTACTACGAACTGTGTTGCTATCGATAGACTTTATACACTCTGCAGAGGTAGCACACTGTACCCACACCACGGAACCCATGGCCTCGTCATCCGATTCGGGTGGACCAACGGCATTCCGACGAAACCAACCTACTGCCATGACGCTCTCCCGGTCACTCTGACCCAATCCCCAACGGGCTGGTCCTGGGTGGCCCCGTGTCTACCAAAGACACCCCGACAACCGTCGTGGTCAACTCCCACTCGGGGACTGGTACCAAAAATCTCAAAAATGAGCACACAAGGTTATGTCCGCTTACCTGATTAGGGTAAGCACGCCCATAACCTTCCCTAGTGGGAGGCACCGGCGAGAGGTCACGACAATAGCTCGTATTAAGGCCTCCCGTGAGGCAAATGTGGCTGCACTGAAAAAGTTCGGTTTGGCGGCACTATGACTCGATCCCATCGATGATGGAGGAGGTTTGTTATTATTAAGTCATTTTATTTCCTTCTCCATCATCATGAACATATTTAACATGAGTGCAACATGCCGCATACAAATGCACGAACAAAATATTGAACTCCTCAAGTGCACAACTATAACATAAAGGACACGACAATAGTATATCAACGGTGCATTACAATCCTCATAACAGTTTATAACGATGACATGCAAATAAAGTAGAGTAGTGGCATGGCATTATTAATAATAACATTCTAATTAACATGGCAAAGGTATCATGAAACAGAAGCATGCAAGATAGGCATAAAGAAATAACTGCCGATGAAAACGATATAAAACAACTGCAACTACACACACACACAAGGTTCAAGCAAAGTCAACATGCAAGTTCGGGGCTCATGATAAGAGGTTGGCTTGCATGGGGGTCGGCAAATACTCCAGGAAGAAGTGCGAAACGATCGCGGAAAGATTTGCCAGAAACAGTTCTCTCTCGGAGGGGGCTGTTTACGGGCAAGGGCAAAATGGTCATTTTCACTGTGTGAAAATATTATGAAAATGATACCAACGGAAAGAGCTCGACGTACAGAGAACGTGGGCGCTGGAATCACCTTATTCGGAGTTACGGGTAAAAAGATACGGACGTTTAAAGCTCAGGGACTAGTCTGTAAAAATACTTCTACAAACAGGTCCCTGGTAGTTTAAACAGAACGTGTCTTTTCTGAAAATATGTTTTCCAGAGAGGGAAACGTATTCCCGGCCGAAGGAGAGGAAAATGCGCTTTCTGAGATTGAAAGCGCACTTTCCAGAAATGCGCTTTCGCGCGGGGAAAACGGCTTTTTGGCGGGGGCGCCGCCACTTATCCACGCTGGCACTGGGCCAGGCCCGTCAGTCGCCGACAGGTGGGGCCGCGCGAGGAGGGGCCCGCCTGGCCCTGGCGTCTTCTACCTCTGGCTCGGGAGCGAGCGAGGCCGAGGGAGGAGATCGCCTCGACGGCGATTGCCGGCGCGTCCGGCCACCTCTCGAGGCGCACGACCTACCCAGAAGATCAGGGCGGAGAGGCGCATCGGACGGTGGTCTTCGTTGCCGGTGAGAGGCACTGCAGAGAGAGCAGCAAGGCCCTCGGCGGGGAGGAGCTTCGGTCGCCGGCGGACACGGGGCTACGATGGGGAAGAGGAGAGGCCGAGGCCACGGGGAGGCTCGTCGGAGCATGGGGGATGTAGAGGTGACGGAGAAACGGTGAGGGGAGCTCGGGGTCACCAAAATCGGGCGAGACCCGAGGCAACGGCTATGGCGACGGTGGTGGTCAGAGAGGGGCTCCGGGCTCGGGGAGGGATGGTGGACTGCGAGAGAGCTCGGGGGCGCTATTTATAGCCGCGGGAGGGCTCGAGGAGGTGGCACGCGGCAGGCGACGTGTCCGTGCGCCGGCGAGGGGCGCAGTGTTGGCAGACGTGGTCAATACACACGGGAAGCGGCGGGAAGGCAACGAGGAGGGTGAGGATGAGCGCCAGAGGCTCACAGAATCGAGCAAAGCTTGCGGACAAACGGAGGAAGAGGACATCGGGGAGGAAGGCGACGATGCACAGTGGCATACTGTTTGGTCCTTGGCACGGCTCTCCGAAGAAGAAAACGAAGGGGGCCAGAGGTCCAGAGGGAAGACGACGTCGAGGGGGAGCTGTTGGGCATTAATGGCGAGGCCAGAGACGGTCGGAGCAGCGCTGCCGACGAGAACAGTGGCTAGACCACTGTTTTGGCTGGCTGCCCTCGTAGTCACCACTGGCATGGCGCGCTCTGGAGTTTTACTGATGTAAATAATGTCTACCGCGTAGTCCTTCCAGCGTGGAGTGTTACCATGGTGAAAGATCGGGCAGAGACAAATGGAGATGAGTGAAACAGGCTCCACAAGTTTGCTGTTGCAAACTTGGCAACATCCTAGAGACTAAACTAGAGAGGGTAAATGGTAAACTTGATGTCCGGGAGGCTTGGGGTAGAAAGGACTACGGTCCTGGGAGTTTTGAGGTAAAATGGACAACTATTTACCATAGTTGCTGTACAACCACCAAAACTGACCCAGAAACTTAATCATGATGAAACACTCACTAGGAGTGATGGATTGGGCTATAACTTGGCAAAGCCTGATGATTTGAACATACCATGATGCTGTAAAAAGTTTATACCAAATTGACTCACCAAAATGGTACTTCCTTCACAGCTATCATTTCTGGCCAAAAACTTCAGAAAAATCCTCAGGACAATTGGTCAAGTGAAATGAGCCACAATCTTGTGGAGATAGGTTATATGAGTAGGAGAAGGCCTGGAAAAATTATCAGCCATAATGGAGCAAGATAAAATACACTTGCTTCACAAACTGAAAATTTGGACAGAAAACAAGAATTGCTCCTGTGCTCACATAGTTCAATGAAATCAACTGAATTTGGGTGGACAATAATGATTTAGGATACTTGAGAGGATGGAAAAGTTTCATACCATTTGGAAACACTATGAAGGTACTTCCTTCACAAACTTGTGTTCTGGTCAGAAACTTTGAAAAATTGCACAGGGAGCTAGGGTGAATGTATTGAGCTCATCTTTGGTATCCGTGGGTTATTTAACAATGTTAAATACCCTGCCAAATTGCAGCTCAATTGGACTTAGAAATAAAGCAGTTCCTTTGCAAAATTTTAGAGAAGGCAGAAACTTGCATTGGATCATGTGCCAAATTTTGAACTGTGGAATCATGATATTAGGATGGAACTAGTGATTATATAGCAAGGACAAGCCCCACAATTTATGTGGGAATTTTCTCTGCTATAAAAATAGTAGTTCCTTTGAAAATTGGCAGAAATGCAATATTGGCATTAAATAGGAAAAGGCAATTTTCCTTATTTAATTATGGCCAATATACTTGCCAGAGCTTGGATTAGGCATAAGCATCAACTCCACCAATTCTCATGAATTTAGGAGATGGCTAGATATGCCTTTGGATTTTATTCCTCAGAAAGGCAAGAAAAGGAATAAATCATAATTCAAAAATATTGCATTGGACTTAGCAATATTTTTGCATATCCAAGGTTAAGAAAGATAGGATGATCTCTGGGATCAATTGGGAGGATCAATAGAACAAGGAAAATGGTGGCTCCTTTGTAATCACAAGGGCATATCCAAATTCCAAAAATTTGGAATTAGGGTTTAAGAGGAATTGAGCTGATGCAAATGAGGTCTTGCCCACTGAAAAAGACATGAGAAGGATTTTGAAAGGTTGGAAATGACAAAATTTTCTCAGGGTCATCCAGCAAACTCAGGAGAAAATTTTGAAAATGAGTGCCAGGAGAGAATAACAGCACAAAAATTGATAACCCAATTTTGGGGCTGTTACAGCCGGTTTACCGAATACTCTAGTCCGGAAACGTCGATCAGAGGTCTCTTATATTCTTACTTCTTACCCCAAGGTGGGTTGTTTCTGACAGCCTCTTAATCCGTCTGATTCGAATTATCAGGGAACCCCTCATTCATCCTCTAGCGAGTCAACAACTACTCAACTTCCACCCCTCAAGATGGTTCCTGGGTGAGTTATGTTTTAATTTTATCCTTGATATATTATATTTGTCCGATGTATTGACCTTTATGTTTGTTCTCCTCAGTGCCAAACCTAGACCCAGCAAGAAGGCCCAGTTAAATAAACCGGCTGACGACAATGTAGCTATTGACCGGAAAAAACTCCAGATCCAGAAGAAACAAATGCTGACGCCATGCTTGATGATCCGCCACGACAAGATTATGACTTTGTTGTTGAACAAGTAGAGGTTGATCCAACGGGCCATGGTGATAAAACGACAAGCCCGGTCCGAGCCACTAACAAACCATCAAGCCCAGTCCGCACCACTGATAAACCGTCAAGCCCAGTCAAGGCTGCAGATGACAAGGCAGATGATGTTATGATTACTGGCTTTGGCCACACCACCCCTGGTAATCCTGTTGCTTTATCAAAGCATAGTGCCAAGGAAGAGCTTTCTGCTATGGGCAAAGGCAAGTGGAATGTAGACTTGTCAAGCTACGCCCATCTCAACGCCCAAGACATTCATTCCGGCTTCTTAAACCGTCTGTGCACAAGCCGCGACTATGAAGCCGGCTTAGTGAACTTGATGAAAGAACGATATGAGGTAACTACCGCTGAACTCTGCATATCTGTTCCTCTTTTGTCCAAATACCAACTCCAGTAGCCCCCAAGGGCCGGTTTATGATATCAATATAAACCGGGACTTTAGAATACTTCAACTTTGCACTTTTGCCTGTGTAGTCCCCACGGGTCGGTTTATTTTTTCAAGCTGAACCGGCACTTTTACCAATGTTACTTTGAACAAATGTACATTAGCCCCCAAGTGCCAAGAATAATATTTGTATGGCGCTTGGGTCTTGTATTTTTTTTTGATAATCAAGCAAATAGGCATTAGCCCCCAAGTACCAAGTGTATAACTTGTTATGTGCTTGGTACTTCAAATATGTACTGCCAACTCATGATATGTCTGTTTTTTATAGGCTGAGCTGAGCAAAAAGGAAGCCCAAACCGCTGATCTTCAAGAAAACATCAAATCCCAGCAAGCAGAAACCTCCAAAGCCAAAGATGAGCTGACCAGTGCCTTAGCAGCCATGGAGAAGCTGAAGGAAAATTTCAAGAAGGAGCGGGCGGATTGGGACATAGAGAAAACCGCATTGCAAAAGAGAGCTGAGGATGCAGAAGCAGCCCTTAAACCGGTGGCAGAAGAGCTGGCTAGTTTAAAGTGGCAGATAAATGCCATGACCACTGCTGTGTTTGGTAAATATCCTCACTTTAAGTTTTCAACATATATTATCACATCAGTTGCCGGTTTACTGATGCTCGTAATGATGCAGGAACTCGCATTACCCATCTAGGCTCTGACATGTAGAAGAAATTGAAGGCTGCCTATACTCTTATAGAGCAATTATATACTGGTGTGCAACGGATCATATGCAGTGCCTCTCTTAACAAGCCGCCCCCCAACTTTAATCAAGGAAACCTTAGAAAGATTGTCAATGCTGCCTGCCCAGTTTGAAGAGTTGAAAAGATCAGCTGCAAGGGTAGGTGCTCTGACCGCACTAACCCGGGCAAAAGCATGGGTACCTTATCTTGATCCGGCTGATGTGTGGAATGGCTATCCAAGCTTAAGGGAGGACGGATACGATTTTGATAATAATGATCTCCGAGCTTTGACAAGGGAAATGCGTCCTTTGGCTAGCAAGCTGGCTGAAGAAACTAATCTCTCCTATTATCAGTCAATTTACGACGGCGACAACAAGCGGATGAACGCACCGACTTATGATGTGCAAAATCTCATTCCGCCAATCCGTAAGCACACTTATGCCCCTGATGTTGAACCCTCCACGCTTATAAGAGATGAAGCTGTATTCCAAGCTTTAACTGGGATCGACTGGGCAACTATTGACTTCCAGCCACTGGGTGGAGAGGAGGAGGATGAATCGGCGCAGGATGATCCACAGCCATCAAGTCAGCCCGGCGAGGAGTCATGAACCGGGGTCCGGTTTAACCTTCTACATACTGCAACACTTGCTGAAAACAATTATTCTTTTGGGCACCAAAGCGCCTTGTAATAGGCTAGTTGAAACAGTTGGTCTGCTATGCCATCGTGCATACTCATTTTGCATGACACTGTTAATCCGCCATCATTATGTTATGTTTGCTTATCATACTTAGCAGTTTTATTCAACCTGTTTCTGCACACAACAAGTTTAAAGTGTCCTGGCGGTTTACCGCCGGACGGGTCATAATGCCCAACACATAACCCAGGTTTATCACCAAGGTTGTATTTAAAAATAATGAAATATGAAATGTATCATACCTGTGATATTGAATGATATCGTTGGATTTACCAATGTTTTGTAATAAGGGTGATAACCCCAAGCTTGAGTACTGATAATTCCTTCCATATTTTGCCGGTTTATGATAAAATCGTACCGGGTTGTAAAAAACACTGGATTATCCATATATAATACTGGCGACTTGTAGTCGAAACCAGACCGGGTCAATAAGCGCCGGATTATAATTGATCATGCACTGAAAACTTATAGTTGAAAGCCAAGCCAAGGCAATAAACGCAGGTTTATCATAAAATATTATAAACCTCATCAAAGGAGAAAAAACTTGGCGAATAAAAGCATAGAAAGAACATTCGAGGCTTTTCATGGGCTGCCAGGCCCAAAATTGAGGCTTTTCATGGGCTGTCAGGCCACTGAGTTAAACCATTTTACAAATCCTTTTAAGATGGACCTCACATTAACCAATCGTCGTTTTAACTTTGACAAGTTCATGGTCTATGAGATTGACTTGTCAAACGTTCGGCGGGTCATACCAGGATTACCTGGACGGAGTGGCTTACTTAAAGAAGGCAGGATAACCCGGGGTTTAAGGTGAATACACCTGGCTTCCAAGCCTGGCTTGATAGCCTATTACAAGGGTGTAGACTCTTTGTTCTTTGAGAAGCAGAGAGCCCCCAAGCAATATTTTGAGCTGTGCTCAGTGGGTGCCTATGTTTGAGTTGTGCCTTTGCAATACTCTCTTTGGCCCCTAAGTTATTTCCTTTTGGCCTTAAGCCGATCAAGAGGTGTAGCTATGGTTCGAATACGACCAAGCCCCCAAGTGATTTCCCTGGTGGCCTTACGACAATCAAGAGGTGTAGCTATGGTTCGGATACGACCAAGCCCCCAAGTGATTTTTTATATATGCGGTTGTATAAGCCGGCTCAATGGGCAAACAGGATTCCGCTTTATAAACAGAAGCCCCCTAGGTCACCACACATGATTGAAGAAAAACAACAGATACCCCGCTTTAGCTGAGGCTCTGGTTTATTAACTTGACTATAATATATACATTGTCATAACTATGTACATAAGAAGAGCCTGTGGCTAAAGTATAGTAAGGCCGAAGATGAGCGATATTCCACGGCCGGTTGGTCTCCTCCTCCGATTTACATGAGTCTTTGTGCTCTCGAACATCGATAAGGTAGTATGACCCGTTATGCAGATTCTTGCTGACCACAAAGGGCCCTTCCCAAGGCGGGGATAACTTGTGCATATCAATCTGATCCTGGATGAGTCGGAGCACCAGATCGCCTTCTTGAAAAGTTCTGGTTCTAACCCAGCGGCTGTGATAGCGACACATATCTTGCTGGTAAATTGCCGAATGAGCTGCTGGCATGTCACGCTCCTCATCTAACAGGTCAAGTGCTTCCTGTCATGCCTTCTCATTATCAGCTTCAACATAAGCCGCCACACGAGACGAGTCATGACGGATGTCACTAGGGAGAACTGCCTCTGCTCCGTAAACCATGAAAAAAGGCGTGTAACCCGTAGATCTTTTGGGCGTGCTATTGATGCTCCATAACACATAAGGTAACTCCTCCACACAACAACCCGGCGTCCGTTGTAAAGGAACCATGAGCCGGGGCTTGATGCCTCTCATGATCTCTTGATTGGCTCTCTCCGCTTGACCATTAGACTGGGGTGAGCCACTGATGATACGTCAAGCCGGATGTGCTCACGTTAAAAAATTCTTTCATAGCACCGTTGGACAGATTAGTGCCATTATCAGTTATAATGCTGTGTGGAAAGCCAAACCGGAAAATCACCTTCTTGATGAATTGAACCGCCATAGCTGAATCACACTTACTGACTGGCTCTGCCTCCACCCACTTAGTGAACTTATCAACCGCCACCAGAAGGTGGGTCTTCTTATCCTTAGATCTCTTAAAGGGCCCGACCATATCCAGTCCCCAAGTCGCAAACGGCCAAGTGATTAGAATCATCCTCAACTATTGAGCCGGTACATGAGCGCGCCGTGAGAATTTTTGACAGCCATCACACTTTTTGACCAAGTCCTCAGCATCGGCATGAGCCGTCAGCCAGTAGAAACCGTGACGAAAAGCCTTGGCTACCAGAGACTTTGAACCGGCGTGGTGACCACAATCTCCTTCGTGGATCTCACGCAAAATCTCACGACCTTCTTCAGGAGATACGCAACGCTGCAACGCCCCTGTCACACTGCAATGATGTAATTCTCCATTGACAATAGTCATTGACTTGGACCGCCGGATTATCTGCCTGGCCAAAGTTTCATCCTCAGGTAACTCGCCCCGGTTCATATACGCCAAATACGGGACCGTCCAATCTGGGATGACATGAAGAGCCGCCACCAGCTGAGCCTCCGGATTAGTGTCGGTGTTCTGGGAACGGGGGTCCCTAGATTTGCCTGCCTGCGGCCCACGGCGTGGCTAAGCCAGCAGGCCGTATGGCCCATCTTCACCAACAAGGCATCCAAGACCCTCGCGAGGGGCCAGGCCTCGCGAGGCAGACGACGCAAGACCTCTTCAGGAGTGGCCTAGTCAGGCAGGCTCACGAGGAGCGGAGATATCAAGGCGGGGCGAACCTCGCGAGGCTCTCGTGACGTGAGCCATGACGATCAACACCAGGCGGGCGCCAGCGCACGCAGCGTCCTTGTTTCCTCTTTGGTGCTAACGAGGCCAGCGCAGGCGAGGCGTACCGAGGCATCAGGAAAAGGTTGCTATATCGGTGCAACGAGACCAAGATCAGGAGGACGACAAGGCGGAGGTCATTGTGGAGCCCAAGACGGCGTCACCACCAGAGCCTTTCGCAGGCGAAGACCACTTTTTCAGGATAGCTTGTACTAGCTGCCCCCCTTCAAATTTGCCCGCCGTTGTTGGCTCCCTTCCCGCTCAATAATTGGGAAGAGGACCAGGGCTTATATAAGTAGAGCTAGCCACCACAGTAGGGGCAGGGAGCAGTTCATCCAGCTCTCACCCGCTAAGACACCAAGCACAAGAACACCTCAACCTCAGGAGGCTGTTCTTTCCCTTGTACTGTTCTTCATCTGCCCAAGAGGCAATCCACCACCACCACACTGGAGTAGGGTGTTACACCACAACGGTGACCCGAACCAGTATAAACCCCGTGTCTTTCTGTGTTACGAGTTCGTCGAGTTCGTCCGCGAGATCTTAGCGAGCTAGGGCGTAGATCGGTAGGAGGGAAAGACTTCGTGCGCACCCCAGTGTTCGAACCTTAAGGGTTTGCCGGAACCCCACATCCGACATTTGGCGCGCCAGGTAGGGGTGCACCGGAGCTTCTTCTCCGCCGACCAGCTCGCCGATGCTCCACAGCCACGATGTCTGGCGACTCAAGGGCCGGCTCCGACCGCTGGGCAGCCTGGCCAGCCCGGGCAGCGTCGCCTGCCCATGAAGACCTCGACCCCGCGCTCCAGGCGGCATGAGCGCCGCCAAACTCCGTCGGGCGCGGGCAGCGCGGCCAGGCGTCGTCCACCTTCACCCCGCGGCAAGTACGAGCCGCTGCAAGAGCAGCGAGCCATGCCGCAGCAACGGCGCTGCACTCGCGGCGGGAGCAAGCAAACATGCGGGCAGCGCTCACCGTGGCAAGGGAGCTGCTGCGATGCAGGCTGATTGAGAGTGGCCGGGACGCGCTGCTGGAACAAGTTGCTGAGCTACTGGACGCTGCGGCCTCGGGAGCACCACCTTTCTGCTATCGACTTTCCCCTGAGATCACTACAGGGCCACGCGACGGGCCTCACCACAACCGCGCGCCATCAGCTACGCCCGTGGGCTCCATCAACATCAGCACGGCCAGTGGCGTAGGGGGCTCCGCCGCCCCCATGCCGCCCGCGACAAGCATGGGCGCAAATGTCGCCCCACATGGTCCTAGCCGGATGCCACGCTACCATCCTCAGGACGCCACCCTGGGCCGAGCAACATGGAGCGTGGGGCACTACAATGAGGTGTTCGGGGTGACGGCCCCGGAGGCCCACATGCCCCGCATGATGGACCAGGAGTACGCACCGGAGGACGACCACGACTTATTCGTTGGAGAAGATTGGAGAGAGGGGGCGCTAGGAGCCGGGGCTTTCAAAGAACCAACGGAGAACCACGACGATCGCGCCGGCAACGGCAACTACAGGGTACCGCTAATCTCTCAGGAACAGGCTTACGCTAACCATGGGCTGCAGATGAATTAGGTTGCAGCGTCGATCGACGACCCTGGCACGGCAGCACCCCTTCCAACAAGGGAAACACGCTGGGGGCCGCCAGGAGGGGGCCAGGAGCAAGGCCCCTCCCCGCGTCGCGCGACGCCTGGCGACACCCGGATGTAGGCCCTCTGCCGGGGAGGCCTCGACGACCCTTCCCCCGGCAGAGGACCTGTGGTCGCCGAGGGCACCGCTGGCGTCCTCTTTCCCTCTTTTCTGTCGTCCCGGTGACCGGTCGGCTCACAGGAGGTCATGGGTGGCGCAAGGCGGGGCCCTCGTCTGGCGATATGAAGCAAGGATGGTACCTGTGAAGAAGGCCCAGTGCCTGTGAAGCTCGCCACCCGTGACTCTCTCACGTAATAATGAGTTGGGGCTATACATGCCCCGGAGTCTCAGGGGTGCTGGCCTCAGGCCCTGGGGCTCCCTCCCATGCCTAGTGGCAGCACTTAGCTCCGCGCTGGTGAGAAGACTTGAAGACCAGAAGACTAGACTAGGTGCCGGACGCGGCCTTTTGCTTTGGATCTCTCTTTCTATAGCTTTGCTTTCTGGATCTTGATTTGAGTTGAAGCCGAGTTTTTATCGATGCGCGCGGGGGGAGCCTTTTCTCATTCGAGCAATTTCTTGCCTTCTGGATCTCGTTTTGTCTGGGACTCATGTCCGTCGCCTTCCCCTCACGAGCTCCTCGCGAGCGGGACTGCGCAAAGCACGCGCACGCCAAGCGCGCGCTAGCACTGCAACTGGTGCTCACCTCTTGTGGGGCCCCTTCTGACGGGGCGACAAGCTCCGCAAGATTCTCATAAGCTCGACGCCTCGTGACCCAGCTCAACGCTGGCACTGGCTAAGGTAAACTGTGACAGAAAACTCGCACCTAGATTCCCAAGCCCGCGAGAACACAAACTCACACCGCATAGGAAAGTAAAACTGCAATTTGCTTACATGAGGGGCTTCCCCTCTCAAAATGCTCTTACAAGTTTTCCAAGGGCCACGCCCGAGTTTTGTGTACAGGATGAAATGACAGGAGAACATGGGGTCAGCCAGAAATGTCGCTTGCTGCATCACCCGCGGACGCGTCACTCGCGTCGTCATCGTCTTCGTTGGCATCGTCGCCGTCATCGGCGACGCCCCCGTCGCCGTCATCGGCAACGCCCCTGTCGCCGTCGTCAACCACGTCGCCTTCGTCTGTGGGGACCACCACCGCGTCATCCTCCGAGGTGAAGGCCCTGACCAACGCGTCCACATTGTCCTCAACCCAACGCGCCAGGTCGCCCCGGACATCCGTGGGTACGTGGGCGATGGCGGCGTCGAAATCAAAGTTGGGGTCGACATTCAGGAGGTGGCTGAAGACGCGGGAGAAAGCGCGCTCAAGCAGGCCACGACCCCTTTCCTCCACAAGCTGACGAGCTCTGGCAGATCGAGCCTCCAGGCGCGTCACCACCTCAGTGAAGAAGGTCAGGTGGCTGGCATAATCATTCGAGTGAGGGGCCGGCGCCTCCACGTCGCAAATATGGCCCAGGGCGATATTGGCCCTGTTTCGGAGATCCTGAAGCATAGGGGCATGCTCGTGCTCCAGCGTTCTTCGTTGGAGCACTTCCTCCGTCTTTTGCCGTGCGACGGCCTCAGCGTCATCAACCCACCTCCAGAGGGAACGCAGCTCGGCGCGGGCGGAGGCCAAGTCCGCCTGCGCTGTAACCAGGGCGGCAGTCGTGGCTTCCGCGCGCCTCTCAGCCTCATCCAACCTGGGCCTGAGGGCAGTGGCCCTGCCAGCATCCTCCGTACCCGCGAGCTGCAGCTTCAGGTCGTACCTACCCTCCAGGTCCGTGCGAACCTCGGCCACCCGGTGATTGACCTCATCCTCGACTCTGGCCTCGCGAGCCCCGACGGCATCTTCTGCTTGAGCAACTTGACGCTCCCTCGTCTCCAGTTGCTCGAGCTTGAGGCTGCGCTCCACGGCTTCCAGGGCCAGCGCCTCGTCATGCTTCCGGACCTCCTCTTCCTCCACGGGTGTCCCCCTCAGCGATGCAAGAGCGGCCCTGCGCGCCTCCACCTGCTGCTCAAGGGACACGCTCCAGGCCTGGAGCTCCCACGCGCGCTTCTCCGCAGCCTCGCGATGATGGTCAGCCTCGCGAGCCTCTTCCAAGGCTCGCGAGCTGGCTTCATAGGCGATCTTGAGGGAAGCCTCAGCCTTCTCATTCTCAAGGTCACGCTGATAGCGACCGAGGTTGATGGCCACCTTCAGCTTGCGCCGCTCCTCCACCAGTCGGAGACCTTCAGCCTCAAGGCGCGAGTCGACACCAGTGAGTTCTTCACCCAGTCGACTTATCGCGCCCATCGCCTCCCGGAAGAGCCCGTGACGAACTACGCTCCGCCCGCGCTCGAGCTCGAACGCTCGACCCACCTCATCCTCCACCTCCGGGGCAGTGGGCGGGGCGCCAAGTGGCGCGCCACCTCCCGGCAGGGGGCTGAGGGCTGACGATGCACCTGACGTCAGCCAGTCCTTGCGAGAAGCCCGAGCCAATCGGGGCATGCTGCATGAAGAGGAGCCAAAGATCGAAGCCAACCAGCTGCTGTCCATGAGCAAAGGAGGGGTCTTGGGCACGCCCGCCAGGCTCCACGCCAGACCGTGTGGGAGGGGTGACCAAGCCGCAGGCTCAGCGCGCCACGGAGGCGGGGATGCACCCCCAACCGGCCCTGCTCCAGGGGCGGTAGGCAGACCAGGAACGCTCAAGGCCGATGGGGGAGTTGAGAAAGGAGGAGGCCGTTTCTCGGGAGGCACAGCCGCCTCAACGGAAGGAGCCCTTAAGAACTGACGTCAGGAGATGGAAAACAGCACACAAGGAGCCACGATGATGCGATACTTACACGTCGACGGCGATGTACTTCCTCTGCTTCAGCGGTCCAAAGATGTTGTTGCCGCTTGGGGATCCTCTCCTCTTGCGGAGCTCCGCGAAATCAACGCAGAGCCGATCGTATCGTTGGACGTGGCGGCCTGCACGGGGCGAAGAGCTTGGAGAGACAACTTCAGGGGCGCCCGGATGCGGCAAACAGCCGGGCACCGCCTCACCGCCAACTCCCGAGGCTTCCAGGGCCTTAGCCTCAGGAGCCGCACGCTGCGTCTCCTCAGCGACCGGTGTTTCAGGAGGGGGGTCTGTCGGAGTAAATGACCACGGGTAGCCTAACGGACTCCCCCTGGTTCTTCAAAAATTATCAGGCCGATCGAGCCTTCAAGCACCCAAAGGACGGGGCCGCCTTCCCCTGACCGGCTATCTCACAGGCCGACTACAGGGAAGCGGCCCGACCTTGAAACCCTCCAAGAAGCCGGCCACAAGAAGGCCGACTCCAAGAAGCCGGCCACAAGAAGGCCGACTCCAAGAAGCCGGCCACAAGAACACCGACTCCCGGCAAGCGGCCAAGATTGCACCCTCAAGGACTGCACCCACATAAGGGTGACAAGACCGGGCGTGGCTACAGTAAAGTCTGCCACCCCCGAATCCCGGAGCACGCATGGCCACAGTGCGCCGTACGGGTCGGCCATCCCCCGTCCGGCGCAACTCTGTAGCCATGTTGACCATGACGCCACCCACGACAGGTTGTCTGTACGGCCCGCGGGCGGCGGGCCCCTTCAGCCAGAGAGACGCTCGAAGACGGCCAAGCCCCCCAGTCGGCCTGGGGTGTAGCCAGCTCCCAACAGCCGGCTACCTCACTCCCTCGAAGTATGTGCATCATTAAGAAGACAAGACGAGGTAAGCCTACAGTGAGAGTCCGCCGGACGGCGGCACTGTAGCCATGCTTACCTCAGCAAAGCCCTCGTCATCAGGGGCGAGGCTACAGTAACCAGCAGCCGGCGGGACCCACCAGTCGGCGGGCCCCAGCAGCCGGCGGAGAAGCCGGCGGGTACAGACACTGACGGCCTGGACCCGCATCCAGCTGGATTACCATCGTACCCCTGGGGGGTAGGCCTATATAAACCCCCCAGGGCACCCATGCAAAGGGTTGATCTCTTAGAGTTTTAGACACCACGTAGAGAGAAGAGGAGAGCTAGCCTTGCCCTTCCTCCTCCTCTAGCCAAACAGCTCAAGGAGCCACTTGTAGCCACTTGTGTTGATCTAGTGATCATGCGGAGACCCCGCAGAGCAGGACTAGGGGTGTTATCTCCACGGAGAGCCCCGAACCTGGGTAAGATTCGCTGGCGTGCATGTCTTCGCCTTATCCCGTTTCCAGGCACCGGCGATGTCTTACTGGCTCCCACAATGATAAGCCACCCGTTGGCATATGTCGCACCTAGCACCCGACATTTGGCGCCCACCGTGGGGCCAGGTGCACCATCGTACGGAGACCTGTCCTGGACGGGAACCCATTTCCTTCCCAGCGAGCGTAGCCAGCCCGGCATGCCCGATGGTGCTTGCCCCCACGCGCTACAAGGCGCCGACGACGTCTGCGCGGTGAGCTGCCTTGCCAATCTTCTCGGCGAGGCTCGCATCTCCGACGAGCCTGCGTCCGACGCGAGCACAGACTGCCCCGAGAGCCTCCTCGTTAGCCTCCTCGACCAGCTTCACGTCTCGAGCGAGCCTGTTGTGGATTTGGAGTCGGTCGGCTCCACCGACCCCATGCTTGTCGACTCCGACACGGCATCGCTTGACGCCTTCCCCACCAACATGGTGATCATCGACGACCCTCTTCCTAGAGCCGACATTTGCGGCAGCACTGTCACTGAGGTGCTGGTCATCAGCCATGGCGCCGCCTCAGGCAAGAACGCTCACGACGCCCTACAAGTGGCGCTACATGACATGTCCGCCCCCATCCCAGCCGACGCCGACGCCGACGCCGAGACACTGGAGGCACGCCGCCTCACCCTCATCACGGAGGGCCAGAAGATATCATCCATGAGACGCCTCACTGAGGCTCACCAGCGTGAAGTCGACCGCGCCGCCTTTGGTACGCCGCCTCCTGGCGGGCAGAGCCGAGCCGGCATCGTCAAGAAGCGCGGCGCGGCCATCGCCAGCATGCTAGGAGCAGACCGCCCAGTCTACGCCATGCCGCTCGAGAACCTACGTGCCGCTCAGGCGGCCGTAGACGAGCTGAACAGGCTGGGGGCCGACGAGCTCCCCTACATGACTAGCGCATCTAGCAGCTGATCGACGCGGCCGCAGAGCGGCATGAAGCCAGCGCCCATGCTGAAAGTCCCCCCCCCCACGCTGAGAGCACGGCGCGACATCCCGGACGCCGACTGCAAGTGGCGCCCGCGCGTAAAAAGACAAGGAGCCGGCTGCTAGCCGCAGCCGGACTCGGCTCACCATCGAGCGCGACGCAGAAGGCCGCCCCCGAGCTATGGAACGACAAGGCAATCTGCCTCCTCCCCCGCCTCGTGGGGAGAGATATCCTACCCCGCCGCCTGTCACGCATCTGACTCTCGGCGACCGACTAGGCCACCGCGAAGGAGTCGGCGAGAATGACGCCTGCCACCGGATCGACCGCCTAGCGCGATCCCTGGCGTTAGAAGAAGAAGATGATGTCGGCCCGCCTTGCTTTGGCCCCCGCATCCGCGACGAGCCCTTCCCCAAAGGGTTCTCACTCCCAAGAGACATGCCAAAATAGAACGGCTCCGTGAAGCCAGAAGACTGGTTGATCGATTACTCCACCGCAGTCAGCATAGCAAACGGCAACAGGCGCGTTGCCGTGAAGTACGTCCCGCTCATGCTTCAAGGCACGACACGCACCTGGTTGAACAGCCTCAAGCCCTACAACGTCAACTGCTGGCTACACTTCATGGAAGTCTTCATCCGCAACTTCACCAGCACATACAAGCGGCCTCCCAAGCCCCGCCAGCTTTCCTTGTGCGTCCAAGGGCCCAGCGAATCAACTCGCGACTACCTCACGCGTTGGGCCGAGCTCCGCAACTCCTGCGAAGGGGTGCACGAGGTTCAAGCTATAGAGTACTTCACCGCCGAGTGCCGAGAGGGCACCCTCCTCAAGCACCGACTCCTCTGCGACGAGCCGACTACCCTCGACGAGCTGCTGATCATAGCAGACAAGGACGCCATGGCCGACTCTTCAATGAAGACTGAGCTTCGAGTGGATGCCTCTGGAAAGGTGCTCGTTCCGGCTCCCAAGACGCCGGCCGGTGACTCCAGTCGACGCCAGCACCCGAACGACCACAAGCGCAAGGCCCCTATGCCGCCTTCCAGCAATCGACAAGTAGCTATAGTCAAAGACAAACAACCCGAAGAGCGGCCCGTGCCCAAGAAGCAGAAGGGCGGCAGGCCAGCTTGGCAGCCGGCTTTCTCCTACGAGCAAACCCTTGATGCCCCTGCAAGTTCCACAACGGCGCGAAGCCGTCCAACCATACGACTCGGAAGTGTCATTGGCTCACGCAAATCTCCAAAGGCGAGGGACTGGTGCCGCCTCCACCTGCTGGCCAGCCGCCTCCAGCCCCTCAGCAGCCGGCTGCTCGACCAGCAGTCGGAGCCATTCAAGACGAGTTCCCAAACGAGCATGCCGCCTAAGTCGTCTTTACAAGCCAAGCTGAAGACAGACGCAGTCGGCGCCGACAACAGCAAGAAATCAACGCGGTCGCCTCCAACAACCCAGAGTTTATGCATTGGTCTGAGAAGCCTATCAGCTGGAGTCGGGCCAATCACCCAGAGGTGATGCCATCTCCCGGCTCTTATGCACTGGTGTTGGAGGCCACCCTCGCGACAGAAAGGCGAGCTGCCCGTTTCTCCCGAGTACTGATTGACGGAGGGAGCAACATCAACATACTGTACCGTGACACCATGGAGAAGCCCGAATATCAAGACGAAGCAACTCATGCCAAGCCGGACTGTGTTCCATGGCATCGTACCCGGCCTGTCCTGCTCACCAATCGGCAAGATCAAGATAGATGTTCTCTTCGGAGACAAGGATCACTTCCACCGAGAAGCAGTCTGGTTTGAAGTGGTGGATCTAGAGAGCCCTTACCACGCGTTGCTTGGCTGACCTGCCTTGGCCAAGTTCATGGCTGTGCCCCACTACGCCTACCTCAAGATGAAGATGCCTAGTTCGAAGGGGATCATCACCATAGCCGGAGACTACAAGAAATCCTCCGAGTGTGCTGCAGCCAGCAGCCGGCTGGCCGAGTCCCTCGTGATTGCCGAAGAAAAGAAGATGCTGGACTGAGTCGTGGCCATGGCCGGCAAGCAGCCGGCCTTGTCCCCTGACCCCAAGGAGTATGATGCTCAAGGCTCCTTCCAGCCGGCCAAAGAAACAAAGAAGATACCTCCGGACCCAGAGAACCCGAAGATGTTTGCCGTCATAGGTGCAAACCTTGACAGCAAATAGGAAGGCGATCTCGTCGATTTCCTCCGTGAGAATCAGGACATCTTTGCATGGTCCCCAAAGGACATGCCGGGTATTCCGAAGGATTTCGCCGAGCACAAGCTACACGTCCGTGCAGACGCAAAACCAGTCAAACAACCTCTCCGCCGACTGTCGGAGGAGAGGAGAAGGATTGTAGGAGAAGAGATAGCCCGGCTTCTGGCAGTCGGCTTCATTATGGAGGTGTTTTTTCTAGAGTGGCTTGCCAACCCGGTCCTCGTATTGAAGAAAAATAATAAGTGGCGCATGTGTATAGATTACACCAGCCTCAACAAACCTTGCCCCAAAGACCCGTTTGCCTTACCTCGAATCGATCAAGTGATAGACTCCACAGCCGGATGCGAGCTGTTGAGTTTCTTGGATGGTTACTTAGGCTACCATCAGATCAAGTTGGATCCAGCCGACCGCCTGAAGACCGCCTTCATCACACCATTCGGAGCTTTCTGCTACCTGACTATGACATTCGGCTTGAGAAATGCCGGTGCCACTTTTCAACGTTGCATGCAGAAATGCCTCCTCAAGCAACTCGGCAGAAATGCCCACGTCTATGTAGACAATATTGTGGTGAGGACAGAGAAGCGCGGCACCCTGCTGGAAGACCTCAGAGAAACATTCGACAACCTGCGCCGGTTTCAGATCAAGCTCAACCCTGAGAAATGCGTGTTCGGAGTACCAGCCGGCCAGCTTTTAGGCTTCTTGGTCTCCGAACGCGGCATTGAGTGCAACCCAGTGAAGATCAATGCCATAGAGAGGATGCAGATTCCAACCAAGCTGCGAGACGTCCAAAAGTTTACCGGGTGCCTGGCCTCCCTGAACCGCTTCATCAGCCGGCTGGGAGAGAAGGCTCTCCACCTATGCCGACTCATGAAAAAGTCCACCCACTTCGAGTGGAACGACCAAGCAGACCAAGCTTTTCAAAAGTTGAAGAAGATGCTGACCATGCCACCTGTCTTGGCGGTGCCGACTGAGAAGGAGCCCATGCTCCTTTACATTTCCGCGACTAGCCGAGTGGTCAGCACAGTTATTGTGGTCCAATGCGCAGAAGAAGGCCGAGCTCAGTTAGTCCAAAGGCCGGTGTATTATTTGAGCGAAGTACTGTCCACCTCAAAGCAAAACTACCCGCACTACAAGAAGATGTGCTATGGAGTGTACTTCGCCGCCAAGAAGCTGAAGCCCTACTTTCAAGAGCACCCCATCATGGTCGTATGTACTGGCTCGCTTGCCGAGATCATAGGAAGACGAGATGCATCCGGCCGGGTGGCCAAGTGGGCCATTGCGCTGGCTCCTTATACGATCTTCTACCAGCCTCACACCGCCGTCATGTCCCAAGCATTGGCCGACTTCCTTGTCGACTGGGCCAAGACCCAGTACCTACCACCGGCTCCCGACTCCACTCATTGGCGGATGCACTTCGATGGATCCAAGATGCGCACCGGCTTGGGAGCCGGCATCGTCCTCACCTCTCCCAAGGGCGACAAACTCAGATACACATTGCAAATTCATTTTGCCGCCTCCAACAACGTGGCCGAGTACGAGGCGCTCACACATGGGCTCCGGCTAGCCAAAGAACTCGGCATCCGCCGGATCCTGTGCTATGGTTTCTCGGACTTGGTAGTCCAACAATCATCTGGCGACTGGGACGCCAAGGACGCAAACATGGCGAGCTACCGATTCCTAGTTCAGCAAATCAGCGGATACTTTGAAGGATACGATTTCCTCCACGTTCCACGGGCTGACAACGAGCAAGCAGATGCCCTCGCACGAATCGGCTCCTCCCGACAAGCTATCCCAACCGGCGTCTCTCTCCGATGCCTCCTCAAGCCGTCTATCAAGCCGTCTCCAGAATCAGACTCCATCTTCGTACTGCCTGACCCTGATGCAGTCGGATCCGACTTGGGGAACCCAGTAGGCGGCTCGGGGACTTCGACAGGCGGCCCGGAGACTGCCGTAGTCGCACCCGGCCCGGGGACTGCAGCAGTCGGCCCGGGGACTGCAACGACACAACAGGCGGTGGCCGACCCCAACTCTTCACCACCCAACCCACCCACCTTGGTCGCAGTAGCCGTATTGGCAATAGAAGAAGTCACAGCTCCATCATGGGCCCAACCCATCCTCAACTTCCTGGTGAACAGAGAGCTGCCGACTGACGAGATCTCCGCAAAACAAGTTCAACGCCGAGCCGGAGCATACACAATAGTAAACAGAGAACTCGTTAGGCGCAGCGTCACTGGAGTCTTCCAGCGCTGCGTCGAGCCAGAGAAGGGCATAGCAATCCTCAAGGACATCCACCAAAGCGAATGCGGCCACCACGCGGCCTCAAGATCACTCGTCGCCAAAGCTTTCTGCCATGGATTCTTCTGGCCGACTGCTTTGGACGACGCCAAGGAATTAGTCAAATACTGCAAAGGGTGCCAAGTCTTCAGCTCCAAGCAACACATGCCGGCTTCTGCACTCAAGACCATCCCCCTCACATGGCCCTTTGCCGTCTCGGGGCTGGATATGGTGGGCCCATTCAAGACAGCGCGCGGCGGCATGACACATCTGCTTGCCGCCGTGGACAAATTCCCCAAGTGGATTGAAGCGAAGCCAATCAAGAAACTGAATGGGCCGACTGCCGTGACATTCATCGCAGATATCACAACCCGGTATGGCATACCACACAGCATCATCACCGACAATGGCACGAATTTTGCCAAAGGAGCACTGGCACGTTTCTGTGCGACACAGGGCATCCGACTGGACTTAGCGTCCGTAGCCCACCCGCAGTCAAACGGCCAAGTCGAGCGAGCAAACGGCCTCATCCTCTCCGGCATCAAGCCCCGACTGGTCGTACCACTGGAGCGTTCGGCCGGCTGCTGGCTCGACAAGCTGCCCGCCGTCCTCTGGAGTCTGCGTACTACCCCAAACAAGTCAACCGGCTTCACCCCTTTCTTCCTTGTATATGGTGCCGAGGCCATCATCCCAACTGACATTGAGTTCGACTCATGTCGGGTCACCATGTACTCGGAGGCGGAGGCCAAGGAAGCGCGAGAAGATGCCGTTGACCTGCTGGAAGAGGGCCGGCTGTTAGCACTCAGCCGGTCCGCCATCTACCAGCAGGGTTTGCGCCGTTACCACAACCGGAAGGTCAAGCCAAGATCCTTCCAAGAAGGCGATCTTGTGCTCCGGCTGATCCAGCGAACAGCCGGCCAGCACAAGCTCTCGGCCCCTTGGGAAGGCCCCTTCGTCATCAGCAAGGCGCTAGGCAACGACTCCTACTACCTGATCGATGCACAGAAGCCGAAGGCACACAAGAGAGATGATTCCGGCAAGGAGTCGGAACGACCATGGAACGCCAATCTCCTCCGAAGATTTTACAGCTAAATGCAGTATGTACCATGCTACCTTTTGTATTAAGTACAAGACAACGGGCCCCCCGAGGAGCACTCAGGGACTACCCTCTTTTATCTATGTATGATGAGTGTCATACCTATGAATGTATTATTACATTTGTTATCCTGTCCGGCACCGGGCTCGATCAGTCGGCCCGGGGACTTGCCGCCTTGAGTTATATTAAAGTTCGACCTGCAATCAGACAAGTAGTGTGCCGGCACCCAAACCCTCTCTTGTTGAAAGTCGCAGCTCGAAGAATCGACTGTCCGACTGGCAAGAGCCAAAGGCAGGAAAGGATGCCCACACGAAAAACGGCTAAGGACTAACGAACTTATATAACACAAGCCGGCCTCCCACCCCGCCAACCGGCTGTCAGAACAGCCGGCTGGCCGGCTTCCGATTCACCTTGCTACAATCTAAAAAAGCTAGAGTACTTGCCCTCCCAAACGGCCAAGCCCTTCCTCAGCCACAGACTGCAGAGCAGCTGTCCGGCTGGGAAGGCGGCGACCAAGGGGGGTGTCAGGATCGGTTTTCCATTAAAACATTTATTGAGAAACCGACCCTTTTATCGGACCAGCATAGAAGAATCCTTCTGGCTGGTAGACAAATCCTTGATACAGAAATCCAGAAGTACTAAAAATAATACAGGGTTGAGCTGAGGCTGCTCAACAATTTATTACAAGCACGCCGATATAATACATAAAGGCGGGTATGACACAGGGGGTATGGTGGGCATAACTACTGACTCGCAATAAATGTGGTGGTGGATATGTCACAGTAAAGTGGGTGGCTTGACTTCTAAATCTTAGAACTCATCGAGCGCCGGAGTGGGGCTTGATGACTTTTATTCTGGGTAGCGGAAGCGTATATAATACAAGTGACCAATTCCAGGATCGCACGGGACTGACTGGGACTCCTCTAGGCGTCGGACTCGCTATCGAACTCTTCATCCATAAGATCGCCTTCGTCAACATCTGGCCAAATCAACAAGCCAGGTGAGTACTATGAAAGTACTCGCAAGACAACTTGGACATAAGATATAACAAATGCAAACATGATGCACATGAGCAGATTAGTAATGCGCACTCAGATAATAAAATTTCACGGCATGCTAAATAAAAAGGAAGTCAGGCGATAGTCCTCCCGAAATCCCAATGAAATAACTGAAGACCGATCGGGTGTCTGAAGCGACGCCTCGAAGGGTAGAAATAAATTAACAATGCCGCAGTCGGGCGTCAGGGCGACACCACACAAAGGGCTTATATTGGAATATAAATAACAGTGTGTGCCACAGTCGGACGTCTGAGTGACATCGCATAAAGGGCTTATATCAAAAGTAATTAACAAGGGTGCCACAGTCGGACGTCTAAGCGACATCACATAAAGGACATATATCAAAAGTACATAACAAGAGTGCCACAGTCGGATGTCTGAGCGACATCACATAAAGGGCTTATATCAAAAGTAATTAACAAGGGTGTCACAGTCGGACGTCTGAGCGACATCACATAAAGGGCTTATATCAAAAGTAGATAACAAGAGTGCCACAGTCGGACGTCTGAGCGACATCACATAAAGGGCTTAAATCAAAAGTAATTAACAAGGGTGCCACAGTCGGACGTCTGAGCGACATCACATAAAGGGCTTATATTTCATTATTCGGAATTCAAGTAGCTCATGAATTTAAATCATCTCAAGGAAATACTCATGTACATAATAATAAACTGGTTAGTCCATCCACAGGAATAACATTCAACCTGGTTTACCACTCATGTCCGTTCACTGGGGATTTTCACCGAGACTGACACAGAGACCGATGTTGAGACTGATATTGATACTGATATGGATATGTTGACCAAGATCCTTGACCATGGACACGATTACTCGGAAGGTTTTGACTCTGCAGAGTTTGTACTTTTAACCACAGCCAACGGATTTCAGTAGTCACAAGGGACTAGTTCCGTTTACGGTGTTTTAGGCGAAACACATCTAACCAGTACACACCCATTCCACATTCCGCTCCCAGGAATCACCCTAGGCAACGTTCAAGAAAAACCTTGAGACGGGGAGGCTACAACCTCGCGTAGCATGGGATCAAATTTATATCGCGCGCTCTAAGGGGTGCCCCCCTCTCGGTCCCAACCAGAAACACCCATGCCCCCTGACCGGATGACTGGCTTTAATCCAGGGCCATGGAACCCTCATCCCAGCCCCTCTCTTTGGTGTGTACGAGGAAAGAGGTTTGCAACTTACTAAACCGTATTCTTTGCAGAAAACATGTGGTAGCACAAAAGGGGACGGACGGTAACGTGGCTTGATCCACATTAACACGGGAGCTTAACGGTTGACATAAGACTGGCATGCTTCAACAATACCATCTTAACACCTTTCATGTCACCACATGATTATGTTATCACCCATCAAATAATCACATCAAGTTTCGAAACATACTGGTAGTTGCCTTGCATGCAATATAACACTCACTGATGCTCATATAAACATGCCATGAACTAACTATTCAAGCAAACATGCAAAACACTTATCATATCAAAGGTTCAAATGTGCTTGCCTGGTTCGGAGTAGTCGGAGTCTAGCTCGGCGAAGTTCGCGGCTCCGTCACCTCCTCCGGTATCTACGGTATAAAGAGAACGCGTACTAACGTAAATACCAGGTGGGCATAAAAGTTGTTCCAAATATTTTTCAAATAAATATTATAAAAAACTAGACAAAAATATAAAACTGACAGAAAAAGAATCAACTAAAAAGCATCTTTTTTTTAAAAGATATAAAGGTTTCAGTCCAAGGACTAATCTGTGATGAAACAGAAAAGACCCAGGGGCTAGTTTGAAAAAGCAGAAAACGTTTCGGTTGGAAATATGCCAGTCCAGAAGGAAAGCGTACTTTGCCCGAAGACGTTTTCAGAAAACGTTTCAAAACAGAAGAGGAGAGGTTGACGAGGGGGTCCCACCCGTCAGGTTCAAACTTTGAAACAGAGCTCGCCGGTGCCGAGGCTCGCGGTGGTCGCCGGTGTTGATCCACGGCGAGGTAGGGGATCAGAGGGTACCTACGGGTTCACGGTGTCTTTCCGCGTCGGTGGGTGGTGGACTTGGTCGTCGGCGAGCACCACGTCGACGGTGGCCTCAACTCCGGCGGACGGTGGTTCGGGCGAGGATGATACTCTCCGACGGGAGCTGCAACCTTCAAATTAGGGCGCGGGTTAGAGAAGTGGTTGCATTAGGAGGCTACTGGCATGGTTTGAGAGGCGGGGGTGCACACACTTGAGCAAATCCTGCCGGATCCCGAAGCGGGTCGGGGCGGCCGGAGTCAGGGAAGAATGCCTCCCCGAGGTCTCCCCAGTGGCTGGGCGTGGTTCTGGTGAGGTGGAGTGATGGTGCTTGGTCGAGATCGAGCTCGGGGCCTCCTTTTATAGCCGATCTGAGGCGGTTCCCGTGAACGTGATTTCTCCGGTGAGGATTACGGCGAGGCAGTGGTCGGACGAGAGGTTAGGGGGCTGGGCAGCAGTGGATTGGTTCACTGACTCCGTTTCTCAGTTAATGTCGGTCGGACTTGGGCGATACTCCAGCCCTCGACGGAACGGCCTCACGGGCTCGTCGGTGACAGTGGGCGTGCTCTGCGCCACTCAGGCCACGGCGACGGTGCTGCAGCGCGTCCAGAGGAGAGGACGGCCACGCGGAGGCTCCTGGTGGTGTGGGCGGTGCTGGACGGCGCCGTCCCTCGCTGCGCCTCTCTGGCAGCCGCAGCGGGTGCTGCCGCCGCCGCTCACGGGGGCGGTGTTCCTCCTGCCAGCTCACCGCCGACGCTCGCGCTTGTCCAGGCGACCGTGCGGCGCGGTGGATAAGAAGGAGGAGCAGGGAGCAAGAGGCCAGCATGGGTACTGGCGAGATGGACGCCGCGGTTCTGAAGAAAACGACACCGATGACTGAAACTGAACACTGAACACTGAACCTGCACAGCAACAGTGCATGCCACCTGTTCGATGAAATGATTCTGGCATGTGGGAAATTTTTCTGGAGCTGATCTTTGGTGGAGAGGTCTCTTGATGCATCTGGAGGCCTCATGATTTTTCTCAGAATTTTTGGAGAAGAAAAATAATGAATTTCACCAAAAATGACAAATCTGGTCCAAACTTGCAGCAAGCAAATTTTGAAAATTTTGAACTGTGGACCAGTGCATCTTCATGGATCTTGGTTGAAGGTTCTAAGGACTAGCCAGGGAAACTTGTTTGGAATCAAAACTCAAAGGAATTCTAGTGGTTCCTTTGTAAATCTCTAAGGGCCAAAATAGAAGACAAAAAAGATTTTTTATTTAAAATAAATGGAAATAAATTCAAGGGGGAGTTTAACTTGCTGGATTTGAAGCATGACTTGACACAAAGTGGGAAGATGGCTCTTGGGAGGGAGATTTCAACTTAGGTCATGGCAAGAAATAATTTTTGAAAGGGGGAGAATAAACCCAAAAATTTAAATAGCCTCCTTCCAAGAAAAAAATCAATAAAACCCAATAAAATTTTTGGGGTGTCACAACACCTACCCCCTTAGGAAAAATCTCGTCCCCGAGATTTCAGCTGATCCTCAAATAGGTGTGGGTACTCTGCCTGAAGAAAATCCTCTCTTTCCCATGTTGCTTCATCCTCGGTGTGATTGCTCCACTGAACCCTGAAATCCTTAATTGTTTTCTGACGGGTCCTCCTTTCGAACTCCTCCAATATTTTTATTGGCCGCTCTCTGTAGGTGAGGTCTGGTTGCACGTCAATGCTCTCATGAGATACATGCTTTTCCGGGTTGCTTACACATTTCCTCAACTGTGAGACGTGGAACACGTCGTGGACGTCTGACAGCTCTCTGGGTAGGTCTAGCTGGTAGGCTACCGTGCCTCTTCGTGCAACCACACAGAAGGGTCCAATAAATCTTGGGGCTAGCTTTCCTTTAACTTTGAACCGTTGCAGGCCCCTCATAGGGGACACTCGTAGGTACACATATTCACCGGGTTCAAAGCTGACTTCACGATGTTTTCGATCGTAATAGCTCTTTCGTCGGCTTTGAGCTGTCTTGAGTCGGTCCCTGATTTGTCTAACTTTCTCCTCAGCTTCCTTGAGCATGTCTGGGCCGAAGATACAACTGTCACCTGTTTCTGACCAATTTAATGGGGTACGACATCTCCGCCCGTACAATGCTTCAAAAGGTGCCATTTGTAGACTGGCTTGGTAGCTGTTGTTGTATGCGAACTCGGCATATGGCAAGCTTTCCTCCCAACTGGTTCCATAGGTGAGAACACATGCTCTCAGCATGTCCTCTAGAATTTGGTTCACGCGTTCAGTTTGTCCATCAATCTGGGGGTAGTATGCTGTACTGAATGCTAGTTGAGTTCCCAGAGTTTGTTGTAAATGATCCCAAAATCTAGAGACGAACTGAGTGCCCCGGTCAGATATTATAGTCTTTGGGACTCCATGCAGACAAACTATACGGGAGAGATAAAGTTTAGGAAGCTTCTGAGTGGAGTATGTTGTCTTTATGGGAATGAAATGTGCTACCTTGGTTAATCTATCTGTGATGACCCATATGGCATCATTTTCGTGTTGTGACCGAGGTAGTCCGACAATAAAATCCATTCCAATTTCGTCCCATTTCCACTCAGGTATCCTGTTTGGCTGTAGTAGCCCTGCTGGTTTTTGGTGCTCAGCTTTAATGCGCTGACACGAATCACAACATGCAACGAAGGTGGCTATATCCCTCTTTATACCGTGCCACCAAAACTTTTCCTGAATGTCTTTATACATTTTGGTGCCTCCAGGGTGGATTGAATATGGAGCGGTGTGGCCTTCGGTTAGAATTTGCTGTTTGAGGCCCTCAATGTTTGGTACGCAGAGTCTGTCCCCGTACCATAATACTCCCTCATCGTCTACGACGAATTCTGAGGCTTTGCCAAGACTCACTTTTCTCTTTATACCTTCGATGCTGGAATGTCCATGCTGAGCCTTCTTAATCTGTTCCATTAGGGTGGGCTGTAATTCCAAACTTGACACGTTGCCCTCAGTGACTATTACCAAGTTGAGTTTGGTGAACTCCTGCTGAAATTCAGGCCTCAGCTTCTGTAGATTGTCGTTGCCTGAGCTGGGGTTCCGACTAAGAGCATCTGCCACTACATTTGCTTTTCTTGGATGGTAGTGAATGCCGACATCATAATCCTTGACTAATTCCAACCAGCTTCATTGCCGTAAATTGAGTTCTGGTTGCGTGAAAATATATTTAAGGCTTTTATGATCCGTATATATTTCACAACGATTCCCCAGCAAAAAGTGCCTCCACTCTTTGAGTGCATGGATGACTGCTGCCAACTCCAAGTCATGAGTAGGATAATTTTCTTCATGCTTCCATAGTTGCCTAGAAGCATATGCGACAACTTTGCCGTCCTGCATCAATACACACCCGAGGCCTTTCCGGGATGCGTCACAATACACTTCAAAACTTTTGTGTATGTCTGGCACAACCAATACCGGTGCTGTTGTCAATTTCCTTTTTAGTTCTTCGAAACTCACTAGCACGCTTCAGTCCATATAAATTTCTTGTCCTTCTTGAGTAATTGTGTCATTGGTTTTGCTATGGTGGAGAATCCCTCGATAAACCTTCGGTAATATCCAGCCATCCCTAGGAAACTTCGTACATCTGTTACGTTGGCCGGTGGTTTCAAGCCAAGTACGGCCTTGACTTTTTCCGGGTCTACGGCAACACCTTCTTGGGTCAATACATGGCCTAGAAAACCAACCTGTCTTAACCAAAATTCACATTTGCTGAATTTGGCGTATAATTGATGTTTCCTTAATTCTCCCAGTACAATTCTGAGATGTTCAGCATGTTCTTCCGGTGTCTTTGAGTATACCAGAATATCATCAATGAACACCACAACAAATTTGTCCATAAATTTCATAAACACTTTGTTCATGAGGTGGACAAAATATGCGGGGTTGTTTGTCAGTCCAAACGGCATTACTGTAAATTCATACAATCCACATCTGGAGGTAAATGCCGTCTTAGGGATATCTTCTGTTCGTACCTTTAATTGATGATACCCCGATCTTAAATCAATTTCGAGAAAACCTTGGCTTGTGCGAGTTGGTCAAATAAATCATTTATCCGTGGCATCGGATATTTGTTTTTGATGGTGACCATGTTGAGTTCTCGATAGTCTATACATAATCTTAGTGTCCCATCCTTTTTCTTGGCAAATAATACTGGTGAACCCCAAGGTGAGGAGCTGGCTCGTATAAATCCTTTGTCTAGTAATTCTTTTATTTGCTTCTTTAATTCTACCAACTCGGAGGGTGCCATTCTATAGGGTTTCTTGTAAATGGGGGTGGTTCCAGGTGCTAGTTCAATGCGGAACTCTATTTCCCGGTCTGGTGGCATGCCTGGTAGTTCTTCAGGGAATACGTCAGGGAACTCACACACCACTGGAAGTTTTCTTAACTCTGAAATGTCCACCTTGTTCAACTTTGGTTGTCGTGACCTTGGTCTCTCTTGAGATGCAACTTTTATTGTTTTGCCGTTATGATGAGTGAGAATTACAATTCGATTGAAGCAGTCGATATATCCCTTGTTGTTGGTTAAGCAGTCCATTCCTAGGATAACATCCAGTCCTTTATTTTCCAACACGATGAGATTCGCCTGAAACTTTAGTCTTTCGAACTCAATAATCACACCTTGGTAGTAACTCTGAGTGATTTGCTTATTCCCGGGGGACTTGATGATCATGGATTTTTCCAAAGGAAGTACCGGAAAATCATGTTGCAAAACAAAACGCTTCGAAATGAATGAGTGAGAAGCTCCAGAATCAAACAAAACCGTCGCAGGTATTGTGTTGACAGGGAAAGTACCGAGTACGATATCTGGGGCATTCTGTGCTTCCTCCTTGGTCACATGGTTCAGGTGAGCTTTCTTGTGATTGTTATTGGGGTTGAAGTTGTTACGCTTGGGAGCTGGATTATTTCCACCATTGTTCGGCTTGGGGCCGAGTTCCTTGGCTTTGGGCACTGTTTGGCATAGTGCCCTTCCTCTCCACAAGCATAGCAAGTAACACCTGGGTGGTACGTAAAATCCTTGTCCCTTGCATGAAAATATTTGGTTGGGCTTGGAACATTGGTTGTCGATTTGTTCGCTCCATTTTTCTGAAAATCAGTCTTGTTCCGGTTGTTGCGCGCATGGGTAGTCTTGTCCCTTTTGCGCTTGCGAATATCCTCCAAGCTGCGGCGCTCATTTTCCAATGTAATAGCCTTGTCCACAAGTGTTTTGAAATCTGGAAAGGTGTGTACGACCAGCTGTGGCATTTAAGTGCTGGTGCCAGACCGTCCAAATATTTCTCCATCTTTTTATTTTCAGTCATATGCTCTTCGTTGGCATAACGAGATAATTGAGTAAACTGACTATTGTACTCAGTCACTGTCATGCTTCTCTGCTTGAGGTCATCAAACTCCCTTTTCTTGATCTTCATAATGCTCCTGGGAATGTGCACCCCACGAAAACCTTCCTTAAACTCTTCCCAGGTGATGTTATTTTCATTGGGGTGCATGTGTAGAAAATTCTCCCACCATGATGCCGCTGCTCCAGTGAGGTAGTGAGGTGCATAAAGTACCTTCTCACGGTCTGAACATTGTGCAATAATTAATTTCCTTTCAATGTCTTGAAGCCAATCATCGGCCTCAAGCGGCCTATCAGTGTGAGCGAACGTTGGGGGATGTGTCTTTTGTAGTTCAGACAACTTGGAATGTGGCTGGTATGGTTCACGGTGATTTCCCATATTCATAACATGATTCATCATTTCTTGATGTTGCTGCTGGCTTTGTTCATAAAGGCGGCATACTTATGAAAATGCCGCTTCACTGCCTTGCTGACGTGACTGCCCCTGTGTGAAGTTGTTGCTTGTCTGGGTACCATAATTTTCTTCCGGCGGACTTGGCATGGAACGAGTCCAGGGACGGGGCATTTTCCACTCTGGGGTATTTTTGCAAAACTCATGAGAAAAATAGAGTGGCACGAAGAATGATTTTGCAAAGGCGAAATTTAAAAGACTCCAAGATTTTT
The DNA here is from genome assembly GCF_002575655.3 of Aegilops tauschii subsp. strangulata. Lineage (NCBI taxonomy): Eukaryota > Viridiplantae > Streptophyta > Magnoliopsida > Poales > Poaceae > Aegilops > Aegilops tauschii. The sequence continues at coordinate 525,493,710 of NC_053039.3, forward strand.
CAAGGAAAATACTTGATTGCGCATGGAGGAGGACTGCTCAGTACATATCTTACACGCGAGTCGTAATTATACTATACATCACTCAGGATGTGCGTACACATTCCTGACATGTTATTTAGGCTAGTGCACTCCTCCGAGTTCCTACATGATGCGCACACAAACTACTTCTCACCAAACCTATGTACATATAAACATATCATACAAGCTGGCACATCGCACGGCTGCTAGGCGCACTCAGTCGGAGAGGGTGAAAATTTCCTTCGGCCTGCCGAGGGTAAGACCCAGTGGTGCAGGAGACTCAACCTCCTCCTCACTAATAGGCTCCAGGCGCGAAGTACTGAGTTGAGGAGTTGGTGCGGGTGCGGCAGGTGGTGAAGCTCTGATTGGAGTAGGAGCAATGACTTGGTCAAACTCCTCAGTGGTAGGCAGGCGGCGAGCGGTGGTTAAAATGGCAGGTGCATAGGATGTTGAGGACGAGACGAAAGTCAGCGGCGGTGCCGTGTGGAGAAGCTCCCTCCTGTTGGCGGAACAGCCCTGAACTGAGTCCATACGGGCAGCCACAAGGTCGTCCACGAGGTTGTCAAAAGCTGCCTCAAGAGCTTTGAGATATTCAACAAGCATCTCAATAGCCTCATCTCTCTCTCCCCTAGGGCAAGCGAATGCATAGTGACAAGTATATGGCACATGGCATGGGAGGTAGCGGTAGCGACGAGTCTTCATCGTAGGAAGAACATCCCGAAGATGAGCTATCGCCTCACGGGCAGCCATCTGCATGGCATGCCTCTCCGTAGGCATGGCCCTTCCCACAAAACAGAAGTGGCGAGACGCAGAACGCCCTCCCTTGAATTGCACCGCGGCCTGGTGCATAGACACGCTGTCGCTGATCTTGTGCTGGTAGAGTGTGAACTCTGGACGAGTCGATGGCCCGATCGCGAGCTTGGTGATGGAGACGAGAAGCTTGATAAACCCCTCAGGTACATTGGCGAACACCTATGATTCGCAGTCACTGCCAGCCATCTACAAAGGTAGACAAAAATTCCGAATAGTCAAATCATAAATTTATGATGACCAACAGAAAATTGCTACACTTGCAAAAAGTTGAAAAGCACTAAAAACGCTAATAACCGATTAGCGATCGCACCTAGTGGCTTCCTACAGTCAGCCTGGCTCTGATACCAAGGTTGTCAGGACCGGTTTTCCAATAAAACATTTATTGAGAAACCGACCCTTTTATCGGACCAGCATAGAAGAATCCTTCTGGCTGGTAGACAAATCCTTGATATAGAAATCCAGAAGTACTAAAAATAATACAGGGTTGAGCTGAGGCTGCTCAACAATTTATTACAAGCACGCCGATATAATACATAAAGGCGGGTATGACACAAGGGGTATGGTGGCATAACTACTGACTCGTAATAAATGTGGTGGTGGATATGTCACAGTGAAGTGGGTGGCTTGACTTCTAAATCTTACAACTCATCGAGCGCTGGAGTGGGGCTTGATGACTTTTATTCTGGGTAGCGGAAGCGTATATAATACAAGTGACCAATTCCAGGATCGCACGGGACTGACTGGACTCCTCTAGATGTCAGACTCGCTATCGAACTCTTCATCCATAAGATCGCCTTCGTCAACATCTGGCCAAATCAACAAGCCAGGTGAGTACTATGAAAGTACTTGCAAGACAACTTGGACATAAGATATAACAAATGCAAACATGATCAACATGAGCAGATTAGTAATGCGCACTCAGATAATAAAATTTCACGACATGCTAAATAAAAAGGAAGTCAGGCGGTAGTCCTCCCGAAATCCCAATGAAATAACTGAAGACCGATCGAGTGTCTGAAGCGACGCCTCGAAGGGTAGAAATAAATTAACAATGCCGCAGTCGGGCGTCAGGGCGACACCACACAAAGGGCTTATATTGGAATATAAATAACAGTGCGTGCCACAGTCGGACGTCTGAGCGACATCGCATAAAGGGCTTATATCAAAAGTAATTAACAAGGGTGCCACAGTCGGACGTCTGAGCGACATCACATAAAGGGCTTATATTTCATTATTTGGAATTCAAGTAGCTCATGAATTTAAATCATATCAAGGAAGTACTCATGTACGTAATAATAAACTGGTTAGTCCATCCACAGGAATAACATTCAACCTGGTTTACCACTCATGTTCGTTCAGCGGGGATTTTCACTGGGACTGACACAGAGACTGACGTTGAGACTGATATTGATACTGATATGGATATGTTGACCAAGATCCTTGACCATGCCATGAACTAACTATTCAAGCAAACATGCAAAACACTTATCTTATCAAAGGTTCAAATGTGCTTGCCTGGTTCGGAGTAGTCGGAGTCTAGCTCGGCGAAGTTCGCGGCTCCGTCACCTCCTCCGGTATCTACGGTATAAACAGAACACGTACTAACGTAAATACCAGGTGGGCACAAAATTTGTTCCAAATATTTTTCAAATAAATATTATAAAAAACTAGACAAAAATATAAAACTGACAGAAAAAGAATCAACTAAAAAGCATCTTTTGTTTAAAAGATATAAAGGTTTTAGTCCAAGGACTAATCTGTGATGAAACAGAAAAGACCCAGGGGCTAGTTTGAAAAAGCAGAAAATGTTTCGGTTGGAAATATGCCAGTCCAGAAGGAAAGCGTACTTTGCCCGAAGGCGTTTTCAGAAAACGTTTCAAAACAGAAGAGGAGAGGCTGACGAGGGGGTCCCACCTGTCAGGTTCAAACTTTGAAACAGAGCTCGCCGGCGCCGAGGCTCGCGGTGGTCGCCGGCGTTGATCCACGGTGAGGTAGGGGGATCGGAGGGTACCTACGGGTTCACGGTGTCTTTCCGCGTCGGTGGGTGGTGGACTTGGTCGTCGGCGAGCACCACGTCGACGGTGGCCTCAACTCCGGCGGACGGTGGTTCGGGCGAGGATGATACTCTCCGACGGGAGCTGCAACCTTCAAATTAGGGCGCGGGTTAGAGAAGTGGTTGCATTAGGAGGCTACTGGCATGGTTTGAGAGGCGGGGGTGCACGCACTTGAGAAAATCCGGCCGGAGTCGGGGAAGAATGCCTCCCCGAGGTCTCCCCAGTGGCTGGGCGTGGTTCTGGTGAGGTGGAGTGATGGTGCTTGGTCGAGATCGAGCTCGGGGCCTCCTTTTATAGCCGATCCGAGGCGGTTGCCGTGAACGTGATTTCTCCGGTGAGGATTACGGCGAGGTAGTGGTCGGACGAGAGGTTTAGGGGGCTGGGCAGCAGCGAATTGGTTCACTGACTCCGTTTCTCAGTTAATCTCGGTCGGACTTGGGCGATACTCCAGCCCTCGATGGAACGGCCTCATGGGCTCGTCGGCGACAGTGGGCGTGCTCTGCGCCACTCAGGCCACGGCGACGGTGCTGCAGCGCGTCCAGAGGAGAGGACGGCCACGCGGAGGCTCCTGGTGGTGTGGGCGGTGCTGGACGGCGCCGTCCCTCGCTGCGCCTCTCTGGCAGCCGCAGCGGGTGCTGCTGCCGCCGCTCACGGGGGCGGTGTTCCTCCCGCCAGCTCACCGCCGACGCTCGCGCCCGTCCAGGCGACCGTGCAGCGCGGTGGATACGAAGGAGGAGCAGGGAGCAAGAGGCCAGCGTGGGTACTGGCGAGATGGACGCCGCGGTTCTGAAGAAAACGACACCGATGACTGAAACTGAACACTGAACACTGAACCTGCACAGCAACAGTGCATGCCACCTGTTCGATGAAATGATTCTGGCATGTGGGAAATTTTTCTGGAGCTGATCTTTGGTGGTGAGGTCTCTTGATGCATCTGGAGGCCTCATGATTTTTCTCAGAATTTTTGGAGAAGAAAAATAATGAATTTCACCAAAAATGACAAATCTGGTCCAAACTTGCAGCAAGGAAATTTTGAAAATTTTGAACTGTGGACCAGTGGATCTTCATGGATGTTGGTTGAGGGTTCTAAGGACTAGCCAGGGAAGCTTTTTTGGAATCAAAACTCAAAGGAATTCTAGTGGTTCCTTTGTAAATCTCTAAGGGCCAAAATAGAAGACAGAAAAGATTTTTGATTTAAAATAAATGGAAATAAATTCAAGGGGGAGTTTAACTTGCTGGATTTGAAGCTTGACTTGACACAAAGTGGGAAGATGGCTCTTGGGAGGGAGATTTCAACTTAGGTCATGGCAAGAAATAATTTTTGAAAGGGGGAGAATAAACCCAAAAATCTAAATAGCCTCCTTCCAAGAAAAAAAATCAATAAAACCAAATAAAATTATTGGGGTCTCACAGGGGGCGGCAAAGGAAACAGCCAAAGGATGAAAAGCAAATACAATCGGAAGCCAAGCACATGCATGATTATATTTACACAAAAGGCCTTCGAATGGCCGCCGTTCAACATAGTTTGAATACACCCCAAGTGGGTGGAACTGCGCAAATTTAACAAATATTGTTGAAAGAGCAATAAACAGGAAAGCAAAGACGACGGATCAGGCCAAAGGTGCAACAGGCGAGCTGGGCAGGTCAGTGGAGATGGCAGTGCTGGCTGGAGGAGTGGCCGGCTGGCGAGTCTCGGCTTGTTCATCACCGGCTGCAGGCGGCGCGCTCGGACGCGCCTCGTTGCTAGAGGCACGATCAAGCTGAGGCAGGCCGGTCGCTCCATTGTCTGGCACGGCGTCTTCACCATCCTTTCCCTCCTCCTCTTCGCCCTCGTCACTGGAGTCGATCTCCTCCGCCGAGTCTTCACCATCCGCTGGGTTCAGCCCAAACCACTCCTCCGGCTGAGCAACGCCGTCATCATTCACCTCAGAGGCAAAGGCACTGGTGTTGGTGTAGTCGGCGATCGCCGAAGCACGCTGGAGGATAGCCGGCCCCACCGCCTCCAGCTCTTCGTTGGCCTCCTGCCGCCAGGTGGTCAGCTGGGCCAAATCCAGCCCAGGATACCAAGCTCGGACGAACTCCAGCGCCCGCCTGGCCCCTGACCGAGCTGCAGAAGCCTTCTAGGCCTCGAAGCGGCCAACCGCTACCTCCAGCCAGTCGGCAGTCTGACTGGGGGTACAGGGAATCACCTCGCCGGGCTAGAGGGCGACTAGCATTTGCGCCCCAACGCGCTGAAGACGGCGGAGCATGCGGTGAGCCGGCTGGAGGCGGGCTTGGATCGCTAGAAGCTGCTCCTCAAGCGACCGGCGAGCAGCCGGCGCAATCTCAGCCCCAGCCTGCCTTTGCGCGTCGCGGCGGGCCTCGACGACTTGGTTGGCGGCAACGGAGTAACCAGGGAAATACTCTGCGCAAGAGAAGAAAGGAAGAAAACACAAGGTCAGAAAATGGACCAAATGGCAGGCGGCAAGCAAAGGGACGAAGAAGACGGCGGCCTACCATCAACCAAATCTTTGATCCGGCCGTAGCCGTCCCTCAGCGCTTGCCTCGTCTCAGCCCAGCTCGCCGCCTCGGTCTCGTATTTGGCTTGAAGGGCGGCCTCGGTGTCCTGTGCCACCTTCAGGGCCGCCTTATGGCTCTCCTCCTGGTCGGCCAGCTTCTTGACCAAGCGGTCACGCTCCTGAGCCAAGGCGTTGCACTCAGCTTCCTTGGCGCGAAGGGCGGTCTGGCCCCCACCCAATTGCTCCCTCAGGTTAGTATTGGCCTCTGCAGATATGGTAAAGAAAGAAAAAATGGGCAATAAGAAAGAAGTCGCCGGGGAAGATCCGGCCCGACTGCTCAGCAGCCGGCCCGAATCTCGGGGACTACACCTAGTGGGTGCGCTGACGCGCCCCCACATGAGATAAAAGACGAAGCACTTACTCCGGCTCTTTGGTCAGATCAATGGTCTTCTGGTTCAGCTCCCAGACCTGGGAGTTGAAGGTAGCCGCACGGAGGTTGTGATAGTCCCGCAAATAGGACAGAGAAGCAAATAAGAGCAAGATAGCAATCAAAGTCTACCAAGAAGTTCCAAGCCGCCTGCTCAGCAGCCGACTCGGAACTCGGGGACTACACCAAGTGGGTGCGCTGACGCGCCCCCGCGGAAGAAATCGAGAACAAGAAACAAAAAAGCGGGAAGACTCACCCGAATGGCCGTCCGCGTCGCGAGGAACTCTTGATTATACTGTTTCAGCACGGTGTCTTGGGATTGAAGCCGGTTCCGGACTTCTTGCGCCGCCATGTTCAACACGGCCGTCCCGCCACCCGGCGTCCATCCCGGCGAGCTGGCGCTGGCCGCCTCTAGATCCTGGGCCGACGAGCCAGAGCTCGCGGCCTTCTGCGGGCCCGGCGCCGAAGTCGCCTTCCCGGCACGCTGGCGCGATGGCGACCGAACCACAAGGTGTGTCCCCGCAGCCGGCCCGCCTCGGCAGCCTTGGTCCGCCCCAGTCGGCGATGGCGGTGCCGCCTCCCTCTCCGGGATGACGACGTCGCCCTCCTCCCTCTCCACCGCCAGCTGGTCACCACCGGCTCCCTCCGGCGGGGGCACCAGGATCTCGGGCGCCACAGCGCGAAGGGGGATGACAAGCAGCGGAGCCTGGTTACGCAGGGCCTCCGCCGCCTTCTCTGCGGCTGCAGCCTCCGCCTGAGCCTTGGCCTTTGCGTCGGCTTGTGCCTCCGCTGGCCTCTCCGTCGTCTCCTGCGCCGCCATGGCAGCGGCCACCCTCAGCTCCTCCGCCTCCCGCTCCTCCCGCGCCCCCCGCGCATTCCGCTCCGTCGCCGCTTGAAGCTCGGCACGGGGGTCCATGCGGTGGGCGCTTCCAGATCCTCCCGCTGCCCCAACCACGGAGGCGGCAGCGGTCCGCTCAAGAGAAAGCAGAGCCCTGCATTTTTTAAGTCAAGACCAGGACTCAGAAGAATATCAACGAAAAAGAAGAAGGAATACGTGAGAGAATTGACACTTACGCCGAAACCATTTGCGGCTGCTTCACCACATTGCGGAAGCGGGCAGCCTTCGCGGCCGCCTCGTCCCGCCTGGTCGTCGCCGCCGCGCTCTCGGGCTTCTTCGGCCGACTGCCGAATAGGCTCGGCGCGGCCCAGCGCTTCTGCGCGCCGCCTCGGCCAGCCATCGCGCCAGATGAGCCCGAGCCATGCTGATCGGACGCCGGCTGGCGGCGCGGGACGACCTCCGCCTCGTCATCATCCGGCCAGTCGTCGAAGCTGGCTCCAAGCCCGGAGCCGCCTGCCTTGACGCCTCCCCCCTCGATGTCGTCGTCCAGAGCAGCCGCCTCCAAGTCGGGGTCGTCCGAGTCGTGCGCCGTCCGGTCGGGGACATATTGGCGCTCCACCCCCGCTGCCGCAGCAGCTGGTCGAAGGAGGGGCTCTGTCAAGACAAGCTGACTGGTCAGAGTCGGCCAAGAGAAGCTTGATGACAAAAGTAAAGTAGACAAGAAAAAGAAAGTTTACCATAGGCGGCGGATTGTCACGGGAGTACGGCTCCTTGCCAAATCGCCACTCGTCGGCGAGCTTGCAGTTCGCAAGGTAGTTCACCATGAGAGCTACCTCCGCTTGAGGCATCTCCTTGGTGCACATCCGACTCGGATCGAGTTGGCCGCTCATTTGAAAAATCATATGAGGGCGGCCTTGGAGCGGGAGCACCCGGCGCGCCATGAAGGCGGCCAGCAGGTCGGGCCCAGTCAGGCCCTCCGACTGGATCATTACCCGGAGTCGCGCGACGGCGGCGGCTCCAGCCGACGATAGTGTTCTGGCCCGATAGGACCATTGGGGCCGCCTCCCAGCCGGCGGGCCGGCTGCATAAGCCGGCAAGTTGACGAAGTCGCCTTGCGGAGCGACGTTCTTCACATAAAAGTAGGATTTCTGCCAGAGCTTCACCGACTGGATCAGAGTGATGGGAGGAAAAGGGTTGTCGGCTACCGGCTTCCGCATCGCGATGAAGACGCCGCTCTGAGCCGGCACTCCCCTCATGGCGGTACCGAGCTTGGACTGGAAGAATTCCCCCCAGAGCTCGAGGGTGGGAAGGACGCCGAGGAAGCCCTCGCACAAGGTGATGAAGGCGGCCAGCAGCACCACCGTGTTTGGAGTGAGGTGGTGCGGCTGGAGCTGGTAGAATTCAAGGAAGGAGCAGAAGAAGGCGCTCGCACGCAGGCCAAGGCCGCGCAGGAAGTGCGAGCGGAAGATCAACCGCTCGCCCTCCTCCGGCACCGGCGAGATCTCCCGCACCGGTGCAAGACGGACCCGCACATGCTCCTTGCCGGGCAACCGCCGCATCTTGCGGAGGAAGTCGATGTGGTCCTCGTGGACGTTGGAGCCATCCCAGTCTCCGCCGCGCGACATGAGGGCAAGAAGCTGACGAAAAAGGCGCGGCGACGGCGAAAGCACGGCCCTGCGGCGGCGAAGACTGGAGGGACGGTGCGGCAGCGAGGGGCTACGGCGATGAAGAAGAAGAAGGAGATGGCGGAGCGAGGGCGAGCGTGCGAGCGTCTGCCGCACCTCCTCCTCCCCCTATTTATAGCCTCGTGCGGCGAAGCCGAGGAGGCGAGGCGTGGGAGGGGGCGTCGGGTTAACTGCGCCCACTCCCCCACGTCCCGCGATTATTGCGCCCTAACGGCGTGCGGCAACTGCCGTTGGAAGGCGAATGGCCCGTTTTGGGCCACAGAAGATCCACACCCGGGCCGAGGCATGGAAGTGGCGGGCCCCGGCCTGCGGCAGCGTCCCGTCATGCGCGTGGGCTGGCAGGCTCTCCCAGCCGGAGGCCGACACGTGGTGCGCGGGCGGCAAGCGGCCGGCGCGCAACCAGGCGTGCGCGCCAGCTGATTCCCGCCTTCAGATTTCGAGGCCTCACCAAGACGGCGCACCTGATCAAAGCCGGCTCCTAGCTGCCGGCTCCTCGAGACAGGAAGCTGATTAAGCTTCTCATCCTCCTTTCAGCCGCGAAGCCCAACCAGCTTCGGGGACTACTGTCAGAGTAAATGACCACGGGTAGCCTAACCGACCCCCCTGGTTCTTCAAAAATTATCAGGCCGATCGAGCCTTCAAGCACCCAAAGCACGGGGCCGCCTTCCCCTGATCGGCTACCTCACAGGCCGACTACGGGGAAGCGGCCCGACCTTGAAACCCTCCAAGAAGCCGCCGCAAGAAGGCTGACTCCAAGAAGCCGTCCACAAGAAGACCGACTCCCGGCAAGCGGCCAAGATTGCACCCTCAAGGACTGCACCCACATAACGGTGACAAGACCGGGCATGGCTACATTAAAGTCTGCCACCCCCGAATCCCGGAGCACGCATGGCCACAGTTTGCCGTACGGGCCAGCCATGCCCCGTCCGGCGCAACACTGTAGCCATGTTGACCATGACGCCACCCACGACAGGTTGTCAGTATGGCCCACGGGCGGCGGGCCCCTTCAGCCAGAGAGACGCTCGAAGACGGCCAAGCCCCCCCAGTCGGCCTGGGGTGTAGCCAGCTACCTCACTCCCTCGAAGTATGTGCATCATTAAGAAGACAAGACAAGGTAAGGCTACAGTGAGAGTCCGCCGGATGGCGGCACTGTAGCCATGCTTACCTCAGCAAAGCCCTCGTCATCAGGGGCGAGGCTACAGTAACCAGCAGCTGGCGGGACCCACCAGTCGGCGGGCCCCAGCAGCCGGCGGAGAAGCCGGCGGGTACATACACTGACGGCCTGGACCCGCATCCAGCCAGATTACCATCGTACCCCTGGGGGGTAGGCCTATATAAACCCCCCAGGGCACCCATGCAAAGGGTTGATCTCTTAGAGTTTTAGACACCACGTAGAGAGAAGAGGAGAGCTAGCCTTGCCCTTCCTCCTCCCCTAGCCAAACAGTTCAAGGAGCCACTTGTAGCCACTTGTGTTGATCTAGTGATCATGCGGAGACCCCGTAGAGCAGGACTAGGGGTGTTATCTCACTACCAAAAAAAGACACATCCGTGACATTTTGGGCCGAATGAATTTTTTTCTGTCATACATATGACACTTCTATGACGATAATTGTGAGAAAACCCGGTATCATCATAGATGTGGTGGGCTCCTACTTCTATGACGAAAAATCTTGACAGAAAATGGGCTTTTCGTCCTGGGCGGGCCGGAGACGCAGCTGCATGACATTCTTTGGGCCGTCCATGACAGAAAAAACTGTGGTAGAAGCGAGGGCGAGGAAAATTTCAGGGAGTTTCCGGTTACGGTGGGAGGTCGGGGGCCGAGCGATGCACGTTTCTCTCGTACACGTACGCGCGCGTGTGCGAAGCGTTGGCTCTAACTGAACCCGAGCGAGGCGTTGGGCTCTAACTGAACCCGAGCGATTGCACTGCAGGCTACGCGTTACTGAACCCGAGCGATCGATCAATGGCTGTTAACTGAACCCGATCGAGCGAGTCCTTCGCTATTGCTGCTAACTGAAGCCGATCGATGCTGCCTCTGGGATGAACAGTGAGCGTTGCGGGGGGGGGGGGGGGGGGGTTGGATGAACAGTGAGTGGTGGCGTTGCCTCTGGATGAACAGGACCTCGTGGTGTGGTGGAGGGCTGGATGAACAGTAGACGGTGGAGGGGTGTCCGTGGAGGGGTGGTTGAATAGGACCTCGTGGTGTGGAGGGCTGGATGAACAGTAGACGGTGGAGGGGTGCCCGTGGAGGGGTGGTTGAACAGTAGCCGGTGGAGTAGCGCACGGTGGAGGCTGGATGAACATGAGCCCGTGGAGGCTGAGGAGGTCGACGGTAGCCCGTGGAGGTTGGAGGAGGTCAACGATGGAGATGAACAGTATCCCGTGGAGTCCCGTTTTGCGGTACGCCACACCCATCCCGATGAACATGACCCTCGTTTCGACCGTAGGAGGTCCGTTTCGTCCGTTTTGCGGTACGCCACACCCCTCCCGATCAACAGGACCCCCGTTTCGACCGTAGGAGGTCCGTTTCATCCGTTTTGCGGTAAGCCACACCCTTCCCGATCAACAGGACCCCCATTTCGACCGTAGGAGGTCCGTTTCCTCCGTTTGGCGGTACGCCACACCCCTCCCGATCAACAGGACCCCGTTCCGAACGTAGGAGGTCCGTTTCCTCCGTTGTGCGGTACACCAGGCCTCGTTTCCATCGCCTGTTCCGTCCAAGCCCTCCCGATGAACACGACCACGCATTCTGTTCCGACCCAACTGGTTGGCTCCCACGCGTTCCGTTGCCTCCCGATGAACACGACACATTCCGTTGCCTCCCCATGAACACGAAGCATTCCGTTGCCTCCCCATGAACACGATGACGACGATGTTTCTCCGTTCCGACCCAGCCATGTACACGAGCCATGGCCGTACGTATGCGCGACTAGGCGTTCGAGACCCCGCCCGTATGTACACATACGTGGCCGTATTTTCTTTCTTGCACCCTGGCCGCTGTACGTACGTGTACATGCTACGTGCGCGCCACTACTACGACATGTACGCGCCTCTACTACGACACGTGCGCGCCTCTACATCCACCAGTATATATGTACGTACACGTTCGCGACCAGAATGACAACGCTACGTACGCTTCGACCAGGTGGGTTCCGACTGTCAGGCACTTCCTTGCCTGCGAAGATGTAGCTGGTGGGTCCCAGCAGTCAGGGGGGCGAATCGTTTTTTTTGCCCGGACGCACTTCCTTGCGTGCGAAGATGTAGCTGGTGGGTCCCAGCAGTCAGGTGCAACCGTTTTTTTTGCAAAATACGGTGGCCCGTCCGGTGGGTCCCCGCTGTCAGATGGAGGAATAATTATTTTGCACGTAATAAGGAGGCACTTCCTTGCTGCGGCCGTGGACCCAGCTGTCAGCCTCTCCACGTACAGTCCACGTTCGATGGAAGCCGTTCCTTGACCACGTTGACCACGCCGTGCCGAGAGCACCAGGGCGGTGGACGACGGCGAGGCCTAGGAAGGGGACGACGCGGAGCCGTGGAAGACGCGGCAGTGGATGCCCACGCGTAGAGGAGTACGAGGGTTCACTGGTTCGCTGCGGTGTGAGGCTGCCGTCGCCGCAGAATAACAGGGGGTGTGGGTGAGTAGAGGGATGGCCTGGCCAGCGGTGGGAGTAGTAGGGGGTGGTGAGGCCTCCGCTGCATCGCAGCCGGCCACGGGAGGCAGGAGCACGAGGCACGACCGACGCTGGTTTGGGCGGCTGGAGCAAGAAGACTAGAGGTTGAAGAAGCACTACGGCCGTTGGGTGGACATCGTACGGTCACTGGAGCTAGAATCGTGCATATTGACTAAGTTGACAAAGCCCTCCGTCCCCGTCAACTTAGTAGGCCCACAAGTCAGCCTGCCACTATACTGGGTCCCAGCTAACAGGGGGAGTATTCATTTTTTGTGTGTAATAAGGAGGCACTTCCTTGCGTGCGAAGATATAGCTGGTGGGTCCGAGCTGTCAGCAGCGGTAACGTTCTTTTTGCGAAATACAGAGGCCCTTTCGGTGGGTCCCTGATGTCAGGTGGAGGAATCATTATTATGCGCGTAATAAGGAGGCATTTCCTTGCGTGCGGCCATGGACCCAGCTGTCGGCCTCTCCACGTACAGTCCACTTAAGATGCATGTCGGTCGTTGACCATGTTGACCAGGCCGCGCCGAGAGCACCAGGTCGGTGGACGACGGCGAGGCCTAGGAAGGGAACGACACGGAGGCAGGGAAGACTCGGCAGTTGTTTCCCACGCGGAGGGGAGTACGACTGTACGAGGGTTTACTGGTTCGTCTGCCGTCGCCGGAGAATAACAGCAGGTGTGGGTGAGTAGAGGGATGGCTAGGCCAGCGATGGGGGTACGGTGGGGCGGTGAGGCCTGCGCGGCAGCAGAGCCGGCCGCGGAGAGGAGGGAGCAGGCAGTCCCGCCGGCGCTTGTTTGATCGGCTGGAGGAGGAAGAGCAGAGATTGAGGAAGCACGACGGCCGTTGGATGGCCATCCAACAGTCACTGCTTGTGCATCAACCTTTTTTTTAGGAAAGCCTCAAATCTGTGGAAAACAGCATACAACCCATCTGCCATTATTTCTAATAATTTACAGCCCATTTGCTAATTATTAAGGTTTTTTTTGGAGCCCATATTCTTTTTGTTAGCATTACAGCCCATATTGTGGCCACGGTTAAAAAATTATACGAAATTTTGCATATTTCGGTGCGGTCCGAACTATTTTTAATCCCGAAATTTCGACTCACATTCAAACTGATTTTAAAAATAAATGTATATCAATATAAAATCCAACAAATTTTCCACGCTTAAAAATTAATGTAATTTAAAATCTCAAAATGAAAAAAAGTTATTTGAAACTAATTGCCGGTTTGATGTGTTTTAAAAATGTGCAGCGCATTTCTCATTACTGATGGGCCATTTTCTCGGCCAGCCGAATGAAAGCTCTCCTCGTCTTGAAAGATTTGTAGCCCACCAGGCCTGACAAAGTGACTTAATTGGCAAATCACAAAAAAACTGGGCTGTGGCCGTGGACCCAGCTGTCAGCCTCTCCACGTACAGTACTCTTCCGATGGAAGTCGTTCCTTGACCACGTTGACCACGCCGCGCGGAGAGTACCACGACGGTGGACGACGGCAAGGCCTAGGAAGGGGACGACACGGAGCCGGGGAAGACGCGGCAGTGGAAGCCCGCGCGGAGAGGAGTATGAATGTTCACTGGTTCGGCTGCGGTGTGAGGCTGCCGTCGCCGCAGGGCCTGGCCAGCGGTTGGAATATTAGGGGGCGGTGAGGCCTCCGCGGTAGCACAGCCGGCCACGGGAGGCAGGAGCATGCGACACGACCGGCGCTGCTTTGGGCGGCTGGAGCAAGAAGACCAGAGGTTGAAGAAGCACTACGGCCGTTGGATGGACATCGTACGGTCACTGGAGCTAGAATCGTTCATATTGACTAAGTTGACAAAGCCCTTCGTCCCCATCAACTTAGTAGGCCCACAAGTCAGCCTCCCACCAAGGTGGGTCCCAGCTAGCCAGGGGAGTATTCATTTTTTGTGCGTAATAAGGAGGCACTTCCGGTGGGTCCGAGCTGACAGCGGGGGGGACGTTTTTTTCACGAAATACGGTGGCCCGTCAGGTGGGTCCCAGCAGTCAGGGGGCAAACTTTTTTTTCACAAAATACGGTGGCCCATCCAGTGGGTCCCTGCTGTCAGTTGGAGGAATCATTATTTCCCGCGTAATAAGGAGGCACTTACTTGCTGCGGCCGTGGACCCAGTTGAGACTCTCCACGTACAGTATACTTCCGATGGAAGTCGTTCCTTGACCATGTTGACCTTGCCGCGTTCCGTTGCATGCATGCGTCCCTGGGCGTGGTGCATCCCCACTGTCAGCCTCTCACATACAGTCATCTTCCGATGACTCTCGGTTGTTGACCACGTTGACCACAACGTGCCGAGCGCACCCAGACTGGAACGACCCGGAGATGGGGAAGACGGGGCAGTGGAGTCGCAGATGGAGAGGAGTGGGAAACTTCACTGGTTCGGGTGCGCGGCAGCACAGCCGCGGTGCCGCCCATGGGAGACAGGAGCAAGAACAGAGGTTGAAGAAGGTGCACGGCTGTTGGATTAACATCCAACGGTCCAGCTGCTAGAATCATTTGTTGATTATGTTGACGAAGCCATGCGTACACGTCTGCTTAGTAGGCCCACAAGTCAGTCACCAAATCTGACGGGTCCCAGCTGTCAACGGGATGAATATTTTTTTTCGCAAAACAAGGAGGCACTTCCTTCCATGCGAAGATACAGCCGGTGGGTCCCAGCTGTCAGGTGGAGGAAACATTTTTTTCAGCTTAATAAGGAGGAACTTTCCTTGCGTGTGACCATGGACCTCGTGGGTCCCAGCCGTCAGGCTCTCCACGTACAGTCCTCTTCCGATGACTCTCGTTTGTTGACCACGCCGCACCGAACGCAGCGAGGCGGTGGACGACGGCGAGGCGCCGGACGGGAACGACTCGGAGATGGGAAAATGCGGCAGTGGAGTCGTAGATTGAGAGGAGGAGAAGGGTTATAACTGGTTCTGTTGCGGCGTGGGGCTGTAGTCTGTGGAGAATAACAGGAGGTGTCGAGGGGTGGAGGGATAGCCTGGCCGGCGGTGGGGTAGCGCTTCGCAGCGATGCGTGCTAAGCAGAGCTGCTAGCCGCCGGAGGCTGGACCAGGCGGTCCCGGCGACGCTGGAGGAAGAAGACGAGAGATTGAAGGTGCATGCCGGCCGTTGGATATAAATCCAATGGCTGTGGATGACACAATCATTTGTTGACCAAGTTGACAACGCCCTGCGTAGGCTTCGACCTATTGGCCGACATGTCAGCCTGCAAAAATGTGGCATATATTTAACCCATGTTTTCTAGAATGTACAGTCCATTTGCTGGGCTGGGTGAACAAATAATTTCGCGTCAATCAGGCCAATTTATATTTTCTAAGAAATCCCAGCCCATTTGCACTTCCTTGAATACACATATTAGGTGGGCTCGTTATATATATATAATGTTATGTTAGAAGGAGCAATTAATATCAAAGAATAACCGGAGAGGCACATTTTTTATATATATAATTAAGAAATTAGTGAGTTATTGCTCAAAATAAAATTGAGCGCGTTATTATTAAATTGGTCCTTAAAATCTTCGCAAGCTTTTGTACGCAATCACTAGGATTTTCCTTGCCTGTGAGTCAAAAACAACCAGGATTTTCCTTGCCAACTTCCGTTAAACATTTACTTTTATAAGTTAATAACACGTGGGATTTTTTATAATGTATATATAAGTCTCTATAAAATATACGATAATATTAATAATATAAATATATATAATGTGGTTAGAAGGGAAAACATAAATTGGACACAACATTACTTTTATAAGAGACCTGCGTTTTATACCCCACAGTAGGCATACTAACAAGTTCACACACAAATACAACAGAAAAGGTAAACATTCATATCAAACTCAGGTTCACAGGACACGTTCATATTCATAGCCAACATTCGCTATCAACAACTCAAAAGATTCATATATACACAAGCTCAGCATATCTATGCATCCAAATGATTGATAGATCACACGACAATATTCATACATAATTCACAAAAAGATTCAGATATACACATGTTCAGTATGTTTATGCATCCAAATGATTGAGATCACAACCAATATGATCCATGGACGAACTTTAATTACCTAGGGTACAGACTGGTAAATGGTGTTCAATCGGAGGTACTTCTTGCTAAAATTAGTTCTTGTACGAGTAAACTTTCGAGTACATAAGAGGTAGCACAGACAATCTGAACTTTTCTTGTAGGTTTATCCTCAAATAGTGGCCTCGTTCCGAGGGAGGTTTGAGCAACTTGGCCCCTAATTTCATCCAACTAGTTTACTGGCTCATCTTGGTCCTGTATCTCGCCAAAATTCTACTTCGCAGACGAGAAAGGAGGCGGTTGAGAAAATGAACCACCCAAATTTTTTGTGCAGTTCAACTGAAATGGAGCATCCTTGGCGTGCAGACTGATTAAGTGCCAGATGAATATACGCATCAACCAACTTGTCTGGAATCTTTAGACTCCATGCCATATAGTTCGCTACCATATGTGCCGATAACCAAAAGGCACAAGTTGGGACCAAAGACTGGACTGCGTTTTTCTTGGCTATGCACCAAGCAATATTTTTGGCGTTCACTCTCCTAATACTTGGAGTTTGACAATTGGTTGACGCCGGTTGATACTCGAATGAATATAGGCACTTCTTGTCAACATCGATGCTTGTCTGAGTGAACTTTGGAGTACATAGCAGCAGCATAAGTACCTTTCCATCTGATCATTTTGTGTAGTTCTACTGAAATCCAAATCTCAAATCTCATGAAACAAGGCATTTTGCGATTGGAGGAATGTATCTCGTACTTTACAAAACTACACTAATTAAACTCATGCATTAATTACGTAGTTCTCTCGTTTTCCTCTCCGCCTTGGTCGCGGTGCACAATATTGAGCACTCCTATATGACTAGCCGCTCTATCTACATGCAGGACATTTCAAAGCATCCGGGCCCGCGTGCCATCCACCAAATCACAGCGAGGTGCTACAGTCGGGACTCACCTGTCACCCCGGTGTGGCCGTCATGACCCGTCATATCACAAAACCCACACCTTTACCAACAGTGGTAAGGTGGTCTCCAAGTTGGACTGGACGAAGCAACCATCATTTCACTGGAATGCTCGTTCAAGCCCTTTCTTCCCTTTCTTGAAGAAAACCTCACTCCAGGCTACTCACTTCTGCCATTTTTCTTCTGTACCGATGAAGGAAAGGTGGGCGAATCAATTATGCTGCTATATTTTCATTCCAAGAATCTTCTTTTTGCGAAGCACGACCGATTCTCACATCCTATTCTTTTCCCATTTTCATTGCAATTGTGGTTTCCTTTCGATTGCTTTTTGTTTGTCAGTTCATTGATGGATCCTGGAGCACTAGGCAAAGAGTTGCCGGCGGACAACCCACTTGAGACAGCGATCTCCAGGAAGCGAGCACAGACCAACGAGTTGACCATGTTGGCGGGCCAACCCATGGAGACGAAGAACTCCAAGAAACAAGCACTGGCCAAAGAGTTGAGGACGTTGGCGGACGAACTCCTCAAAGAAAGTTGGAAGAATAGCAAGCGCCCCACCGTGCCTACCCCAAGAACTCTGATTGCCACCTATGTGAGGCTCTAGACCGAGTTTGAGGAGATAGTCGCTGTTGAGAAGCAGTATTCCCCTGGCAAGGTGATGGCCCCCATCGAGGACGAGGAGATGGCCCCCGGAGGGATGAGATCCCCCGGTGAGCTGCACAAGGTAAAAAATAATGGCTTATTACCATAATTGTGGTTTTGATTATTTGCAATGTGCTTGCTAATATGTTAGGGTTGTGCAGGTGCCGGTGGACGTCCTTGATGATTCCGATGTCGTGGCCCGTCCTGTTGGCATCGCCCCGGAGATCGATTCCGATGCCACTGTCCATCCTGTGGACATCGCCCCAGAGATCGATTCCGATGTCACGGTCAGTCGTGTGGACATCGCCCCAGAAATCGATTCCCATGCCACTGTCCGTGCTGTGGTCATTGCCCGAGAGATCGATGACAAGAAATGGTTGGTCACGCTAATCCTTCAGGGTAGTTTGCATTGCCCTGTGTTTAATTACCGGAACGATGCGTGTTATCAAACCATCTTAGGGCTAGTGCACTGTCTTGTGTGGGCGGATCTTGCTACTTTTGTTTGATAGTGAATCATGCGATGAATCATGTGAACCCTCTCCGAGTTATGGAGACAGATGTATCCTCACCAGCTTTTGATGTAATATATGGCACGCTTAGATGTAAGTTTGAACTGTTTATCATATCAGCAGGGCTTGTTTGATGATTCTTGGTGTTAGTAGGCTAGCTACTGTGCGAGCTATAGTACTTGCAAAACACTCACCGAAGAGAAACGTTGGGGCTGATGAGCTCGTGGTATGCTTATACTTATCCCACGTCGATCGACCAATAGCCCTAGCTCCTAAAATTGTAGGCTTAGCGATCGATCAGACAATAGTCGACATACATTAAGGCCTCATTTGGTTCATAGGGTAGGAAAATCGTAGCAAAAGTACAGAGAACATGCAACGCAAAATCGTAGCAGTGTAGAGACGTACTCCCTCCGTTCCAAAATAGATGACCTAGGCGGGCTAGTTTGGCCTAGTGGGTTTCAGTGATATGACGTGGTACAGTGCCGTCCAGTCTTCGCGTGTGGTAGCAGTATTGTGGGTACAGTAAGTTTTCTTGAAGAAGCGGAATTCAACGAAGTCATGATGGTTCCTTCATCCGAACAACTTACAGTGGGAAAGGTTGGGCCTGCGATACGAACGGGGTAGACCAGGATAATTTTGTGCATGGCAGGTGGACCAGGATGGTCGACGTCCCACATGTCGGCGAATGAAAGGATTCTTTCCGATATAGAGGATGAGCAACGAGTATTCATTGTTTATTTTTGATGAAAGCTATTGTCTCCACTGTTACGATGGAGGAGTGTGAAACACGGCAGCCTAGTGAACATGGCATGTGCACCACTCCCTCCTTCCTCATGGAATGCCCAGGTTACAGCTTTTTCTCACTTTCTCTCTATCTATTTCCTCTCAAATGTTTTTTTACCTTTCTTTTTTTAAGACACAATTGTTTTTTATGCCTTTTTTAGAATTATTATTTTTATACCTAGGAGCACATGTAGAGGCGGGCTCCTGCAGAGCCCACTCCTTTACTTTGTCAATGCCTCTCTCTCCTCCACATAAGGAGTACTACTTGCTATGCATGCATGCGGTGGGCAGCTGGCGTCTTGAGGGGCCAGGCCGGTGAGAGCGGGCTCCGGAAGCGGTCCGGACTCCAGCATGGCCCACCTCAAATTATCACCATATATTTCTTGGAGTCCGTGCGCGGCAGGCGGGCGATCTCTTCTCCCTCCCCCGTTTCTCTCTTCTCAGTCGACGCCCGCCGAGCGATTAGATTTCGGCTATCGACGGTTTATTCAATTACGGTCCCACATGTCAGTGAAATTGCAAGACAACACATGTCCCCTCTGGTGAGCGGCGTGCGAGCCGGACTGTCGGGGTTGCGACGCGTACGAGTCGTAGGTGTGCCGCCTTTTCCTTTAGAACTTGCGAAGCGTAACATTTTCGCGCGATCGATCGATAGAAATCCAGAACAAAATGACGAGGGCGGTGCTTTCCCGCTCGTTAGGCGGGCTAGTTCTAGTGATATGACGTGCTACAGTGCCGACCACTTGTTCCATTTTTATGTAAGCAAGAGTTTACACTCTTACGCGGGAGGAGTGCGAAACACCGCGGATCTGATTTTGATCGAAGGATAACTGTTCCCTGCCAAATAATGGAGGATTGTTAGTGATTATAGCATGATAGTTAGGGCATCTCCAGCGCTGGCCCACAAATTTACACCGGCATCTGTGCGAGGACACTGATGGATGCCATCCGATGCTGCCCCATACCTTTCGACAACTATATGAACTAACCCGACGAAATTCGTGCAAACAAAGCAAATTTCAAATTAACCGGATGAAATTAATTACATTTCGAAAACTTTTCCTACAAAGTGGACAAAATTCATTACATATTTCGCACAAACCGTACTAAAACCTACTGTAAACCTAATCTAAATGATCGCCGGCGCCCGATGTCACACCCTGATTTTCATGCCACAACACTTAATCTAATAAACATGATAAAATGTGGTTTGGCAAAAACTTTTGAGTGCTTTGGAATTTGCTTGGTTTGATTTTTGTGTGTTGTTTGCAAGTGCTCTAAAAATCAAATAAATTCTCCAACTCTTATACTCCTTCTCCTTGATCCAAAAACCCTTTCCCAGTGATCATGCCATGTGTATAGGACATAAAAATATTTTCTTACAAAAATAATTTGGCCAAATAGTATTTTCAAAAATTAGTTTTCCAAAAACCCCTGAAGTGAGATTTGCACTGCAAGTACATAATTAAGGGCAGTAAAAATCTTTCCAAAAATATATTTGACTCCTATTAGATATAGGACACCCACAAGCCACAAAAATATAATTTTAACAGTTATTTTACTATTTTATTTAAAGGCTTTTTCTTAAGTCCAGAAATGGTCTTTAATAGGTTAAAATTATTTTAAATCTTCAAAAATATTTGATAAAAATCAGGAGAACTCAGTGGACATATATTTTCCATATATAAGAGTTTCAGCACATGGTCATGTTCAAAATATTGGACAAACCTCCCAAAACCATTTCTGCCCATTTCAAGGATTTGAAATATTTTTACAGGAAATATTTTCATAAAAATCCAAGAAAATTCTAGCATGTCACATATGACAGTTTGATGATCTTGCCAAGTCTCATGTCATGGCGAACAGTATAACCCCATGAAACCCTCTCAAAACCACTTCTGTCCTTTTTCAAGTTTGAACAACTTTGCACTGTCAAACATGTCCAAATGCTCTCAAACTTGGTGCACATGCTCAAATGGTGTCATAATGCATCTAGACCAAGTGGCACAGGTTGGAGAACAAGTTAAGTTGATCAAAGTGCCCCAAAACCCTTCCTGTCCAGAACCAAGTTTGAACAACTTTACATTGGCAACTTTCTCCTTTTGATCTCAACTTTTGTGGACATGTTCAGAACCTCAAATGATGACACTACACTAAGTGGTACATCAAGGAGAATAGATTTGCATGACTAAATCTTGGAAAGTCCATTTCTGCTGATTTCTAGGGTTTACAAAAGTTGCATTGGCAACTTTGCCCAAATGAACTCAATCTTGGCGGAACCTCTTATCTTCTCAGGCCATTTGACCCTGTCAGGCCTCATGACAAGGGAAGTCCATTTGCTTGCCCAAACCTACATCAAACACCTTCTGGTAGAAACTTAAAATGCATGTTTTGGCCATTTCCACTAATCTCCATGAGCTGAACTTCTTCCCACGGCCTCACCTGCTCCTCCTCTACCTCCTGCATCTTTCCCTGCCCGAGGAGCCATGATTAAGGGGATTAGAACCCCATTTTTCTTCTCTTGCCAGCAGCATTCTCCCTCTCTCTCAGCCTCTCTCTCCCTCCTTGGCATTCCAGAGCATCCAAGGCTCTCCTCAGCTTTTGCCCATACCCCATGCAGCTTCCAGACACAAGTGGCCGCGCCCATTCCGCAAAAAGGCATGCCATGCCGGCCAAAGACGCGCTCTGGAGCACGTCAGCATGCTCCCGACCGTTGACGTCGGGTCCCCGACCGCCTCGAGCCTCCCCCTTGCTCCAGTCGAGGTGCTTCGATGTCCGCAACACGCCACCGCGCTGGCCCCCTCCTTCCCCTCTCTGTCCTGCCCATGCTGCGCGTGCCCAAAGCCGCCCGAGCCCGCCAATGCGCGTGCGAGCGCGTGCCTCCACCCGCAGCTCGTCTCGCTCCTCCTCTCTCTCCCTGGCACCCTAGACCACTCCCACGAACACCCCCGAGCCCTCCATTCCCTCTCTAACGGCCACCTGAGCCGATCCCGCGGGCACCCGTAGGCCAAGCCTAGAGTGGACCTCGGCCAGCCTATATAAGGCGACCCCGAGCCTCTCTCTCACTCCCTGTCGCTCCCCCACACTCCTAATCCACATCCCGCACCACCCATTTGTCTCCAGAGCTGCTCGAGCTTGAGATCGAGCTCGAGCTCCGCCGTCTCGGCTCGTCGGCGTTCGCGCAGTACAGGCCTCCTCCGCCTCCGTTCTCTCTCGATCTGGAACCCCCGAGCACCCCTGATCATTTCCCCTTTCTTCCCCGCTTCTTTTGCAGCCGGAAATGGCCGGACCCGTCGATGCCCGAAGCTCCTCCGCCGCGTGACCTCGTCGCCGGCGAACCAGGCCACCCCGGAGACCGCAAACACCTCCACCCGAACGGCGACTCGACGCTGAGTCCAGCCGTACCCTCGCCCGACCTCGCCGTGCCCTGCATCGACGCCGGTGAGCTCGCCGACCCTCTGTCACGGGGTTAGGGATGACAGGCGGGCCCCGCCTGTCAGCCTCTCCTCTCCATCGCCCCTCTCTCTCTCGATGATGATGCGTGGGCCCCGCCCATCAGGTTTAAACCTGGCGCGCGCGTGCACCAGTGCGCTGGGCCGTCTCTCTGGCTGGGCCTGCTGCGCTGCGGCTGTTCTGGCCAAGCAGGCACAGAGCCCTTCTCCTTTTTCTTTTCTGTAAAACTTGTAAAATCTCCCAAATATTCAAACTAATTCCAAATTTGATGATTCAAATTTCTAGTAGCTCATAAACTCATGATCTATCTCATGGTGCAACTTGCACATTTTTCCAGGAACGTTATCTTCACACATATTTATCAAAACACCATTTTCCATTTCTGTGATGAACTTTAGAAAATCACAGAGAGCTCAAAGTTGATCCAAATGCCATGATTCAAATTCCTAGATGCTTCTAAGTTCATAACTTAGTTTATGAATATTTTTTATTAATACTTTCTGTACCACACAAAATAATGAGCCATTTCTTCATATTTGTCAACTTTGCAAATTCATAGGAAAATCATTTGAACTCCAAATCCAGTGAAACCAACTCCTAGATGCTTCTAAAATCATGTTTTGTTAAATGGGTGCCTTTGCTCATTTTTCAAAAATATGTTTCTGTACACTTCTTGCAAATCCATAAACCCCTTGATTCCATCATATCAAAATGGTTAGAAATATTAACTAATCCAATTCCAATGAAACCACCATGGTTATTTTTCATATGACCAGGGAAGTCCTAGAAAAGTCAAATCCATATTTTTAGAGCACTTTTATTTTCTGCCTTGTTGTGTTGCTTATTATGGTTGCTTTCGACGATAGTTGACGAAGTAGACGAAATGCTCGGAGTTGGACCAAAGATATTTGAAGACCTCGAAGACTTTGTTAAAACAGGCAAGCAGCCCTTTGACCATGTCTATGAAACCCTTTTTATGCATGTCATATAGCACCATATTGTTGTTGTAACGGAATCATGATGAGGTGGTAACCACCTTGATGGGTTGCCTCCGTTACTTCCTCGTTGATACTTGCATTGTGCATGACCCTACCCCCTTATGAGGGTTATGCCGGTGGAGTAGATAGGATGCTAAAGTAGATGCTACGCAAGTGGGTCAGGGTTATGCATGGAAAGAAACAAGTGTGGTTTGACACACTTGCAAATAGCCCCAGTGGATGCCGCTGATGCCCCTGGGAGATGATGATGAACTAGGTCACTACTTGGGGAGAAGTAGTGTACCGAGGCTTGATAAAAGTGTTGTTTACAGAGACAGATTAGATTTAAGATTTGTCGACTGTCCCAACCTTACATGCGCAACCACTCTACCCTTATATGGGAAAGGGCATTATTGATTACCTAGGCCGATACTAGCTTGGAGCCCGGATTACTAGTGACGGGGGAGAGTTGGTGCTCTCTCTCAGGACGGGGTCGTGCCAGGTAGGGCGGCCATGACTGTCTTCACAGGGCACCGGACAAACTGTTGGTACCCCGTTCTTGTGGTATGTGATGAATATGGGAGCGAGGCTCCACAATTTTAAGATGTGAAATGTTGGGCACGGGGGTTACTACCAATCGAGTGGACTCTATGTTAGTGTCGTCTAGGGAAAGATAGTGATCGGGTGCTTACCCCGGGTACTTGAGGTACCGCGGGTCGTGGATGACACGGAAGTTCCCCGGATCTTGTGGGTAAAGTGTGCAACCTCTGCAGAGTGTAAAACTATTCGAATAGCCGTGTCCACGGTCAAGGATAGTTCGGTGGTGCTGCTTAGACTACGTCCATATGTTTCGGGAAAACAACACGGTTTGGTAAATCTGTTGACGTGATTCGTGAGGAAGTCACGATGAGCTTGAGCATGAGTTGTTCACAACTCTCTCTCGATGTTGATGTCTGTAACCTCCTGATACTTGTTGCAGACGCATTCATATCCTTGATAAATGTTGATCATACTTGCATGAGAAAAACTAGCTTTCCGCAAAAATGCCAATTTAGCAGTAGTGCCTTGCATAATTATTCTGTTATCACCCTTGGGTTGCTTGCGAGTACATTCAAAGTACTCATTGGCTTGCCACTGGTTATTTTATTGGCCAGGCATGAAAGAACAGGATTTGATGAAGAATACTTCGTGACGAACATGCAAGCTAGGACGCTTCCCAGTCAGAATGCCTGTAGGGTTAAGGCAGATGGCATGGGTCCAAGTTATCGATGAAGATTTCCGCTGCGAAGTTATACTCAAGACTTGACCATAATGGTCCTACTTGTGTAATACGGTATGTATGGATGTAAGACTCTTGTTATTCAGCTTCTGTGTGTTCAGTGAGCATTGATCTCTGGGATCACTGTACACGTGCATTCGGTGATCACGACTTATGAGTCGGGGTCCCCACAGAGCTGGTATCAGAGCCATCCTGACTTTAGGAAGCCTTAGTAGCATGGTCGTTAGTTAGGGTAAAACTATTTCCAAAACTATTACTAGTTTTCAAAACTATCTATACTTCTCTTCCCTTCTCAGTTTTTCGAAAACTAAGGTATACTTTCCTTATTGATCTCATCTCTTCCCCTTCAAAACTTTTGGTCGCTAGAACCCTTATGCCCCTGACCACAGGATTCCTTGTAATCCTCGAAGGAGTACACCTTGCCAAACACTCACCCACCTCTTCTGAACACAAGATTGGCGACACCAGAGCAGACGATGCCAACAAAAGATACGTCTTCGACGAAGGAGGACATGAAGACCCAGAGGATGGTGATACCTTTGAATTTGCCCCAGGATGATGCAACCTCGGCCTACGATGATCAGGGCATATGATATGCAAGATAATGATATACATCGCTTATAGAGCAACCCTGTCCTTATCGTTGTTGTATCGGCAACCACCGGTGGATGAGAACCTCGCCATTAGGTCCGCCTCACTATAGTGAGCAGGAAAACGGTTCTTTTCGTCCCCCGTTCTCGGTGTCGATGTTGTCATCAACGTAACCGACAGGATGGACCTCTACTATGCCTTGTTTATGTCATTGCATAAAGGATTGCTTACGTGGAACCCTTGACGCCTTAGAAGGCAAAATGGATTATCATGATTAATAAGACAAACGAAGACCGGGTCAATGCCAACTTCGAGGAGCCACCTTCACCCCATCACTTCAACAGGCGTGAAGTCATTGAAGACTCTTCAGGCTCAACCCGGATCATTTCATCGAACAACTACAAGAGATGTAGCGACACCTGGGGAAAACCCAGAAGACTGCACGAGGCACGGAGTAAAGCACGACTACTTAGTCCGAGAACCCCTAGGGTAGGATGAGTAGTGTACCCCCTATGCGCAGTCGAGTCCGTATGATGGTTCGAATAGAACCATGACTGTGTGTTGCTTGTTTTTATTTGTTTGTGTTTTGATATCAGTCGCTCTTTTTGCCCTAGGCAACAAGTATGCGACAATATCACCTTCCTTATCTTGATGCTTGTGCTTGGCTCTTTTGGCACTTGTTTGTTTGCACCTGCACTATAGAATCCCCTTTAGGCATCCCACCTCCTCTATGCTACTTTTCCCTCTCACCTCTCTCCTCAACTGAAGACCGGCAAGACAAGCTACACTAAGGATTCTGCCTCGGCAACCGACTAGCAATGAAGACTTCTGCTACAACTTCCACGACCAAGTGCAACCCCATAGAATTATGTTTAACCCTCCAGGCTAGAAACCCATTCATAGACCCTTCGAGACTTCACGAGATACCCCATATCGAATCCTTAACCATGTGCTTAACTCACAAAATTGCAAGAGAACTAGTTAAGCGTCAGTAACCTTGCTCATCACTGGGTTCATTATGGAACTAGTGGACATAGTGAACGAGCACATTATCATCCTAAGATAGTACCAGAACTGGCGATGCCATAGGGTAGACCAAATTGAGGATATAGGAACAGAGGACAAATGACTTGATGAGTTTATATCAGTGACCTTGGGGAATTATTTGAGACTCTTCGGTGGATTATAAGGCTTTCATGTTGGTAGATGAACTTGGTGGGATCAGTTAATAGAGTAGCATGACTCTCATTCCCCCTGAGTAAATTGGACAATTATGATTGCAAGCTAAAATTCTTGGAAGTATAAGGATTTGACTTAGCCAAGGGGACATTCATAGAAGATAGTTGGCATTACGATATGACTTGGGGGAGACATATAGAAATTCTCGTTGGAAATGAGACATGGATTTAAATGCGTGATCCTAGTGGAGTACAGGTGGTGAGTAAGTCTACATGGTTCGGAGTAAATTGGATTTAGACTGATGATCTCGATCATGATACCATGTTTCTCGGTGGACGATAAACTAGGAGATTGGATTAATTGTCGGAGTTGATTTAGGATTCTATATAAGCTTGACCTTGGAGTTTACTTGACCATGATAATGGAAATTGGTGGACTGACTATAGTAAGGTAGCCCTTTCAAGTATTTGTGGATTATAGGGCATTAGAAGATCGTGTGGAACACCATAAACATTGGATTTGTAGAATTAATGGATTGCGTAGTGATTGACGGAAGATAATGGGCTGCTGGAGTTGATTCATACGAAGGAAACAAGATCTTGGAGTGGCTTACGACGTGTTTCCTTAGGATAGTGATGCTTTATCTTAGACCTTGGGAGAATAGGATGAGCACTTGGATTGTCATGATTAATTGAAGCTTAGCAACTTGTATGCTCTACCCATGGATTTTTACATAGGATAGCCATACACATGAGTTTGAGGATCATAGACTTATATGATTTTGTTAAACCTCCTCTCGAGAGTCATAAGGATATGAATAGCATGAGTGATGATTGGAGTTGACCTAGACAAGATGATTCTTTTGGTAATATGATGTGATTTGTTTGAAGGACTAGGTAGAACTATTGGCATCTCAGAAACTGTGCTCAAGGATAAGATGATAAACGTTCACCCGCACACTAGAATCCTTGAGAATCCTTAAACCCTGCCAAGCCACAACATGGTCGGATCATGACCATGGGCCTTGACTCTAGGATGATAAGACTTTGGCCATACTCAACCAAACCACCAGCAATGCCCTAGTCTACTTTACGTACCCCATATACTTCATGAAGTACTAGGACAAGTTAGTTGTCATCCTTATTTGATGACATACTTGTCTACCCGAAGATGGAAGAAGAATTGTTCAGCTGGTTAAGGAACATCTGAAGACCGCCATGTCAAGGAGGAAGAACTAAAACAACCGCCATCATGAACAAGTAAACTCCTACGTTGAAGACCAAGTGTACCAACGGGTCACTCCTCTCAGAAGAACCAAACATCTCCGTGTCAAGGGAAAACCCACACTAAGATTTAACAACCCCCTCCGAGATCGCTACGAGATGAAGGGAAGACATTTACCAGCTGGAGTTGCCACCTGAGTTACCTGATGTGCACAACGTTTTCCATGCATCACAACCCTGGAAGTGTTTCCAACTTCCTGATAAGCCCAATCTCTACAAGGATATCGATCACCAAACCATCGACCCCTAGCCCAATCTAACCAACCGCGAGCTACCCATTAGCAACCTGGATCAAGAAGAACGTTGTACACGAAGCCACACCATCAAGTACTTCAAGTTCAATGGAGCACCACACGGAAGCAGAAGCAACATGAGGACATGAAGACTACCCCAGATCCAAGTTTCCATACTCCTTTCCGCACCTAGTCTGGGAATCTCGGGGACGAGATTCTTGTAAGGGGGGTAGGTCTGTCACACCCTGATTTTCATGCCACAACACTTAATCTAATAAACATGATAAAATGTGGTTTGGCAAAAACTTTTGAGTGCTTTGGAATTTGCTTGGTTTTATTTTTGTGTGTTGTTTGCAAGTGCTCTAAAAATCAAATAAATTCTCCAACTCTTATACTCCTTCTCCTTGATCCAAAAAACTTTCCCAGTGATCATGCCATGTGTATAGGACATAAAAATATTTTCTTACAAAAATAATTTGGCCAAATAGTATTTTCAAAAATTAGTTTTCCAAAAACCCCTGAATTGAGATTTGCACTGCAAGTACTTAATTAAGGACAGTAAAAATCTTTCCAAAAATATATTTGACTCCTATTAGATATAGGACACCCACAAACCACAAAAATATAATTTTAACAGTTATTTTACTATTTTATTTAAAGGCTTTTTCTTAAGTCCAGAAATGGTCTTTAATAGGTTAAAATTATTTTAAAGCTTCAAAAATATTTGATAAAAATCATGAGAACTCAGTGGACATATATTTTCTATATATAAGAGTTTCAGCACATGGTCATGTTCAAAATATTGGAAAAACCTCCCAAAACCATTTCTGCCCATTTCAAGGATTTGAAATATTTTTACATGAAATATTTTCATAAAAATCCAAGAACATTCTGGCATGTCACATATGACATGTTTGATGATCTTGCCAAGTCTCATGTCATGGAGAATAGTATAACCCCATGAAACCCTCTCAAAACCACTTCTGTCCTTTTTCAAGTTTGAACAACTTTGCACTGTCAAACATGTCCAAATGCTCTCAAACTTGGTGCACATGCTCAAATTTTGTAATCATGCATCTAGACCAAGTGGCACAAGTTGGAGAACAAGTTAAGTTGATCAAAGTGCCCCAAAACCCTTCCTGTCCAGAACCAAGTTTGAACAACTTTACATTGGCAACTTTCTCCTTTTGATCTCAACTTTTGTGGACATGTTCAGAACCTCAAATGATGACACTACACTAAGTGGTGCATCAAGAAGAATAGATTTGCATGACTAAATCTTGGAAAGTCCATTTCTGCTGATTTCTAGGGTTTACAAAAGTTGCATTGGCAACTTTGCCCAAATGAACTCAATCATGGTGGAGCCTCTTATTTTCTCGGGCCATTTGACCCTGTCAGGCCTCATGACAAGGGAAGTCCATTTGCTTGCCCAAACCTACATCAAACCCCTTCTGGCAGAAACTTAAAATGCATGTTTTGGCCATTTCCACTAATCTCCATGAGCTGAACTTCTTCCCACGGCCTCACCTGCTCCTCCTCTACCTCCTGCTTCTTTCCCTGCCCGAGGAGCCATGATTAAGGGGATTAGAACCCCATTTTTCTTCTCTGGCCAGCAGCATTCTCCCTCTCTCTCAGCCTCTCTCTCCCTCCTTGGCATTCCAGAGCATCCGAGGCTCTCCTCAGCTTTTGCCCATACCCCCTCCAGCTTCCAGACACAAGTGGCCGCGCCCATTCCACAAAAAGGCATGCCATGCCGGCCAAAGACGTGCTCTGGAGCACGTCCGCATGCTCCCGACCGTTGACGCCGCGTCCCCGACCGCCTCGAGCCTCCCCCTTACGCCAGTCAAGGTGCCTCGACGTCCACAACACGCCACCGCGCTGGGCCCCTCCTTCCCCTCTCTGTCCTGCCCATGCTGCCCGTGCCCAAAGCCGCCCGAGCCTGCCAATGCGCATGTGAGCTCGTGGCTCCCCCCGCAGCTCGTCCCGCTCCTCCTCTCTCTCCCTAGCACCCTAGACCACTCCCACGAACACCCCCGAGCCCTCCATTCCCTCTCTAACGGCCACCCGAGCCGATCCCGCGGGCACCCGTAGGCCGCGCCTACGGTGGACCTCGGCCAGCCTATATAAGGCGACCCCGAGCCTCTCTCTCACTCCCTATCGCTCCCCCACACTCATAATCCACCTCCCGCACCACCCATTTGTCTCCAGAGCCGCTCAAGCTTGAGATCGAACTCGAGCTCCGCCGCCTCGGCTCGTCGGTGTTCGCGCGGTACAGGCCTCCTCCGCCCCCCGTTCTCTCTCGATCTGGAACCCCCGATTACCCCTGATCATTTCCCCTTTCTTCCCTGCTTCTTTTGCAGCCGGAAACGGCCGGACCCGTCGACGCCTGAAGCTCCTCCGCGGCGTGACCTCGTCGCCGGCGAACCAGGCGACCCCGGCGACCGCAACCACCTCCACCCGAACGGCGACTCGACGCTGAGTCCAGCCGTACATCGCCCGACCTCGCCGTGCCCTGCATCGACGCCGGTGAGCTCGCCGACCCTCTGTCGCGGGGTTAGGGATGACAGGCGGGCCCCGCCTCTCAGCCTCTCCTCTCCATCGCCCCTCTCTCTCTCGATGATGCCTGGGCCCCGCCCGTCAGGTTTAAACCTGGCGCGCGCGTGCACCAGTGCGCTGGGCCGCCTCTCTGGCTGGGCCTGCTGCGCTGCGGCTGTTCTGGCCCAGCAGGCACAGAGCCCTTCTCCTTTTTCTTTTCTGTAAAACTTGTAAAATCTCCCAAATATTCAAACTAACTCCAAATTTGATGATTCAAATTTCTAGTAGCTCATAAACTCATGATCTATCTCATGGTGCAACTTGCACAGTTTTCCAGGAACTTTATCTTCACACATATTTATCAAAACCCCATTTTCCATTTCTGTGATGAACTTTAGAAAATCACAAAGAGCTCAAAGTTGATCCAAATGCCATGATTCAAATTCCTAGATGCTTCTAAGTTCATAACTTAGTTTATGAACATTTTTTATTAATACTTTCTGCACCACACAAAATAATGAGCCATTTCTTCATATTTGTCAACTTTGCAAATTCATAGGAAAATCATTTGAACTCCAAATCCAGTGAAACCAACTCCTAGATGCTTCTAAAATCATGTTTTGTTAAATGGGTGCCTTTGCTCATTTTTCAAAAATATGTTTCTGTACACTTCTTGCAAATCCATAAACCCCTTGATTCCATCATATCAAAATGTTTAGAAATATTAACTAATCCAATTCCAATGAAACCACCCTGGTAATTTTTCATATGACCAGGGAAGTCCTAGAAAAGTCAAATCCATATTTTTAGAGCACTTTTATTTTCTGCCTTGTTGTGTTGCTTATTATGGTTGCTTTCGACGATAGTTGACGAAGTAGACGAAATGCTCGGAGTTGGACCAAAGATATTTGAAGACCTCGAAGACTTTGTTAAAACAGGCAAGCAGCCCTTTGACCATGTCTATGAAACCCTTTTTATGCATGTCATATAGCACCATATTGTTGTTGCAACGGAATCATGATGAGGTGGTAACCACCTTGATGGGTTTCCTCCGTTACTTCCTCGTTGATACTTGCATTGTGCATGACCCTACCCCCTTATGAGGGTTATGCCGGTGGAGTAGATAGGATGCTAAAGTAGATGCTACGCAAGTGGGTCAGGGTTATGCATGGAAAGAAACAAGTGTGGTTTGACACACTTGCAAATAGCCCCAGTGGGTGCCACTGATGCCCCTGGGAGATGATGATGAACTAGGTCACTACTTGGGGAGAAGTAGTGTACCGAGGCTTGATAAAAGTGTTGTTTACAGAGACGGATTAGATTTAAGATTTGTCGACTGTCCCAACCTTACATGCGCAACCACTCTACCCTTATATGGGAAAGGGCATTATTGATTACCTAGGCCGATACTAGCTTGGAGCCCGGATTACTAGTGACGGGGGAGAGTTGGTGCTCTCTCTCGGGACGGGGTCGTGCCAGGTAGGGCGGCCATGACTGTCTTCACAGGGCACCGGACACACCGTTGGTACCCCGTTCTTGTGGTATGTGATGAATATGGGAGCGAGGCTCCACAATTTTAAGATGTGGAATGTTGGGCATGGGGGTTACTACCAATCGAGTGGACTC
Source organism: Aegilops tauschii subsp. strangulata (assembly GCF_002575655.3). NCBI lineage: Eukaryota > Viridiplantae > Streptophyta > Magnoliopsida > Poales > Poaceae > Aegilops > Aegilops tauschii. Next base: position 525,525,808 of record NC_053039.3, read on the forward strand.
TATGTTAGTGTCGTCTAGGGAAAGATAGTGATCGGGTGCTTACCCCGGGTACTTGAGGTACCGCGGGTCGTGGATGACACGGAAGTTCCCCGGATCTTGTGGGTAAAGTGTGCAACCTCTGCAGAGTGTAAAAATATTCGAATAGCCGTGTCCACAATCAAGGACAGTTGAGTGGTGCTGCTTAGACTACGTCCATATGTTTCTGGAAAACAACACGGTTTGGTAAATCTGTTGACGTGATTCGTGAGGAAGTCACGATGAGCTTGAGCATGAGTTGTTCACAACTCTCTCTCGATGTTGATGTCTGTAACCTCCTGATACTTGTTGTAGATGCATTCATATCCTTGATAAATGTTGATCATACTTGCATGAGAAAAACTAGCTTTCCGCAAAAATGCCAATTTAGCAGTAGTGCCTTGCATAATTATTTTGTTATCACCCTTGGGTTGCTTGCGAGTACATTCAAAGTACTCATTGGCTTGCCACTGGTTATTTTATTGGCCAGGCATGAAAGAACAGGATTTGATGAAGAATACTTCATGACGAACATGCAAGCTAGGATGCTTCCCAGTCAGAATGCCTGTAGGGTTAAGGCAGATGGCATGGGTCCAAGTTATCGATGAAGATTTCCGCTGCGAAGTTATACTCAAGACTTGACCATAATGGTCCTACTTGTGTAATACGGTATGTATGGATGTAAGACTCTTGTTATTCAGCTTCTATGTGTTCAGTGAGCATTGATCTCTGGGATCACTGTACACGTGCATTCGGTGATCACGACTTATGAGTCGGGGACCCCACAGAGCTAGTATCAGAGCCATCCTGACTGTAGGAAGCCTTAGTAGCATGGTCGTTAGTTAGGGTAAAACTATTTCCAAAACTATTACTAGTTTTCAAAACTATCTATACTTCTCTTCCCTTCTCAGTTTTTTGAAAACTAAGGTATACTTTCCTTATTGATCTCATCTCTTCCCCTTCAAAACTTTTGGTCGCTAGAACCCTTATGCCCCTGACCACAGGATTCCTTGTAATCCTCGAAGGAGTACACCTTGCCAAATACTCACCACCTCTTCTGAACACAAGATTGGCGACACCAGAGCAGACGATGCCAACAAAAGATACGTCTTCGACGAAGGAGGACATGAAGACCCAGAGGATGGTGATACCTTTGAATTTTCCCCAGGATGATGCAACCTCGGCCTACGATGATCAGGGCATATGATATGCAAGATAATGATATACATCGCTTATAGAGCAACCCTGTCCTTATCGTTGTTGTATCGGCAACCACCGGTGGATGAGAACCTCGCCATTAGGTCCGCCTCACTATAGTGAGCGGGAAAACGGTTCTCTTCGTCCCCCGCTCTCGGTGTCGATCTTGTCATCAACGTAACCGACAGGATGGACCTCTACTATGCCTTGTTTATGTCATTGCATAAAGGATTGCTTACGTGGAACCCTTGACGCCTTAGAAGGCAAAATGGATTATCATGATTAATAAGACAAACGAAGACCGGGTCAATGCCAACTTCGAGGAGCCACCTTCACCCCATCACTTCAACAGGCGTGAAGTCATTGAAGACTCTTCAGGCTCAACCCGGATCATTTCATCGAACAACTACAAGAGATGTAGCGACACCTGGGGAAAACCCAGAAGACTGCACGAGGCACGGAGTAAAGCACGACTACTTAGTCCGAGAACCCCTAGGGTAGGATGAGTAGTGTACCCCCTATGCGCAGTCGAGTCCGTATGATGGTTCGAATAGAACCATGACTGTGTGTTGCTTTTTTTATTTGTTTGTGTTTTGATATCAGTCGCTCTTTTTGCCCTAGGCAACAAGTATGCGACAATATCACCTTCCTTATCTTGATGCTTGTGCTTGGCTCTTTTGGCACTTGTTTGTTTGCACCTGCACTATAGAATCCCCTTTAGGCATCCCACCTCCTCTATGCTACTTTTCCCTCTCACCTCTCTCCTCAACTGAAGACCGGCAAGACAAGCTACACTAAGGATTCTGCCTCGGCAACCGACTAGCAATGAAGACTTCTGCTACAACTTCCACGACCAAGTGCAACCCCATAGAATTATGTTTAACCCTCCAGGCTAGAAACCCATTCATAGACCCTTCGAGACTTCACGAGATACCCCATATCGAATCCTTAACCATGTGCTTAACTCACAAAATTGCAAGAGAACTAGTTAAGCGTCAGTAACCTTGCTCATCACTGGGTTCATTATGGAACTAGTGGACATAGTGAACGAGCACATTATCATCCTAAGATAGTACCAGAACTGGCGATGCCATAGGGTAGACCAAATTGAGGATATAGGAACAGAGGACAAATGACTTGATGAGTTTATATCAGTGACCTTGGGGAATTATTTGAGACTCTTCGGTGGATTATAAGGCTTTCATGTTGGTAGATGAACTTGGTGGGATCAGTTAATAGAGTAGCATGACTCTCATTCCCCCTGAGTAAATTGGACAATTATGATTGCAAGCTAAAATTCTCGGAAGTATAAGGATTTGACTTAGCCAAGGGGACATTCATAGAAGATAGTTGGCATTACGGTATGACTTGGGGGAGACATATAGAAATTCTCGTTGGAAATGAGACATGGATTTAAATGCGTGATCCTAGTGGAGTACAGGTGGTGAGTAAGTCTACATGGTTCGGAGTAAATTGGATTTAGACTGATGATCTCGATCATGATACCATGTTTCTCGGTGGACGATAAACTAGGAGATTGGATTAATTGTCGGAGTTGATTTAGGATTCTATATAAGCTTGACCTTGGAGTTTACTTGACCATGATAATGGAAATTGGTGGACTGACTATAGTAAGGTAGCCCTTTCAAGTATTTGTGGATTATAGGGCATTAGAAGATCGTGTGGAACACCATAAACATTGGATTTGTAGAATTAATGGATTGCGTAGTGATTGACGGAAGATAATGGGCTGCTGGAGTTGATTCATACGAAGGAAACAAGATCTTGGAGTGGCTTACGACGTGTTTCCTTAGGATAGAGATGCTTTATCTTAGACCTTGGGAGAATAGGATGAGCACTTGGATTGTCATGATTAATTGAAGCTTAGCAGCTTGTATGCTCTACCCATGGATTTTTACATAGGATAGCCATACACATGAGTTTACAGTCGGGGGGGTGCCGGCGATATCCTTCGTTTGCTCCTGCGACAGTACGTCGAAGAGAGCTTTGGAGCGCGCCCGGAGCGGAGCCGCTGATGTCCCTCGTCTGCTCCTGTGACAGTACGTCCAAGAGAGCTTCGAAGCGCCAGGAGGCCATGGTTGAAGTGGTGCCGACAGAAGGAAGGGACCGGAGGAGAATAAGTGTGGGTCTTTGGCTATGGCTGGGAGCTGGGGCTCAAGATAATATAGCGGGCGAATGGCAATGAGCCGCGGCATACGGATGGACAACTGGCGCCGGAGTAGGTTCGTCGGACATGAATGTGGACGCTGCTTCAGTGACTTAACTGCAGATGCATTTGGGTTACTGACATGTGGGCCCAACGGGCATCTGGCCCGCATGGCAGTGACACACCAATTGCACCTGCAGTTAAGTCTGGTGAATGCGGCATTGACATTCTGGAGAGACGTTGACCGTTTCAGGCGGGAAGCGCGCGCTAGCGATGGAAGGGGTTTCGTTGTGCAGTGGCACTAAGATCGGTCGCTCATGATAGTACATACTCCGTACCATACTACCATAGTACCCTCTCTAGCTTAGGTTGTTTTATAGATTGTCGTTGTGATGGGATATACATGAGCAAGGCAGTCCGAGTATGACTGTTGGTGTTGAGCGAGGTGAATACATGCTCGGCGTTCGCGTAGGCCTCCATCAAACGTCTAAACAGTAATGTCAGGCACCGTCGGGGCGCGCAGGTGATGGGCTCGCCGTTTGCGTTGCGCCATGAGCAAGACTTTGATTTAGAGGGCGACGTGCATGCATTAGCATGCTTTGACAGCGTGAGCGTGAGTGTCTGACGCGAAGTATTTCATTTTCATTTGGCTGACGAGGGTTTGATTCCCCACATACGCATAATTTTGGTTTTTATAGTATTTCTTTCTCCATTGACAGGTAGGCCCGCGTAGATAGATAAAGAACACAAGCTGATGAGGCGCATGCGGACTGTTTGACTGGTCAACCAGACAAATACAGAGCTATACGCTGAGCCAGTGACCGTATAATCACCATATCTCGTATACAATGATCAAAGTGAGCTATCAAGACAAGTTCGATGACCGCCAATGCATTTTACTCAGTAATAAATGACCAGGATTGAAGGGGAATCCAAATTTGCTTCGTCTTCGGTCCTTGAGCTCTTGACAAACCAATGCACTATACAGTTGTCCGGCCACTCCACCCCAGAGCTCTCACCAAGCGTTGTTCATGCCACCGCGCCACACCTAACCGGTAAGGCAGCGATGGCATCCCGCCGCGCCGAGTTCCTCGCCGCCCACGACCGCACACAAAATGGTAGGGAAGCGATGGCTTCCCGCCGTGCCGAGTTCATCGCCGCTCACGACCTCACAACTATGTGGGAGGAATTTGAAGATGCCAAGGCCGAATGGGCGGTAGGGCAAGAGGCGGCCAAAGCCGCACAGAGGGAGCGGAAAAGTCAGAAAGCACTCAGGAAAAGAGAGGACCGCCGCCGCAAGAAAGAAAAGGACGCACGCGCTGCTGCGGAGAGGTCGGCAGAGATCCAAGCACGGTGGGGTGTCGCCGACAAAGCCGGGAAGGAGAACGACGGCGTCTGGCCAGCATGTGAGAAGTAGTAGTACTAGTAGTTAGTGTGTGTGTATGTGTCTGAGTACGAGCATGTACCAATACTACTAGTTACTACTGTAGTTTTTAGAGCAAATTACCAGTACATTAGCCTAGACTAAATGGAAAAATTCCTATCCTAAGCATCAAATGGCATCTTTTTCTCTATAGGAATTGAGATGCATGTCATCTCACTTCCTATGATTTTCATATTCCTATCCTATGAACGAAAGGAGGCCTCTGTTGGAGTAACTACTGTAGCTAGCAGTACTGCTCGAACAGTAGTTTTCTTCAAGAAGCGGAATTCAACGAAGTCATGATGGTTCCTTCGTCCGACCAACTTCAAAGTGGGAAGTGGGCTTGTGATTTGACGGCTCATTAGTCATTGTTACTGTGGCGCAACGACCTGGGTGACTCTCCCTTGGAGTTCTGCGTGCATGGCAAGTGGACCAGGATGGTCGACGTCCCACATGTTGGCGAACGGAAGTATTCTTTTCGATATCGAGGAGCAAGGAAACCGCGTGGTATAGTATCACTGCTGATTGGTTCGCAAAAAAAAGTATCACTGCCGATTTATAATTATTTTTTATTTCTGATGAATGCTAGCGTTTCAACTCTTACGACGAAGGGTGCCAAACACGGCACGTGCTGGATGTCCCACACGTCAGCGAAAGGAGTGGGACATGAACAGCGTGGTAGAGCCCAGCGTAAAAAAACAACATGGTAGAGCATCTCCACTTCTTCCACTTCTGGGTCGGAGACCACACGTAGTAGTACTTAGTGGTATGAACGATACAAAGTGCGACCTTGAGAGAAAGACACGTCTAGTTGGAAGGTCTCGGGGCATACACGTAAACAAATATAAAAGTTAATATGTGCCTCCAACTAATATAGTAGTAGTAGAGTACTTAGGCACGTACTCCATAACATCACCGTGCATTGCACGTACAACATTTAGTGGTAGTACGTAGTAAGAGACAAATGCCGCCCAAGAGTTCCCTTCTCGACCTACTTTTGGGTGTTTGGTAGAGTGTATGGAGGGTGCATGAGTCCACACTAGTTTAGCACAAATACACTAGAAGCATGCATGAAGAGGGGTGTTGAGTTGAGCATGCATGAAGAGGGAACAACTATGCTGAGACGAGAACGCAACCAAACACACCCTATATGCCACGCATGTTCATACCATTTGTGCCTTTCTACTTCACTTACTGCGCTACATTACTCAGGTTCGTACGTCCACTCCTGGGTACATGTCCATCTCGTAGTTCCAGTCCCACGTGTTCTTCATATAGATGGAACGATCCTTGCATAACACGTGCACCTTGATGCTAGATGTCTCGCGTGTTGGCAAAAGGATGAACAAAGCTCACGTAAAAATATAGAGTGGAAGAACATAGATTCCGGACGACCGAGAAGGAGCAAGGAACCTCGTGGTGGAGCGTCTGCACTCATAATATTTAATATTATTCAGCGGTATAAAATTAACCAATCATCTCCACAGTGGACTGGAAGAGTACGAAACACGGCAGCCCAGTGTAGTTACATCATACTAGTACATGGCTAACCCACACTATCACCATATTTCTTGGCTTCCGTGCGACACCTATCTCTAGTAATCTAGCAGCCTATATCGCTTCTCCCTCCTCGTCTCTATCAAAGTGCGGTGGGCTGGCGTTTCTGCCGTCTATTGAGGTCGGTTAACTATCACATGTTAGCGACATGCCAAGAGCATTCTAAAAAAAATTCCTTTCACGTTCCATTTTCAAAAAGAAAAAATCCTTTCACGTACGAATTTGCCTGTGTGCTTTGAGCAACTTGCATGTCATATACTGCTCCTGTCTGATACTCTAACTTAGCTAGAGGTTAGACTAACTCATGACTAACCCTGAACTAACTGTAGCCAAAGAGGTGTTTGGGTGACAGGGTTAGATTGACAATAAATGCACTTCATGGAGAGAGAAAAGTGATTTTTAGTGGTCCCAATGAGAACTATCTCCAGTAATTAGCACCTCTTGGGTGGGATAGTTTTTTTTTGGTGGGTTCGGTGCAACTTGCTCCAATTTAAACCCTCATGCTTGGATACTTTAGGGCTATTTGAGCCCCAACTAGCTCAAACTAACTCTAACCCATGGATCCAAACAGGGCCTATGGCCAGTCTCGACGCGGAGCAATCGCGTGCACCGGGAAGCGGCGCTCTCTCGGCCGTCGCGCCACTTCAAAGCCGGCGCCAGTGAGATGTCGCCTCCGCTCTAGCCGGGCATTAATGCGGCACTGACGCTCCAGGGCGACGCTGACCGTTTCACGCGGGAAGCGCGCGCTGGCAAGGGAGTATAGGTTTTGAACCGTTTCAGGTGTAGTACTGGTAGTTTGCAAAACTACTCAATTATTGCACTCAGTTTCCTAAGAAATTGTGGTAAAAACGTTACTCCACAGCCCGCTTCCCTTCTCCTTCCTCTTCCACCGCCCGCGCACGTTCGCGGGAACCGACCGGTCAACCCTTATATAGGAGTGCTAGCACAAAAAGATGCATGCATGACCACTAAAATTTCCATATTAAAGCGCCGCTCCGGCAGGAGTATGGCGTATGTTGTTACCTTCGGCCGGCCCATGGCTACCGGGCGACAGCGACCAGAGAAGAGGCGGCGGGAGGGGAATGAATGCAGCTACTGTTTGGGTTCGCCTTCCGGCTTAAATAAATGCGCAGCATCACGTGTACCCGCGGGTGCACAAATTGTAACATACGTGTCTGCTTAAGTGGGCGTCATGTAACTGGTGTGTGTGTGTGAGAGAGATTCTGAGAGACAAAGTGCATGTGTGCGACTCTACTCTTCGGACATGTACTCAACCTTTCGCATTGGGATATAAGTATAATGGTATTTACTTTAGCTAGTGATTTACGTGGCCATGTTAATGTCACTTCCTGCTCGTGATTTGCGTTATATAATTACAAGCAAGATTCTCGTGCATTGCACGGAACATCAATATGCATTTTTTTACAGAACACCTGTTGTGATTGACCCATGCAGGAGTAATCCCATGTGTAAAAACTAATGATATCTCGAGAATTTTATCGGAAAACTGGTATCTCGAGAATGTCATCGAAAAAATGAAAGATGAGAGATAAGGCGAGGAGGAGTGGAGCGTGGTCGTGACTGGTGGTCGGAATGGGTGGAGGCATGGGGATGGACGGCGCCGGCGGGCGGCAGCGGCCACCATGCATGCTAGATTGTTCCAGAGACTTATTCCTTTTTTAATTGCTGAGCAATGAGGTTGTGGGAGATAATGATGTGGAGAGAGGTGCGGGTATCTTTTGTAAAATTATCATAGTTTGCTTTCTATCCTCAGATATAGATCATACGGTTTGTATTACAAGATGGCAGGCACACCATCACCGCCAACTCGTTTTTTTATAAGGGTACAGATGATAAGTTTGCTGACTACTAAAGTAAAGTGGAATTTGTCCATGTTATGCAAGTAAATAAAGGTGATTGTTTATCATACGGGTAAGGTTGGATGAAGGGTGGTAGGAACAAATGCTCCGCCTAGAGCATGTGTGTGTGAGATGGAGTCTTAGTGTGTGTGTGGGGTGTGTGTGTGTGTGAGAGAGAGAGAGAGGAGAGAGAGAGATGGAGTCTTAGTTTGTGTGTGTGTGTGAGAGAGAGAGATGGAGTCTTAGTGTGTGTGTGGGGGGGGGTGTGCGTGCGTGCGTGTGTTTGTGTGTGTGTGTGTGAGAGAGAGATGGAGTCTTAGTGTGCGTGTGTGTGGGGGGTGCGTGTGTGTGTGTGTGTGTGTGCGTGTGTGTGTGTGTCGCGGGGTCCTCTGTGGAGGATGTAATTTAAGTGTGCATGGCTTCATCATTGAGAGGTGATGTGTATGGCAGAGCCCACCAACGATGGGGTGCGAGGGAGAAAATGCCCGTAGAGAGGGAAGAGAAGGTGTGTGCGCGTGTAAGGAGTCGACATTGAGAGAACGTGTTTGTTCGAGAGACACCGAGGAAGACTACTATATATCGATGGTGCATGTAGGCGGGAATTAAACAAAGGGATGGTCTTATTGGTTTTGGGGATATAGGGGAAGAGTGAGAGGCAGGGGGGTAGCTAGAGGGAGATTGTTAAGTGTGAGTGTGTGTTTTACCCATCCAGGCGGAAGTTATGTGCACAAAAGAGGAGAACGATTCGATGTGGCGTTAGGATTGAGGATAATTAAACGTATGGAGACATAGAGACCTTGAACGTGCATGTGTGAGAGGTATACATGTATACGTGGGATGTGTGTGTGTGCGCGCGCGCATGATCGAGATAAAAGACAGAAGACATAGGTCATCAGATCAATGACATGGGAGATACGGATCGGTATGACAATATGCATGCATGTGAGAATGCAGGGAAGAAGGCCCGACAATTGAGCATGTGTTTTTGTCTTTAAGAGATAGTGGCGTGGGCTGGAGCATGCATCTATGGCGAGCAGAGGGAGTGAGGAGCAACGATTGTGCAAAAGAGACCAACCTATAAATGCATATGTATGGAGAGACATATATAGTGTGGGTGATAGGAAGCAACACTCCGTGCGAGAAAGAAATGTTGACGAAGAAACTACAGATAGATACAGAGACGGATATTCTAGCTAGAGGGACATCCGCTAGTTTGGGTGTTGGAGATGACCGTCGGGTGGTTCAAAGGGTGAAGTTATATATGTGTGTGAGAGGGCACTTGACTGCATGTAGAGAGAAACATATGTAGTGTGCGTGATAGGAATCAAGAGTGAGGGCGAGAAAGAAGGTTGATGGAGAAACAAATAAATAGAAAGATAAAGATGCTAGCTAGTGTGCGTTAGAGATAGGAGTCGAGTGGATCAGAAGGCTGGGTTATGTGTGTGGGTGTGAGAGAGATAGAGAGAGGGTGCATGTGAGTCACATACAAACAGATATCAGAGAGAAATGAGATCCAGAGAGACGGAGTTTTGTGTCTGCGAGAGAGAAAGATATTTCACAACGAGAGTGATAGCTAGAGAGACATACGAGGGAACGCAAGATATCTCTAGGGAGAGAGGGTGTGTGTGAGCGACATACAAGAGAACAATGGAGAAATATGATACCCTGGGAGACAGAGTTTGTGTTTGTGTGTGAGAAAGAGATATTGAAGAGGAAGAGTCGTAGGTCCTCATATCTAAGGAGCGAAAGACAACTCTATATGAGGGGTGTGCGAGTGGCACACATGGGAATAGTAGAGAGAAATGAGACCCCGGGAGACAAAGTTTTGTGTTTGTGTGGGAGAAAGAGATTCCACATGGAGAATCATAGTTACAGACACATAGCAGGGAGCGAGATATACTTAGAGAGAGATAGAGTGATGAAGGTCGAGGGAGAGAGTACCGTCAGTGTGTTACGAAGATAAAAGATCATTGTCGACATACAGGTAGCACGAGAGATACCTGAGAGACGATGAACGCATATAGGTCCAGAGAGATAGTCCTATATAAGCATGAGTGATAGCTATATGAGACGAATATCTGGACTAAAGGGGATTTAAATATTTAAACTGGAGATCACGACATCGATAATATCATAACGCAAATTGGTGTATCAAACATGCATATTCATTTGAATTTGGGCACACGTGTAATGTTATATAGTTTATCAATATTGGTGATCCATAGATTCTTCAATTACAAACAATGCATGGTTTATATGCAATTAATGTCTAAACGGGATTACACTATATGTTGCGTGTGTGAAACACATTATACATGTTTCAGAAGTAAAAAAACCCGCATGAAACACACATTAATTGGAGACAGTTAGCAAGGAATGCATACATTGGATTTCAACATAAAGTGGTTTCAAATATTTGAAAATCAAAATTGATGGATACAACCTTATGAATCTGAGATCATGCCATTTGTAAACCATATTTATGTATAAATGGTGTTGTGCTTTTGAAAGTATATATAAAAAATGATGTATATAGAATGTAATTCCAATTGAAAATGGATCCCGCCCGAAAAAATATATAATACAAACGGGATTCGAATTGAGTTGGCATGGTAAACGTGCACTCTGCAAAATTTGAACGAAGCGGGGAAAGTCGCAGCAACCGCCTGAAACCAAAATCTGTGAGATGGAAATCACTACTGCCTATCCCTGCCACGCAAAGCCTATCTGCTGGATTTCTATAGGTTTTGATAGGTGTAGGTTTGTAATTTCACCCAAACGTGACGTAACCGCCTCTCACCCGGATTCATACACGGTGGGCGCCAAAACACAGTGTGTCCTCGGCCGAAATCGACTCCCTCCCCGATTCATATTCATACATGGTGGGCGCCAAAAACAAACTCTCGTCGGCAAATATTCGGTGTATGCGAGATTACCGTCCTATCCCCAACCGACTAATGTTGCTGTGATGTAGTAGAAATTTGAAACGGGGGCTAAGTTTGTAAATTTCCTCGCATTTGAGACAAGCGCGCCCTGAATACATGGTTCCCCCCTTCCTCTCTACCTCCCCTTTCCCCATTCGTATTCCGTGGGCGCCAAAACACCCTCTCCACCCCACCCTCCTCCGTCCGCCGCCGTCCGCCACCCCATCCACCTCCGTCCTCCTCCACCATGCCGAAGCTGATACCTCGATGCCGCCGTCCATTACAAGAGATCGATCTCTCTCATCCACAGCTTCGGACCGGGATCCTTGCATCCCGTCCTCTCGCTTCATCCCCGTCGTCGTCCACCTTGCCGGCGCCGCTCCTACAACCGTCTCGTCCACCGTGCCCCGCCGCCACCGTCTACCCTCCTAGATCTGCTTCCACGCCGCCGACAGCCATCGCTACCGCAACACCATCAAATTCTCAGCGGATGCGTACACGGCGCCGCACCAGAGGCGGTACTCTTTCATATCTCCTCAACTTATTTATCGCAGCAAGAAAATAGATCGCCACTGCTTTACTCGGATTTCTTGTCTTGGTTGCGAAGTTGCCTTTGTCCGGTTTGCACCTTCAGATCCGCCATGGAACGCTCAACACTATACTCCCAATGCTTATGGTTTTCCCCTTTTATATTCCACACTAGCTAAATCACAGTAGACTAAATTTCAAAATTGGGTCAGTCGATTTTTCAGAGCTCGCCGGAGTTTGCCGGTGCGATCGAAGGGGCTCGGGTGGTTGTGGGGCCTCGCTGAACGAAGAAAACTCGACGCGGGTGGGGGTTGGGGCGAGGGTGCGGGGTGGGGGTGGTGGAGGAACATAAGCGGTGGGGGCCGGTGGTCCGGCCGGCGGCCCGTGCGGTGTTCTGTATGGGAAGAATCAGAGACGAGGAAGAAGAAGGGTTAGGAGACGTAGGATCTTCATCCAACTGCCTGAAATGGTCGAGAGACAACTGGGAGTTGCATTCTTAATGCGCTCTGGTTCATCATGTGTGGGCACTGCGCAACCAACATTTTATTATCCAAAATCTGATTGCTCTTCTTTACCATGTTCCTCTTCCGTTCTTCTTTAATATGTACTCTCTCCGTTCCTAAATACAAGTCTTTGTATAGATTCCACCATGGACTACATATGGAGCAAAATGAGTGAATCTACACTCTAAAATGTATCTGGATACATCTGTATGTGATCCATAGTGGAAATCTCTACCAAGACTTATATTTTGGAACGGAGGGAGTATGATAGTAGTACAGTATGTTCCTTGTACTGAAGATGAGCAGGGACATTTGCAGTGTAGAGGTCTATACGGTCGGTTGTGATGGACACTTTGAGCCTCTTTGATTCGTAGGATCTTGTAAACATAGGAATAGGATTTGTAGTGGCCTGCCCACTTGAATCCTATAAGAATAGCAAGGAAATGCGGGGAGCTGTTTCGCCTTTGAGAGTTACACTGATATTAATAGTACCGCACCTTCACTTGAAGAGAGCTCATATCCGAAGCCTTTCTAGCCGTACCGACAATACTAGCACATATATTCCAGCAAGTTCCACTTTGCTGATTTTACTCTGATGCTTAAGGTGATGCTTAAGGTTTTCCCGTTATATCCACACTATGATCTGTGTAGCTGCTTTGTGTCGCACTAGCAGCAGTCCACTCTTGAAGCTAAACACTGCAATGACTTACAAATTGGCACCAAGGCATTGAGTGCCATTCTGGATGCAATGAAACTCATACGCTCCCCACCTGTTGATTCTTGTTCAGAATATGATCCTAATGACTATTCTAACCTCGACGAGTCAAAGGCAGATGGCCTGTCCTGTTCACCCATTAAGGTGCCTGTTCTAATTTGGCAATGTTTTATTGATTGTGGGTATCTTGCATATGTTGTCTTGCATTTCTTCTACTTTGTTGCACCGCGATCTGCTTAGTTTACTCATCATATATGTCGAGATGCCATGCCCATCCATTATCAATACATATTCCATCTGTCATCATACCATGTTTTTCCACTCAAATGATGTTCTTGTGCATCAGACATCAAAAAGGAAGAGGGTGATTGCCGAACCTGAAGGAGCACCAGCAAAGTCCATGAAAAACGTGGTGGTGCCTGAGAAATCAGACAGCACCCCACCTATATTGGCTGTACAACCAGTGACACAAAACGTAGGACCGACTCCAGCAGACTGTACCCATACTTCACTGGCCACACCACTAGCCCCACCACACAGGTCTGCACTCCAGCAAAAGGTATACCAATTTCATTTGCCATAGCACCAGCTGTACCACAGAAAAATCCCACTCCAGCAAAAAGTACAGCAAGTCCACCGGCCGAAGACCTATCCCAACTGCAGAGACGGCCAATTCCTGCAGATTGGAACCCCATTCCATTTATTCCCAGTTTAAAAGACAATTCTTTCAATGTTGTTAGGGACTACGTGCATATATTCCCATCATGGGAAGATTATTGTGAAGACAAACACCATTTTCACATCTTCCTGTCCAACTTACGTGTAAGTGCTATTATTCATGGTTATTATTTTCCTGTTTTCTGCTGATTGAACACATCAATGATTTACATTACATTGTTGTAACTAGGCGAGGGTCAATCTGGATAGTCATGACGAGAAAAGCTTGCTTGTGCTTTTCAAGGAAGCATTGCAGCAGTATCGGTGTTACCTGAGGAAATCACACTTTGGTGGCAAGTCTATAAACGAATTTTCGGTGAAGTCTCCTGTGCTAAATTTAGAAGACAATGAATGGAAAAACCTTGTTATGCACTGGTCTCGTTCCCAGGATGAGGTATTGTCTATGAAATCACATGACAATTTGAACTTCTACTTTTCCGCATGTGCCTTAAGGATCTTTTTTTTGCAAGAGATCTGCTCGAAGAAGAATTCCGGTTTGACAAGAACGACAGGATATCGCAAATATGCTGCCCGCTGCTTTGCTCTTGTTAGTACCTGTTGTCCTATATCACTGTACTTTCATACATACCTGGTTCATTATGTGACAGCAGTATGCATGATAGCTTGCTTATCAATTGTTCGCTCCAAATTATCTGATCTGTATGAATGGTTACATTAGTGTAGAATATATCCAATGCCAATGTTTGTTTAGCTCTGCATTGTTCTTCTAAGTACATGCTGTCCTTTATCAGTGTACTTATAATGACAGGTAGTTGTTCATGTAGCATCAGTCTGCAGCTTATTTTCCTTTGCCCTCCATTTTCTACACATCAGATCTATATTTACTCTTACCATAAGGTTGGTACTGAAGAAGTTTAGCTGTGCATTGCTCTTGGCTGTACCTTTTGCCTGTATCGCTGCACTTACATTTATAGCTACTTGGTTATGTAGCATCACTCTTCATCTTATCTTAAATATTCTCCATTTTTTCGTATATTATCACATCTATATTTACTCTTAACAAAATGTAGAATAAAGGCAATGCTTTTGAAGAAGATTCTGTGGTAAACTTCTTGAATTGCCCCCCATCAGCATGGACAAGGCCTTTATAGAGCCTGTCTTCACCAATAATGTAAGTTTGTCCATCTCAAGCCTTCAAACTTTGTTGTATATATTTGGTTAGGCATGACTGCAACAGCTGTTTATTTTTGGTGTTTGCATAAAATTGCTTGTTTAAAGTTTATTATGTAGTTCATAAACAAAAGTTTGTCGTTTCTCAATTTATGTTTTCAGTTGTACAACCAAGTTCCTTCTTCATACCATGTAAATTAAACTATACAGAGCAAGTGATCTTCTTTTGCACTGCATGTATGCTTCTGTTCTTCATCCGTAATCCAGTGGTGTGGTGAACCTACCCACTACAGCACTATGTCATATTCTGCAATGTCTTAACTATGAACAATGTCATATCATTCTACTATTATTTAAACCGTCTCTTTATTTGCCAATCTGAAATGGTATAAATTGACAGCACACTAACCATTGATACTTATGAGTTCTTGATCTGTAATCCAGTGGTGTCGTGAAGCTGCCAACTCCTTCACAATGTCATTTCCTGCCATGTCTTGACCTGAATAATACCATATTGTGTTAATGCAATTTTAAACTGTGTCACTTTGTTCGTCAGTAAGAAATGTGATGAATTGTCAGCACTGATACTTTTATGTGCAAAACCTGTCATCTGTCTGCTTGTTTATCTTTCAAAGTGAGGAAGATATAAGTGTTGCACAAGCGTAGTCTCATCATCTTGCTCAGCTGCTTGCGCTGCAGCTCCCCAGCAGGGCTAACCTTTCTTGAACTCTATTGAAGTGTTGTCGGTTTTGTATATTATTTTGTCGGCGTGTTTATTTGCACTGGTGGCGATCTTTGATGCCCAGTGTATGTAATCTGCTGTCTGCTTGTGCTTTATTATCATAGTGGCGAACTTTGATGCCCTGTGGATGTAATATGCCGTAATTTCTTTATTGTATAGTCTAGATTTTCTTATTCACGATGCTGCAGTTATTTTACTGTATATATATCCCGTCTTCGCAGTAAACCGGCCAAACCGTAAACTTACGGTACATAATCGGGCCGTCATGCAATCACGATGTAGGTTGGGCCTGAAACGTGCCGAACAGCTCACGGGCAGGCAGCAGTCCGAAATGAACCCCGACCCATGATTGTGCGAATCAAATCACGGGCTTTTAACATGCCAAAATTGTCTCGGTCCTTGTTTGGCCCAATCAGATATCGGCTGCGAGAAGGCCGGATGCAAACCGGGCCGTAGTTAGGCCCAACTATATGACGGGCTTTTAACATGCCGAAATTAATATAGGGCCTAAATGTTGAACGGGCCTTTAACAGGCCAAAACTAATATCAGGCCGAATTACTAAGTGGGCCTTTAACAAGTGGGCCCAAAAGCATAGTGTCCAATTGAAGGGCCGAATCTGATATGGGCCATAATTGAGCCCAAAGCCTCTTAAAGGGTCGGACCTGATCTGGGCCGTAATTTGGCCCAGAACGTGGTAGGCTTTTAACGGGCCGGATCTCATATGGGCCACTATTAGGCCCGGAGCGTGGCAGGCCATTAATGGACCGGATCAAATATGGGCCGACATTTGGCCCAAAACATGGCAGCCAGTCAATGGGCCGGCCTACTAGGGTCCTCAAAATCTAGTAGGCCTACAGCTGGGCCGACCCATTAATGTCGGCGAAATCTCATGGGCCTTTAGCTGGGCCGGCCCATTATGATCCGCAAGAATCTTGTGGGCCTTTACCTGGGCCGGCCCATTATGGCACACAAAAATCTTGTGGGCCTTTACCTGGGCCGGCCCATTATGGCCCGCAAAATTTTGTGGGCCTTTAGCTGGGCCAGCCCATTATGGTCCGCAAAATCTCGTGGGCCTTTAGCTGGGCCAGCCCATTATGGTCCGCAAAATCTTGTGGGCCTTCAGTTGGGCCGGCCCATTTAAACTTGATGAGCTGGTCCACGTGTCAACATATCATAGGCGCGTCTCGCCCATTGGATGAGTGACACATGTGCCAACGCGGACCTGACACGTGTCTCCTCCAGCCAATGATGATTTTACACATGGAAAATCCCCATTGGTCGGGGCTGTTAACGGGTTATCGGATCCAAAACCCGACCCGATAGCTTAACGGCGTTCCGTTACGGTGGATGCCACGTGTCGGTCACCCTTGACGAAAGCACTTCTATGACGCGTGATTTATCGTCATGGAAGTGGACACTTCCGTGATGATAATTTTGGTAATGTCATGGAACACTTCTACGACAGCACAGGTATGATTATCTTGATTCTGTCATAAATTTGTCATGGATGTACATGCATGACAAAAAACGCGACCTACTGTGACAAACACGTATCATCATGGAAGTGTATTTTTTTTGTAGTGTCTCCACGGAGAGCCCCGAACCTGGGTAAGATTCGCCGGCGTGCATGTCTTCGCCTTATCCCGTTTCCAGGCACCGGCGATGTCTTACTGGCTCCCACAATGATAAGCCACCCGTTGGCATATGTCGCACCTACCACCCGACAGGGTCGCAAGCTCCCGAGGATGACGCCCCAGGATCACCGCGCGGCGTGTGCTCCTCAGCACTTGGGCCACCAGCCTCCGTCAGAGCTCGCCCTCCTGCACCCCCACTTGGGGTGAGCTTGGCACCAGCGGCAAGGAAGGGAACCACGACGACGGGGTTCTCGCGGGGCCCCACCAGACCGATCGGCCGCAGCCCCCATTCGTCTAAGGAAGGCATGCTCGCTGCAAACTCGTCCTTGTTCTTGCAGCAATACAGCAGGCAATTCTTCCCAGGCATTTCGGCCGGCAAAGGGACACCTGTCAAGACCTTGAGCACTGTCTGCCGCGCCTCGAGAGGGAGCGCAGACTCCTGGAACCTCATGTGGTCCTAACTGTTGAGCAAGGTCCACATTGGGCGAGAGTGGCGCTGAAGCGGAGCAATCCGGCGCTTGACGAACTCCTTCACCACCATAGGCGCGGTCACGCCGCGGTCCTTCAGCAGCCTCAGCCTGGCCCAGAAAAGAGCAAGGCGGGGGCTCGAGAGCCTCTGGTGTCCCTAGCCGGAGTTTGGAAAAGCGGGCCCCGCCGGAACTTGGAGCAGAGGGCTGAGCACGCCGGCGTCAACAAACACCCATCGTATGCGGAACTCACTCGTGGATGGGGGAAGCTCGAAGGCAATCCCCGTGCCCGCAGTCGCGGCCACGGCCTGGAAACTCACGCACCCGAGCTCTGTCGGGGTCCGGTCAGATGCAATGAGAAGAAATGGCGAAGCAAGGCAACGGAAGGAGCGATGCCCACCATGGCCTCGCACAAGAAGGCGAAAACGGCAAGAAGGGTCACAGATTGAGGGTCGAGATGAAGCATGTGGATCTGATAATGCTCGAGCACCGCGTTGAAGAAGGCGGAGAAGGGAGGAATCAAGCCAGCCCAGAGGGCATCAATGAAGATCGGGACCTCAGTGGCTGCCCGATCCATGCGGGTGCGGGACGTGGGCCAAGCCACTGTCTCTCCCACTCGTTGAAGCTGGAGGCAAGCATGGGGTGCACATTGTCCATGTCCTCGTCGTTGAGCACTCGAGGCCGGCCGAGCGCATTCTCAAATGGCGGAGGCGCAGTTGGCAAAGGCAGAGGTTTCTTCCCCTTTTCAGCCTATTTCGGCGCCATGGCATCTTCACCAACAAGGCATCCAAGACCCTCGCGAGGGGCCAAGCCTCGAGAGGCGGACGACGCAAGACCTCTTCAGGAGTGGCCTAGTCAGGCAGGCTCACAAGGAGCGGAGATATCAAGGCGGGGAGAACCTCGCGAGGCTCTCGTGACGTGAGCCATGACGATCAACACCAGGCGGGCGCCAGTGCGCGCAGCATCCTTATTTCCTCTTTGGTGCTAAGGAGGCCAGCGCAGATGAGGAGTACCGAGGCATCAGGCAAAGGTTGCTATATCGGTGCAACGAGACCAGGACCAGGAGGACGGCAAGGCGGAGGTCATCATGGAGCCCAAGACGGCGTCACCACCAGAGCCTTTCGCAGGCGAAGATCACTTTTGTCAGGATAGCTTGTACTAGCTGTCCCCCTTCAAATTTGCCCGCCGTTGTTGGCTCCCTTCCCGCTCAATATTTGGGAAGAGGACTAGGGCTTATATAAGTAGAGCTAGCCACCACAGTAGGGGCAGGGAGCAGTTTATCCAGCTCTCACCCGCTAAGCCACCAAGCACAAGAACACCTCAACCTCAGGAGGCTGTTCTTTCCCTTGTACTGTTCTTCATCAGCCCAAGAGGCAATCCACCACCACCACACTGGAGTAGGGTATTACACCACAACGGTGGCCCGAACCAGTATAAACCCCGTGTCTTTCTGTGTTGCGAGTTCGTCGAGTTCGTCCGCGAGATCTTAGCGAGCTAGGGCGTAGATCGGTAGGAGGGAAAGACTTCGTGCGCACCCCAATGTTCGAACCTTAAGGGTTTGCCAGAACCCCACATCCGACAATCAGGAACATCCAAATCCTCCTCTGTAGGTAGCTTGACCGACGGGTTATGTAAAACATCTAGGAAAACATTGGGTGGAACCAGTTTACGTTGGGAACCCAAACGGCTTAAAGCGTCCGCCGCTTCGTTCTTTCGCCGGTCCACATGGTCAACCTGGTAACCTTTGAAGTGACCAGCAACAATATCCACCTCTCGACGATATGCTGCCATGAGCGAGTCCTTGGAATCCCAAGTACCAGATACTTGTTGAGCCACCAGATCGGAGTCACCGAAGCACTTAACCCGGCTTAAGTTCATCTCCTTAGCCATCCGAAGACCGTGGAGCAAGGCCTCATATTCAGCTGCATTGTTAGTGCAAGGGAACATTAAACGGAGAACATAATAAAACTTATCACCTCATGGGGAAGTTAACATGACTCCAGCCCCCGAGCCCTCCAACTGCCTGGACCCATCAAAATGAATAGTCCAATAAGTATGATCCGGCTTCTCTTCTGGCGCGTGTAACTCTGTCCAGTCATTGATGAAATCCACCAACGCTTGGGACTTGATTGCCGTTCGAGGCATATATTTTAACCCATGAGTTCCAAGCTCAATGGCCCACTTGGCAACCCGGCCAGTTGCTTCCCTGTTTTGGATTATATCCCCCAAAGGAGCAGAACTGACCACAGTGATTGGATGACCCTGAAAATATTGCTTAAGCTTCCGGCTTGCCATGAAAACTCCATACACCAGCTTCTGCCAATGTGGGTACCTCTGCTTGGACTCGGTAAGTACCTCACCGATATACTAAACCGGCCGTTGAACCGGATATTCCTTTCCAGCCTCCTTGCGCTCCACCACAATTGCCACACTAACAGCCCGGGCATTAGCAGCCACATATAACAACAAGGGCTCTTTATCAACAGGAGCAGCAAGGACAGGCGGCTCAGCTAGCTGCCGCTTTAGATCCTCAAACGCTTTATTGGCGGCATCACTCCAGACGAAGCCATCCGTCTTCTTCAGCATCTGATACAAAAGGATGGCCTTCTCCCCAGGGCGACTGATAAACCGGCTTAAAGCTGCAATCCGGCCCGCCAGGCGTTGAACATCATTGATACACTTCGGTTTAGCCAACGAAGTAATAGCCTTGATCTTCTCTGGATTAGCTTCAATGCCCCTATTAGACACCAGAAAACCCAAGAGCTTGCCCGCCGGTACACCAAAGACACACTTGGCCGGATTAAGCATCATCTTATAAACCCGGAGGTTATCAAAAGTCTCCTTCATATCATCTATCAATGTCTCCACTTTCCTGGACTTCACCACAATATCATCCACATAAGCATGAACATTACGCCCGATCTGATTATGAAGACAATTCTGCACACAGCGCTGATAAGTCGCCTGGGCACTCTTGAGCCCAAAGGGCATAGATACGTAGCAAAAGGCTCCAAATGGAGTTATAAAAGTTGTTTTCTTATGGTGCTTAACTACCATTTTGATCTGATGATAACCGGAGTAAGCATCCAGAAAGCTCAAACGCTCACAACCCGCCGTAGCATCAATGATTTGATCAATACGAGGGAGAGCAAAAGGATCTGCTGGACAAGCCTTGTTCAAATCTGTGTAGTCCACACACATACGCCAAGTGCCGTTCTTCTTAAGTACTAACACCGGATTAGCCAACCACTCAGGATGAAATACTTCAATGATAAACCCAGCCGCCAAGAGCCTCGCTACCTCCTCACCAATGGCCTTGCGTCTTTCTACATTGAATCGGCGGAGAAACTGCTTGACCGGTTTAAACTTGGGATCGACATTAAGAGTGTGCTCAGTGAGTTCCCTCGGTACACCTGGCATGTCAGAAGGTTTCCATGCAAAATGTCCCGGTTCTCACGGATGAACTCGATGAGCGCACTTTCCTATTTTGGATCCAGATTAGCAATGATGCTAAACTGCTTGTGTCGGTGTCAAAACCGGTGGATCTCGGGTAGGGGGTCCCGAACTATGCGTCTAAGGTGGATGGTAACAGGAGGCGGGGGACATGATGTTTACCCAGGTTCGGGCCCTCTCGTTGGAGGTAATACCCTACTTCCTGCTTGATTGATCTTGATGATATGAGTATTACAAGAGTTGATCTACCACGAGATCGTAGAGGCTAAACCCTAGAAGCTAGCCTATGGTATGATTGTTGTTATCCTATGGACTAAACCCTCCGGTTTATATAGACACCGGAGGGGGCTAGGGTTACACAAAGTCGGTTACAAAGGGGGGTGATCTACATATCCGTATTGCCAAGCTTGCCTTCCACACCAAGGAGAGTCCCATCCGGACACGGGTCGAAGTCTTCAATCTTGTATCTTCATAGTCCAACAGTCCGGCCAAAGGATATAGTCCAGCTGTCCGAGGACCCCCTAATCCAGGACTCCCTCAGTAGCCCCTGAACCAAGCTTCAATGGCGATGAGTCCGGCACGCAGATTGTCTTCGGCATTGCAAGGCGGGTTCTTCTCCAAATTCTGAATACTTGTTGAGTAGTGTCCGGCTTCCGATAAATGTTGTACTCCTTGGCTTCCGCGCCTAATAATGGCTTTCTTCCACGTGTCGAGCGAATGCGAGAAGCCAGGGCATTTTTACATTTTCCACCCTAGCCATGTGTGTAAATCGTCTATTAAAGAGACGCGGATTCTCAGATCCAGATCACACCATCCTCCCACAACGAGTATCCATGGGAGCGCCCGGAAATAATCCATTCCAACATGGCCGGCCATTGCAGCTCCTCCTCTCGCTCCCGTAGCCCTAAGCCCGGCACTTGGAAGAAGTGTTCCATCCCCCACAGCCAATTAGTAGAGTTACAGACCCAGGGATTTCTCCCTCCAGCGTATATGGTCCCCGTTCGAGCCGGGCTCGCCACCTACAATGGTGGGGAGCAAGCGGAGAGCTTTCCCAACCCGTCCATGGGGGAGCGGGTATGCCTTGTCCCTTCCTTATTAAGAGGGCTTGGATTTCCAATTCATCCGTTCCTCCGCGGGCTCCTGGAGTTCTAGGGCCTCCAGCTGCATAACTTTACTCCCGCCTCCATACTACACATCGCCGGCTATGTCACCCTTTGCGAGCTGTTTCTGGGCTGCGAAGCTCATTTCGAGCTATGGAAGAGGCTATTCTGCCTCATACCCCGCACGCAGGAGGGGTCAATATACCAAGTGGGCGGAGCCGAAATATGGCGCATCAACGGGACCGGATACCTGTCCGGTACTCCGAAGAAGACATCCGAGGACTGGCCTTCAGAGTGGGTTTATATGGAGGACGTCCCCCTTCCGAACCCTATTCGGATGGGCCTTCCTGAGTTCGACAACGTTCCCTTGAAGAAACGCCGCAGCAGGCGCCCTTGGAGCCCCCAGACGGAAGATAACAGAGAAGTCCTTTACCTGATGGGCCGGATAAAAACGCTGGCTCAATGAGGACTGACAATAATCGAGGTTATGTCAATATGTATAATGCGGGGGGTGCAGCCACTTCAATATCGGGGACAACCCATGTGGCACTTCAATGGAGAAGACGATGCTACCCGCTGCGGTCGTAAGGGGCCGGACTCCGTCGCTGCTCTAGCGAAGATACTGTCCGATTTATATAAAGGAGAGGAAGAGGACTTCATCCGCATTAAGCCACGAGATGGATTCTCCATGTACAACCCTCCAAGCTGGGTGAGCTATCACTTTTTACTCCAGACCTTCCCGTATTCCTTGTCATAAATATTTACCTTGCTACTTCATAGCAGGAGCTGCGAAAAGCTGTGAGGGAGGTCCACAGCCCGCCTCCACAACCAGAGGACCCTGACCGGGCCCTCGACCCCGGACTCGAAGAGGATCCGGACACATTTGTGGAGCTGATTGATAGGACGTTCTATCAATTGAGCTACGATGACGCCATGGTGGCCATCATAGCCGATTATCCTGGACTACTCCCTGCATCGCATGTAAGTAAAACCAGAGTCCCAACATCCGAGAAGGATCCCCTTTTCTGCACTTCACCTACCGCACACATATGGTGTCTTACAGGGAAGGCCCTCGGGACGCCATGCCGAACCCGCGGTGACTCACCAACAAGGGGGACCGAAGCCGGGTAGGACTAAAAGGAAGGCCGTCAGGACTGAGACGCCGTCGCAGAGGTATGAAACAGAACCCCGCTCCGTGGTTGTCGTCTTATAAAATATAATAACGTCCATGTTTCCTAGTAGGAAAAAACGCTCGCCGGACTATATCCGGACAGGTTGCCGGTCATGCCTCCACCAGTCGGGCTCCAGAGCCGGACATAGAGGCGGACGCTAACATGGGGCGAACGCCGGATATTCCTCCTACAGAGGATGCGGATAGGCTATCCGCTACAAATTCCGAAGTGGAGAGCGCTATGAATCACAGGCGTCGCCGGGCCGTACTCCGTGACGCTTGTTTCTCCCAAGAGGCGTTCGATGCCTTCAACTCAGGAGATGCGTACATCCGTGCTGCGCAAAATGGTCTTGCCAGAGCCACAGACCAATATGTAAAGGATATACGGGTAAGAAAATCTGATAATTATCTATATCAGTAGCCCCTGAGACTTGAAACAGTTGACACAACTGATTTAAGGATCATTATTTGTGCAGATTCTTACGGAGAAGAATACCCAATTGTCTCAAGAGCTGGAAGAGTGCAAAGCCCAGCTACGGGCCGCAGTTGCCGCAATGAAGGAGTCCGAGAAAGCCCCCTCTGGTAACACTTATCTCTATAAAAAGGAATGACATGTACCGGTTAGTATGCGGCATGCATGCAAATCTAACAATAGATTCCACAGAGGATCCCGAGGTTAATCCGGAGGTAGTGCAAGGGGATGAGCAACATGCTCGACGACAACTAAAGGCCGGCGAGCGCGTGCTTAAGCAGGTTAGGCAGGAGAAAAACGATCTCCAAGATGCCAATATCCGGCTGAGTGTTGAACTAAAAGATGTTCGGGCCTAACTTGCTGACTCCGTAAAGGAGAATAAGTGGCTTCGACACGACATTTTTAATAAGTGCTTGAACGAACTATTTATTGAGTTCGGCGAAGAAACCGGCTAACAGAGTTATATCTGTAGGTATGCTGACGGGTCGTCCCGCAGAGGAAATGCCTGGGTCTGCAGGTGATCTTCTGCCCGAGCTCTCACAACTGCACGAACAAGTTCGGCAGGTGATGCAGGGCATTTCCCAAGCCTTGTGGCCATCCGCCTCCCTGCTAGTAGGCATGGGGAGCTTGTGGAAAAGCTCAAGGGAGAGCGTCGGCGCTTCCGATTATGCAAGATATCGGCCTGCCGACAAGGTGCGAGGGAAGCCTGGGCCATGGAGAAGACGCGATATACCAAGGCTGACCCGAACCACATGGCCGAAGTCGGACCTGTGGGGCACGATGGGAAAGAGATCCCCGTCAGTTTGGTGTATGACCAAGTAGAATTAGCCGCAAAGTATTCCCAACAGGATTGTAGGCTAGACAGCCTGTTGGATGGTATAGAAGAAGAATTTAGTCAGTCTAAGTGACTGTGTACTTCAAGTGACATGTATTATCCCTAGCCGGATTGTAAATCATTTTTCATGGTGGACCTTTTCGCTTTAACCTCTGGACCCGACAGTCCGGAGTGTATCCGAATACCCGCTCAGTTATGAAAAAACCGGGGTACGCGTGGAAACCAGGCGTAGGGGTCATAAGTGCTTGAACAGACAAGTACCCAACTAGCTATGTTATATTACATGGATAGTAAGAAACATCTTCCAGGGAGAATAGTTCCCTTAGGGGTTCCTTTCCCGGGTACGCATGCCCTAATGTGCATCTCCGAGCTGCGAAAAGAGACGCAGGATATAAACATCTGGGGGCATGCATTACAATAAATAAGGATCATCTTTTGTTCACCGACCGAGTATTCCCTTAAGAACGCTAGCTTTCGGCTTCACCCAGTCTGAGGTACACATCCGGTTGACCCGGCAGTAACAATCGCAGAGGTGCTCCCCTTATGCCCTAGCCGAATTAACGGGAACGTAGGGCATAAACACAAGAGCCAGGCAACCCAGCTTGGCCAAAACTTAAGTCATATCGATGCATATAATGGCGAAAAAGGTACATGTGGAAGAATAACACATGTGCGGGGCATATAGCCCAGAAAATAGTTATATTAAGCTTCTGTATAGGAAGCCCCCAGGTATAATGAGCACGGCTACCGCGTCAAGATTGTGTAGTCAAGACACATTTTAGCCTTTGAAGGCCTTAAAAAGAAAAAAAGGAAGGGAAGAAAGAGAGAAAGAAAGAAAAGGCAGATAACGAGTATATAAAAAATTGACAGAGGTAAGGAGACGAACACCGAGTCCGGCACTAGGCGTAGAACCTTCGGAGTCTGGCTGCGTTCCATGGGTTTGGCTCGAGTCGATTGTCCGATGCATCCCGCAGACGGTACGCTCCACCGGTCAGAACTTGGTCAATAATGAAAGGAACTTCCCATTTGGGCTTGAGCTTGTTCTTTTTCTTCTCCGGTAGGCGTAGAATGAGTTCGCCAACGTTATAGTTTTTGGCCCGTACTTCTCTGCTTTGATACATTCGAGCCTGTTGCTGATAGAATGCGGAACAGGCTTTTGCCACGTCACGCTCCTCCTCCAGGGCGTCCAAACTGTCCTGCCGATCAAGCTCGGCTTCTTTCTCTTCATACATGCGCACTCGAGGTGAGTCATGAATTATGTCGCAGGGCAGCACCGCCTCTGCACCGTACACCATAAAAATGGTGTGTATCCGGTAGTGCGATTCGGCGTGGTCCGCAGCCCCCATAGTACGAAGTCGAGATCCTCTACCCAGTGCATATCGGATTCCTTCAAGGATCGCACTAGATTGGGTTTAATGCCGCTCATGATAAGACCATTTGCTCGCTCGAATGGACCGTTAGTTTGCGGGTGATAGACAGAAGCATAATCGAGCTTGATGCCCATGTTGCTGCACCAAAGTTTTACCTCGTCAGCTGTAAAGTTCGAGCCGTTATCGGTGATGATGCTGTGGGGGATGCCATAACGGTGTACAACCCCGGATATGAAGTCTATCACTGGTCCGGATTCCGCCGTTTTAACTGGTTTGGCTTCTATCCATTTGGTGAATTTGTCCACCATGACCAATAGGTATTTTTTCTTATGGCTTCCCCCTTTAAGGGGTCCGACCATATCAAGCCCCCAGAACGGAAAGGGCCAAGTAATGGGGATTGTTTAGAGAGCGGTAGGCGGCATATGGCTTTGGTTTGCAAAAAGCTAGCAACCGACGCAACGTTGGACGAGGTCCTGTGCGTCTGCTCGGGCCGTCGGCCAGTAGAAACCTGTACGGAAGGCCTTACTTACAAGGGCCCGAGCTGCGGCGTGGCCGCCGCCAAGTCCAGCATGAATTTCTGCCAAAAGTTGTCGTCCTTCCTCTTCGAAGATGCACCTTTGAAGGACTCCGGTAGTGCTTTTCTTATAAAGTTCTCCCTCGTGGACCTTGTAGGCTTTAGACCGCCGCACAATGCAACGTGCCTCGTTTGGGTCCTCAGGTAGTTCCTACCTAGTTAGGTAGGCCAGGAATGGTTCTGTCCACGGGGCGATGACAGCCATTATCACGTGGGCGGAAGGTGTTATTTCGGTGGCAGAGCCTTCGATTATGTCAGAGTGTTCGGAATCTGGTGTTGTGGCCGGGTCCGGACTATTGTTACCGGTCTCTCCTTCCCATATCACGGATGTCTTAAACAGCCTTTCCAAGAAGATATTAGGTGGGACAGGGTCGCACTTAGCGCCGATGCGGGCGAGGATATCCGCCGCCTGATTGTTTTCCAGGGCCACATGGTGGAATTTGAGCCCCTCGAACCGAGCTGACATTTTGAGGACGGGGTTGGGATAAGCCGCCATTTTTGGATCCTTGGCATCGAAGTCTCCATTTATTTGAGATATTGCGAGGTTCGAGTCCCCACGCACCTCCAGGCGTTGAATGCCCATGGAGACTGCCATCCGGAGACCATGTAACAGGGCCTCATATTCTGATGCGTTATTGGAGTCTGTATATAGTATTTGGAGTACGTATTGGACTGTATATCCGGTGGGGGATGTCAGGAAGACGCCAGTCCCCAGACCAGCCAGCATTTTAGAGCCGTCAAAGTGCATAATCCAATTGGAGTACGCGCCATACTCTTTAGGGAGTTTGGCTTCCGTCCATTCAGCGACGAAATCGGCCAGTACTTGCGACTTAATGGCTCACCGTGGTTTATATGTTATGTCGAACGGGAGGAGCTCGATAGCCCATTTAGCAATCCGGCCCGTGGCATCTCCGTTATTTATTATGTCGTTGAGTGGTACTTCAGAGGCCACCGTGATTGAACACTCTTGAAAGTAGTGTCGTAGTTTCCGGGATGCCATGAAGACCGCGTATGCTATCTTTTGATAATGTGGGTACCGTGATTTGCATGGAGTGAGGACAGTGGATACATAGTATACCGGCTTTTGAAGCGGGAACTTATGTCCGTCCATCTCTCGTTCGACGACGAGTACTGCGCTTACAACATGGTGTGTTGCCGCTATATATAGCAGCATTGGTTCGCTGACGTTAGGTGCGGCCAAGATTGGGTTTGTGGCCAAAACGGCCTTTATTTCTTCTACTCCGGCCGTGGCCGCATCCGTCCACTCGAAGTGTTCGGTGCGTCGAAGAAGGCGATAAAGAGGCAGTGCCTTTTCCCCTAATCGGGAGATGAAGCGGCTTAAGGCAGCCACGCATCCAGTTAGTTTCTGTATTTGCATGAGGTCTGTCGGGATGGCCAACTGTGGCAGAGCTTGGATTTTAGCCGGATTTGCTTCGATTCCTCTGTTGGAGATGATGAAGCCTAAGAGCATTCCGGTGGGCATGCCGAAGACGCATTTTTCCGGATTGAGCTTAATGTCGTATGTTCGAAGATTGCCGAACATGAGCCTCAAGTCGTCTATTAAGGATTCGATGTGTCTGGTTTCAATGACCACATCGTCTACGTATACCTCCACTGTTTTGCCAATCTGTGTCTCCAAGCATGTCTGAATCATGCGTTGATAGGTTGCGCCAGCGTTTTTGAGCCCGAAAGGCATGGTGTTAAAACAGAAGGGGCCGTATGGGGTGATAAATGCCATTGCGGCTTGATCGGACTCCGCCATCTTTATTTGATGGTATCCGGAGTATGCATCGAGGAAACACAATGAGTCGTGTCCTATGGTAGCGTTGATAATTTGATCGATGCAAGGGAGGGGGAAGGGATCCTTTGGGCAAGCCTTATTAAGGTCCTTGAAGTCGACGCATAGGCGCCAGGATTTATCCTTCTTTGGTACCATCACCAGGTTTGCTAGCCAGTCCGGATGTTTTATTTCTCGAATGAATCCGGCCTCCAGTAACTTGGCTAGCTCCTCTCCCATAGCTTGTCGCTTAGGCTCAGAGAAGCGCTGAAGAGTTTGCTTGACCGGCTTGAATCCTTTTAGAATGTTAAGGCTATGCTCGGCCAGCCTGCATGGGATTCCTGGCATGTCTGAAGGATGCCAGGCGAATATGTCCCAATTCTCGCGCAAGAACTCCCATAGTGTGGCGTCTACTGTGGGGTTTAACTGTGCCCCGATGGATGCTGTTTTTGTAGGGTCCGTTGGATGGACTTGGAATTTGACTATTTCATCCGCTGGTTTAAAAGAGGTGGACTTGGATCTTTTGTCAAGTATCACGTCGTCCCTGTCCACTGTGGACCGCAGCATAGTTAATTCCTCGGCCGAGAGGGCTTCAGATAACGCCTCAAGGTCCAGTGCGGCTGTTTTCTTTTCGGCGCGGAGTGCTATGTCCAGATCACTAGTTAGAGTGATGATTCCATTGGGCCCGGGCATTTTGAGCTTCATGTACCCGTAATGGGGTATAGCTTGGTAGATCGTGAATGCCTCCCGCCCTAGAAGGGCGTGGTATCCGCTATTGAACGGGGCCACTTGGAACGTGATTTCTTTGGACCTATAATTCTCCGGCGTGCCGAATACCACATCTAGTGTGATTTTCCCAGCACATCGTGCCTCCCGGCTGGGGATGATTCCTCTGAAGGTCGTGCTGCTTTGCTCAATGCGGCTTCTGTCTATTTCCATTTTTCGAAGAGTCTCCTCATAGATGAGGTTCAATCCACTGCCGCCGTCCATGAGCACTTTAGTAAGCCGGAAGCCGTCCACAATTGGACTAAGGACCAGAGCGGCTGGTGCTCGGGCTGTTCGGAATTTAGGTTCGTCACTGGCATTGAAGGTAATAGCCGTATCGCTCCATGGATTTATTGCTGCCACGTGGCAGACATCGGCAAGGCTGCGGAGTGCTCGCTTACGCCTATTATTTGAGGCGAAGGCCTCGAAGACTGTCAATACTGTATTGTTGTTCTCCACGGGATGGTGCTCTGCTGTATTGTTGATGAGGAGATCCTCACCGCTCTTGGCCACCTGCCGAAGTACCCAACATGCTCTAAGGCTGTGTGTTGGCATGGTATCCGTTGTACTGTGAATTTTGCATGGCCCATTAAGCCATCCCTCCAATATGGTTCCACGCCCTGTAGTGGGCTTTTGTTTCTTTGTAACTAGATCGGATGACTTACGAGAGGATACCCTTTTAGTTCGGACGAGGGTTTTAGTGAGGGCCGGAGGGTCCCAGAATTTTGTTTAGGTTTTCCAGGCACTTTCCATCGCACAGTACTTCCGTACTATGGCCGCCAAGTCAGCGAAGTGTGCTATGTCACGGCAACTTATGGCGTTGAGGATTCCCTTGTCCGTGCAATTATTGCAAAAGAATGAAATTGCGTCCTCCTCGCGACAGTCCTTGACCTTGTTCATTACAAGGAGGAATCTGGCCCAATAGTGGTGTACTGTCTCCTGGGGCTCTTGTCTAATGTGGGAAAGATCACTTATATCTGGGTGGGTGGGTGGATTTGAGTCCGAACCTTGACCCGATCTGAGACCCAGGGGCGGAGGAGTTTCCGATCTTAGAAGTTCGGGCTCCGGGATGTTGCCCAATAGGTATGGCCCGCTGCCTGATTCTTGGTTCAGGGTTTGGGCCAGGTCCTCCCTTGAAATGGTATCCGGCTTGGAGAGCTCGGGGATCCGGACATAATTTGTCCTCAAGATGGAGGAAGAATTGCTGCGTTGCTCCTCCACCACCGCTATCTAATGGGTGACCGGCGGAGGGTTAATCTCCCTTTGGTTGGGTTTAAGCCCAATCCGATCATAGTCCGTAGCGACTCCCAAAGCGGCGATGCGATGCAAGAGCTCGTTCAAGGAGGAGAGCTCCATTGGTTCAATCTGCTCGGCGAGTCCCGAGCCGATGCGGAGGCGGTTTTCGATGACCCGAGAGGTCATCGTCTGCGCAGTGGCCGAACTGGTGGTCATGATGAAGTCGCCTAATCGGAGCGTTTGGCCTACAGCTAGGGCTCCCCTGGTAGTGATGTTGTCCTTGACAACAAGACGAGCCATCAAGCCTTATGATGACGACACAGTGGAACTCTCAATGAAAGCACCAATATCAGTGTCAAAACTGGCGGATCTTGGGTAAGGGGTCCCAAACTGTGCGTCTAAGGCGGATGGTAACATGAGGCGGGGGACGCGATGTTTACCCAGGTTCGGGCCCTCTCGATGGAGGTAATACCCTACTTCCTGCTTGATTGATCTTGATGATATGAGTATTACAATAGTTGATCTACCACGAGATCGTAGAGGCTAAACCCTAGAAGCTAGCCTATGGTATGATTGTTGTTATCCTATGGATTAAACCCTCCGGTTTATATAGACACCGGAGGGGGCTAGGGTTACACAGAGTCGGTTAGAAAGGGGGGAGATCTACATATCCGTATTGCCAAGCTTGCCTTCCACGCCAAGGAGAGTCCCATCCGGACACGGGTCGAAGTCTTCAATCTTGTATCTTCATAGTCGAACAGTCCGGCCAAAGGATATAGTCCGGCTATCCGAGGACCCCCTAATCCAGGACTCCCTCAGCTTGGATGAATCGCCAGGCACAAAATCAACCAGCTTAGTCTCATCAGCCGATTTAAACTTCAAGGCCAGATCATGCTCTGTAGTTGGCTTTTTCAAAGAAGTCATATCTGTCGGATCAACATTGTCCTTGTAGAATTTCAACTCCTCTGTTGCACAAACCGACTCCGCATAAGCCGCACCGCCTTCCTCACACTCCAAAGCGATCTTACGTCTCCCATTTACTGTGATGGTCCCCTTATGACCCGGGACCTTGAGCTGCAGATAAACATAACAGGGCCTTGCCATGAACTTGGCATAAGCCGGCCGTCCAAACAGGGCACGATACGGGCTCTTAATTTTCACCACTTCAAACATTAATGTTTCTGATCTTGAATCATGCTCATCTCCAAAAGCAACCTCCAGAGCTATCTTACCAACTGGATACGCTGATTTACCAGGCACCACACCATGAAAAACAGTGTTTGACGGCTTAAGATTTTTATCTGTTAACCCCATGCGACGGAAGGTTTCATAATAAAGAATATTGATGCTGCTCCCTCCATCCATGAGCACCTTGGTGAACTTATACCCTCCGACCTGAGGCGCCACCACCAACGCCAGATGACCCGGATTATGAACCCGGGGTGGATGATCCTCTCGACTCCACACAATGGGCTGTTCAGACCAGTGCAGGTAACGGGGCACCGCCGGTTCAACGGAGTTCATTGCCCTTTTATGAAGCTTCTGATCGCGCTTGCACAGGCTAGTGGTGAAGACATGATACTGCCCACTATTCAGCTGCTTTGGGTTGCTCTGGTAACCCGACTGCTGCTGCTGCTGATTCCCCTGATGATTATAACCACCCTGGTTGCCCTGATTGCCTTGATTGCCATGTCCGCTTTAATTACCTTGAAATCCTGAGCCGGAACTGCCTCCACCATAGCCCGGCCCATGAGAACCGGGGCCTGAACCGCCGGACGGTCCATTATCATAACGGAAAAGATCTGAGTTTTTGAACTCCCGCATAATAAAACAATCCTCCCAGAGGTGCGTGGCTGGCCTTTCCCGTGACCCGTGCTTTGGGCAAGGCTGGTTTAACAGGCGCTCAAGATTGGGACCTGATCCTCCACCCCGCGAGGGCGGTTTACCCTTACGGCGCTGACCATTATCTTGCATGTTGGTGTTAGCCACAAAATCTAAACTGTTATCCACTTTACGCATACCGTTGTTTCCATGGCCTGCCGGGTTATGCTGCTGCCCTTTGGTGCTGCCACTCTTCTTTCCCTTTACCGGCTTTTCATCATCAGACTCAGGGTCCTTGGTACTATCAGAGTCGGCATACTTAACCAGAGCTGCCATAAGAGTCCCCATATCATTGCAATGACGCTTCAGCCGTCCCAACTTCAGCTTCAGAGGTGCGAACCGGCAATTGCCTTCCAATGTTAAAACTGCTGTATCAGCGCTGATGCGGTCCGATCAATGCAAAATTTCTGAAACCTGGCGCACCCAATGGGTTGTTGATTCTCCTTCCTCTTGGACACAGGCCGCTAAGTCCATAATTGACATGGGCTGCTTGCACGTGTCTTTGAAATTCTGGATAAACTGGGCCCTTAACTCGGCCCATGACCCAATGGAGTTAGCGGGCAAGTTTTTCAGCCAAGTGCGAGCGGTTCCCTCCAACATCATGGTGGAATATTTAGCACATGCCGCATCGTCCACATCCAGCATCTCCATTGCCATCTCATAACTTTCAACCCATGACTCGGGGGATAAATCGGCAGTGTAATTGGGAACTTTACGTGGGCCATTGAAATCCTTGGGCAGCTGTACATTACGTAGAGCCGGGACGAGGCACGGCACCCCCAAAGAACTGGAGGTAACTCCTAGTTCCACCGAAGTTGTTGGACGAACCGGAGTAAGTTGACGGGCCGCATACTGCGCTGCTAACTCGGCTTCTCGACGTGCCCTGCCACGATCTGCCACATCCTTAGCATTAGAACCACCACCCGCCGGATTATGCCCTTGAGGCGGGTTACGATTCCGCGCACTGCTTGACACGGCCGGTTCATCCATACGCCTGCTGTAACTCTGGCTTGGGCGGGGAGTAGAATGAATCCTCTCGCGGTTGTATGAATAAGCCTGCTGCTGACTCAAGGCCGTCTGAAGGAGCTCTCTAGCCCGTCGTGTCTCGACCGTTACTCGGGACTCGCCTTCGATCGGGAGAGCTGCCAATCGTGAAGCGGCGGCGACTATGTTATCCAGCGGGTTAGAGTAATGACCCGGAGGCGTTGAGACGTGCTGCGACAGGACATTGTTCTGACGAGGTGGGTCCATCGGACGTGACTGAACCGGCGCTCCCGTTCCAGGTGCCTCCACCCGGTTTACCACGGGCGGGTTACTGGTTCCTGCTCCTGGCGTGTCAAAGAGATTCCTTGCCTCATAAACCGGAGGTAGATGGGATCGGTACCTTCCCCTCATGACATCATTTGACGCGCTCTGATCTAACATAAGCCGGTAAGCCTGCGCATCCAACTCGGCCCGCTTTGCCGCCATCCTGGTATCCTCAGCTACTAGGTCTGCCTTGGCTTGAGTTATCTGATCCTTCACCTTCGCGATTTCCGCGTTATGCTCATCCTGATTTGCCGGGTTAACTTCCGCCAGCAGCGCTGCCAAAGCGTCAAATAAGTCAGACAAAACCTGAGCCGGCGGTCGCACAGGGCCTCCTGCCCCGGCTGTTGTCGCTGCTACTGATCCGGAAACCATTGCCGCTGCAGTCGAGCAGTGCTGCGCAGGCTATGTACCGGCCATGAAGATCACAACCCGGCTCGGCGGATCGAAGGGGTCCGGAATACTGTCACCATCGAACAGCCCCCAATCCGGCCGTCTTGAAGTTGGTACAATGACTCGGTCTCTCCAGTAGATGACTCGTCATTAGAGTAAATGATAGTTTCACCACCTCGTCATTAGAGTAGATGACTCGGTCCCACGAAGGCACACTTCATGGCGGGCTGAGCCCGGGCGGGTCTCGCACACTGAGCCGTCTCGACGATGTCGGTGCAGATGTCCAGCTCAGTGCCCGGCTCGCCAATCTTGCCAATGAAGACGTGAATACCACCAACGGGGACCCGGTACCCGTACTCGATTGAGCCGGCCTCAGGGCCCCAGCCTGTGTTGTTGATGAGAGCTTGCCGCGACGACTCTTGTTCATCCGACCTACAGCGTATCCTTCGAAGCTGCCCTCCAAGAACTCGAAACCATCGTGCGATAGCCCCACGGTGGGTGCCAACTGCCGTGGTTTTGTCACGTCAGATGTCCTAGTGAAAGGACTTAGTCATGGATCCATCACGACGGGTTAGCTTAAAGGGGTTAAAGCGGATAAGGGACGCAGGGAGTTTATACTGGTTCAGCCCCTTGCAGTGAAGGTATGAAGGAAATATGCCCTAGAAGCAATAATAAAGTTATTATTTATTTCCTTATATCATGATAAATGTTTCTTATTCATGCTAGAATTGTATTAACCGGAAACATAATACTTGTGTGAATACATAGACAAACAGAGTGTCAGTAGTATGCCTCTACTTGACTAGCTCGTTGATCAAAGATGGTTATGTTTCCTAGCCATTGACATGAGTTATCATTTGATTAACGGGATCACATCATTAGGAGAATGATGTGATTGACTTGACCCATTCCGTTAGCTTAGCACTCGATCGTTTAGTATTCTGCTATTGCTTTCTTCATGACTTATACATGTTCCTATGACTATGAAATTATGCAACTCCCGTTTACCGGAGGAACACTTTGTGTGCTACCAAACGTCACAACGTAACTGGGTGATTATAAAGGTGCTCTACAGGTGTCTCCGAAGGTACTTGTTGGGTTGGCGTATTTCGAGATTAGGATTTGTCACTCTGATTGTCGGAGAGGTATCTCTAGGCCCACTCGGTAATGCACATCACTATAAGCCTTGCAAGCAATGCAACTAATGAGTTAGTTGCGGGATGATGTATTACGGAACGAGTAAAGAGACTTGCCGGTAACGAGATTGAACTAGGTATTGAGATACCGAAGATCGAATCTCGGGCAAGTAACATACCGATGACAAAGGGAACAACGTATGTTGTTATGCGGTTTGACCGATAAAGATCTTCGTAGAATATGTGGGAGCCAATATGAGCATCCAGGTTCCGCTATTGGTTATTGACCGGAGACATGTCTCGGTCATGTCTACATAGTTCTCGAACCCGTAGGGTCCGCACGCTTAAAGTTCGATGACGGTTATATTATGAGTTTATGTGTTTTGATGTACCGAAGGTAGTTCGGAGTCCCGGATGTGATCACGGACATGACGAGGAGTCTCGAAATGGTTGAGACATAAAGATTGATATATTGGAAGCCTATATTTGGATATAGGAAGTGTTTCGGGTGAAATCGGGATTTTACTGGAGTACCGGGGGTTACCGGAACCCCCCGGGGGTTTAATGGGCCAAGATGGGCCTTAGTGGAGAAGAGGAGGGGCGGCCAGGGCAGGCCGCGCGCCCCCTCCCCCTCTAGTCTGAATTGGACAAGGAGGGGGGCTGTCGGTGTCAAAACCGGCGGATCTCGGGTAGGGGGTCCCGAACTATGCGTCTAAGGCGGATGGTAACAGGAGGCGGGGGACACAATGTTTACCCAGGTTCAGGCCCTCTCGATGGAGGTAATACCCTACTTCCTGCTTGATTGATCTTGATGATATGAGTATTACAAGAGTTGATCTACCCCGAGATCGTAGAGGCTAAAGCCTAGAAGCTAGCCTATGATTATGATTGTTCTTGTCCTACGGACTAAACCCTCCGGTTTATATAGACACCGGATGGGGCTAGGGTTACACAGAATCGGTTACAAGGGAGGAGATCTACATATCCGAATTGCCAAGCTTGCCTTCCATGCAAAGGAGAGTCCCGTCCGGACACGGGACGAAGTCTTCAATCTTGTATCTTCGTAGTCCAACAGTCCGGCCAAAGCACATAGTCCGGCTGTCCGAGGACCCCCTAATCCATGACTCCCTCAGTAGCCCCGAACCAGGCTTCAATGACGATGAGTCTGGCATGCAAATTGTCTTCGGCATTGCAAGGTGGGTTCTTCTCCAAATTCTGAGTACTTGTCGAGTAGTGTCCGGCTTCCCATAAATGTTGCACTCCTTGGCTTCCGCGCCTAATAATGGTTATCTTCCACGTGTCGAGCGAATGCGAGAAGTCGGGGCATTTTACACTTGCCACCCTAACCATGTGAGTAAATCGTCTATTTAAGGGACCGGGGATCCTCAGATCCAGATCACACCATCCTCCCTCAGCGAGTATCCATCGGAGCGCGCCCGAAAAAATCCATCCCATCATGGCCGGCCATCACAGCTCCTCCTCTCGCTCCCGTAGCCCTAAGCCAGGAAATTGGAAGAAGTGTTCCATCTCCCACAGACAGTTAGTAGAGTTACAGACCCAGGGGTTTCTCCCTCCTGCATATATGGTCCCCGTCCGAGCCGGACTAGCCACTTACAATGTAGGGGAGCAAGCGGAGAGCATTCCCAATCCATCTATGGGGGAGCGGGTATGCCTTGTCCCTTACTTATTTAGGGGACTTGGATTTCCAATCCATCCATTCCTCCGCGGGCTCCTGGAGTTCTACAGCCTCCAGCTGCATAATTTTACTACCGCCTCCATATTACACATCGATGGCTATGTCGCCCTTTGCGAGCTGTTTTTGGGCTGCGAAGCTCATTTCGAGCTATGGAAGAGGCTATTCTGCCTCGTACCCCGTACACAGGAGGGGTCAATATATCAAGCGGGCGGAGCCGAGATATGGCGCATCGCCGGGACCGGATACCTGTCCCGTACTCCAAAGAAGACATCCAAAGACTGGCCGTCGGAGTGGTTTTATATGGAGGACGTCCCCCTTCCGGACCCTGTTCGGATGGGCCTTCCTGAGTTTAATAATGCCCCTTTGAAGAAACGCCGCAGCTGGCGCCCTCGGAGCCCCCAGGAGGAAGATAACAGAGAGGTCCTTTACCTGATGGGTCGGATACAAACGCTGGCCAAATCAGGATTGACAATAATCGAGGTTATGTCAATATGTATAATGCGGGGGGTGCAGCCACTTCAATCTCGGGGACAACCCATGTGGCACTTCAATGGAGAAGATGATGCCACCCTCTGCGGTCGTAAAGGTCTGGACTCCGTTGCTGCTCTAGCAAAAATACTGTCTGATTTATATAAAGGAGAGGAAGAGGAGTTCATCCGCATCAAGCCACGGGATGGATTCTCCATGTACAACCCCCCAAACTGGGTGAGCTGCTACTTTTTACTCCAGACCTTCCCGCATTCTTTGTCATAAATATTTACCTTGCTATTTCATAGCAGGAACCGTGAAAAGCTGTGAGGGAGGTCCACAGCCCGTCTCCACAACCAGAGGACCCTGACCGGGCCCTCGACCCCGGACTCGAAGAAGATCCGGACACATTTGTGGAGCTCATCGACATGACGTTCTATCAGTTAAGCTGCGATGGTGCCTTGGTGGCCATCATAGCCGATTATCCCGGACTGCTCCCTGCATCGCATGTAAGTAAAACCGGAGTCCCGACTTCCGAGAAGGATCCTCTCTTTT
This sequence comes from Aegilops tauschii subsp. strangulata, assembly GCF_002575655.3. NCBI lineage: Eukaryota > Viridiplantae > Streptophyta > Magnoliopsida > Poales > Poaceae > Aegilops > Aegilops tauschii. The sequence continues at coordinate 525,563,575 of NC_053039.3, forward strand.
TTCCGCACTTCACCTACCGCACACATATGGTATCTTACAGGGAAGGCCCTCGGGACGCCGTGCCGAACCCGGAGTGACTCACCAACAAAGGGCGCCGAAACCGGGTAGGCTCAAAAGGAATGCGGTCAGGACTGAGACGTTGTCGCAGAGGTATGAAATAGGACCCTGCTCCGTGGTTGTCGTCTTTAAAATATAATAACGTCCATGGTTCCTAGCAGAAAAAATGCTCGCCGGACTGTATCCGGAGAGCCTACCGGCCATGCCTCCACTAGCCGGGCTTCAAAGCCGGACCCAGAGCCATATGGCAATGTGAGGACAACGCCGGATGTTCCTCCTATAGAGGATGCGGATAGGTTGTCCGCTACAAATTCCAAAGTGGAGAGTGCCATGAATCACAGGCATCGTCGGGCCGTACTCCGCGACGCTTGTTTCTCTCAAGAGGCGTTCGATGCCTTCAACTCAGGAGACACATACATCCGAGCTGCTCAAAATGGTCTTGCCAGAGCCACAGACGAGTATGTAAAGGATATACGGGTCAGAAAATCTGATAATTATGTATATCAGTAGCCCCTGAGACTTGAAACAGTTGACACAACTGATTTAAGGATCATTATTTGTGTAGGTTCTTACGGAGAAGAATACCCAGTTGTCTCAAGAGCTGGAGGAGTGCAAAGCCCAGCTACGGGCCGCAGTTGCCGCGATGAAGGAGTCCGAGAAGGCCCCCTCTGGTAACACTTGTTTCTATCAAAAAGAATGACATGTACCGGCATGTATGCAAATCTAACAATAGATTCTGGAGACGATCCTGAAATGAATCCGGAGGTCGTGCGAGGGGATGAGCAACATGCTCAACGACAATTAAAGGCTGGCGAGCGCGTGCTTAAGCAGGTTAGGCGGGAGAAAAACGATCTCCAAGATGCCAATATCTGGCTGTGTTGAACTCAAAAACCGTTCGGGCCCAGCTTGCTGACTCCGTAAAGCAGAATAAGAGGCTTCGACGCGGCATTTTTAGTAAGTGCTTAAATGAACTTTTATAGAGTTCGGCGAAGAAACTGGCTAACAGAGTTATATCTGTAGGTATACTGACGGCTCGTCCCGCAGAAGAGATGCCCGGGTCTGCAGGTGATCTTCTGCCCGAGCTCTCACAACTGCACGAACAAGTTCGGCAGGTGATGCAGGGCATTGCCCAGGCCTTGTGGCCATCCGCCTCCCTGCCAGGAGGCATGGGGGAGCTCGTAGAGATGCTCAAGGGAGCGCGGCAGCGCTTCCGATTATGGAAGATATCTGCCTGCCGACAAGGTGTGAGGGAAGCCTGGGCCATGGTGAAGACTCGATATACCAAGGCTGACCCGAACCATATGGCCGAAGTCGGACCTGTGGGGTCTGATAGGAAAGAAATCCCCGTCAGTTTGGTGTATGACCAGGTGAAATTAGCCGCAAAGTATTCCCAATAGGATTGTAGGCTAGACAGCCTGTTGGATGTTATAGAAGAAGAATTTAATCAGTCTAAGTGACTGTGTACTTCAATTGACATATATTGTCCCTAGCCGGATTGTAAATCATTTGTCATGGCGGACCTTTTCGCTTCGACCTCCGGACCCGACAGTCCGGAGTGTATACGAATACCCGCTCAGTTATGTAAAAAACGGGGTACGCGTGGAAACCAGGCGTAGGGGTCATAAGTGCTTGAACAGACAAGTACCCAACTAACTATGTTATATTACATGGATAGTAAGAAACATCTTCCAGTGAGAATAGTTCCGTTAAGGGTTCCTTTCCCTGGGTATGCATGCATTAATGTGCATGTCCGGACTACGAAAAGAGACGCAGGATATAAACATCTGGGGGCATGTATTACAGTAAGTAAAAGTCATCTTTTGTTCACCGACCGAATATTCCCTTAAGAACACTAGCTTTCGGCTTCACCCAATCTGAGGTACACATCGGGCTGACCCGGAAGTAACAATCGCAGAGGTGCTCCCCTTATGCCCTAGCCGAATTAACGGGAACGTAGGGCATAAACACGAGAGGCAGGCAACCCAGCTTGGCCAAAACTTAAGTCATATCGATGCATATAATGGCGAAGAAAAGGTACATGTGGAAAAGTAACACATGTGCGGGGGGCATAGAGCCCGGAACATAGTTATATTAAGCTTCTGTATAAGAAGCCCCCAGGTATAATGAGCACGCCTAGCACGTCAAGATTGTGTAGTCAAGACACATTTTAACCTTTTAAGGCCGTAAAAAATAAAAAGGAAGAAAAGAAAGAAAGAAAAGACACATAACGGATATATATAAAAAATTGACGGAGGTAAGGAGGCGAACAGAGAGTCCGGCACTAGGCGTAAAACCTTCGGAGTTTGGCCGTGTTCCATGGGTTTGTCTCGAGTCGATTGTCCGATGCATCCCACAAACGGTACGCTCCACCGGTCAGAACTTTGTCAATAATGAAGGGACCTTCCCATTTGGGCTCGAGTTTGTTCTTTTTCTTCTCTGGTAGGCGTAGAACTAGTTCGCCAACGTTATAAGTTTTGGCCCATACATCTCTGCTTTGATACCGTCGAGCCTGTTGCTGATAGAATGCGAAGCGGGCTTTTCCCACGTCACGCTCCTCCAGGGCGTCCAAGCTGTCCTGCCGATCAAGCTCGGCTTCTTTCTCTTCGTACATGCGCACTCGAGGTGAGTCATGAATGATGTCGCAGGGCAGTACCGCCTCTGCGCCGTACACCATGAAAAACGGTGTGTATCCGGTAGTGCGATTCGGCGTGGTCCGCTGCCCCCATAGTACGGAGTCGAGCTCTTCTACCCGGTGCGTATCTAATTCCTTGAAGGATCGCACTAATCTGGGTTTAATGCCGCTCATGATAAGACCATTTGCCTGCTCAACCTGACCGTTTGTTTGGGGTGATAGACGGAGGCATAATCGAGCTTAATGCCCATGTTGCCGCACCAAGTTCTTACCTCGTCGGCTGTAAAGTTCAAGCCGTTATCGGTGATGATGCTGTGGGGGACATCGTAACGGTGTACAACCCCGGATATGAAGTCTATCACAGGTCCGGATTCGGCCGTTTTAACTGGTTTGGCTTCTATCCATTTGGTGAATTTATCCACCATGACCAATAGGTACTTTTTCTTATGGCTTCCTCCTTTAAGGGGTCCGACCATATCCAGCCCCCAGACCGCGAAGGGCCAAGTAATGGGGATTGGTTGGAGAGCGGTAGGTGGCATATGGCTTTGGTTTGCAAAAAGCTGGCAACCGACGCAACGTTGGACGAGGTCCTGTGTGTCTGCTCGGGCCGTCGGCCAGTAAAAGCCTGTACGGAAGGCCTTGCGTACAAGGGCCCGTGCTGCGGCGTGATGGCCGCCAAGTCCAGCATGAATTTCTGCCAATAGTTGCCGTCCTTCCTCTTCGGAGATGCACCTTTGAAGTACTCCGGTAGCGCTTTTCTTATAAAGCTCTCCCGCGTGGACCTTGTAGGCTTTAGACCGCCGCACAATGCAACGTGCCTCGTTTAGGTCCTCGGGGAGTTCTTGCCTAGTTAGGTAAGCCAAGAAGGGTTCTGTCCACGGGGCGATGACAGCCATAATCACGTGGGCCGAAGGTGTTATTTCGTTGGCAGAGCCTCTGATTACGTCAGAGTGTTCGGGATCTGCCGTTGTGGCCGGGTCCGGACTATTGTTGCCGGTCTCTCCTTCCCATACCACGGATGGCTTAAACAGCCTTTCCAAGAAGATATTAGGTGGGACAGGGTCGCGCTTAGCACCTATGCGGGCGAGGATATCCGCCGCTTGGTTGTTTTCCCAGACCACATGGTGGAATTCAAGCCCCTCGAACCGAGCTGACATCTTGAGGACGGCGGTGCGGTAAGCCGCCATTTTCGGATCGTTGGCGTCGAAGTCTCCATTTATTTGAGGTATTGCGAGGTTCGAATCCCCACGCACCTCCAGGCGTCGAGTGCCCATGGAGACTGCCATCCGGAGACCATGTAACAGGGCCTCATATTCTGCTGCGTTGTTGGAGTCTGTGTATAGTACTTGGAGTACGTATTGGACTGTATCTCCGGTGGGGGATGTCAGGACGACACCAGCCCCCAGACCAGCCAGCATTTTAGAGCCGTCAAAGTGCATGATCCAATTGGATTACGCGCCGTACTCTTTAGGGAGTTCGGCTTCTGTCCATTCGGTGACGAAATCAGCCAGTACTTGTGATTTAATGGCTCGCCGTGGTTTGTATATTATGTCGAACGGGAGGAGCTCAATAGCCCATTTAGCAATCCGGCCCGTGGCATCGCGGTTGTTTATTATGTCGTTGAGTGGTACTTCAGAGGCCACCGTAATTGAACACTCTTGAAAGTAGTGTCGCAGTTTCCGGGATGCCATAAAGACCGCGTATGCTATCTTTTGATAATGTGGGTACCGTGATTTGCATGGAGTGAGGACAGTGGATACACAGTATACCGGTTTTTGAAGCGGGAACTTATGTCCGTCCGTCTCTCGTTCGACAACGAGCACTACACTTACAACTTGGTGTGTTGCCGCTATATATAACAGCATTGGTTCACCGACATTTGGCGTGGCCAAGATTGGGTTGGTGGCCAAAATGGCTTTTATTTCTTCCAATCCGGCCGTGGTCGCATCCGTCCACTCGAAGTGTTCGGTGCATCGAAGAAGGCGATAAAGAGGTAGTGCATTTTCTCCAAATCGGGAGATGAAGCGGCTTAAGGCAGCCACGCATCCAGTTAGTTTCTGGATTTGCTTGAGGTCTGTTGGGATAGCCAACTGTGACAGAGCTCGGATTTTAGCCGGATTTGCTTCAATTCCTCTATTGGAGACGATGAAGCCTAAGAGCTTTCCGGCGGGCACGCCGAAGACGCATTTTTCCGGATTGAGCTTGATGTCGTATGTTCGGAGATTGTCGAACATGAGCCTCAAGTCGTCTATTAAGGATTCGACGTGTCTGGTTTTAATGATCACATCGTCTACGTATGCCTCCACTGTTTTGCCGATCTGGGTTTCCAAGCATGTCTGAATCATGCGTTTCTAGGTTGCACCGGCGTTTTTGAGCCCGAAAGGCATGGTGTTAAAACAGAAGGGGCCGTATGGGGTGATAAATGCTGTTGCGGCTTGATCGGACTCTGCCATCTTAATTTGATGGTATCCGGAGTATGCGTCGAGGAAACACAATGAATCGTGTCCTGCGGTAGCATCGATAATTTGGTCGATGCGGGGGAGGGGGAAGGGATCCTTGGGGCAAGCCTTGTTAAGGTCCTTGAAATCAACACATAGGCGCCAGGATTTGTCCTTCTTTGGTACCATCACCAGGTTTGCTAGCCAGTCGGGATGTTTTATTTATCTGATGAATCCGGCCTCTAGTAACTTGGCTAGCTCCTCTCCCATGGCTTGTCGCTTAGGCTCGGAGAAACGCCGGAGAGTCTGTTTGACCGGCTTGAACCCCTTTAGAATGTTAAGGCTGTGCTCGGCCAGCCTGCGTGGGATTCCTGGCATGTCTGAAGGATGCCAGGCGAATATGTCCCAATTTTCGTGCAAGAACTCCCGCAATGCGGCGTCTGTTGTGGGGTCCAGTTGTGCCCCGATGGATGCTGTTTTTGTAGGGTCCATTGGGTGGACCTAGAATTTGACTATTTCGTCCGCTGGTTTAAAAGAGGTGGACTTGGGTCTTTTGTCGAGTATCACATCATCCCTGTCCACTGTGGAGCGCAGCGCAGTTAGTTCTTCGGCCGCAAGGGCTTCGGATAATGCCTCGAGGGCTAGTGCGGCGGTTTTATTTTCGGCGCGGAGTGCTATGTCCGGATCACTAGCTAGAGTGATGATTCCCTTGGGCCCGGGCATTGTGAGCTTCATGTACCTATAATGGGGTATAGCTTGGAAGATCGTGAATGCCTCCCGCCCTAAAAGGGTGTGGTATCCGCTACTGAACGGGGCCACTTGGAATGTGATTTCTTCGGACCTATAATTCTCCGGCGTGCCGAATACCACATCTACTGTGATTTCCCCCACACATCGTGCCTCTCGACTAGGGACGATTCCTCTGAAGGTCGTCTTGCCTTGCTCAATGCGGTTCTTGCCAACTTCCATTTTGCTATGAGTCTCCCCGTAGATGAGGTTTAATCCGCTGCCGCCGTCCATGAGCACTTTAGTAAGCCAGAAGCCGTCCACAATTGGACTAAGGACCTAAGCGGCTGGTGCTCGGGATGTTCGGAATTGAGGCTCGTCACTGGCATTGAAGGTTATTGCCGTGTCGTTCCATGGATTTATTGCTGCGACGTGGCAGACTTCAGCGAGGCTACGGAGTGCTCGGTTGCGCCTATTGTTTGAGGCGAAGGGCTCGAAGACTGTCAATATTTTATTGTTATTTTCCATGGGATGGTGCTCTGCGGTATTGTTGATGAGGAGGTCCTCGCCGCTCCTGGCCACCTGCCGGAGTATCCATCATGCTCTAAGGCTCTGTGTTGGCATGGTATCCGGTGTGCTATGAATTTTGCATGGCCCATTGAGCCATCCCTCCAATATAGTTCCACGCCCTGTAGTGGGCTTTGGTTTCTTTGTGATTGGATCGGGTGACTTACGAGAGTATACCTTTTTAGTTCGGACGGGGGATCTAGTGAGAGCCGGAGGATCCCAGAATTTTATTTGGGTTTTCCAGGCGCTTTCCATCGCACAGTACTTCTGTCCTATGGCCACCAAGTCAGCGAAGTGTGCTATGTCACGGCGACTTAAGGCGTTGAGAATTCCCTTGTCTGTGCAATTTTTGCAAAAGAATGAAATTGCGTCTTCCTCGTGACAGTCCTTGACCTTGTTCATTACAAGGAGGAATCTGGCCCAATAGTGATGTACTGTCTCTTGGGGCTCTTGTCTAATGTGGGAAAGATCACTTATGTCTGGGTGGGTGGGTAGATTTAGGTCCAAACCCAGACCCGATCTAGAACCCAGGGGCGGAGGAGTTTCCGAGCTTGTAAGTTCGGGCTCTGGGATGTTGCCCAATAGCTCTCGCCCCATGCCTGATTCTTAGTTTGAAGCTTGGGCCATGTCCTCCCATAGACGGGTATCCGGCTCGGAGAGCTCGGGAATCCGGCCATAGTTCGTCCTCAAAACAGAGGAAGAATCGCTACATTGCTCCTCCACCACCGTATCTGATGGGTGACCGGCGGAGAGTTAATCTCCCTTTGGTCGGGTTTGAGCCCGATCCGATCATAGTCTGTAGCGACTCCCAGGGCGGCGATGTGATCCAAGAGCTCATTCAAAGAAGAGAGCTCCATTGGATCCATCTGCTCAGCGAATTCCGAGCCGACGTGGAGGCTGTTTTTGATGACCTGAGAAGTCATCGTCGGCGCGACGGCCGAACGGGTGGTCATGACGAAGCTGCCTAGTCGGAGAGTTTGGCCTGCAGCCAGGGCTCCCCCAGAGGTAATGCTGTCCTTGACGACAAGGCGAGCCATCAAGCCTTATCGTGACGGCACAGTGGAACTCTCAATGAAAGCACCAATGTCGGTGTCAAAACCAGCGGATCTCAGGTAGGGGGTTCCGATCTGTGCGTCTAAGGCGGATGGTAACAGGAGGCGCGGGACACAATGTTTACCCAGGTTCAGGCCCTCTCGATGGAGGTAATACCCTACTTCCTGCGTGATTGATCTTGATGATATGAGTATTACAAGTGTTGATCTACCACGAGATCGTAGAGGCTAAACCCTAGAAGCTAGCCTATGATTATGATGTTGTTGTCCTATGGACTAAACCCTCCGGTTTATATAGACACCGGAGGGGGCTAGGGTTACACAGAGTCGGTTCCACAGGAGGAGATCTACATATCCGAATTGCCAAGCTTGCCTTCCACGCAAAGGAGAGTCCCGTCCGGTCACGGGACGAAGTCTTCAATCTTGTATCTTCATAGTCCAACAGTCCGGCCAAAGCACATGGTCCGGCTGTCCGAGGTCCCCCTAATCCAGGAATCCCTCAGGGGCGGCGCCCCCCTTTCCTTCCTCTCTCCCTCCTCCTTCCCCCTTCTCCTACTCCAACTAGGAAAGGAGGGAGTCCTACTCCCGGTGGGAGTAGGACTCCTCCCTGGCGCGCCTCTCCCCTTTGCTCCTTTATATACGGGGGCAGGGGGGCACCTCTAGACACAACAATTGATCCCTTGGATCTCTTAGTCATGTGCGGTGCCCCCTCCACCATAGTCCACCTCGATAATATCGTAGAGGTGCATAGGCGAAGCCCTGCGTCGGTAGAACATCATCATCGTCGTCACCACGCCGTCGTGCTAACGGAACTCTCCCTCAAAGCTCGGCTGGATCGGAGTTCGAGGGACGTCATCGAGCTGAACGTGTGCTGAACTCAGAGGTGCCGTACGTTCGCTACTTGATCGGTCGGATTGTGAAGACGTACGACTACATCAACCGCGTTGTGCTAACGCTTCCGCTTTCGGTCTACGAGGGTACGTGGACAACACTCTCCCCTCTCGTTGCTATGCATCACCATGATCCTGTGTGTGCGTAGGAAATTTTTTGAAACTACTACGTTCTCCAACAAGGTAAAGGCCTAATCCAGTTGATGTGGAATTGCTAGGGTTTCGATGACCAGGGAGCGAATTGTCACGACCGGTTTTTCAATAAAATAATTATTGAGAGACCAATCCCTTTTACGGACCAGCGAGGAAGAATTCCTTCTCACTGGTAGACAATATCTTGGTCACAGAAGAAAAATACCAGGAGTACTAAATATAATACAAGGTTGAGCAGAGACTGCTCAACAATTTATTACATGCACGCCGCTAAAACAAGACGGCGGATAGGGTAGCAAACTACTAACTCACGATGATAACGGTGGTGGAAATATCATCGCGAAGCGAGTGATATGATTCCAGAAGACTACAACTCTTTGAGCGTCGGAGTGAGGCTCGAGAAGACTTATAGCGGGTGGCGGAAGCGTATACAATACAAGTGACCAATATCCGGGATCGCGCAGGACTGACTGGGACTCCTCTAGGCATCGGACGCGCTATCAAACTCTTCATCCAAGAGATCGCCTTCGTCAACATCTGGCCAAATCAACAAGCCATGTGAGTACTATGAAAGTACTCGCAAGACAGTTCGGACATAAGGTATAACAAATGCAAACATGAAGCACATGAACAAGTTAACCAGTGCGATCAGACATAGAGATAATAAATACTGGGTGCCAAGCGAGGGTCTGAATGACGCCTCGAGCGGAAACTGCAGAATAGTAATACTGGTGCCAAACGAGTGTCTGAAAGACTCCTCGAGCGGAAAATGTGGAATAATGATACAGGTGCCAAACGAGTGTCTGAAAGACTCCTCGAGCGGAAAATGCGGAATAATAATGCGGGTGCCAAACGAGTGTCTGAAAGACTCCTTGAGCGGAAAATGCGGAATAATGATACAGGTGCCAAACGAGTGTCTGAAAGACTCCTCGAGCGGAAAATGCGGAATAATAATGCGGGTGCCAAACGAGTGTCTGAAAGACTCCTCGAGTGGAAAATGCGGAATAATGATACAGGTGCCAAACGAGTGTCTGAAAGACTCCTCGAGCGGAAAATGCAGAATAATAATGCCACAGTCGGGCGTCGAGGCGACACCACATAAAGGGCTTGCAACAGAAAATAAAGACAGTGCATGCCACAGTCGGACGTCTGTGCGACATCACATAAAGTCAAGGCCATACTGGACTGGAAGCCACCCGCCAATGTTACTGATGTGCGGAGTTTCCTGGGAATGGCCGGGTATTACAGAAGATTTATTGAAGGGTTCTCCACCCTATAACCCAGTTACTCAAGAAGGACAAGAAATTTGTATGGACGGAAGCATGCGAGCAGAGCTTCCAAGAACTCAAGAAGAAGCTGACAACCACACCAGTCTTAACTGTGCCAGACATATACAAGAGCTTTGAAGTGTATTGTGACGCGTCCCGAAAAGGTCTCGGATGCGTGCTAATGCAGGATGGCAAAGTTGTGGCATATGCCTCCAGGCAGCTGCGAAAACATGAGGAAAATTACCCAACACATGACTTGGAGCTAGCAGCAGTCATACATGCACTCAAGGAGTGGAGGAACTTTCTGTTGGGAAATCGCTGTGAAATATATACGGACCATAAGAGCCTCAAATATATTTTCACACAACCAGAGCTGAATTTACGCCAACGACGCTGGTTGGAACTGGTCAAGGACTATGACGTCGGTATTCACTACCATCCAGGGAAAGCTAATGTAGTGGTCGATGCCCTTAGTCGAAACCCCAGCCCGGACAATGACGGTCCGCAAAACTTGAGGCCTGAGTTTCAGCGAGAGTTCGCTAGGCTCAACATGATGTTAGTCTCCAAGGGCACCGTATCGAACCTGGAGATACAACCCACCCTGGTGGAACAAATTAAGAAGGCTCAACAGGGACAACCCAGCATCGAAGGCATAAAGAAGAAAATGAATCTTAGTAAGACTTCAGAGTTCGTCACCGACAGTGAAGGAACATTATGGTACCAAGACAGACTTTGCGTGCCTAACATTGAGGAACTCAAGCAACAGATCTTGACGGAAAGCCACACCGCTCATACTCGATTCATCCTGGAGGAACCAAAATGTACAAGGACATTCAGGAAAGGTTTTGGTGGCACGGTATGAAAAGAGATATAGCCACATTCATTGCTTGTTGCGATTCGTGTCAGCGCATCAAGGCCGAGCATCAAAAGCCAGCAGGGCTACTCCAACCAAACAGAATACCGGAGTGGAAGTGGGATGAAATAGGAATGGATTTCATCGTCGGATTACCCCGATCACAACATGGGAATGACGCCATATGGGTTATCACAGACCGACTAACCAAGGTTGCTCATTTCATTCCCGTGAAGACTACCTACTCCACACAAAGACTGGCAAAGCTTTATCTCTCTCGTATAGTTTGCTTGCACGGAGTCCCAAAGACTATAATATCAGACCGAGGCACCCAATTTGTCTCCAAATTTTGGGATCACCTACAACAAGCTCTGGGCACGCAACTAGCTTTCAATACAGCATACCACCCTCAGACTGATGGACAAACGGAACGTGTGAACCAAATCCTAGAGGATATGCTAAGAGCCTGTGTGCTCACCTATGGATCCAGTTGGGAAGAGAGTTTGCCGTATGCCGAATTTGCTTACAACAACAGTTACCAAGCCAGCTTGCAAATGGCACCCTTTGAAGCATTGTACGGACGGAGGTGTCGTACCCCACTGAATTGGTCAGAAACAGGTGACAGCCGTATCTTCGACCCAGACATGCTTAAAGAGGCCGAGGAGAAAGTTAAACAAATCCGGGACAGACTCAAGACGGCGCAGAGCCGACAAAAGAGCTACTATGATCAGAAGCATCGAGAGGTCAGCTTTGAACCCGGTGATTCCGTATACCTCCGAGTATCTCCTATGAGGGGTCTGCAACGGTTCAAAATAAAGGGGAAACTAGCCCCAAGATTCATTGGACCATTTTGTGTAAAGGCACGAAGAGGCACGGTAGCCTACCAACTAGACCTCCCCAAGGAGCTGTCAGACGTCCATGACGTGTTCCACGTCTCACAGTTAAGAAAATGTGTGAGCAACCCAGAAAAGCATGTACCTCATGAGGACATTGATATGTAACCAGATCTCACCTACAGAGAAAGACCAGTAAAGATTTTAGAAGAGTCTGAACGGAGGACCCGTCAGAAAACGACAAAGTTTTTCAAGGTTCAGTGGAGCAACCACACTGAGGATGAAGCTACATGGGAAAGGGAAGATTTCCTTCGAGCAGAGTATCTGTATCTATTTGAGGATTAGCAGAAATCTCGAGGACGAGATTTTTCCTAAGGGGGTAGGTGTTGTGACACCCAAGTTTTTATTTGGATTTTTTAAATGATTTTATTTGACTTGACGGGAGTGATTTAAATTTTTCTTCAAGAGAACTCTCACTCTCAAATATTTTTCTTTATGGCAAAAGTTTTATTTGGATTCAACCAAGATCTGTCTTTGGTCTTGGAGGTTCTTGCTTTTCACTTGGACTCAAGACAAAATATTTTCACTTGGGAAATGACTTTTGAAAATCTCCTTGAAATTTGCACTATGGCTTTTGGAAAATCCTTTGCCACTTTCAACAATTCCTTCTTGCCATGGCCTTATTGCAAATCCCCTCTCCTAACCCTTTCCTCACCTTTGGATCATGTTTTACACCTAATCTAGCAAGTTGAACCTCCCCATGTATCTATTTCCATTTAAATCTTATTCAGACAAATTTCTGCCTTCTCTTCTAGCACTTGGAGAGTTACAAAGGAACTCCATTTTCTGTTTTGATTTTTGCCACCAAACCAACTCTCCTCCCTAGTCCTTTGAACCCTCAACCAAGAACCATGAAGATCCACTGGTCTTCAGTTCAAAATTTTCAAACTACACCTGCTGCAAGTTTGGACCAGATTTGTCAAATTTGGTGAAATTCATTCAAAACCTTCTCCAAAAATTCCAAGTAAAATCAGGCAGCCTCTGGGTGCATTGAGTGGTCACCTCACCAAGTTACAGCTCCAGAAAAATTTATCTCATTGCAAAAGCCTCCTGTCGAACACCTGCAGTGCACTATCTATGTCAAGTTCAGAAAATTCAGAGATTCAGTCAGTGGCTTGCTGTCGTTTTCTTCAGAGAAGGACGTCGATCTCGCCAGTACCACTGCGTCGCCTTGCTCCTCGTCCCCGCCCTCTTGTTCCTGCACCGCACGAATGCCTGGCGCCTTGCGGGCGTCGGCGACGAGCAGCAGAAGGTGCGCCGCCCCGTGACCGACGCCGGCGGCGGCTTTGCGGACGCCAGCGGGAGACACGGCGCCGACGACGCCACCCAGCGCCGCCCAAACCACCGGAGCTCGCCATGTGGCCTTCCACTCCCCCGAACGCGCTGCCACTCTCGTCGTGAACCGTGGGGCGCGGAGCGCGCTCTCTGCCGCCGTTGAGCCCGTGCGGTCACCTCACCGTGGACCGACGCCATTACGCCAAGACCGGCCCCGTTTAGCTGTGAAACGACTCCAGTAACCTCCACTGATGCTGCCTGGCCACTCAAACCTCCTGCCAATCCACTGCTCCGCCGTAATCGCTCGCCGGAGATTCTCCGTTCATGGCCACCCCGTCGATCTGCCTATAAATAGAGGCCCCGAGCTTCAACTCGAGCACCCACCATCCCTGCACTCCCCCTAGAGCAAGCCTAGCCACTGGTAGAGCCCCGAGGAGGTCTCCTTCCTCGACTCCGGCCGCCGCGACCCGCCACGGGATCCAGCCCGATTCGCCCCCGTGTGCGCTCCTCCGCCACCATTCTCTTGCCAGTAGCTTCACCTTGCATCCCTCGTTCTGACCCGCGCCTCAATTCGTAGTTTGCAGCCCTCCACCGGAGTTCCCCATCCTCACCCGAGCCGCCGTCCGCCGGAGATAGTGTCGCCGTCGACGTGGTGCTCCCCGTTGGACGAGTCCACCACCCGCCGACGCGGAAGAAGACGCTGAAGCTCTTGGTACCCTCTGTTTCTCCTAACTCACCGTGGTTCGACGCCGGCGTCCACCGCAGTCTTCGGGCGCCGGCGAGCTTTTTAAATCTGACAGGTGGACCCCGCCTGTCAGCCTCTATTCTATTCTCCTTCCAACCGTTTTCTGTTGGCGCCTTCGGGCAAATACGTTTTCTCCTTTGCGCTTGCGCATTCCCAACCGAAGCGTTTTCTGTTTTCTCAGTTAAAACCCTGGAACTTTTCTGTTTCATTACAGATAAGTCCCTGGACAGAAACCTTTATAACTTTTTAATAGAAAGGAATTTTTGAGTGATTCTTTTTCTGACAATCTTCAAATTTTGTCTAGTTTTTTATGGGATTTATTTGAAAATTATTTGGAAAAGTTTCTGTGCAAGTGTTGGTTTTCACGTTAGTACCCGTTTCGTGATTGCCGTAGGTTCCGGAAGAGGTGACGGAGCCGCGAACTTCGCCGAGCTAGACTCCGACTTCTCCGAACCAGGCAAGCATGTTTTGAACATTTGATATGACAGGTGTTTTACATGTTCACGTGAGAGTTTGTGCGTGGCATATGAGTGTCGGTAAATACCTCGTTGCTTGTAAGGCAACGACCCGGTTGTTCCAAAGTCGCGATGATCTCTGATGAGAGATGGCCTAATCATGTGGTGACATGAAGGGCAGCAAGGTGGTACTGTTGTAGCATACCAGCCTTGCGCCATCCGACTTTCTCCGACGTTAACGTGGTTGGAGCCACGTTATCGTTCTTTTCCCGCATGTTCCAAAGTTGCGATGATCTCTGATGAGAGATGGCCAAATCATGTGGTGACATGAAGGGCAGCAAGGTGGTACTGTTGTAGCATACCAGCCTTACGTCATCCGACTTCCTCCAACGTTAACGTGGTTGGAGCCACGTTACCATTTCTTTCCCCTTTCCGTGCTACCACATGTCTCATTGCCAGGATGCGGTTTAGTAAGTTGGTAACCACTTTCCGTGTACACACCAAACAAAGAGGCCGGGATGATGGTACCTTGGCCCAGATTAAAGCCAGTCATCCGGTCAGGGGGCATGGGTGTTTCCGGTTGGGACCGAGAGGGGGGGCACCCCCTTAGAGCGCGCGTATAGAAATTTGATCCCATGCTACACGAGGTTGTAGCCTCCCCGTCTCAAGGTTTTTCTTGAATGTTGCCGAGGGTGATCCCTGGCTTCGGATGGTTGAATTGGGTGTGTACTGGTTAGACGTGTTTCTTCCAAAACACCGTAGACGGAACTAGTCCCCGTGACTACTGAAATCCGTTGGCTGTGGTTAAGTACAAACTCTGCAGAGTCAATTCTTTCCAAATCATCGTATCCATGATCAAGTAGTGTAAACATTATATCCATATCTATCCGTGTGAAAAACTTGTCCCCGGTGAACAAGCTCAAGTGGTAAATCCAGTTTTATTGTTATTCCTGTGGATGGACTAACTTTATATTTGTCGCATGCTTGTGATAATTTATGTTCCCGAACGATTGTATTATTGAGCTGTGATATAAGCCCTTTATGTGACGTCGCGCAGACGTCCGACTGTGGCGTGTACTTGTTTCTTACTTTATATAAGCCCTTTATGTGATGTCGCATAGACGTCCGACTGTGGCATGCACTGTCTTTATTTTCTGTTGCAAGCCCTTTATGTGGTGTCGCCTCGACGCCCGACTGTGGCATTATTATTTCGCATTTTCCGCTCGAGGAGTCTTTCAGACACTCGTTTGGCACCTGTATCATTATTCCGCATTCTTCGCTCGAGGAGTCTTTCAGACACTCGTTTGGCACCCGCATTATTATTCCGCATTTTCCGCTCGAGGAGTCTTTCAGACACTCGTTTGGCACCTGTATCATTATTCCGCATTTTCCGCTCGAGGAGTCTTTCAGACACTCGTTTGGCACCCGCATTATTATTCCGCATTTTCCGCTCGAGGAGTCTTTCAGACACTCGTTTGGCACCTGTATCATTATTCCACATTTTCCGCTCGAGGAGTCTTTCAGACACTCGTTTGGCACCAGTATTACTATTCTACAGTTTCCGCTCGAGGCGTCATTCAGACCCTCGCTTGGCACCTAGTACTTATTATCTCTATGTCTGATCGCACTGGTTAACTTGTTCTTGTGCTTCATGTTTACATTTGTTATACCTTATGTCCGAACTATCTTGCGAGTACTTTCATAGTACTCACCTGGCTTGTTGATTTGGCCAGATGTTGACGAAGGCGATCTCTTGGATGAGGAGTTTGATAGCGCGTCCGATGCCTAGAGGAGTCCCAGTCAGTCCTGCACGATCCCGGATATTGGTCACTTGCATTGTATACGCTTCCGCCACCCGCTATAAGTCTTCTCGAGCCTCACTCCGACGCTCGAAGAGTTGTAGTCTTCTGGAATCATATCACTCGCTTCGCGATGATATTTCCACCACCGTTATCATCGTGAGTTAGTAGTTTGCTACCCTATCCGCCGTCTTGTTTTAGCGGCGTGCATGTAATAAATTGTTGGGCAGTCTCTGCTCAACCTTGTATTATATTTAGTACTCCTGGTATTTTTCTTCTGTGACCAAGATATTGTCTACCAGTGAGAAGGAATTCTTCCTCGCTGGTCCGTAAAAGGGATTGGTCTCTCAATAATTATTTTATTGAAAAACCGGTCGTGACACGAATCCGCTATTTCTGGCTCTCGAGTTGTTATTTGTTGTTCCTGAACCGCCGCCGGGTCGTCCCTTTATATACATAGGTTGACGCCCGTCGGTTTACAAAATCCCGAGGCCGGCAGATAAATGTGTCCGGCTCGGTTTCTATCCTTTCCTATCTTACAACACAAGTTACATATCAACGACGGTTTATGTTTACAGGCCTTAAACCGCCCTTTGGCCCTGGGCCTTCAGGTTAAATCTCCTCCATAAAGCGCCATATTCCTTGTCTTCATGGGCTTCAATATGAATAACTCTTTATGGGTATAACTCGGCCCCTCCTGGCCGGTTTATATTTAGTAGTAATATCCCCAACATATTCTGTCGCGGACTTTTTAGACGAAGAGTAAGGTGCGCTAGGTCATTGTCGTGCACTCAGCTATGCCGTTGGAGTTGATGGACTCATTTACCTTCGATGCTTCCGCAGTTATCTTATTTAGATGGCCTTAAGTCATATTATTGTAATAAATTCTCTTTTGAGACATTCGATGTAATAATTGTGTGATTGCACTCTGTTATAAATCCTTCAAGTATTGTGTGTGCCGGCATTACCGATCCAAGGATGACACTTATGCATAGAGACTTGACTGTTTGAGGTCGGATCGCTACAAGATGGTATCAGAGCACATGCTTACTGTAGGACGCGACCACTAAGATAAGCCATAGGTCACTCTTCTTTACTCATTCTGACTCCTCTCCATTTTCCAGTCTATAGATGGCGGACCCAAGGAACAAGTTTGCTCAACCGGATGAAGACACACCTTTTGGACGACACTTGAAGGAAGTCACTAGGTACCTGAACAGCGGAATACCAAGCTTCACTGGGACCTACACCGCCACTTTACCAGAAGAGGAGCATTGGATGATTCGAGTTCAAGTTCCAGGAAGGACATTCACGCCAGTTACTAAGCCCATAGAGTTTACCTTTGATTCACCAACCTCGAGTCTAGGAAAGAGCATGGCAGCCCACATCGCCATGGGACGCATCGGCGAAGTTTACCACAAGGATCTTAAGGACACTATCTATCAGATATGTGAGCGCCGACACGAGCAATGGGAGATGATCAGCACCAGGAGGGACAGGTCCATTGCAGCCTTCATCCAGGAGTTAAACCAGCACATTCGCCGCCAGGAGAACCAAATGTGCGCAAGCATGATAGATCTGAAGAAGGTGATGACCAGGAACATGGAGCTTGAAGAGGAACTCAAGTCTACACGCGATGGATATGAGGAGGAAATTGCAGTGTTACTGGAGAAGAATGAAGACCTGACGAAGAAGCTATAGGAGTATTCATGGGAGACCCCGCGCCAGGAGGAGATGACGACCATCCTGAGGACTACATCATCATCTACGACACCGACTCCGACCCCAACAGTAGTGATGATGATTACGAAGACAAAGCTGGAGCGGACATCATGGAGTCTTCCACCGATCAAAATTTCTAGATGACCACCATATTATCAGTAGTATTCCCCCATGTATATAGTAATAGTCCGAGTATTTTGTAACGGTAGTTAGATCGTTGTATGCCCTTGTCTGAATTGAGTGGTGTGATATGATTGTGTTTGTCTCATGTGCATATGGGTAGTGCATTCTCTTTAGACCTCATTCTATTCTAATCATGCCTCCGAGACGTGACACCGGATTTGTCTTCCCACCGGAGCTCACTCAATTGATCCAACAGCAGAATGCCTTGATGCAGCTACTAGTTCAGAAACAAGGAAACAACAACAACAACCCACCGCCACCACCTCCAATTGAAAACTTAGCCCGTTTTCTGAGGTTGAATCCGCCGGTGTTTTCTAGTAGCACCGAGCCGATTGTTGCTGATGGCTGGCTACGCAGGATTGGAAGGGAGTTGACCACTGCAGGTTGCACAGATGCTGAGAAGGTGCGCTTTGCCGCACACCAACTGGATGGACCCGCAGCCTCATGGTGGGAGAATTACACCACCACATTCCCTATAGACAACGTCACTTGGGATCAGTTTCAGCAAGCGTTCCGCACTACACATGTCTCAACTAGAGCTATGAGCATGAAGAACCGTGAGTTTTGCAACTTACGCCAAGGAAATCGTACTGTGGGGCAGTACGTGGATGAGTTCAGCAAGTTAGCTCGTTATGCCCCGGATGATGTGGCCACAGATGCCACAAAGTAGGAGAAGTTTATGGAAGGGCTGAATGATGAGTTGAGTATGCAGTTGATGGTAGCCACATTTGCTAACTACCAGGAGTTGGTAGACAGGGCTCTTATGATTGAAGGGAAGCAACAGTAGATAGAGAGCCGCAAAAGGAAGTATGGATAAGGGAAGTACAATTCAGGAGCTCAGCAGAGACCACGTTTTACCCCGAACACGGGAGGACACACTCACCATAACCATGGAGGCCACACTCACAATGGAGGAAGTTCGTATAACCATAGTGGCCCCAAGAATGGAAATGGGAATGGAGCAAGCAGTAACCAGAACCGTTCCAACCCAGCAACTCCCGCTAAGAAGGATCTGAGTCATGTCACCTGCTACAAGTGCGGGAAGACTGGGCACTACGCCAACGATTGTTCTGAGTTGAATAATGGCAACGGCACTGGAAGCTCTGGGAAGAAGCCCAATCCCTTCACCAGAGGTCAGGCGAACCACACCAACGTGGAGGAGGTTGAAGATCAGCCTGACGCAGTGATTGGTAAGTTTTTGGTTAAGCCGTTTACCGCTCTTGTTCTTTTTGATACTGGTGCATCGCATTCATACATATCAAGGGGATTAGTGGACAAGTTTAAGTTACCTACCTTAGCCCTTAGGTCACCCATGTTAGTAAGCTCGCCAGGAGCAGAGTATATGGCCAGCCGATGGTGTGATCGGTTACCCTTAACCATTGGTAGCCATGTTTTCCCCTCAGACCTAATAATTTTGGAGTCACAAGGATTGGATATAATACTAGGCATGGATTGGCTATCGAAATATGGAGGGAACATTGACTGTGCTAGTAAGTCAATTATGCTCACCACCCCGGAGGGAAAAAGGATCAAGTATGTATCCAGGCATGCGCCAAGGAGGACCCAAGTAAATTCCCTCTCAGGAGTTGTTCAGGAGGAGGTGTCTGTAGTCAAGGATTACCCGGATGTATTTCCAGAGGAACTACCAGGCATGCCGCCAGATGGAGACATTGAATTTTTGATAGAGTTGTTGCCACGCACCGGACCAATATCGAAGAGGCCATACCGGATGCCCGCAAATGATCTGGAGGAAATTAAGAAGCAGATTAAGAGTTATTGGAGAAAGGTTACATTCGACGAAGTTCGTCACCGTGGGGAGCCCCAGTGCTCTTGGTTGAGAAGAAGGATGGATCTTTGAGAATGGTCGTTGATTATCATGCATTGAATGAAGTGATGATCAAGAACAAGTACCCACTACCGATGATCAATGATTTGTTTGTTCAAATGCAAGGAGCTAAAGTATTCTCCAAGATCAATCTGCCATCAGGATACCACCAGCTGAAGATCCGAGAGCAGGATATACCTAAGACCGCCTTTACCACAAGATACGGGCTATATGAGTACACGGTTATGTCATTTGGATTGACCAATGCCCCTGCCTATTTCATGAGTATGATGAGTAAGGTGTTCATGGAGTTCTTGGATAAGTTTGTTGTGGTGTTCATTGATGATATTTTGGTATACTCGAAGAATGAAGAGAAGCACAAGGAGCATTTGCGTTTAGTTCTTGAGAAACTTGGGGAACATCAGTTATATGCCAAGTTCAGCAAATGTGAGTTTTGGTTGAAGGAAGTTGGATTCCTTGGACATGTTATATTAGGAGAAGTTATAGCAGTACACCCTACCAAGGTTCAGCCAGTCAGTCGCTGAGTGGTTGGCACCCACCTCAGTGGAGAGATCCGCAGTTTTCTTGGACTCGCGGGATATTGCCGGAGATTCATTGAGAATTTTTCCAAGATCGCGAAACCCATGACAGAGTTGTTGAAGAAGGACACTAAGTTCAAATGGATCGAAGATTGTGAAGCCAGTTTTCAGGAGTTGAAGAAACTTTTGGTTACAGCCCCAGTGCTGATTCTTCTGGATATACGCAAGGATTTCCAAGTGTATTGCGACGCTTCTCGCTTAGGACTTGGAGGGGTACTTATGCAAGACGGAAGAGTTGTTTCATATGCCTCACGACAGCTTCGACCGCATGAGTTGAATTATGCCATGCATGATTTGGAGTTACCAGCCATAGTGCATGCGCTCAATACGTGGAGACATTTTCTTATTGGAAACCGTTGTGATGTGTACACGGATCACAAGAGTTTGAAGTACATTTTTACGCAGAAGGAGCTGAATCTCAGGCAGAGGAGATGGTTGGAGCTTATAAAGGATTATGATATGAAGTTGCATTATCATCCAGGAAAGGCCAATGTCGTAGCAGACGCTTTGGTAAGCGGAGGATTACCAAAGGAGTTAGCCGAAGATCTCAGGGAGCTTCGTTTGGAGATAGTTCCTCGAGGTTTTGTCGCAGCAATGGAGGTTCAGTCAACATTGTTGGGAAATATTCGAGAAGCTCAGAAGGATGACAAGGAAATTGCTGAGATAAAAGAGAAGATGAGCAAGGGAAAAGCCAAGGGTTTTCGAGAGGATGAGCACGAAACCTTATGGTTTGAGGACCGTGTATATGTACCCAATAATGCAGAGATCAGGAAGTTAATACTTCAGGAAGCTCATGACTCGCCATACTCGATACACCCCGGAAACACCAAGATGTATTTGGATTTGAAGGAGCGTTTCTGGTGGACTGGTATGAAGAAGGATATTGCAGAGTATGTAGCCGTGTGTGATGTATGTCAGAGAGTGAAGGCAGAACACCAGAAGCCAGCAGGATTACTGCAGCCTATGCCGATACCCGAATGGAAGTGGGACAAGCTTGGCATGGATTTTATCACCGGATTAACCAAGACCCAGTCAGGATATGATTCTATCTAGGTAGTAGTGGATCGTTTGACCAAGGTAGCTCACTTTATCCCAGTGAAACCCACCTATACGAGTGCAAAGTTGGCCAAAATATATATGACCAGGATCGTATGTCTGCACGGAGTTCCGAGGACCATCGTATTAGATAGAGGAACACAGTTTACTTCGAAATTTTGGAATCAGCTTGTCGGAGTAAATGGCCACGGGTAGCCTAACCGACTGCCCCTGGTTCTTCTGAAAAAATTATCAGGCCTTCGGGCCTCCAAGCACTCCGAGCATTGGGCCGCCTTCCCTGGCCGGCTACCTCTGAAGCCGACTCCCGGAAGGCGACCCAGCCTCACCAACTCCTCCCTAGGACAACTACGGGGTGGCCAACTCCAAGAAGCCGGCCAAGAAGGACGCCGACTCCTAGGAGCCGGCCGAGACCATAACCACCAAAGCTGCTCCCACATAACGGCGACACGACGGGGTGTGGCCACAGTGCGGCCCACTACCCCCAAAGCCCGAGGCGGGAAGGGCTACAGGAGGCCGTACGAGACGGCCGTCTCCCGTGCGGCTCGGCACTGTAGCCATGCTGGCCTTGACGTCACCCACGACCGACTCCCGTACGGCCCACGGGCGGTGGGCCCCTTCAGCCAGAGAGAGGCGTGAAGGCGGCCCGGCCTTTCCCAGTCGGCCAAGAGCGTAGCCGGCCTCCAGAAGTCGGCTACTCCCTTCCTCGAAGCAGGAGCCCCATTAAGGAGACAAGACGAGGTAAGGCTACAGTGAGAGCCCCCGAGGCGGCCCACTGTAGCCACGCTTACCTCGACAAAGCCCTCGTCATCAGAGGCGCAGCTACAGTAAGCAGCCGCCGACAAGACCCTAGGCGGTGGGGCCGGCCTGTCGACCAAGTAGCCGGCAGCCGGCGGGACCCAGCGGCCGGCGGAGAAGCCGGCGAGCGTAGACACTGACGGCTGGGACCAAAGCCCAGCCGGATTACCATTGCACCCCCGGGGGGTAGGCCTATATAAACCCCCCGGAGCATCCATGCAAAGGGTGGGCCTCTGAGCATAGTTCGCTTCTAAGCATAGCACACACACACACCATAGATAGAGAGAAGCAAGAGCTAGCCTTGTTCTTTTTCTCCCTTGATCTCAACAGCTCTAGGAGCGATTGTAGCTACCATTCATCGATCTAGTGATCATGCGGAGACCCCGCAGAGCAGGACTAGGGGTGTTATCTCCTTGGAGAGCCCCGAACCTGGGTAAGATCCGCCGGCGTGCATGTCTTCGCCTCATCCCGTTTCCAGGCACCGGCGACGTTTTATTGGCTCCCACAATGATAAGCCATCCCTTGGCATATGTCGCACCAACCACCCGACATTTGGCGCCCATCGTGGGGCCAGGTGCACCGTCGTCCGGAGACCTGTTCTGGACGGAAACCCTCTTCCTCCCCCGCGAGCGCAGCCAGCCTGATGCGCCCGATGGCGTTTGCCTCGACGCGCTGCAAGGCGTCGACGACGCCTGCGCAGCGAGCCGCCTCGCCGATCTGCTCGGCGAGACTCGCATCTCCGACAAGCCTGCCTCCGACGCAGGCACCGACTACCCCGAGAGCCGCCTCGTCAGCCTCCTCGACCAACTTCACGTCTCCAGCGAGCCTGCTGCGGACATGGAGTCGGTCGGCTCCACCGACCCGATGCTCATCGACTCCGACACCGCGTCGCTTGACGCCTACCCCTCTGACGTGGTGGTTTTCGACGACCCCCTCCCTCGAGCTGACAGCGGCAACAGCGCCGTCACCAAAGTGCTGGTCATCAGCCACGTCTCCAACTCGGGCGAGAATGCCCGCGCCGCTCAGCTAGCGGCGATGCACGACCTCTCCGTCCCCATCCCGGCCGACGCCGATGCCGAGACCCTGGAGGCACGCCGCCTTGCCGTCATCGCGGAGGGCCAGAAGATAGCCTCGATGAGACACCTCACCGAGGCCCACCAGCGCGAAGTCGACCGCGCCGCCTTCGGCACGCCGCCGCCTGGCGGCCCGAGCCGAGCCGGTTTCGTCCAGAAGCGCGGCGCAGCCGTCACCAGCATGCTGGGCGCAGATCGCCCCGTCTACGCCACCCCGCTCGAGAATCTGCGAGCCGCTCAGGCGGCTGCAAAAGAGCTCAATGGGCTGGGAGCCGATGAGCTCCCCTACATGACGAGACGGATCCAACAGCTGCTCGACGCGGCTGCAGAACGGCACGAAGCCGGCGCCCGTGCTGATAGTCATCCCCCACGCCGGGAGCACGCCGCGACGTCCCGCTTGCCGACTGCGAGCGGCGCGCGCCAGAAGAAAGACAAGGAGCCGGCTGCCAGCCGCAGCCGGACTCGCATCACCATCGAGCGCGACGCGGATGGCCGCCCTCGAGCTGTAGAGCACCAAGGAAATCTGCCTCCTCCCCCGCCTCGAAGAGAAAGACGCCTCACTCCGCCGCCTATCACACACCCGACTCTTGGCGACCGGCTCGGCCGCCGAGAAGGAGTCGGCGAGAACGACGCCCGCCACAGGATCGACTGCCTTGCTCGATCCTTGGCGTTAGAAGAAGAAGACGATGTCGGCCCGCCATGCTTTGGCCCCCGCATCCGCGACGAGCCCTTCCCCAAAGGGTTCTCGCTCCCCAGAGACACGCCCAAGCACAACGGCTCGGTGAAGCCGGAAGATTGGCTCATCGACTACTCCACGGCCGTCAGCATAGCCAACGGCAATCGGCGCGTCGCCGTGAAGTACGTCCCCCTCATGCTGCAAGGCACGGCGCGCACATGGCTCAACAGCCTCAAGCCCTACAGCATCAACAGTTGGCTGGACTTCACCGAAGTCTTCGTCCGCAACTTCACCAGCACCTACAAGCGGCCTCCCAAGCCTCGCCAGCTCTCCCTCTGCGTCCAGGGGCCCAACGAGTCAACCCGCGACTACCTCACGTGATGGGCCGAGCTCCGCAACTCCTGCGAGGGAGTGCATGAGGTCCAGGCAATCGAGTACTTCACCGCCGGGTGCCGAGAGGGCACCCTCCTCAAGCACCGACTCCTCTGCGACGAGCCGGCTACCCTCGATGAATTGCTGGTCATCGCCGACAAATACGCCACCGCCGACTCCTCAATGAAGACCGAGCTCCGAGTGGACGCCTCGGGGAAAGTACTTGCTCCGGCTCCCAAAGCGCCGGTTGGCGACCCTAATCGGCGCCCCTACCAGAACGACCACAAGCGCAAGGGCCCCATGCCGACTACCTCCAGTCGACAGGTGGCCACAGTTGAAGACGAGCAGCCCGAAGATCGGCCCGCTCCCAAGAAGAAGGGTGGCCGGCCGCCTTGGCAGCCGTCTTTCTCCTACGAGCAAGCTCTAGACGCCCCCTGCAAATTCCATAGCGGCGCGAAGCCGTCTAACCACACAACCCGGAAATGCCACTGGCTCACCCGCATCACCAAGGGTGAGGGAATGTTGCCGCCTCCGCCTCCCGGCCAGCCGCCTCCAGCTCCCCAGCAGCCGGCGGCTCGGCCGGCAGTCGGCGCCATCCAAGACGAATTCCCCGAAGAGCACGCCGCCTACGTCGTCTTCACTAGTCAAGCCGACGACAAGCGCAGCCGACGCCGACAGCACCAAGAAGTGAATGCAGTCGCCTCTAGCACCGCCGAGTTCATGCACTGGTCAGAAAAGCCAATCAGCTGGAGCCAGGCCGACCACCCAGAGGTGATGCCTTCGCCTGGCTCCTATGCGATGGTCTTGGACGTCACCCTCGCGACGGAGAGGCGAGCTGCCAGATTTTCCCGCGTCTTGATAGATGGCGGAAGCAGTAACGACATACTGTACCGCGATACCATGGAGAAGCTGAACATCAAAGCGAAGCAGCTCATGCCGAGCCGCACCGTCTTCCATGGTATCGTACCCGGCCTGTCTTGCTCTCCAATCGGCAAGATCAAAATGGATGTTCTCTTCGGAGACAAAGATCATTTTCGCCGGGAAGCAATATGGTTCGAAGTAGTGGATTTGGAGAGACCCTATCATGCATTGCTTGGCCGACCTGCTTTGGCCAAGTTCATGGTTGTGCCCCACTACGCCTACCTGAAGATGAAGATGCCGAGCTCGAAGGGGATCATCACGGTAGCCGGCGACTACAAGAAGTCCATCGAGTGTGCCATGGCCAGTAGCCAGCTGGCCGAGTCCCTCGTGGTGGCAGAAGAGAAGAAGATGTTGGAACGGGTTGTGGCCATGGCCGGCAAGCAGCCGACCTTGTCCCCCAACCCCAAGGATTGTGATGCGCAGGGCTCCTTCCAGCCTGCCAAAGAGACGAAGAAGATACCTCTGGACCCGGAGAACCCGGAGAGGTTCGCCGTCATTGGGGCGAACTTGGACAGTAAATAGGAAGGCGAGCTCGTCGACTCCTCCATGAGAATCGAGACATCTTTGCATGGTCCCCAAAGGACATGCCGGGTGTCCCGAAGGATTTCGCCGAGCACAAATTACATGTCCGAGATGATGCGAAGCCGGTCAAGCAGCCCCTCCGCCGACTGTCAGAAGAGAAGCGAAGAATCGTGGGAGAAGAGATAGCCCGGCTCCTTGCAGCCGGCTTTATCATGGAAGTGTTCTTTCCAGAGTGGCTTGCCAACCCAGTTCTGGTTCTGAAGAAGAATAACAAGTGGCGTATGTGTATAGACTACACGAGTTTGAACAAGGCCTGCCCAAAGGATCAGTTTGCTCTACCACGGATTGACCAAGTGATAGACTCCACAGCCGGATGTGAGCTGTTAAGTTTTTTGGATGCATACTCAGGGTATCATCAGATCAAGTTGGACCCGGCTGATCGCCTGAAGACTGCCTTCATCACACCCTTTGGAGCTTTCTGCTACCTGACAATGACATTCGGCCTGAGAAATGCCGGTGCCACTTTTCAGCGTTGCATGCACAAATGTCTCTTGAAACAACTCGGCAGAAATGCCCACGTCTACGTAGATGACATTGTGGTGAAGACAGAGAAGCGCGGTACCTTGCTGGAAGACCTGAAAGAAACATTTGCCAACTTGCGCCGATTCCAAATCAAGCTCAACCCCGAGAAGTGCGTGTTCAGAGTGCCAGCCGGCCAGCTGCTAGGCTTTCTGGTCTCCGAACGCGGCATTGAGTGCAACCCCGTCAAGATCAAGGCCATCGAGAGGATGGAGATTCCCACCAAGCTGCGAGATGTGCAGAAGTTCACTGGCTGCTTAGCCTCCCTGAATCGTTTTATCAGCCGACTAGGAGAAAAGGCTCTCCCCTTGTACCGACTCATGAAGAAGTCCACTCACTTTGAGTGGAATGATCAAGCCGACCAAGCCTTCCATGAGTTGAAGAAAATGTTGACCACTCCGCCTGTCCTGGCAGCGCCGATTGAGAAGGAGCCCATGCTCCTCTACATCGCCGCGACTAGCCGAGTCGTCAGCACTGTTGTTGTGGTCCAGCACCGGGAGGAAGGCCGAGCCTAGCTGGTCCAGAGGCCGGTCTACTACCTCAGCGAAGTACTATCCAGCTCAAAGCAAAACTACCCGCACTACCAGAAGATGTGCTATGGAGTGTACTTCGCTGCCAAGAAACTGAAGCCCTACTTCCAAGAGCACCCCATCAAGTTCGTGTGCACTGCCCCGCTCGCCGAGATCATAGGCAGCCGGGATGCATCCGGCCGGGTGGCCAAATGGGCCATTGCGTTGGCGCCCTACACGATTTTCTATCAACCCCGCACCGCCATCAAGTCGCAAGCATTGGCCGACTTCCTCGTCGACTGGGCCGAGACCCAGTACTTACCGCCGGCTCCCGACTCTACCCATTGGCGGATGCACTTTGACGGGTCCAAGATGCGCACCGGCTTGGGAGCCGGCATCATCCTCACCTCTCCCAAAGCCGACAAGCTCAAGTACACGCTGCAGATCCACTTCGCCGCCTCCAACAACGTGGCCGAGTATGAGGCGCTCGTACACGGGCTCCGGCTAGCCAAAGAGCTTGGCATACGCCGGATCCTGTGCTACGGCGACTCAGACTTGGTGGTCCAGCAATCATCTGGCGACTGGGACGCCAAGGACGCGAACATGGCGAGCTATCGTTTCCTCGTCCAGCAGATAAGCGGATACTTCGAAGGGTGCGAGTTCCTTCACGTGCCAAGGGCCGACAACGACCAAGCAGATGCCCTAGCATGGATCGGCTCCACCCGACAAGCCATACCGACTGGCGTCTCCCTCCAGCGCCTCCTCAAGCCGTCCATCAAGCCGTCTCCAGAGTCGGATTCCATCTTCGTACCACCTGCGCCAGATACAGTCGGATCCGACTGGGGAAATCCCGCAGGCGGCACGGGGACTTCGACAACCGGCCCGGGGACTACCGTAGTCGCACCCGGCCCGGGGACTTCAGAACCCGGCCCGAGGACTGCAGCAGTCGGCCCGGGGACTGCAGCGGCACAAGAAGCGGTGGCCGACTCCAATGCAACACCCAACCCACCCACCCGAGTCATGGTGGCCACATTAACAGAAGAAGAAGTCACAGCTCCCTCATGGGCCCAGCCCATCCTCAAGTTCCTAGTCAGCAGAGAGCTGCCGGCTGACGAGATCTCAGCAAGACTAGTGCAACGACGAGCCGCAGCATACTGTCACATCCCTAGCTCCTGGCAATGCACTAGGCTAGATTCATGTGTGCATCATGTTTAAATTTGGCCTAAACTTGAAATGGGGATGTTCAAACCCTAGCACCAAATGAAATCCAACTAGGGTCACAATGAAATATTTTCAATGATCCCAAAATGCCTTTGGAAATGTTCATCATTTCTGATAAAGGTAAAAACCTCTGCCAAAATGATAAGCATATTTCTAGGTCATTTCTGGATTTTTGAATTAACTCATATTGTATTTGAATTGGGGCATTTAAATCCTATAAATATTTTAAATGCTCTAATAATTCTGAAACTAGTTGAGGGCTGTTGGGAATAATTTCAACAGTGCCCACAAATATTATTAGGATTTTTGGAAATGCTCTGGCATTTTAATAAAGCCAAAACAATTGCAGAAAATAGAAAACAGAAAACAGAATTAGAAAAGGAGAGAGAGAGAAACCCCACCTGGGCTTACCTCCTTGACAGCCCACCTGGCCCAGCACTGTAGCTGGCCCAGCCCAGCCGCCGCACCGTCTTCAACCTCCTGCCAGTAGGCAGGAGGGCGTGTGCTCGCCGCACGCGCGCGCCACCTCCACCCTGCCTGGCTGCCCCCTCGTTGCCCTGGGCACCTCCCGCGACGCCACGCACACCCCTGACCCTCTCACTCTCTCTGGACCCCTCCTCCTCCTCTGCTCTCCCTTCCTCTCGTCACCGAACGCACCTGAGAGCGCCGCTCGCCGTAGCCATGACCACCGTGCTCCCCTCGCCTCGCCGACGCGCCAGGAAGCCCCGCCTCGTTCCCCTCTTCCTCCCTCACCAAGAAGGAAGGCGCCGGAAGCCCTGGATGCCGCCAGCTCCGCCGTTCCCCTCCTCGGCCACCGAGGATCGCCGCCGTCGATTTGCCGCCGTCTCCGCGTCCCCGAGCCCACCGACCACACTATCGACATCACCGAGAGCCCCTGAGCTTTTCCCCTCACCTTCCCCCCTCGCTAGCTTCCTCTAGCCGCCGCCCCACGAGCTCTCGAGGCCGTCGTCCGCCATGGCCGACCTCCTGCTCACCTCTGAGCTTACCACGCCCATCTGTGCTGCCCACCGTGCTCCTAGGGCCCCCTAGATGCGGCCTAGCTACCTGGTTCCCTCGAGGGCGAGCCGTGCCCTGCGCTCGTGCACCACCGAGCTCCGGCCACCGCACTTGTCGCAATTGCCATCGCTACGGGCCGCCCTTGCCGCTGCTGCTTGCACTGCTCGATGCGGACGAGCACGAGCAACGCGTAGATGCCCTCCGCCGCGCTTTAGGCCACCGGAGGAGGAATTCCGGTGAGCCTCCGCCGTGCGTGCTGTCGCCGCCGGCTAAACTCCGGCCTAACCACAAGTTGATTAGACTAATGACCTTGCTAATCTAATCCTAGCCACTGCCATGTGGGGCCAGCCCCTGTTAAAAGTTAGTTTACTTTAAACCTAAACTTAATTAGGCACTGAGAGCCTGACACGCGGGACCCACTGTCAGGTTTGACCTGGTCCAGCCGCTGTTGACTTGCTGACGTCACACTGACGTCAGGCTGACGCAGAAAATCATTTTCTGGATTAAAAACAATTCAGGAATTCCAGAACTTGTTATAAACTTCCAAAAAATCATATAAATTCAACCGTAGCTCCAAATCAAATAATTTATATATGAAAAATTATCAGAAAAATCCAATCTATCCATCCGTACCATTTCCATGCATGTTAGAACAACTTATGACTACTGTTTAGGACAATTCAATTAAATGGCATTTAAGAAATCACATATGGAGTTTGAATTTGAATCTTTGATTCAAGCCAACTCCATTTAACTTGCTGCTAGTTGCATTAGCCCAAACCACAGCATATTGCCATGTCATGATCATGCATCATATTGTGCATTGCATTGATTGTATTTCTTCTCTGTTGCCGGTGTTTGTCCCCTCTCAGTAGACGATGTTCCGACGCTGTGATCATTGACACTAATGAAGACTCAATGCTATCTTCAGAAGTGTCGGGCAAGCAAAACCCCCTTGTCCATTCCGATACAATCCCACTCTCTCGCTCCTGCTCTCTTTTATTGCATTAGGACAACAACGATTCATCTGTTACATGCTGCGGTAGTTGAACCCCTTTCCTCTGCATGACCTGTCATTGCCATAGTAAATAGATGAAACCCACTAGCATGAGTAGGAGTTGTCTGAGCCCTGATGTGCCTACTCATTCATGCTTGTTTGTCATGCCTGCTATTGCTTAGAGTTGTGTCAGGTCTGATTCATCGGGAATGAATTGGAAAGTGGTGAACATGTCCTACTGTGTGAGAGCTAAGGGTGTGAACACGATTTGGTAAAGGTAGCGGTGAGAGGCCATGTAGGAGTACATGGTGGGTTGTCTCATTGAAACCGTCCTCAGGAACTGAGTTCTGTGTTTGTGATCCATGAACAGTTACTACCACACATTGGGCTCCGGGCGCTCCAATCTCTCTCGACTTATTAATCAACCTGATCTCTGTCCAGGAGTTGCAACTAGTTTCTGGTGTTTGTAGGTAGTGTTAGTAGTCTACCAAGTGGCACCCGGTACAGGTGGGCTTGGGACAGACTAGGCACACGTGGCCTGGTGTACCGAGTGGCACCCGGATGGTGGGCTCGGGAACCCTGCACACATCGTTTGGGGCCATGAGCGACACCCCGGCCGGATCTCCTTGCGGATGGAACCTGAAAAGGCGATAAACCTGGACTAGAGACTTGTGTGGTTAGTCAGGTCGTGGCCGACTCCCTCGCCAGGCTTCCGCTTGAAGGTTGCCGAGGTACACGACGTGTACATGGTGGTAAGTGGCGAGAGCGTGTGTGACGAAGTACACCCCTGCAGGGTTAATATGATCTATTCGAATAGCCGTGTCCGCGGTAATGGACTTCTAGGTTGCCTGTACAGTTCATAGACAAGTGAAAGTGGATACTCTAAAATGCGCAAGATAAGCGTGAGTGCTATGGATGGCGTCCTCGTAGGGAGACGGGAGCGGGTCCATAGTGGTGTATTGATGTGGTGAATATGTGGACTCGTGTGCGCCACCTCAAAAGAGTTACTTGCAGTCGTAGTTCAGGATAGCCACCGAGTCAAAGCTGGCTTGCTGCAGTTAAACTCCACCACCCCCTTTGTTGATACCGATGCATATGTAGATAGTTCTGATGTAAGTCTTGCTGGGTACATTTGTACTCACGTTTGCCTATTTTATGTTTTGCAGAGAGACGTCAGTCTCGCTAGTAGTTCCGTGTGGACTTCGACGTTTAGCTTGATACCTCAGCTACGATCTTGTGCCCTCGGCAGGATCTGGTAGATAGTCAGGCTTCGCAGCCTTTTTCTCTTGTAGATGTCTGTACTCAGACATGTTAAGCTTCCGCATGTGCTTTGACTTGTATGCTCTGAATGTTGGGTCATGAGACCCTTGTTTGTAATATCTGGCTCTTCGGAGCCTAATGAATAAATACTCTGAGTCATAGAGTCTTGTTGTGATGCCATGTTGTATTTGCACATATCGAGCATATTGTGTGTATGATTGAAATGCTTGGTATGTGTGGGATCCGACAATCTGGTTGTCTATCCTTAGCAGCCTCTCTTATGGGGAAATGTAGTCTAGTGCCTCCTTGAGCCATAGTAGTCCGCTACAGCCCGGTTCACCGGAGTCCTGCTAGCCCAGCACTACTGCTCTGGACACTTGACTGGCCGGCATGTGTTTCATATCATTCCTGTGTCTGTCCCTTCGGGGAAATGTCACGCGGTGACATCCGGAGTCCTGCCTAGCCTGCTACAGCCCGGGTTCCCGGAGTCCTGTTAGCCCAGTGCTACAGCCCGGATTCGCACGCTGCTGACCGACACGTTCGATGTTGATTCATGTATGCCTGTCCCCATACGTTAGTGCCGCTTTGGGTTCACGACTAGCCATGTCGGCCCGGGTTCTCTGTCATATGGATGCTAGCGACATTGTCATATACGTGAGCCAAAAGGCGCAAACGGTCCCGGGCCATGGTAAGGCGACACCCGTGGGAGTACCGTGCGTGAGGCCGCAAAGTGATATGAGGTGTTACAGGCTAGATCGATGTGACTTGGAATCGGGGTCCCGACAGCCTTGGTATCAGAGCCTGACTGCCTGTAGGTTTACAAAGCCAAACTGGTCGAAGTTGAGTCTAGAAATGCTTTAGTTATATAAGGGAATTGATTGTGGAAGGGAACGTAAGGCTCTTTTTACTCCTTTACCTTATGCCCTTCTGATCTGAGTCACCCTCTTCTCTTCTACGGGGATTAAGAACTAGGCTTCTCATCTTTCTATCAGGATCACATGTTACTAATCCGTAGACTCATAGGATTGTTGGTCTGAAGCCTCAGCTCAGTTTCTACTACTTCCATGTGTTGACAGTTCATCCCAGAACCATGATATGATGTTGTTAAGTGACTATGCAAATCCTTGTGAATGTCTCAAATCCTTTCTGAGCATTTACAGCCGTCATGCTGTCCGAGTCATCCCAGGTTTCTAAACAATCTGATGCATTTGCAAATCATTTCCCTCTGTTTTTGCGTCCCTTTGGGCTAGATTAAGCACACTACCGGTGCGTTGAGGCACTCTATTGCCTCGACATATATGTTGGAGCTATTATTATGACCCTAGGTGTCTTAGGGAGTCACCTAGTAATCTAGCCATGTTTTGTGTTCCCGGTGTGATGATTCTGGCCACCATTCTCGAAAGCATCTCGTGATGCTATTTAGTAGTAGGTATTCTACCCTTGGGTTCTTGGCCCAAGATTCACTCCACTTACCTCCTGTTGATAGTGTTTGCTCGTTCCTTTAGGATATTAGTAACCTTTGCATGAGTCCTCGAGGCCCATGGTATTTCATTCTTCCAATACCATGAACCATCATGGCAGAAGTTCTTTTAACCGAAAGATCACAACCAAAGTGCTCTTGAGGAGTACTCCATTCATATTGTGACTCTGCCAGTCCTTCCTCCTCTGCATGGGTTATCCGGAAGAAATATGTTGAATTTGTTCGACATACTAATTCATGCATCCACAACTCAGAAAAACATATGTTCCTTTGGGTTGTCCCTCTTTAGCTGTATTCCGACCATCGTCTGTCAATTGATAGTCAGGAGGAATTATGCATCCGTGTTATCGATGCTTATTATTCTTGTGGTCCATCAAGCCATCCTATTCCAGAATGTCTAGGAGAAACAAACTCCGGAACCTCGTCCATATCTAGGATTGGGTCAAAGCAAGTGTATTCCGCAGACCAAAATGCCAATCCAGCTTTTGCTCTGCTCTACCTTGGAGCGTTACCATCTTTATGTCAAGAGTGTCATGAGAATTGCACCATCTCTTATGAATTCTTGACGCAGTGATACTTCTCGCCATCATTATTCATTCCTCGGTTCCGTGTTGTCACAACCGGAATACCGACAAGTGAACCGTGATGTGTGAAATCAATACTCTGAGCAACTCGTTGCTTGGTAGTTAATGGCAATACTCTCATCCTTAGCGTGCTGGTTATTCAATCATCATCCTGAGATTGATCGTGTTACCTAGTCCATTTTTCCTGGTGCACTCTTCGGTCAACGAGTTAGGATTGTATCAATTCCTCGCTCTTCTTGATCACATCGTCTTGCCCTGAAAAGCAAGTTTGTTCTCGAGCTTAGTAACATATCGGTGGTTCGTGATTTTTTCGAATATCTTCTCGGAAGTGTTACCAGGTTGTCACCTGACCGCTATGTTGAGTTCGTGATCAAGTGGGTTTCCTGTAAACCACCCCTTCTCCAAGAATCCGTGTTGGATACCCCTGAGCTAGTTGGTTAAGCTTAACAACAACTTGGAGAGTTGGAAGATAAAAGCTTGTCCGACCACGCTCATCCCTAAGGGATATATTTTTGTGTGTGTGTGTGTGTTGAAGAAAGATGATATCTCCATCGATTGGTCCTCGTGATCAGTTATTGGATCTATTGCCTTGTCAAAACTTTGACTTGAGTATGGGCTATCGTCAAGTCAAATCAGAACCAACGATGTTCGCGATGTTGTCTTACTCGTGGTTGATCTCTCGAGCATACACCATTACATCTTTTGGTCTGACCAATGCTATCACCGTGTTCACATGATGGTGGAAGTCCAGTGATATGGGAATTTCGATGAGTTGCTGTTGAGCCCATCAGCAGCATTTTGTCTCCTCCATGATTCGTGTTGAACATCCAGCTAGTGTTGGGAAATTGTTTAAGCATTTTCTTCATGCTCTGTTCATGAAGTATATGTTTGGATGAAAGTAGTGACTTCCTCGAATTCATGTGCATTTGGTGCAAGTTGTCGCTGTGAGTTTGAGAAAGTTAGTTTTGCTTCCTCTGGAATCGTCCCAAATCAGTCATGCATGTGCAAAGTATACCATGGTTTGGTAGATTAATTACCTCCACTCCATAAGTATTCCCTAGCACACCAAGCCACTGATTGATTTGTTCAAGGAGAAGGAGTTCCTTCTTAGGATCATGACTTATGTTAGGACTTTGTTATCCGCGTTGATGGTTCCCCACCTGAACTCGGTAGTGTTTTATTGTAAGACTACCATGTGGGCATGCTTGTCTGGGACAGCGTGTTCACATGTTTGTAGTAGAACCAGCTCATTTTGGAGCTTGCTACCAAAGTTCATCTCCTGAGAATCTCGCAACGTCATCTCGTCAATTTGTGTTGCAAACCTTCATTTTTCTTCCTAGACTCGATGAGTCTGGAATATCCTACCACCAACCAGATCTGAATCTCGGGCAGATGTGATGGTTGGAACGTTTCCCAAGAGCTATAATATTGGTCTCTTGGTAACCGGTAGAGTGGATGTCGTGGCCAACACACCCAACCGGAAGACCTATTATTATAGTATCTTGATTGAGGAAGTTGGCCACCTCTCCATAAGATTTCATAAGATTCTACTTCCGTAGATATTCCTTATGGACTCTTGTGCTCCCGAAGTCCGACCTTTTACTTGATGTCCTACGTGCCAAACCATTTTAATAAATGGGTTGCACTAGCACATCAAGGAGAACATTAGAAGAGGAGTGCTAAATGTCTCTCGGTCGATCATCCAGATTCTGTTTCCTTAGCCTCGCTAAGGGGAAGTCTGAGAAGGTGTTATCTTCCTTTGTATCCGCATTGTCCATCACTATTCATCATGGAAGTAAGATATGATGCCAGGATCCTCGGCACGGATATTGGTAAAACTTGATGAATATGGAAATGCTCAAGTTCTTGAGAGCACGCGCAAGCATTAGGTGTCATCGTCAGCACTAACTGGGATTGGCCCCAATTTCCTCGGTTATGTTATAACCTTTCCAATAGTGGAATCACTCTCTACTGTTGGGTTTCTCCCCAGTTACTAGAATCACTCCCATCATTTGCATTTTGTTCCCAGCTTGCACCACCATTGTGCCATCCTTCGTACTCCGCCAAACGATTGTTGTGTTTTGCCTTGGGCTGGTATAAAGAGTTTCAATAATCTCTGAATCAAAAGTAATTCTTTTTGCCACTTAAGGGAATATTTCTACAAGTCACCTTCCCTAAGGTGCCCCATTATGGAGTCATGGCAATTAACTCCTCGCTGCTTTGGAACCCATGCACCATATTATCTAAGCGTGGGATTGTTGCCCACCAAATCAAACCTCATCGTTTGTTCTTCCATCCCTCTCGATGTGTTTTGTGTTTCAACTCGAGATGTTTCAACATCTCATTCCGTGAGTTGATCTTGTATAGCTCGATCTTCGAGAAGATCAATCCTGTAGAGTTTCCCTCTCTTCCGTCATCATAGCTGGATGAAGCTCTCGAAAGAAAAGATGTCAAGATCAAGATGATGCAATGAATCAACATCTTTGAGAAGAACAATTGGATCGTGAAGATTATGTTACTTTGCGTTCCCCTTTCATCTTACCCTACGCTTGAATCTCGGGACGAGATTTTTGTTTAGTGGGGGTGAGTTGTCACATCCCTAGCTCCTGGCAATGCACTAGGCTAGATTCATGTGTGCATCATGTTTAAATTTGGCCTAAACTTGAAATGGGGATGTTCAAACCCTAGCACCAAATGAAATCCAACTAGGGTCACAATGAAATATTTTCAATGATCCCAAAATGCCTTTGGAAATGTTCATCATTTCTGATAAAGGTAAAAACCTCTGCCAAAATGATAAGCATATTTCTAGGTCATTTCTGGATTTTTGAATTAACTCATATTGTATTTGAATTGGGGCATTTAAATCCTATAAATATTTTAAATGCTCTAATAATTCTGAAACTAGTTGAGGGCTGTTGGGAATAATTTCAACAGTGCCCACAAATATTATTAGGATTTTTGGAAATGCTCTGGCATTTTAATAAAGCCAAAACAATTGCAGAAAATAGAAAACAGAAAACAGAATTAGAAAAGGAGAGAGAGAGAAACCCCACCTGGGCTTACCTCCTTGACAGCCCACCTGGCCCAGCACTGTAGCTGGCCCAGCCCAGCCGCCGCACCGTCTTCAACCTCCTGCCAGTAGGCAGGAGGGCGTGTGCTCGCCGCACGCGCGCGCCACCTCCACCCTGCCTGGCTGCTCCCTCGTTGCCCTGGGCGCCTCCCGCGACGCCACGCACACCCCTGACCCTCTCACTCTCTCTGGACCCCTCCTCCTCCTCTGCTCTCCCTTCCTCTCGTCACCGAACGCACCTGAGAGCGCCGCTCGCCGTAGCCATGACCACCGTGCTCCCCTCGCCTCGCCGACGCGCCAGGAAGCCCCGCCTCGTTCCCCTCTTCCTCCCTCACCAAGAAGGAAGGCGCCGGAAGCCCTGGATGCCGCCAGCTCCGCCGTTCCCCTCCTCGGCCACCGAGGATCGCCGCCGTCGATTTGCCGCCGTCTCCGCGTCCCCGAGCCCACCGACCACACTACCGACATCACCGTGAGCCCCTGAGCTTTTCCCCTCACCTTCCCCCCTCGCTAGCTTCCTCTAGCCGCCGCCCCACGAGCTCCCGAGGCCGTCGTCCGCCATGGCCGACCTCCTGCTCACCTCTGAGCTTACCACGCCCATCTGTGCTGCCCACCGTGCTCCTAGGGCCCCCTAGATGCGGCCTAGCTACCTGGTTCCCTCGAGGGCGAGCCGTGCCCTGCGCTCGTGCACCACCGAGCTCCGGCCACCGCACTTGTCGCCATTGCCATCGCTATTGGCCGCCCTTGCCACTGCTGCTTGCACTGCTCGATGCGGACGAGCACGAGCAACGCGTAGATGCCCTCCGCCGCGCTTTAGGCCACCGGAGGAGGAATTCCGGTGAGCCTCCGCCGTGCGTGCTGTCACCGCCGGCTAAACTCCGGCCTAACCACAAGTTGATTAGACTAATGACCTTGCTAATCTAATCCTAGCCACTGCCATGTGGGGCCAGCCCCTGTTAAAAGTTAGTTTAGTTTAAACCTAAACTTAATTAGGCACTGAGAGACTGACATGCGGGACCCACTGTCAGGTTTGACCTGGTCCAGCCGCTGTTGACTTGCTGATGTCACACTGACGTCAGGCTGACGCAGAAAATCATTTTCTGGATTAAAAACAATTCAGGAATTCCAGAACTTGTTATAAACTTCCAAAAAATCATATAAATTCAACCGTAGCTCCAAATCAAATAATTTATATATGAAAAATTATCAGAAAAATCCAATCTATCCATCTGTACCATTTCCATGCATGTTAGAACAACTTATGACTACTGTTTAGGACAATTCAATTAAATGGCATTTAAGAAATCACATATGGAGTTTGAATTTGAATCTTTGATTCAAGCCAACTCCATTTAACTTGCTGCTAGTTGCATTAGCCCGAACCACAGCATATTGTCATGTCATGATCATGCATCATATTGTGCATTGCATTGATTGTATTTCTTCTCTGTTGCCGGTGTTTGTCCCCTCTCAGTAGACGATGTTCCGATGCTGTGATCGTTGACACTAATGAAGACTCAATGCTATCTTCAGAAGTGCCAGGCAAGCAAAACCCCCTTGTTCATTCCGATACAATCCCACTCTCTCGCTCCTGCTCTCTTTTATTGCATTAGGACAACAACGATTCATCTGTTACATGCTGCGGTAGTTGAACCCCTTTCCTCTGCATGACCTGTCATTGCCATAGTAAATAGATGAAACCCACTAGCATGAGTAGGAGTTGTCTGAGCCCTGATGTGCCTACTCATTCATGCTTGTTTGTCATGCCTGCTATTGCTTAGAGTTGTGTCAGGTCTGATTCATCGGGAATGAATTGGAAAGTGGTGAACATGTCCTACTGTGTGAGAGCTAAGGGTGTGAACACGATTTGGTAAAGGTAGCGGTGAGAGGCCATGTAGGAGTACATGGTGGGTTGTCTCATTGAAACCGTCCTCAGGAACTGAGTTCTGTGTTTGTGATCCATGAACAGTTACTACCACACATTGGGCTCCGGGCGCTCCAAGCTCTCTCGACTTATTAATCAACCTGATCTCTGTCCAGGAGTTGCAACTAGTTTCTGGTGTTTGTAGGTAGTGTTAGTAG
This sequence comes from Aegilops tauschii subsp. strangulata, assembly GCF_002575655.3. Classification (NCBI taxonomy): domain Eukaryota; kingdom Viridiplantae; phylum Streptophyta; class Magnoliopsida; order Poales; family Poaceae; genus Aegilops; species Aegilops tauschii. The sequence goes on from NC_053039.3 coordinate 525,601,921, forward strand.
TCTACCAAGTGGCACCCGGTACAGGTGGGCTTGGGACAGACTAGGCACACGTGGCCTGGTGTACCGAGTGGCACCCGGATGGTGGGCTCGGGAACCCTGCACACATCGTTTGGGGCCGTGAGCGACACCCCGGCCGGATCTCCTTGCGGATGGAACCCGAATAGGCGATAAACCTGGACTAGAGACTTGTGTGGTTAGTCAGGTCGTGGCCGACTCCCTCGCCAGGCTTCCACTTGAAGGTTGCCGAGGTACACGACGTGTACATGGTGGTAAGTGGCGAGAGCGTGTGTGACGAAGTACACCCCTGCAGGGTTAATATGATCTATTCGAATAGCCGTGTCCGCGGTAAAGGACTTCTGGGTTGCCTGTACAGTTCATAGACAAGTGAAAGTGGATACTCTAAAATGCGCAAGATAAGCGTGAGTGCTATGGATGGCGTCCTCGTAGGGAGACGGGAGCGGGTCCATAGTGGTGTATTGATGTGGTGAATATGTGGACTCGTGTGCGCCACCTCAAAAGAGTTACTTGCAGTCGTAGTTCAGGATAGCCACCGAGTCAAAGCTGGCTTGCTGCAGTTAAACTCCACCACCCCCTTTGTTGATACCGATGCATATGTAGATAGTTCTGATGTAAGTCTTGCTGGGTACATTTGTACTCACGTTTGCCTATTTTATGTTTTGCAGAGAGACGTCAGTCTCGCTAGTAGTTCCGTGTGGACTTCGACGTTTAGCTTGATACCTCAGCTACGATCTTGTGCCCTCGGCAGGATCTGGTAGATAGTCAGGCTTCGCAGCCTTTTTCTCTTGTAGATGTCTGTACTCAGACATGTTAAGCTTCCGCATGTGCTTTGACTTGTATGCTCTGAATGTTGGGTCATGAGACCCTTGTTTGTAATATCTGGCTCTTCGGAGCCTAATGAATAAATACTCTGAGTCGTAGAGTCTTGTTGTGATGCCATGTTGTATTTGCACATATCAAGCATATTGTGTGTATGATTGAAATGCTTGGTATGTGTGGGATCCGACAATCTGGTTGTCTATCCTTAGCAGCCTCTCTTATGGGGAAATGTAGTCTAGTGCCTCCTTGAGCCATAGTAGTCCGCTACAGCCCGGTTCACCGGAGTCCTGCTAGCCCAGCAGTACTGCTCTGGACACTTGACTGGCCGGCATGTGTTTCATATCGTTCCTGTGTCTGTCCCTTCGAGGAAATGTCACGCGGTGACATCCGGAGTCCTGCCTAGCCTGCTACAGCCCGGGTTCCCGGAGTCCTGTTAGCCCAGTGCTACAGCCCGGATTCGCACGCTGCTGACCGACACGTTCGATGTTGATTCATGTATGCCTGTCCCCATACGTTAGTGCCGCTTTGGGTTCACGACTAGCCATGTCGGCCTGGGTTCTCTGTCATATGGATGCTAGCGACATTGTCATATACGTGAGCCAAAAGGCGCAAACGGTCCCGGGCCATGGTAAGGCGACACCCGTGGGAGTACCGTGCGTGAGGCCGCAAAGTGATATGAGGTGTTACAGGCTAGATCGATGTGACTTGGAATCGGGGTCCCGACACATACACAATAATCAACAGAGAGCTTGTGAAGCGCAGCGTCACTGGAGTCTTCCAGCGTTGTGTCGAGCTAGAAAAAGGAGTGGAAATCCTCAAAGACATCCACCAAGGCGAATGCGGCCATCACGCAGCCTCAAGATCCCTCGTGGCCAAGGCTTTCCGCCACGGTTTCTTCTGGCCGACTGCCTTGGAGGATGCTAAAGAAATAGTCAAAAGCTGCAAAGGATGTCAAGTTTTTAGTTCCAAGCAACACCTGCTGGCTTCTGCCCTCAAAACCATTCCCCTCACTTGGCCTTTTGCCGTCTGGGGACTGGACATGGTGGGCCCTTTCAAGACAGCCCGCGGTGGCCTGACACATCTACTTGTTGCTGTGGACAAGTTCACAAAGTGGATTGAAGCAAAGCCAATCAAGAAGCTCAATGGGCCGACTGCCGTAACATTCATCACCGACATCACTACTCGGTACGGCGTGCCGCACAGCATCATCACCGACAACGGCACGAACTTCGCCAAAGGAGCACTGTTACGTTTCTGCGCGACGCAGGGCATCCGACTGGACTTAGCGTCCATTGCCCACCCGCAGTCAAACGGCCAGGTCGAGCGAGCAAATGGACTCATCCTCTCCGGCATCAAGCCCCGACTGGTTGTACCACTGGAGCGATCGGCCGGCTGCTGGCTCGAAGAGCTGCCGGCTGTCCTCTGGAGTCTGCGCACTACACCCAACAAGTCAACCGGCTTCACTCCATTCTTCCTCGTGTACGGTGCCGAGGCTGTCATCCCAACAGACATCGAGTTCGACTCGCCTCGGATCACCATGTACACGGAGGAGGAGGCCAAAGAAGCAAGAGAAGACGGCGTGGACCTACTGGAAGAAGGCCGGCTGTTAGCACTCAGCCGGTCCGCCATCTACCAGCAAGGGCTGCGCCGCTACTACAACCGCAAGGTCAAGCCAAGATCCTTCCAAGAGGGCGACCTTGTGCTCCGGCTGATCCAGCGAACAGCCAGCCAGCACAAGCTCTCGGCCCCTTGGGAAGGCCCCTTCGTCGTCAGCAAGGCACTCGGCAACGACTCCTACTACTTGATCGACGCGCAAAAACCAAGAGCACGCAAGAGAGACGACTCCGGCAAGGAGTCGGAGCGACCATGGAACGCAAACCTCCTAAGACGATTTTACAGCTGAAAAGCAGTATGTATCACGCTCCCCTTTTGTATTAAGTACAAACCAACAGGCCCCCCGAACAGTACTCGGGGACTGCCTTTTATTTATCTATGAATGACGAGTGTCATATCCATGAATGTATTATTACATTTTCAATTTTTGTCCGGCACCGGGTTCGACTAGTCGGCCCGGGGACTGGCCGCCTTGAGCTATATCGAAAGTTTTTCCTAAAGTCAGAAAAGTAGTGCACCGGCTCCCAAGTCCTCTCTTGTTGAAAGTCGCAGCTCAAAGAACTGACTGTCCGACTAGCAAGAGGAAAGACAGAAAGGACGCCCACACGAAAAACGGCTAAGGAACAACGAACCTATATAGCAAAGAGACGGCCTCCAAACATGCCTGCTGGCTACCAGAGCAGCCGGCTGGCCGGCTTCCTAAAAACTTAGCTTTAGTCCAGCAGAGCTAAAGTACTTCCCCCTCCCCAATCGGCCAGGCACTCCCCCGGCTACAGATTGCAGAGCAACTGTTTGACTGGGGAGGCGGCAACCAAGGGAGGGCGGCAAAGGAAAAAGCAGAAGGACAAAAAGCAAAAAGTACAAGGAAAGGCCAAATGCATAAGTCATATATATACATAAAGCCGCCAACAGGCCGGCAACAGACATAAGTTCGAATACACCCAGTGGGTGGAATTGTGCGAATTTAACCAAACATTGTTCTAAAGAGTAACAAGACAGGAAAAGCAAAAGACGGCCGATTAGGGCGCGACATGGAGGCCGAGCTGGTCGGTGAAGGCAGCCTCGCCGGCTGAAGGAGTGGCCAACTAGAGGGCCCCGGCTTGACCACCACCTGCGGCAGGAGGCGTGGAGGCGCGCGACGTAGTGCTGGAGGCGCAGTCAGACTGAGGCTGGCCGGCTACTCCACCAGCCGGCTCGGCGTCTTCACCCTCCTCCTCCTCCTCTTCGCCCTCGTCGCTGGAGTCGATCTCCTCCGCCGAGTCCTCACCATACGCCGGGTCCAGCCCGAACCACTCTTCCGGCTGGGCAACTCCATTGTCGTCCACCTCAGGGGCGAAGACGCTGGTGTCGGTATAGTCGGCGATCGCCGAAGCCCGCCGAATGATGGCCGGCCGCGCCGGCTCCAGCTCCGTGTCGGCTTGGTGCTGCCAGGTAGACAGCTGGTCCAGGTTCAGGCCGGGATACCAGGCCTTGACGAACTCCAGCGCCCGCCTGGCGCCGGAGCGAGCCGCCGAGGCCTTCCAAGCCTCGAAGCGGCCGACTGCCACCTCCAGCCAGTCGGCGGTCCGACTGGGGGTGCGAGGGACCGCTTGGCCGGGCCAGAGGGCGGCCAAGACCTGCGCCCCGGCACGCTGAAGCCGGCGGAGCAGCTGGTGAGCCGGCTGGATGCGAGCCTGGATCGCCAGGAGCTGTTCCTCCAGCGAGCGGCCGGCGGTTGGCGAGATTTCAAAGCTGGCTTGCCTCCGCGCCTGGCGACGGGCCTCGATGGTCTGGTTGGCAGCAGTCGAATAGCCAGGGAAATACTCTGCGCAAAGAAGAAGAAAGGAAGAGAAGAACACCAAAATCAGAAAAACGAGCCAAAGTGGCAGACGGCAAGAAAGGACGAAGGGGTAGGCGGCTTACCGTCAACCAGATCTTCGATCTGGCCATAGCCAGAGACCAGAGTCTTCCTGGCCTCAGCCCAGCCGGCCGCCTCCATCTCGAACTCGGCCTGGAGAGTGGCTTCGCGGTCCTGCGCCGCCTTCAGTGCCGCCTTGTGGCTTTCTTCCTGGTCGGCCAATTTCTTGGCCAGGCGGTCGCGCTCCTGCACCAAGGCGGCGAGCTCGACATCCTTAGCACGAAGAGCAGTCTGGGACTCCCCCAACTGTGCCCTCAGACTGGCGTTGGCCGCTGCAAAGTCGGAAGAAGAAGAACAACAGTAAGAAATCGTCAAGGAAGATCCGACCCGACTGCTCAGCAGTCGGCCCGAATCTCGGGGACTACACCCAGTGGGTGCGCTGACGCGCCCCCACATGAGACAAAGATCAAGTCACGTACCTCGGCTCTCAGTAAGGTCGGCGGTCTTCTGAGTCAGCTCTCGAGCCTGGGAGTTGAAGGCGGCCGCTCGAAGGTTGTGGTAGTCCTGCAAGATGGACAGAAGACCGAAGTGAGAATAAAAATAGCAAAGGCAAATCCACCAAGAAGTTCCAAGCCGCCTGCTCAGCAGCCGACTCAGAACTCGGGGACTACACCCAGTGGGTGCGCTGACGCGCCCCCACGGAAGAAATCAAGATCAAGAAAAAAGCAAAGTCAAGAAGAAACAAGACGGGAGTACTAACCCGGATGGCCGCCCGCGTTGCGAGGAACTCGTCGGTGAACTGCCTCAGCGCCGCGGCTTGGCTTTGGAGCCGGGTCCAGACGTCTTGTGCAGCCACGTTCACTACGGCTGTCCCTCCGCCTGGCGTCCACCCCGAGGTAGCGCTGGCCGCCTCCGCGTCTCGGGCCAACGAGCTGGAGCCCACGGCCGGATGTGGCTCCGACGCGGCCTTCTGTGGCTCCGACGCGGCCTTCCCCGCGCGCCGGCTCGGCGGCACCCGGACCGCCACCTCAGCCCCCGCGGCCGGCTCGCCCTCCGCCGACTGTGCAGGCGGCGGATCAGGCTGGCCGCCTTGGGCCGCCCCAGTTGGCGGAGTCGGCTCCGGCGCCTTCTCCAAGATGATGACGTCGTCGCCGCTTCCCCCCAGCCCCGGCTGGTCGCCGCTGGCTCCCCCTGGCGAGGGTTCCATGTCCCCAGGCGCCATGACGCGCAGCGGGGTGACCATCAAAACCTCCCCCCCCCGCCGCCGCGGCCTCAGCCTCTGCTTGGGCCCTGGCTACGGCCTCGGCGAGTGCCTTCGCCGCCTCCTCCTCCCGTGCCGCCTGGGCGGCGGCCGCCTTCCGTGCCTCCGCCTCCCGTGCCTCCTGCTCCTCCCGCGCCTCCCGCGCGTTCCTTTCCGTCGCCTCCTGGAGGTCGGCGCGGGGGTCCATGCGGCGGGTGGCGCTCCCAGAGCCCCTTGGCGACTCGACGACGGAGCCGGCAGCCGCCCGCTCAAGTGACAACGGAGCTCTGATCGTCGAAGAAAAAGACAAAGGTTTCAAGAACCACCAAACAAAAGAAAGAAAGAGAGTACACAAAGAAAGATTCGGACTTACGCCGACACGGTCTGCGGTTGCTTCACCACCTTGCGGAAACGAGCCGCCTTCGCGGCCGCCTCCTCCCGCCTGGTGGCTGCCGCCCCGCCTCTGGGTTTCTTCGTTCGGCTGCCGAACAAGCCCTGGGCGGCGCGACGCTTCTGACCTCCACCCCGAGCAGGCTGCGCGGCGGAGGAGCCCGCGCCGCGTCCAGATGTCGGCTGGCGGCGCGGGACGGCTTCGGCTTCATCCTCGTCCGGCCAGTCATCAAAGGTGGCAGTGAACCCAGAGCCGCCTGTTTTGCCGCCGGCTTGGCCTCCGCCCGGCTCGACGTCGTCGTCCATATGGACCGCCCCCAGGTCGGGGTCCTCCAGGTCATGTTCGGTCCGGTCGGGGACGAAGCGGCGCTCCGTGTCTGACCCGCCGGCCGGCCGAAGAAGAGGACTCTGTCAAAGAACAAGCCGACTAAGTTAGAGTCGGCCCGGAGGAACTCGGCAACGGAGAGAGAGAAAAAGACACAGGGAGAGCATACCGTAGGCGGCGGATTGGCTCGACTATACGGCTCCTTGCCGAACTGCCACTCTTCGGTGAGTTCGCAGTTCGCAAGGTAGTTCACCATGTATGCGACCTCATGGCGCGGCATCTCCTTGGTGCACATTCGGCTCGGATCGAGCTGGCCGCTCATCTGACAGATCAGATGAGGCCGGCTCTGGAGCGGAAGGACCCGGCGCGTGACGAACGCGGCCAGAAGGTCGGGCCCCGTCAGGCCCTCCGACTGGACCATCACCCGCAGTCGGGCGATGGCGGCATTCCCCGCCGGCGACAGCGTCACAGCCCGGAAGGACCACTGGGGCAGCCTGCCCGCCGGTGGGCCGGCTACGTAAGCCGGCAGGTTGATGTAGTCGCCCCGTGGAGCGATGTTCCGCACGTAGAAGTACGACTTCTGCCACTTCTTCACCGATTGGATCAGCGTGATGACGGGGAAGGGGTTGTCGGCAGCCGATCTCCGCGACGCGATGAAGGCGCCAGTATGAGCCGGCACGCCCTTACTGCGCGTGCCCAGCTTCGACTGGAAGAACTCCCCCCAGAGCACAAGGGTGGGGAGGACGCCGAGATAGCCCTCGCACAGGGTGACGAAGGCGGACAGCAGCACCACCGCGTTGGGGGTGAGATGGTGCGGCTGGAGCTGGTAGAAGTCGAGCCAGGAGCGGAAGAAGGCGCTCACTGGCAGGCCGAAGCCGTGCAAGAAGTGCGAGCGGAAGACCACCCGCTCGCCCTCCTGCGGCCTCGGCGAGATTTCCTTCTCCGGCGCGAGGCGGACCTCCACTTTGTCCGCGCTGGGCAGCCACCGCGTGTCGCGGAGGAAGTCGACGTGATCGTCATGGACGTTGGAGCCGTCCCAATGCCCGCCAAGCCGCTCTACGGTGGGAGGCATGGCGAAAGCTAGCACGGCGGCGGAGGAGCGTGCGGTGGAAGAGCGCGGCGGCGAGGCGCTGTCGCAAGAACTGGCAAGAGGAAGAAGACGGTGGAAGTAGGAGGAGCGTGCGAGGGCCTGCCGCCCTCCACCTCCCCCTACTTATAGCCTCACAAGGCCGAAGAGGCCGGACGTGGGGGGGACGTGGGATTAACTACGCCCACTCCCCCCACGTCTCGCGATTATTGCGCATGAATGCGAGCCGAAACTGCCGCACGGAACGTGCGGGCGGTTTCGGGATACAAAGGATCCGCGCCTGGGCCGGGGCGCGGACGTGGTGGGCCCCCTTCCTGCGGCGACATCCCGTCACGCCCGTGGGCTGGCAGGCTTTCCGGCCACGTGGTTCGCCGACGGCCCGTGGCCGGCCCGCGGCCCGGTGCACGTGCCAGCGGGCTCCCGCCCTCCGACTCTAGAAGATTTCGACTCAGGTGGCGCGCCTGACCAAGGCCGGCTCCCAGCTGCCGGCTTGTCACAATAGGAAGCTGATCGAGCTTCTCAACCCCCACTCCACCTCGAAGCCCAATAAGCTTCGGGGACTACTGTCGGAGTAAATGGCCACGGGTAGCCTAACCGACTGCCCCTGGTTCTTCTGAAAAAATTATCAGGCCTTCGGGCCTCCAAGCACTCCGATCATTGGGCCGCCTTCCCTGGCCGGCTACCTCTGAAGCCGACTCCCGGAAGGCGACCCAGCCTCACCAACTCCTCCCCAGGACAACTACGTGGTGGCCGACTCCAAGAAGCCGGCCAAGAAGGATGCCGACTCCTAGGAGCCGGCCGAGACCATAACCACCAAAGCTGCTCCCACATAACGGCGACACGACGGGGTGTGGCCACAGTGCGGCCCACTACCCCCAAAGCCCGAGGCGGGCATGGCTACAGGAGGCTGTACGGGACGGCCGTCTCCCGTGCGGCTCGGCACTGTAGCCATGCTGGCCTCGACGTCACCCACGACCGACTCCCGTACGGCCCACGGGCGGCGGGCCCCTTCAGCCAGAGAGAGGCGTGAAGGCGGCCGGCCTTTCCCAGTCGGCCAAGAGCGTAGCCGGCCTCCAGAAGCCGGCTACTCCCTTCCTCGAAGCAGGAGCCCCATTAAGGAGACAAGACGAGGTAAGGCTACAGTGAGAGCCCCCGAGGCGGCCCACTGTAGCCACGCTTACCTCGACAAAGCCCTCATCATCAGAGGCGCGGCTACAGTAAGCAGCCGCCGACAAGACCCTAGGCGGTGGGGCCGGCCTGTCGACCAAGTAGCCGGCAGCCGGCGGGACCCACCAGCCGGCGGGACCCAGCGGCCGGCGGAGAAGCCGGCGAGCGTAGACACTGACGGCTGGGACCAGAGCCCAGCCGGATTACCATTGTACCCCCGGGGGGTAGGCCTATATAAACCCCCCGGAGCACCCATGCAAAGGGTGGGCCTCTGAGGTTCGCTTCTAAGCATAGCACACACACACACCATAGATAGAGAGAAGCAAGAGCTAGCCTTGTTCTTTTTCTCCCTTGATCTCAACAGCTCTATGAGCGATTGTAGCTACCTTTCATCGATCTAGTGATCATGCGGAGACCCCACAGAGCAGGACTAGGGGTGTTATCTCCTTGGAGAGCCCCGAACCTGGGTAAGATCCGCCGGCGTGCATGTCTTCGCCTCATCCCGTTTCCAGGCACCGGCGACGTTTTATTGGCTCCCACAATGATAAGCCATCCCTTGGCATATGTCGCACCAACCACCCGACACAGCTGCACCAGACTTTGGGTACTAGGCTAGAGTTCAGTACAGCCTTTCATCCGCAGACAGATGGACAGACCGAGAGAATCAATCAGATTCTGGAGGACATGTTGAGAGCTTGTGCACTAGATTATGGATCTAGTTGGGATGATAATCTGCCTTACGCAGAGTTCTCATACAACAACAGTTATCAAGCCAGTTTGAAGATGGCACCTTTTGAAGCTTTGTATGGAAGAAGGTGCAGGACACCGTTGATGTGGGGTGAAGTTGGAGACCGCCAGTTGTTTGGACCGGATCTGATCATGGAATCTGAAGAGAAGATTAAGTTGATTCGCGACAGACTAAAGGTAGCCGATACAAAACGCAAGGAGGTAGTCTATGAAATCGGAGATAGAGCATATCTTCATGTGTCACCTCTGCGAGGAGTTAAACGCTTTGGAGTTAAGGGAAAGTTAGCCCCGAGATTTGTAGGACCATACCGAGTTTTGGGACGTATGGGATAAGTGGCCTACAAGTTGGAGTTACCCGAAGGACTGTCAGGAGTTCATGATGTGTTTCACGTTTCCTAGTTGAAGAAGTGCCATACAGAGATGGCCGATATTCCTCTGAGAGATACAGTGCCCCTGGAAGCAATTCAGTTGGATAGTGATCTGACCTACGAGGAGAAACCCGTCAAGATTCTCGAGTTTGCCAGCCGAGTTACGTGCAGCAAGGTTATCAAGTTTTGCAAAGTTCAGCGGAGCCACCATACCGAGGATGAAGCCACCTGGGAACGAGAGGAAGACCTACGGAAAAACCACCCACACCTATTTTCTAGCCAACCCGAATCTCGAGGGCGAGACTCATCTTAAGGGGGGAGGTTTGTAACATCCCAATTTTCAATTTGGATGTTATACATAGGTTATCATATGCATATCATATTTTATTTTGCATTTTGGTAGTAATCCTAGAAATCTTCAGCAACTCAAGGACCCAAGGAGAGAGTTGGGGTTTTCATAATTTTCATATTTGAAATTTTTCTCAAATTTGAAAAGAGGATCATTTTGGTTTTAATAATTTTTCTCTCTGAATATTTCAAATATCAAAAAAAAGAGAAGATAATATGACTTCTTCAAAAAGAGAGAAATATTGGAGGAAAAATTTTAAAATCAAATAAATATTTTATTTGGACTTTATTCAAGATTCTATTTGAATTAAAAAATATACATTTTTCAAAATTGCATTATTAGGCCAGAAAAACTTTGTTCTAAATTTTTTATTTAGACGGTGAAAATTGTTTTTGGCATTTTTAGAATTTTTTATTTTATTAGAATTTTTGTTTTTCGGCGCAATTTAATTTTTTTTAAAGGTTTCCCTGACCGATTGGTCCGAAACCCAGCCGGCCCAACTCCCGCGCGCCGCCGCCTTCCCCACCGCCATGGCACGCACGGACGCCGAGGGGAGTCCGAGCCGGACTCCTCCCCGGGCCGGTCCCCTCCCCAAGCCAACGCCGCCCCCCCCCCCCCCGCCCCTTTATATACGGCCGACCCCGACCTCTCCTCTCCAAGCTGCCGCCGCACCCCGCAGCCTGCCGGAGCCGCGCTACCGCCGCACTTGCTCGCCGCCGCCGCACGCGCCGCCGCCTCCTCCCGCCGCAGCCAGCGCCGCCCCGCACCCCGCGACGCGCCGCCGCACCCCGCAGCCCCGTCGGAGCCGCCGCCCCGCCCGCCGCCGCCGTTGACCGCCGCCCGTTGACCGGTATAGAAACCACTCGATTCGCCGGTTTGTTCGGTTTTTTTGGTTTTCGGTCTAGATCGGTTTTTTGTATTAGGGTTAGGGTTTTCTCGGTTTTTCCGATCGGATCTAGTTAGCGAACGTTCACTCGAACGACTTCGCTAGCGAACACGTTCGTTCGTTTGGGTCTGTTAGCAAACATTCGTTCGTTCGTCTTTTATTTTTATTTTTTTTGGCCAGGGACCTATCCGCGATTATTTTTATCGCATATTAGCCCCTGATCTTCAAACCCTCGTAACGTTTTAACCGTTCGTCCAAATCCAGTGAAACCAACGCCAAAATCTTCGTCTCAAACCCTTCTTTTTGGTTAACCAACTTGAACATGGTTTTGACAAATTAAAATTTGGTTTCAAGCAGATTTGTTTTCGAATTTTCTTTTGATCGTAGTTTAAGTTCCGTAGCTCCGATTCGATTGCTTCTTTTTGCAAATCGAAGCTCTTCAGTTGGGATCTTTTTATCTGAGTTTTACCCTTGCATCCATGCTTGAGTGCTTATGTGTTGTTTGTTTGCGATAGAATTTCTAGAGTGCGAAGCGTGCTACTACGAGTCACTAGGGTTTGCAGATCGTCAGCAAGGCAAGTAACACTTTGATCAAATCCCTTTATTACCCAGTTTTTATGCATTAGTTTCAACCCTGAAACATTGCATGAGTAGGATTGATAACATGTGGGTATTGGGAAGTAGTAGTTGATGTAGTACCTATTGCCCTTTTTATTCAAACCCTGGGAGTTACTTCTATGTTATGCTTATATTGCTATGCTATGCTCGTAGATGTGGATTGGTTTGAGTGATTCATGACAGTTGTGAGTATTATTATGAACTAAGGGTTTATTTAAGGTGGCTACTTTAACACACATCTGGGTGGATTGTTTGTGGGCACCTGGGGAATCCAGTGTTGTCCAAGGAGATCCCGGGGAATCCGTGTGATTTTCCTATGGTTTGCCACCCAGGCTCAAAGGGATCATAAGATTGTTCATGCTAGAAACTTCCGTGTGCAGCCACAAGCCATGATGGGCTCTAGCATAGTTGAGTATGTCGTGTGACCTCTTTCAGTGGTAAACTAGCAAATGTAGGGGATGTAGGTGGTACGGTTTACCCGTCGAAAGAGTTAATGCTTCTGAAAGACTGTGTCTCGGTCATCCGTTTATCAATCACCATGTAGTGCGAGAAATCCAATGGAGGAGATCAAGTCTTGTGGGAAAAAGTGCGCAAACCTCTGCAGAGTGTACAAACTAATCATGGTTAGCCGTGTCCCCGGTTATGGACATCTTGAGTATCTGGTTCTTGAATTATTGATGTGATCTCAACACTCTTAATTAATTTGTTGGGTTGTTAATTACTTTTTAATTGGGATTGAGATGGGGTTTCCATTCTCAATGTTTTCAACAAACTTTGTAGTTAAATAACATTATATTCCTTTGCAGTAGGGAAAAATTGGCTTTTCGCAAAACAAGATAACCATAGAGCCTCCACCAGCCATATATGCATGTAGTGATAGCTATTATCATGTTCTTTGCTCTATAGTGATATTTTGCCAGCATATTCCATGTGCTGACCAGTTTCGGGCTGCAACATATTCTGTCGCAGACTTTTCAGACGAAGAGTAAGGTGCGCTAGGTCGTTGTCGTGCACTCAGCTATGCCGTTGGAGTTGATGGACTCATTTACCTTTGATTCTTCCGCAGTTATCTTATTTAGATGGCCTTAAGTCGTATTATTGTAATAAATTCTCTTTTGAGACATTCGATGTAATAAGTGTGTGATTGCACTCTGTTATAAATCCTTCAAGTACTGTATGTGTCAGCATTACCGATCCAGGGATGACACTTATGAACAGAGATTTGACTGTATGAGGTCGGATCGCTACATCTTCTCGCTATGAATTCAAATATATAAAAAAAATATCAAAATTGAATTTTTGATTCAAAAAATATCTAACATCCAAATTTCCACAATGAAATTAAATGGAAGTCTTTTGATGGGGGGAGAGATTATTCTAGCATATGCATGCAGGCGGTCTTCTCTCCATCCTTTTCTCTCTCTCCTGACATAAAGCTGATAAAAGCATTGAGAAGTCCCACATGTATTCCTAAGTATTTTAATTCATCTCTCTTATACACAAAACAACGGCCCAAATCCCTAAAAGCACTCCAACGGTGGATGTTCCACCGGTAAAAAAACTTTTTCGCCACATCTAAGACCCCGCAAAATCCCGACACGCATAAGGCTTTTGCAGTTCGTAGAAAAGGGTATATGCGGGCCGGCGCGGGTGAGGTCAGACTGAGACCCCGCAAAACGGACCCGTAAAAGAAGATATTAGGTGAATATGCTCTTTTACGGGTCGGCTACGCGGGGTCTGCTCGGGCACCGCCGCGTCGACCCGCAAACCGAAGACGCCCAATTATCGAATTTGACATTGATTCCGACAAATGAGTTCAAATTCAAACAATAGAACACAGTTCACACGCAAAAAAGCTTATTTTTGTAGGACAAACGCAAAAGAGGGTCTTGCAAAAGTGACGACCACGTCCGGCATCATCTTGGTCGATCTTCACTCAGCACCATCGAGTCCATGGAGGTCATCAGAACCACCGAGTCCACCTCCGGCGCTTGTTCCAACTCCCGCACCGAAATCATTGGCTGGTGCACTGAACGCATCGGCGACATTGGTTCCAAACCCCATTGAGAAAACATCTCCGGCACTGTAACACGCATTGGCCAACGCAACCATTCTCCTCTTCAAGATTTCTCTTTTTGCCATATCATGCCATTCTTTGGTGAGGTCGTCCATGTCATTGCGGTTCAATGTCATGATTTTGTTCTCTTCGGCAAGCAACTTGGACATGGCTTTGTTTTCAGCGGCTCGTGCTCTTCTCTCCTCAGTGGCCGCTTTGCGCAGCCCCTCGTCCTTGAGCAATTGCCATTTTTCTTGCTTCTCCCGTGCCTTCTTCTCAGCCAACTCTTTCTTAATCTCCAACGTCTTCGCTAACATCAACTCATTTGATTGCACCATGGCATCAATCTTGTCCCGCAAGCTCGACGCTTCGTGCTCTCTCTTCATCTTCTCCTTAGTCTTCTTGTCGCCATCGGGCTTGTTCAAGTTTCTTGAGCCATCATCATCCTCATCTTCATCCATGTTTGTAAGTGAACCTCTCTTCGGTGGGGATTCTTTGTCAATCAACTTCCACTTCTCGCACTCTTTGAGCAAGTCCCAACAATGCTCTAGTTTGAAGAATTTGCCTTCCGAAGCTTCCATGTCTTTGTATCTTTGTTGCGAAATTTTGTCCTACACAAGTAAAAGAATGTCAAATTGTGCAATCACTTTAAATGCTACAAATGATTTGCATCACTTGGAATGTGAACTCACATAGTCGGATTCCACGTTTCCACTCGGGGGGCATTGTGAACTTTTTCCAAGCATGCAGCCCAACGGCTACAAATCGGCTTGATCACATCCCAACGACCTTGGAATGATCGAAAGGTGCATGGAGTCCTATTGGGATAATTTGCCATCATGCGGAAGTATTGATCTATGATCCTTCGCCAATACCGCTTGGCGGTTTGAGAAGTACCCGTGCAAGCATCAAGAGACACCGCACTCCAAGCCTTGATCAAGGTTTGATCTTCCAAGATCGTGTTTCTTCGATCTCTGGCTTTTTCTTGTTTGTGATTGCTCATACGCCCCCTCATCTATCTCCTCTACTTCTTCTTCACCACCGTGATCATCCACGCCGCCCTCCGTTTCATTGTAATCGAAGGCAACGAACGGGGCTTGATCGATGTCAACGGTGTTGGTGTCCAACAAGTTCACGAACTCGGCAGTAGCATTTGTTCGAACCACAGCTATAGTGAACGACAACAAGTCACGAGCTGCCGCAAATGGCGAAAAGTAAAGAAAATTGAAGGGACCGAAGAGGCATACCTTCCGGCCATTTCGTCAAACACCTCGCTTGCGGTGGAAGCAGCGCTGTTGAGCGGCATCGCCGGGGAACATCTTGCTGGGGCGGAGGGAGTGGATGAAGGAGTCAGCTTCTTTGTAGCCGGAATCTTCTTCCGCTTTACGCACGAGACCTTGCCGACCCTCTCCGCCGCCGGCCGGGATCGCGCAGCGGCATTGGCGCCCGGTGAGGGAGTCCTGGATTAGGGGGTCCTCGGACTGCCGGACTATATACTTTGGCCGGACTGTTGGACTATGAAGATACAAGATTGAAGACTTCGTCCCGTGTCCGGATGGGACTCTCCTTTGCGTGGAAGGCAAGCTTGGCAAATTGGATATGTAGATCTCCTCCCTTGTAACCGACTCTATGTAACCCTAGCCCCCTCCGGTGTCTATATAAACCGGAGGGTTTAGTCCGTAGGACAACAATCATAATCATAGGCTAGCTTCTAGGGTTTAGCCTCTACGATCTCGTGGTAGATCAACTCTTGTAATACTCATATCATCAAGATCAATCAAGCAGGAAGTAGGGTATTACCTCCATCGAGAGGGCCCGAACCTGGGTAAACATTGTGTCCCCCGCCTCCTGTTACCATCCGCCTTAGACGCACAGTTTGGGACCCCCTACCCAAGATCCGCCGGTTTTGACACCGACATTGGTGCTTTCATTGAGAGTTCCACTGTGTCGTTACCATAAGGCTTGATGGCTCCTTCGATCATCGAGAACGATGCGATCCAGGGTGAGGTTTTTCTCCCCGGACAGATCTTCGTATTCGGCGGCTTCATACTGCGGGCCAACTCGCTTGGCCATCTGGCGCAGATCGAAAGCGACGCCCCTGGCCGTCAGGTCAGGTTTGGAAGCTTAAACTATACTGCCGACATCCGCGGAGACTTGATCTTCGACGGATTCGAACCCATGTCAGGTGCGCCGCACAGTCACGATGAGCATGACTTAGCTCTGTCGTCGGACGGTGTTCGGGAGATCACACCTGTAGCTACTCCGGCCCTCAAGCCGGAGCAGACCGCGTCGTCCGAAGGCGGGTGGATGGACCCCGCCACGGAGGCCACACACTCAGCGTCGATAGAGCCGAATACTGACTTCACCCCCTATGAGACCTCTATTACCGGACACTTGGATTCGTCCCCGGCCACGGGCTCCGAACTGCCTACGTCCGTGCCTATCGAATCTGATTGGGCACCGATCATGGAGTTTTCCTCTGCGGGTATATTTCAGCACTCGCCCCTGGGCGACGTGCTAAATTCATTAAGGTCTCTCTCCTTGTCAGGAGACCCTTGGCCGAACTATGTACGGCTTAAGTGGGAAGCGGACGACGAAGAAATTCGTTCCCCACCCACCACCCCCTTGATAGCCACTGTCGGCGACTTAACCGACATCCTCGATTTCGGCTCCGAAGACATCGACGGTATGGACAACGATGCAGGAGACAAACAGGAACCACCGCCCACAGGATGGTGGACTGCCACCTCATCATATGATATATACATGGTGGACACCCCCAAGGAAAGCGATGGCAATAAGGCAACGGAGGATAATCCCCCTAAGAAGAAATCTAAGCACCGGCGTCATCGGCGCCGCTCTAAGCCCCGCCATAGCAAAAGCAGTGATACCGGCACAAGAGATAATAACGCTGCAGATAGTGCCGAAGACGAAGACAATCCCCTCCAGCCAGGCTTCGAGCGGGAGGATGGGCAAGATAGCCCTAAGGAACAGGCAGCTGACGGAGAATCAGAGGACGACAATTACATGCCCCTCTCCGAAGACGAGGAGAGCCTCGGCGACGACGAACTTTTCGTGCCCGAGGATCCCGTCGAACAGGAGCGCTTCAAGCGCCGGCTTATAGCCACAGCAAAAAGCCTGAAGAAAAATCAACAGCTACTTCGAGCTGACCAAGATCTGCTAGCGGATAGATGGACTGAGTTCCTGGCGGCCGAGGAATATGAACTTGAGCGCCCAACCAAGAGTTACCCAAAGCGCAGGTTGCTACCCCAACTCGAGGAGGAAGCATTAAAACCCACACTACCAGCGTATGATGTGGCTGATCGGCCACCTCGTGGCCGAGACAGAATGGCATATCATCCCGAAGTCCAGCCCGCACCCTGTCGCCAGTCAAACAAAAACACCAAGGCCTGGGGCAACACGCAAGACCTGCGAGACGTATTGGAAAACAAAGCAGGACATACAAGATCGATCTACGGATCACGGGGGCATGCCCCAACGCATGATGATGATCGTCACACCGGATATACTAAAAGCAAATCCGGCCGGGCTGAATATAGCAGACAAGACTCGTATGAACTGCGTCGTGACATAGCCCGGCACAGAGGCGCCACACACCCCCTATGCTTCACTGATGAAGTGATGGATCACGAATTCCCAGAGGGATTTAAACCCGTGAACATTGAATCATATGATGGTACAACAGACCCCGCGGTATGGATTGAAGATTTCCTCCTCCACATCCACATAGCCCGCGGTGACGATCTGCATGCCATCAAGTACCTCCCACTAAAACTCAAAGGACCAGCTCAGCATTGGCTAAATAGCTTGCCAGCAAACTCCATTGGTAGTTGGGAGAATTTGGATGACGCATTCCTTGACAACTTCTAGGGCACTTATGTGCGACCACCGGATGCTGATGACTTGAGTCACATAACCCAACAGCCAGGGGAATCGGCCAGGAAATTCTGGACCCGGTTCCTAACTAAAAAGAACCAAATTGTCAACTGTCCGGATGCCGAGGCCTTAGCGGCATTGAAGCATAACATCCGTGACGAGTGGCTCGCCCGACACCTCGGCCAAGAGAAGCCGAAGTCTATGGCAGCCCTCACGACACTCATGACCCGCTTTTGCGTGGGCGAGGACAGCTGGCTGGCTTGCGGCAACAACACATCAAGAAATCCTGGCAATTCAGATGCCAAAGATAGCAACGGCAGACCACGTCGCAACAGACACAAGCACCGCAACAACGGCGACAACGCCGAAGACACGGCAGTCAATGCCGGATTCAGTGGCTTTAAATCCGGTCAGCGGAAAAAGCCGTTCAAAAGAAGCAATCCGGGCCCGTCAAGTTTGGACCGCATACTCGATCGCTCGTGTCAAATTCACGGCACCCCCGATAAGCCAGCCAACCACACCAACAGAGAATGCTGGGTGTTCAAACAGGCCGGCAAGTTGAATGCCGAAAACAAGGAAAAGGGGCTACATAGCGACGAGGAGGAGGAGCCCCGGCCACCGAACACAGGAGGACAGAAGAAATTTCCTCCACAAGTGAAAACGGTGAACATGATATACGCAACCCATATTCCCAAGCGGGAACGGAAGCATGCACTAAGGGACGTCCATGCGATGGAGCCAGTCGCCCCAAAGTTCAACCCATGGTCTTCTTGTCCGATCACTTTCGGTCGCAGGGACCACCCCACTAGTATCCGTCATGGCGGTTCTGCCGCATTGGTCCTTGATCCCATCATTGATGGATTTCACCTCACTCGAGTCCTTATGGACGGTGGCAGCAGCCTGAACCTGCTCTATCAGGATACAGTGCGCAAAATGGGTATAGACCCATTGAGGATCAAACCCACAAAAACCACCTTCAAAGGTGTCATACCAGGTGTAGAGGCCTATTGCACGGGCTCAATCACACTGGAAGTGGTCTTCGGATCTCCGGACAACTTCCGAAGCGAGGAATTAATCTTCGATATCGTTCCCTTCCGCAGTGGCTATCACGCACTACTCGGACGAACCGCATTTGCTAGATTCAATGCAGTACCGCATTATGCATACCTCAAGATCAAAATGCCAGGACCTCGCGGGGTTATAACAGTTAATGAAAACACAGAATGCTCGCTCCGTACGGAGGAGCACACTGCGGCCCTCGCGGCAGAAGTGCAAAGCAGCCATCTGAGACAAACCGCCAATTCGGCGACAAAACCCCTGGACACCTTCAAGCGAGTCCAGAGTACCCTGCAACAGGATCGCCTGGCACGTTCAGAGCTCGCCTAGCAATTCGTCCTCCGTCACAGTCCCAGTAAAACAGCGAAATTTGCACCGCGCGTACATAATTACGCACTCAAGATACCATGGGCGCATGCGGAGGCACGACTATGGCACGGCCCACAATGCGGCTCAACCGCCTCAGGGCCCGTATATCTTTATCATTTACTCTCTTTTAGGACCCTACTCTCTGGAAGCTCTTTCCGACAGCCTGATTCCGGGAAGGAAATACCAAGGAAGCAAGAAGCTCTGACGTACAAGGGAATCCTCAGGTGGTCTCTGATAACGATCGATATACCTGTTTTACATACCCATACGCAGCTTGCCCTTGGATAGGACATGTCAAATAGTCCTATTTTTTGCTTATTGCACTACTTGGATACATACGCTTTGATGTATCATTTAAATAACAATGTATAGCATTAGCTTATTATTGCATTTCCTTTTTTTACTCCTTGTCTGCTTATTTACGACAAATTGCACCCGTACATTCTGGTACGTCCAGTGCGCCAGGGGCTTCAGTGAACCCCATAACACGGCATGAAAAGTCCGAACACTTTCGACAGTGCGGCACCCCAAACTTATAGCATTATATGCATCAGCTCCGAATCATGTCTTGGGTCAATAGTTGGGTTTGCCCGGCTCCCATGTTTTGGTACCTTACGTTCCGCTATATCGGCTAAGGTAGCGCTGGGAAAACTACTGCGATTGTGTACCGGTTCTTCCGGACGAGCACCTCAGTAGAGAAAGCCAAAAACTGACTGTCATGATACGGCGAGAGCTGGTCGCTGTTCGAGAGGTCTCAAATCCTTAAAGATTTTTTCCGCTTTGGGCGAGGAGTCGGCCTTGTCCGATTTAGGCATACATAGCGCCCCAAGTTCAGCCTTTCGAATACTAGGGGCTTCGCCAAAATTTAAAATTGTAGACTTCTACGGCTAAGTGAGAGTGATAAAGCTTTATAGTCCGATTGCCTGGTTCGTTGTGCTGAAGACCTCCTTCGAAGGACCCAAAACTAGGATAAAGAGTGATCAGGTTTATCCCGAACACCTCAGTACTAGTTACATGGGGGCAGAAGCCGACGAACGGCCAACTCTCAGATTTTATAAACGGCCGCACAGAAGGTAATATTTTAAATTAACAAGCGTTACATAGCGCACATGAAATCGTTTTCATATTGTAGGATCGCATGAGTACATTCATTCAAATATTACATCCTTAGCACACTCCTCCGCCACAAGGCGAGCACCCTTCAGGACATTGTCATAATACTTTTCGGGGTGACGATGCTCCTTGCCCTTCGGCGGCCCCTCCTTCACCAGCTTTTCGGCGTCCATCTTCGCCCAGTGCACTTTCGCCCGGGCAAAGGCCCTGCGCACACCCTCAATGCAGACGGACCGCTTTATGACTTCAAACCGTGGGCAGGCATTCACAAGCCGCCTTACCAGACCGAAGTAGCTGCCAGGCAGGGGCTCGCCAGGCCACATCCAGACTATGAGACCCCTCATGGCCTGTTCGGCCGCCTTGTGAAGCTCGACCAGTTGCTTCAACTGGTCGCTCAAGGGCATCGGATGTTTGGTCCCAGTATACTGAGACCAAAACAACTTCTCCGTTGAGCTCCCTTCCTCGGCCCGGTAGAACTCCGCGGCATCTGACACACTGCTGGGTAGATCTGCGAACGCTCCTGGAGAGCTCCGAACTCAGGTAAGTAAAAGGAAAGTTTCCTTCACATGCTTGCTTTGCATAATGAATGCCTTACCCGCCGCTATCTTCTTGACCGCTTGAATCTCCTGGAGGGCCTTTTGGGCTTCGGCCTTGGCATTTTGTGCGTTCTCAAGGGCCTTCGCAAGCTCGGACCCTTGCGTCTTAGAGTCACGCTCCAAGGACTCGTATTTCTTGACGAAATCCTGGAGCTCTTGCTGAACCTCGCTGACTCGGGCCTCTTGTTTCTCGCGCTCGGCTCGCTCCTTGGCCGCTTTGTCTTCGGCCTCGGACAGCGGCTTCTTCAGGGCCGCCACTTCGGTCATGGCCCCTAGCAAAATTCATGACGATCCCATGAACAACCACCTTCTTTTTTCTTTATCAATATACAGACGGGGTATCACTTACCTTTGTTCTCTTCAAGCTGCCTCTTGGTAAGGCCGAGCTCTTCCTTGGACCACTCAAGGTCCCACTTCAGTGCGGAGACCTCCGCAGTACAAGCGGCAGCGGCCAGCAGCGAAGCCTGCTTATTCACATAGACATATTCTGATTAGACTCCTGTGATTATTATTTGATCCTCTGTTAGGCCTTTCTTTGCGAACGCCAAACAAAGCATCAGAGGCTACTGTCTATGCTGTAACATTTTCTTATAATTTGATTACTTACCTCAAAGCCTGTTAGGAGGCTGGCACAGGCTTCAGTCAGTCCGTTTTTGGCGGACCGAACCTTCTTGACCACCGCACTCATGATAGTGCGGTGCTCTTCGTCAATGGAAGCGCCGCGAAGCACTTCCAGCAAATTGTCCAATGCCTCTGGATGGACAAAGGCCATCGGCACAGATGGCTTGCCCCCCTTTGCGAGGGGTCGCCTGACAGAATCCGGAACCACTGGAGGTTCCGGCGCAGTATTCGGCTGGGGGCTAGACTTGCTGCCCCCGGCATTAGTGCCCATGGGAGTCTTGCCCCTCCTGCGCCCAGCGTCTGGAATGTCACCTTGGGGCGCCTCCGGAATTGTCTCCCCTTGGTTCAGTGCCCTTTGAGACAACACCTCGACGTCGTCCGTAGGGCGGGGGAGGAAGTGGTCGGGAGTGAATCGTTGTTCATCTCCGACTGGCCCAAAGACTCATCCAAAGAGGATACGTCGATATGGGCTTTGGATGGGCTGCACGATCATGTTTGGCATGATAAGAAGCAATAAAATAAAGCATACCAAGAACTGTTATGGTATCTAGGTACTTACGACTTCGCCAGGGGCTTGTCCCTAGGTAACCACTCCTCGTCGCTGAAAGCGACCGTTGTGGAGCAGTCCGGAAGGAGAGTCCTTCCCTTCTTGGACCCTTTGGCCTCCCCAGACGGAGTGGCCTTCCTTTTCTTGTCTCCCCCGGCTGGGGGGGAGAACTTTCCTCTCCTCCTCCTTGTTTTCGTGGAAGGAGGGCGCCTCGGTGTTATCGGACGATGAGTCCGATACAACCTTGCGCCGGAGACCTTTCCTGGTCCCCGTGGCCTTCTTCTTGGCCTTCTTCTCCAGCGCCTCATAGGGTGCCCGAACCAGCATCTCCGTTAAGAGAGCCCTTGCTGGATCTTCGGGCAGTGGGGCCGGACAATTGATCCGCTCCGCTGTCGTGACCCAGTCATGTTAAATGGCATGGAGGCTTAGATCCCTCACATGATTATACTGGGGAAAGAAACATCTTATGAGATATAAGGATCTTACCGGATTGGCGAGGTGCTTTGCGCTGAGTCCGCGATCCTCGGTAAGGGGAGGAGGTACCTCGGCAGACTTGAACAGCACCTTCCAGATGTCCTGGTGTGTTGTGTCGAAGAGCTCTCGCAGCGTCTGGTGCTTAGCCGGGTCGAACTCCCACATATTGAACGTCTGTCTTTGACACGGGAGGATCCGGCGGAAGAGCATGACCTGGACCACGTTGACAAGCTTGATTTTCTTGCTTATCATGTTTTTAACGCAGTTCTGGAGTCCGGTCAGCTCCACCGATGAACCCCAGGATAGGCCCTTCTCTTTCCAGGAGGTGAGCCGCATGGGATGCCGGATCGAAATTCGAGGGCCGCCACCCAGTTGGTGTCGCGCGGCTCGGTGATGTAAAACCACCCCGATTGCCACCCCTTCACGGTCTCCACATAGGAGCCTTCGAGCCAGGTGACGTTGGGCATTTTGCCCACCATGGCGCCTCCGCACTCCGCTTGCTGGCCGACCACCACCTTCGGTTTAACGTTGAAGGTCTTCAGCCACAGGCCGAAGTGGGGCTTGATGCGGAGGAAGGCCTCGCACACGACGATAAACGCCGAGATGTTGAGGATGAAATTAGGGGCCAGATCATGGAAGTCCAGCCCGTAGTAGAACATGAGCCCGCGGACGAATGGGTGGAGGGGAAATCCCAGCCCGCGGACGAAGTGGGTAAGGAATACAACCCTTTCGTGGGGTTCTGGAGTAGGGACGATCTGCCCTGCGTCTGGGAGCCGGTGCGCGATATCTGCGGCTAGGTATCCGGCTTCCCGGAGCTTCGTAATGTTCTCCTCCGTAACGGAGGAGACCATCCACTTGCCTCCCGCTCCAGACATGTTTGGAGTGGTTTTACGGAGAAAACGCGAACTTGGGCGCTGGAGCTCGAGTGCGCGAGAATGGATGGGCAGGGAAGAAGAAGGCGTGGGTGAAAAAAGAGGAGTCCTTGTCCCTTTATAAGGGCAGTAGAAACTGTGCGCCTTCCCACTTTCCTGGTAAACTCGCTTATTCCCCAAGCGCCGTGATTGATGGCGCGGTTGGGTTACCCATACTCGTATTGATGAGAATCCCGTGATAAGGGGACACGATCTCTGCTTCGACAAGACGTGCCAAGAAAACCGCCTCACAATATGTGCAGTAGCTGATTGAGAAAAACGGTTCGAATAATAACCGGGCCGTGGCGTGGTGCCACGCTATGAAAGTTGTCAGCGGATTAGATTTGTGGAATATTATACTCTCTACGGTGGTATGTGGAAATTGTTTTGCAGAGCCGGACACGATCCTTGTGTTCAAAATCTTCTATGGAGTATTCGGGGGAGGAACCCGCCTTGCAATGCCGAAGACAATCTGCGCGCCGGACTCATCGTCATTGAAGCCTGGTTCAGGGGCTACTGAGGGAGTCCTGGATTAGGGGGTCCTCGGACTGCCGGACTATATACTTTGGCCGGACTGTTGGACTATGAAGATACAAGATTGAAGACTTCGTCCCGTGTCCGGATGGGACTCTCCTTTGCGTGGAAGGCAAGCTTGGCAAATCAGATATGTAGATCTCCTCCCTTGTAACCGACTCTGTGTAACCCTAGCCCCCTCTGGTGTCTATATAAACCGGAGGGTTTAGTCCGTAGGACAACAATCATAATCATAGGCTAGCTTCTAGGGTTTAGCCTCTACGATCTCGTGGTAGATCAACTCTTGTAATACTCATATCATCAAGATCAATCAAGCAGGAAGTAGGGTATTACCTCCATCGAGAGGGCCCGAACCTGGGTAAACATTGTGTCCCCCGCCTCCTGTTACCATCCGCCTTAGACGCACAGTTCGGGACCCCCTACCCGAGATCCGCCGATTTTGACACCGACACCTGGAGCATGGGCCTTCCCGGCGGGGGCAGCCGGATTCCCACCCTGCACGACCACGTTGCCTTGCCGCTTGCGGGCAGGCGCAGTGGTGCCTTGGGCGTCGGCGGGGCCAACATGGCCGGCGACGAGATCCGCCGGAGGGGATTGAGCGTGCGCGACCTCGACGGTGATGGGGGACGGCAGGGAGTCATCCATGTCGGCGAAGGACTGCCGGGGAAGATGCACCGGAGCGGGTGGTGGCTGGGGCAATGGTGGCGGGGGGTGGGGGGAGCAGGAGCGGCCGCACGGAAATTTCCCTCGCGCCAAATCTCGCTGCGGATAGGGGCCGAGCTCGGGTCGGCCTCCCACCCCATGAATCTAGTGGTCGGGGGAGATCTTTTGCCGCGCCCCGCAAAAAAATTTATGGGTCGGACGCGTTTGCGGTGTCTGGTCGGGCAGTATTTTCCACGCCGACCCGTATTTTGGCGGTTATTTTGCGGGTCGCGGCGGGATGCGAGGTCTGTTAGAGATGCTCTAAGGAATGGCAAATGCATAGCCCCAGGACAATGTCTCATATGCCATGTAGGATCGGATGCTAGGAAAAGTAGGTTCAGATGAGTAAGCGGGGTCCTCTGCAGGAGGCGGGTGCTTGGAGAGAAAAAATATGATCCGGTGTAAAAAGCTGAAAAGGTTAGAGTGAAAAGTAGAGATGCATGTTTACTAGAGTCTTTATTTTCCATTCTTTGATGAGACCCACTAGTGATAGCTTGCATTGGGGAGAAAAAATCAATATAAATGCCTCAATCTACTTTTTCTCATAGAACATATGTATCCATATGCCACCATTGTACATGCCCTTATACTGCACTTGTATTTGATTCCTTTCAGTCATTTGCATCTTTGGTAGTATGTATTTCCCTCCTCATGGCCCTACCACGTGGGATGTTGTCTCTCTCTCATCCAACTCACGTACAATTACATGCATGGCTTTATTCCCTCTTGTACCAAAACCCATCCTTTTCTATTTTCTGGTTATAATTTAGGTCTGTCATATCTCTTAAACCAGGATTATACATTTGGATTTTTTTATGTATTTGAACTCCTGGCGCCAAGACCATGAGAACAAGACCAATCTTGGATATATTTTAAACATGTTCAAATTTTAGCATTTCAATCAACTTATTCCACTCAATCTATTTTCGTATGTTTTTTTAAATGAGTTTCTCTTGTGAAGTTGCTTTGTTCACTCATTTCAGTTTCAGTTATATTCACATATACAACTTCTTGAACTAATGATTTAGTTTTAAAAATGAGTGAAATCAGATTTTGAAAATAACTGAAACGTGCCTTTCTTATAGTTGAAATGAGTGAAATCGGTTGTTTGAAACGAGTAGAATCAGTTTTTGTAATGAGTTAATTTTATTTTTGAAATGAGTAAAATACATTTTTGAATCGAGTGAAATATGTTTTTATATAATGGGTGAAATTTGCATGTTGAACAGTGTGAAATCATATTTTAAATGTGTGAAATCAGTTTTGAAATTGAAATATGATTTTTTATGAAACTCCTTTTTCAGTCTATTTATTGTAAAGTTGCTTCGTCCACCCGCATTATTTTCATCCACATATTCGCCTCATGAACCATCAACTTTCTCATATCTGTTTTGCATTGTACGCCGTCGCCCACCTTGCTTATTCCTTTAATTAAATCGCACCGCCTTTTTATGCCTTCCTACGGCGAGCCGTCGGAGTCAGACCACCGTCGCCTACACAATACCCCACACACTGCTGCAACCAATGAGAAAAAAGTTGGAAGGTTGGTGCCCTCCGCTGATGTGCACAGTTACTAATCATGCACAAGATCTGGTTGCAAGGACCGCCGACGGGAAGAGCTTAGACGCGGTGTCTAGTGAAGGGAGGCACATGGCAGTCGTCTTTGCCCTTTGTTGACGAAACGATGGGGGAGAGAAAGCACGCCAGTAGTGATGGTCGATTTTGGTGTTTTAACATTTTTGCGAAAGTTTAGCGAGATCTGACCTTGGTTTGAAATTTTTTTTATCTGATCCTTTTTCTACTGCCAGGGTCGATGGCGATAGGGTATAATGGCCTACCGCCAAGGCACTTGGCGGTAGGGGCGCACACCCTACCGTAAAAAAAAATTTAAAGTATCAAATACAGTGTGTGTACTCACCTACCGCCGGGCACATCGGCAGTAGGGTACAATGGATACCGCTAGCCTATTTGGTGGTAGGGCAGCACTGCACTGAGGTGAATAAGTTGCCTACCTTCAGGGGCCTTGGCGGTAGGCTGTTATACCTAACAGCCATCGACCCTGGCAGTAGAAAAAAGGGTCTGATCTCGATAAAGTTTCGAACTAGGGTCTGATCTCGCAAAACTTTCGCACAAGGGTCAAAACACCAAGTTTGGCCACCGGTGATTCTCTGAGCCAGTCCACCGGCCGGCTGATGAAAATAGTCTGACTATCGGAGATATTCGTGTTACTTCGTCTGAGCAACCCTTTCGTAAATTGAAGCAAACTTTTTGGAGGAAAAGCTAGATTGACGTGTTATAAGCCGGTCGTCCTGCCGGCGCTGCTAGCCTCCCGCTTTGTTCTCGCATGAGAACAAGCTTGGCTGCATCCATAGGGACCAAGACACTCAAGGTGTATATCCAGGAACAAGAACCTAGGGGGAAACCGTGCACTCACAACAATTAGGAAGATCTGGCCGTTCATTGCGTTTCCTTGATGCGTTTTGGACCGTCGGATCTCGCTCCAGATCGATCTCGTCCGCTGGATCAAAACTGAACATTGTATCCAGAAACAAGAACCCAGGGGAAAACCATGATCTCATAGCGATTAGGAAGATCTGGCTGTCCATTGCGTTTCCTTGATGCGTTTTGGACCGTCGGATCTCGCTCCCGATCGATTTCGTCCGCCGGATCAAAACTGAACATTGTATCAATGAATAGTGCTCGTCCCCCGCAGTTTTCCCCACTTCGCTGTTTCGATCGTCTGTCACTGACGTGTGGGTCCCCTCGCTGGTGGGCCGCGCCTGTCAGCGGCTGTAGCTAGGAGGGTGCCCGATGCGGCCCTCCAACACCCTCTCCAGCGTAAATATCTTCTGTCACCGCCTGATATTCCTGCGACCCACCGAGGGCACTTGTGAGATTTCACCTAATCCTGTGCCAAGTGGCTTCTCAGTATTGGTTGCTTCCTCCCCAATTAGTGAGACAACCAGGGTTGCGCCTCTCCCTCGCATATTTCTCGCATTGACACCGTCGCCCCCTCCCCTTCTCTTCGTTGGCCTCTCCTCGCGCCACCGCCCTCCGAGAAGCACCGCGGCCGCTGCGGATCCGCTTCGCACCGAGCTTGCCACCGCCGCAGCTCTCCCCGTCGAGCACGCCCCTCGCCACAGACCCTCAAGTTGCAGAGGGGCAACATGCAATGGTGGACGAGGAGATCATTGACCAGCCGCCGTCGCCCGTCGTCCTACTTCGCCATCAGCGGGAGGATCACCAGAGCGTGTCCTCACGTTCGTGCTCCTCCGGGAAGAGGACAAACCGAGGTGAGCCGCCTCTGATCCATCGCGCTCCCACTGCCCTCTCCTTCCCCTTTTTCTCTCGTCGCCAGGTACACCGACACCCCTGCTCTCCCCGTCGGGCTTGGCCCTTGCCATCGTCGGGAAGACTGTGCAAGCCGCTGCTCGTGTCGTTGCCCCGTAGAGATGAGCACGCGGTGCGTTTCTCTAAAGGTGGTTTTCTGACGATTTGAATCTCGGATGCAGGAAAGTGTGGGAACGAGGAGATGAGTCTCGTGGAGACAAGGATGGCGACTTGATGCTCCTCGGAGACGTCCTCTGGAGATGATTTTTCGGGCCTTTTGTTTACGAAAGAAGTCCACATAACCCCCTAGGATTTCACAAACCGGCCAGTTTACCCCCTAAGGTTTAAACCCGGGTATCTAACCCCCTGTTCATTTCTAAACCAGGTGAATCACCCCCTAGGACCGATCAGAGTGGTTTCATAGGCGGTTTTGTTGACGTAGCAAGGTGCAGCTCGTTTCTGATCTACACCCGGCCTCGTCCATCCTCCTCCGGACGCGAGAGCGGCGTCGTGCCACTCGTGGCGCTCACCGAGTCCCGTTCTTGTAATTGTGCGCATCTCGACGCCACCCTCCACCTCCACGTCTCCAGGTTTCCATGCACGCTCGGAAGGCATCCTCTCCATCAGGCGGACGACATTGTCGAACCTGCTGCTCCGGCCCGGCGCATGCCGCCAGGGTTTGAGGGATCCTTCTGGACGTCTACACCGTCGCGTCCATGGGGCGGTCGAGGTCGTGTACGACGGTGACAAGCAGGACATCGGCGCGGGAAGCAGCAGGGAGCAGGAGCGAGTCGCCGGCGAGGCGCACGTACTTGTGGATGTTGTCAAAAGGTCCAGATCGCGCATGAACGCAAGCTCAGCCAAGATAATACGCAAGTATATATACCTGCTGGATCGATTCCCTCCTGGACAAGCACGCACATAGTACACACAAGTACGTGCCACCAAGTCTGAGACGGACATGATCACACAACCTAATCGTGTTTAGCTCTAATAACCAATAGTGGATGTCGACAGCTGCCGGCGGCAGCCGCAGGCGGCACGTGTGCCAGCTCGGTAGGCGACGGAGCAGTGTTATCCAAGGAGGACGAAGTGGACGCTCGCCGGCAATAGGCTGCCGAGGCGACTACGGTACCACAGCGCACACGAGAAACACGGTCGCAAGTCGGTGGCCGATGAAAGGCGATTCGTGAACCACAGGCTGAGCTTCCTCGTGGCCGGCCGCCGGCTGCTGGCTGGTGCTGCAGCCTACCAGTACCTCAATGAGGCAAGTGGTTTGGGTACGATGACCTGAGCAACATGCGATGGGAGAAAGCTGGGGAGAAGGAACTGTATTGACGAGACGACGACCTCGCACCCATAACCTTTCCACGTCACCAAAACCGCCTGAAAAACCACTCTGATCGGTGCTAGGGGGTGATTCACCAAAACCCCCTAAAACAAAGATGGATCTGCATGCAGCTGCTACTCGTGTTGTTGTTCAGCTATGTCCTGTTATTTAGGTTCATATATACACTACTTAATTAGGTTCATGAGATGGTTCTCTATTGGACTGGGTGCCATGGGATCTTAGATTATGGAATTTGGGGTGTTTTGGTGGTCTGATGCTTTTAGTTTCAGCTTAACTTTGCTTTAGAAATGGTCAATTTGGATTTAACGAACGGTTTGCATATTAGTGAAATATACGGAGTGGGGATCTCTTGGTTATTGTGGCAGCCGTTGGATTGGGTGTTATGGCATCTGGTGATCTGATGATGTTAGTCTCGGCTTATTTTTGCTTGATAAGTGATCGATTTGGGTTTGATGAATAGTTGTACTATTGGCAGTATATACAGAATGGGGTTCTCTGGGTTGTTGTGACAGCTATTGGATTGGGTACTATCGCATCTCAGGTTCAGATGTTTTGGATGCGTGGCAGATCTGATGCTGTTAGTTTCGGCTTATCTTTGCTCCAAAGATTGTCAATTTGGGTTTAACGAATAGTTTATCTGGTGGTGATATATACGGAGCAGGGATTTCTTTGTTATTGTGGAGGCTGTTGGATTGGGTGTTATGACATGTAGTGATATGATGTCGAGAAAAGACCGATTTGAGTCTGATGAATAGTTGTACTATTAGTGATATATACGGAATGGGGATCGAGCTCAGTTTCTCCCCTTTCTCAGCTAGAATTTTCGTACATTTTGAGTTCGTACTAGTAATATTTTGCAGTAAAATTTCAAATTCAGGCACTGGGAACTTCCTTCCAGTTCACAGATAAGGTTACAATCCAACTCGCCGGTCTAACTACTGAACATCAAGCAAGAGAAACACAAATACATATCGTGGGATATTTGTGTGCATTCTCATCAATGTGTGTGAAACAAACGTTACTCTTCTTGTTTTACATGGCTTAACATCTAGTATGGTGGAAGCATCGGCAAGGGTCTAAAAGTTCGGACAATGGTAGAATAGACAATCTATGGTGGAAGACACTTATACAACAATCGGACAATGGTAGAATAAACAACGGATGGAAGTATGGAGCCTCAGTGTTATCATCAATCATTTTACACTACCAACAATGGTACAGGGCGGGTACATCAATCTCATACCCATGCTCAAGTTGCTCACGGACAGAAAACCCCATCCATACCCATGCAACATTCACAAAAATCTGTTCATAGCCGTACCCACCAGGTAGCCATGCCAGATGGGTGCCCATCTGGTAGCTTAGCAGTAAACAAAATCATACCTTCATCAATAGCAAATTCAGGAGAAAACAGTTATTTCGATTCAGTGTCTTCATAAATCCATGATGGACAAGCTGACAATCACACACCTAAATAAATAACATAGTTAAGTTCAAACAACTGATGGCACATAACATGAAGTAGCCAAGGAGTAAGCGCAATTAAGCAAATAGCAGCTCTCATTATTGTAACTAAGTGCTAAAGAACAGCAGCTCCAAGTCTCCACACCACTTTGTAGATGCAACCTGCAACAGCCCCAGCAGCTCTGAGTATTTTACTCTTCAGTGATCATTGGAGTAGAGATTCATGACAAATATCAGGTCGGGGTTTGAGCAAATGCCCTGCTCAGCAGCCCCAGCAGCTCTGAGTCTTTCGCCCTTCAGCGATCATTGGAGTAGAGATTCATGTCAGGTTATTGGGCGATTATTGGAATAGAGATTCATGTCAGATTATTGGGCCAGTTTGGGCATATGCCCGTAGGCATAGAATTGCGTCGATGCCCTACCCGCGGGCACAAAATCGTATCCAAACCCTGGCCATGGATAAAATTGCAAGAAAGATGAGGACCTACGTTCCCATTCCGCAGTCGGCGGCTATGCTGGAGAAAGGGGCGGCACAAAATCGTATCCAAACCCTGCCCATGGGTAAAATTCACAATCAGACTTGCATGGGGCACATATTCACAGGAGTAGCGGACATGGGAGAGTTCAAAAGGTTGATATGAGATTATATCTTCGCCATTCTCCACCGATGCAGTGTATACATTTGAATAACTTTCTAACTATGAAAACCACCTCGCGAGCGACATGCTAACTCCACAAGCTACACTGCCATAAATTCCATTGCATAGTATTCTCAACAATCAACAAGTAAATAAACGTTAAGAACTCTATTTCATTTTAAAATAAACTATCTCTAGATTCATCATTAATTAAAATTAAGAGCAGACACAAAGGAAAAAATTCCCAGGCCCAAAATAAATAAGTGAGCCCCAGTTTTACGGTGTCGATCGTTCATTTTGGGAGTCACATGGTCTAAACTCTAAAATACTCCCGTCGAAGAGGTTATTACACCGCAGTCATCATTTACTCATAATGATACTTATATAACAAGCTTGCAGAAACAATAACTTGCAATTTCCAATGACATCTGGACCTGTACATCTTCAGTTAATAGAAAAGTAAGTAAGTCAAACCCAAGACTGAACATATCATCATCAGTCAGTTACAAAAGGTAATATCAAGAGTACAGATAAAACGACCTGGGTAGTTTTTCTAGCCGAGAGAGTTCACCTTGCTGCGTACCAGAACAGGAGGCCACGCCATAATGTATGATAGGGCAAACATACCATCAACAGATAACAAAAGGTAATATCTGGACTACAGATAAAATAACCAAGTTCTAGTTTTCTTATTCCTGACACATGTGTAGCATTATTTACCCATGAAAATCACCGCACGAGCAATGTGCTAACTCCACAAGCTACGTGTAGAATTTATTCTACTGCATACCATTCTCAACAATCAACAAATAAACAAATGTCAAGAACTCTATATCATTTGAAATAAACTATCTCTAGATCCATCATATTAAATTTAACAACAGTCACAAGGGAAAGAGAATGAAGGGACCAAAATATATAGGTGAGTGCAAGCGAAGACACAACCACCAGAACACATGGGCGTGACATAGTATATTGGACCATATATGCTCTGGCCTACCAAGTTTAGGGTGTCGATTGTTCATTCTGAGAGTCGATGGACTAAATACTCTTGCTGCAGGTCATTATACCAAGCGTGTCATTTACTCATAATGATATATAAAAAGCCTATAGAAATACCGTAAACTATATAAGAAGTTTTAGGTCACTATAAAGTAAACTTTATAGAAGTAACGTAAACTTTATAGTGACCTAAAACGTAAGACATTTTAGAACCATATATGCTTTGGCCTACCTAAAACATCTTATATTAGTCTGCAGAGAGAGTAGTAATTTGCAATTCCCAACAACACCCACTATTGACTTGCACAAAAGAGAGTAATTCCAACCAAGAAAACATGCATAGAACCATAGCAACATACCATCATCTGATAACAAAAGGTAATATACAGAGTACAGACAAAATGACCGACTTCTAGTTCTAGTGTTCTTCTTCCTCTTACTAGTTGAGCACCTTCTAGCCGAGAGAGTTCACCTTATTGCCTACCAGAACAGGAGGCCACGCCATTACGTAGGGGTAGGATGTTTCAGAGCGAGTGATAGGGCAGACCTTCTTCAGCTCCTTTGTCTCAATGCAGAAGGATAGGAACCAGCCTGAAGCACTTGGAAGCGATGGCTGGAAGATAGACAAATACACAATGCCACCGATGATGGCCACAACATCCAATGCCAGTACAGGGAGTTCATCTACAAACTCTAGGTTGAGCTCACCAATCGCACGCGTCCCAAATGCCCTGTCCCGCATCCATTTGTCGACACCGCTGCCGTCGGCTCTCCGGACCCAAACAGAAAGCCCGGGACTAGAAGTTGCCCAGGCGACACAGAGCTTTCCATCACTGGTCTCGCCGATCTTGTAACCCTCCCGTCGCATGTGCGGAGGCCGATCGATCCGGGAGAATTGCAGCGTTGCACTGTTCAGCACATGGATATCTGCTCCGGTTGCCCAGTAGACACACCCGTTCACTAGTGTACCATTGTCTTCGCCATCCAGCTGCAGGCTCACCGCTTCTGGGGAGATCTGCCACTTCCTGCTGCCCAGCGAGAAGACGGCGACTCGAACTTCCCCACTTTCCTTGCCAACGCAGACGACGCGGAGCGACCGGCGGTCCTCTTCGGAGGTGACAACGTGGAACTCGACTGCGGTGTCTTCTGGGTCTCCGCAGATTTCTTCCGGTGGCGCAGAGAGGAGGTGCAGGCCCCGTGTAAGGGGGTCGTACACGGCCACCCGCTTGGTGCTCCCGTTGTCAGTCTGGTTGACGAGAACCACGTAGCCATCGCGACACTCGGTCATTGACCACCTGGGGCTGTCGCCTTTGCCTTCGGCCGCGCGGTACCCGGTCATTGACCACCGATGTTTGTCGACTCCCCCCTCATCTTCGTCTTCGTCTTCGTCTTCATCTTCATCTTCCCCTTCATCTTCGTCTTCGTCTTCGTCTTCGTCTTCGACTTCGTCATCCCCTTCCTCTTCCCCTTCCCCTTCATCATCATCTTCTTCTTCTTCTTCTTCTTCTTCTTCTTCTTCTTCTTCTTCTTCTTCGTCTTCAACTTCGGCATCCCCTTCCCCTTCCCCTTCCCCCTCCCCTTCGGGGACACGGGTGACGAAGACATCGTCGTCGTCTTCTTCTTCAACGTCGGGGACGCGGGTGAGGAAGACATCAGCGCCGCGGACGGCGGCCGCGTGGTCCGGATCGGACCGGCAGCGGATGGGCACGAAGGCGGGCATGGCAGGCTCGTAAATGTCGAGGAAGACGCCCAGGAGCGGGGCCGGGTGAAGATCGCGGAAGCGGCGGCGGAATTTCGGGGACGAACGGACGGCTCGGAGAAAGGCGGGGCAGGTGAGAGCGGCGCGGACGAGGGTCGGGAGGGAGGGCAGGCGGAGGAACACCTCGCACAGGAGGTCGTCGCCGAGGGAGCTTATGGTGGTGGGAGCGGATTTCTTCCTGGACGGCGGCAGCTCACCAGAAGCCATGGCGATCGGCGATCGGCGGCGGCGGCGGCGGCGGAGGAGGAGGCCACGGGAAAGGGTCAGGAGAGGGTTATGGAGGAGTCTGGCGCGGGCCGCCGTCACTATGTCCAGAAGGAATATGAGCAATCGGCCCAACATGCAAAGCCACGCTGCATAGCACGGGCATTTTAAGATCCTAAAAAAAACACGGGCATTTCCGCGACAAAAGAAAAGAATTTGACACAATGACTGCTTTTTTGCCTAAAAAAAGGTATGTGTGCTTTTTTTTTAATAACCAAAGTATGTGTGCTAGTTGTGTCACTCAAAGGGTAAATCCTCTACAACACTAAGCTTTCTAATTTTAAAAAGCTCACAACCAATTGAGGTATTCAATTAAAATTGGGTCATCCGATTTTGACAAGGTAAAAAATTTCTCAAACCTCTCTCATTCAATTCTTTTATATTATATAATATGCTTCCTAATTTTTAAGGCCTCGCAATTAATTGTGGTATTCAATTTAAAATTAAGTCACTCAATTTGATTGAGTCAACAATTTCTCAAGGAGCTCTCCCATTCAATTATTTTAATTCACTATTCTTCCCTAATTTTGAAGCTTTTCAATTGGATTGAGGTATTCAATTATGGATTTGGTTTATGAGTTTGATCGGTTCAATCATTTTTCAAATCAATCAGCAGCAACTAGCCTATAAAAACATACCAATCCTGCGCACCCTCCCACCACCTAGAAAAGATAAACGCCACCATGTGATACTGTAGCACCAATATAGTACATGCAGCTACCGACGCAGAAATTTTCCCATATAAATATGGGTTTCTTAGCGGATAACACAGAATCACATCGAGAAAGACCCACCAAATCGTTGAATTATAAAAAAACACTCCATCATCTCCCCGCCCCGCCGAACTAAATATTCAGTCAATTTCAAAATTTAAGGGGTATTAGTTTTTTGGAAAGTCAAATTTCTTCAACTTTGACCAAGTTCAAAGCCAAAAATGTCAACATCCACAATATTACAAAAAATATGGATATTCATTTCACGATGAATCTAATTATACTCATTTGGTGTTATGGATTTTGATATATTTTTTACAAATTTGATCAAAATTATTTTTTTTTACTTCTTAAAAAAGTAATACACCTTATATTTTGAAACAAGGTGAGAAACGTTTTTAAGAAAACCAACAACACCAATGGCACAACAAAGCGCGCCCAATCCTTCTAGTAACACTATGCTCCCTAGTTTTAAAGAGCCCACATTCAATTGAGGTCTTCAATTGTAATTGTGTCACACGATTTTGACCGGGTCAAGAAGTTCTCAAAGCCCTCTCATTTTATTCTTTTATATTATACATTGTGCTTTCTAATTCTTAAGGTCTCATAGTTAATTGAACTCTAGCCCACATTCAATTAAGATCTTCAATTAAAATTGGGTTATCCGATATTGATCGGGTCAACAATTCTCAAAGCTCTCTCATTCAATTTATTTATACTATGCACTATACTTCCTAATTTTTAAAGCCACATAATTAATTGAGATTTTCAATCTAATAGGGTCACCCGATTTTGACCATGTCAACAATTTCTCATGGAGCTCTCCCAATTTTTTAATTCATCATATTTCATAATTTTGAAGCTTTTTCATTCAATTGAGGTATTCAATTTTGGATTCGGTTTAAAATTTTGACCGGGCCAACAATTTTTTCGAACCAATCAACAGCAACCAGCCTATAAAAACATATCAATCCCGCACACCCACAATAATTAAACAAAACAGTATGGAAATTCTTTTCATGATGAACCTAATCATACCGAGTTGATATTATGGATTTTGATACATTTCTCTACAAATTTGATCGAACTTAAAAGACTTGACTTTTCAAGAAAGTACTACACCTTATATTTTGAAACAGAGTGAGTATATTTTTAAAGAAAAACCCAACAACACCAACAGCGCAGCAAAGCGCGTCCAACCCTTCTAGTACAGATGAATAGGGGCATGATGCATTTGTTAGCAAAGCAGAGAAAATGTGAAAGATGAAACCATGGCACCTCCAAAAAACACGGCATTTGCCATTCAATCCCTCACACTGCAAACTTTGTTAAAGTAGCGTAAAAATCATTGCACCTGAAGAAAATGGGAGAAACCTCTTACAACTTCCTATGTTGAATGTTGATTCTTCTCACTTCCTTGATGGGTCAGATGCTTCAGCGCCAGTTCTCCGGGACGATCATGGTGAGCTGTGGCATGGACATCAGCCCCACACACTCATCTTCTAAACACGGATATGACGATGGCTACTGTTATTCAAAGAGGGCTTGAACTTGTGTTGAAAATCTATATTGCTGGGAATTATTGCGGAATCAGACTTGCTCGAGGTGATCCAAGCACAATATGAGTTTTTTTGCGGGATAAAGAGTTAAAAAAATCCCATTTAGGCCATCCAATAAAAAATCCTCACAAATTGGTTCAAAGCTAGTGGGTGGCGCAGTGGCCCCCTCACTTAACACATAGCTCTGCATCTACATTGCAAGATATACGTGCGGCTCCATTAGCCACCGAACCCTAAACTCCTGACGAAACTTACCGTTTAAGTTCTTCAATGAGCGGCCGAACTGCAAAGAGGTTCCTGTTAGATCGTTAAGTATGCTTCCCCCGATGATATATAGTTGAGCTCGACAATTAGCTTCGCGGCCTCCATCTCCGCTGCTAGCTACACATCATGTCAGCAATTGCAATGTCACAACATCGGCAGGTAATACCGATGCGCACGACAACTTTACAAAGACAGAAGAGACAGTGGCTCCTCCTTCACGCGTGCTGGCGACGGTGTGACGCCTGGATAATTAAGCTATAGTAATTCCCTGCTAATGATGCCATGTCATCATTATTACTGTTAATAAATTCGCGATGTTTCAAACCCACCCTTTATTCAAAATTCAAAATCAAGTCAAACTCAAAAGTTTTCAAATGTCTAAAATAAAATGTTCATCATGTGGAAAATTTTCATTTTTAATATTCATGGTGAACCAACATTTTCTGCAAAGTGGTTTAATGCCATAATCTAAATAAAACAGAAATATAAAAAAAGTTAAATAAATTTTTAAAACTGAGAAGCCCCCCTCCACTGGGCTGACTAGCCCAGCTCCACCGCGCCCCCTGGGCCTTGGCCCACCTGGCTGACCCAGGCAGCCCTGCTCCCCCGTCCCGCGTCGCTACAGGGCGATGTTGCCACCGCACCTCCTCGCCGGAGACGCCTCGGCAGGATAAGGACCCCTGCCTCCTCGGTCCTCGCCCCCTGTCAGGGAGTCCTGGATTAGGGGGTCCTCGGATAGCCGGACTATATTCTTTGGCCGGACTGTTGGACTATGAAGATACAAGATTGAAGACTTCGTCCCGTGTCCGGATGGGACTCTCCTTCGCGTGGAAGGCAAGCTTGGCAATACGGATATGTAGATCTCCTCCCTTGTAACCGACTCTGCGTAACCCTAGCCCCCTCCGATGTCTATATAAACCGGAGGGTTTAGTCCGTAGGACAACAACAATCATACCATAGGCTAGCTTCTAGGGTTTAGCCTCTACGATCTCGTGGTAGATCAACTCTTGTAATACTCATATAGAGCACGGGGAGAACTACTACGATCAGTAGAGAAAGCCGAAAACTGACTGTCATGATACGGCGAGAGCTGGTCAGCTGTTCGAGAGGTCACAAAATCTTTAAGGATTTCTCCCGCATAATGCCATAACCAATGCAGCGTGCGATGGATCGGTTCTTTCTCCGATCAGGTGCTTATAGAGCCCCTAGTACGGTCTTCCAAACACCAGGGGTTGCGCCTACCATACTAAAGCTCCTATGGCTAAGTGAGAGCGATAAAGCCCTATTGTCCGATTGCCTGGTTCGTTGTGCTGAGCACCTCCTTCGAAGGACCCAAAACTGGGATAAAGAGTGCTCAGGTTTATCCCGAACACCCCCGTACTTCTTACGTGGGGGCAGAAGCCGACGACTGGCCAACTCTCAGGTTTAACATATAAAACGGCCGCACAGGAGGGTAAACTTTTATATAACAGGCGACAAAAAAACGACCTTGTTCAAACATTACAAAGGACAACATGATTGGCATTCATGGAAATATAATGTCCTTGGTGCATAGCTCCGCTGCAAGGTAGGATCCTTTCAGGACACTCTCATAATATAATTCGGGCTTGCGGTGCTCCTTCCCCTCTGGCGGTCCTTCGGTCATCAGCTTTTCGGCATCCATCTTCCCCCCGTGCACCTTTGCGCGGGCGAAGGCCATTCGCGCACCTTCTATGCAGACCGACCTCTTGATGACGTCAAGTCGAGGGCAAGCGCTTACGAGCCGCTTCACGAGCCCGAAGTAGCTGCTTGGAATCGGCTCGGCAGGCCATAGCCGGATAACCAAATCTTTCATGGCTAGTTCCGCCGCCTTATGCAGTTCGATCAGCTGTTTCAGCTGATCGGTAAAAGGCACCGGATAATTCGGTGCCAAATACTGCGACCAGAAGAGCTTATCTGCAGTTTTCCTTTCTTCGGCTCGGTAGAATTGGGCGGCATCCGATATGCTGCGAGGTAGCTCGGCAAATACCCCTGAGAAATCCGGATTCAAAATCAGAAACATAGTTTTCCCCTCAAATACTTACTCTACAGGGAAAAAGCCTTACCAGCCGCGATCTTTCTCGCCTCTTGGATCTCCTGCAGGGTGCTTTGGATTTCCCCCCAGGCATCGCTCGCGACCTGATGTGCCTTGGTGAGTTCGGATTCCTTCTCCGTTAAACTCTGCTCCAAGGTCTCGCATTTCCTCACGGCCTCTTGCAGCTCCTGCTCAGCTTTAATAACCCTGGCCTCGTGCTTCTCACGAAGAGCCTGCTCAGTGGCTGCCTTTTTCCCGGCCTCGGCCACAGCCTTCTTAAGGGCTTCGACTTCGGTCACAATCCCTAGCGCAAGTCATAAAGCTCAGTTCATACTGAAAATTCATTCGCAATAAACGCGAACAAGACTTGTGCATACCTTGTTTACCCTCAACTGCATTTTCAATTGGCCAAGTTCTTCTGTGGCCCGCTCCAGACTTTGATTCAGCCCGGAGATCTCCGCAGTATGAGAAGTAGCAGCCGCTACAGACACCTGCTTATAACAAAAGAGAAATAGATGCCATTCAATGAGTCTTCCTGCGAACATAAAATTCGATCCTCTGTCCGGTTCTTTCTTTCACCGAACAGAGTATCAGGGGCTACTATCTATACTATGACACTCTTCGAAAACTCATAAAACGTACCTCAAAGCCTCTTATAAGGCTGATACAGGCTTCGTTCAGTCCACTCTCAGTTGATTGAATCTTCTCAATCACCGCACCCATAAGGGCACGGTGTAAATCAACGATGGAGGCGTCTTTCAGCGCCACCAACAAAGCATCCGACACTTCTGGATAGACAGAGGTCGCCGATGGAACAGGCACGCCCCCTCCAGC
This sequence comes from Aegilops tauschii subsp. strangulata, assembly GCF_002575655.3. NCBI lineage: Eukaryota > Viridiplantae > Streptophyta > Magnoliopsida > Poales > Poaceae > Aegilops > Aegilops tauschii. The sequence continues at coordinate 525,641,493 of NC_053039.3, forward strand.
CGAAGGAGGCTGCCTGCTTTATTCTGGAGCTGTATAGGTCTCTGGAATCGCATCCGGCTGGGAGCCGAACTCAGGATCGCCCCCGCCGTCAGCCCCCATGGGAATCTTTTCCCCCACGTGTCCGGCCCCTGAGGTTTGACCTCCAGGCGCCGCCTTCACGGTTTTTTCCTTTCCTCCTTGGCCAGGGTCCTTCTGGGACGAAGCCTCGGTGTTCTGCACCTGTTTGGAGGAAGGGGCCTTTGGGGGCATCCCGCTCTCCATAGCATTTGAGCTCAGCAAGTCCTCTGATGAGGATTGTTTGGTACGGGACCTCGCCGGACTACAAAAAATATGGCTTAGGTTAAAATACTAAGCCACGATGAGTCCGGAGGCCTAAAACGTACTCGGATTCTATATACTTACGAGTTCACCAGGGGCTGGGCCCTGGGATCCCATGCCGGGCCGCTGTCGGCGGCGGCAGTGGACTCCTCCGGAAGAGGAGCCTTTCCCCTTTTGGGCAGCTCGGCCTCCAAGTGTGCGGAGGCCGTCCTCTTCTTTCTTCCCCCCGCAGGGGATTCATCTTCCTCCTCCTCCTCGTCCTCTTCGGAGGCGGAATGGGCATTGGAGCCTTCGGATATTGTGTCGAAGTGCCGCGGCGACGAAGGCCGCCCCGGGTCTTTTTGGCCTCCTTCTCGGCCGTCTTCTTTGGCACCTTGTAAGGCGCCGGGACCAGCATCTTCGTCAGAAGTGGGATGTCCGGTTTTTCGGGCAGCGGGGCCGGACAATGGATCCGCTCCGTCTTCTTCGTCCAGCCCTGGGAGAGTTGTATAAAACGCGTTAAGCGCTTCCCTTGGGTTACGCGGATAAAAAGTTTTGATGACTTACCGAACTTGTAGGGCGGGACAGTTGGTACCCGCGGTCCTCGGCGGAGTCCGGCCATGATTTGCTGGACTTGAAAAGCACCTTCCAAATGTCCTTGTGCGAGGAGCCGAAAAGCTCTCGCAAGGTCTGGTGCCTGGCCGGATCAAATTCCCATAAATTGCAGGTCCGGTGCTGACAAGGCAAGATCCGGCGAACTAACATCACCTGGACCACATTGACAAGTTCAATGTTCTTGTCTTCCCCATATCCTCAACGCGCGTCTGGAGCACCGATAGTTTGTCGGACGAGGACCAGTCCAGGCCTTTCTTAACCCAGGATGTAAGCCGCAGGGGGGCACCGGATCGAAACTCGGGCGAGGCGGCCCATTCCTTGCCGCGCGGCTCAGTGATATAAAACCACTGCTGTTGCCACTCCTTGATAGAATCGTTAAAGGTTCCCGTTGGCCATATGACGTTGGGCATCTTGCTCACCATAGCGCCCCCGCACTCGGCGTGCTCGCCACCCACCACCTTGGGCTTCACATTAAAAATCTTCAGCCATAAACCGAAGTGCGGCGAAATGCGGAGAAAAGCCTCGCACACGACAATGAATGTCGAGATGTTGAGGAAGGAATTAGGGGACAGATCGTGAAGATCGATCCCATAATAATACATGATGCCACGAACGAACGGGTGGAGGGGAAACCCTAGCCCACGGACAAAGTGTGGGAGGAATACAACCCTATCATGGGGTTCCGGAGTAGGGACAATCTGTCCCGCCGTCGGGAGACGGTGGCTGATTTTCTTAGCCAGGTACCCGGCCTCCCGAAGCTTTTTGATATCCTTCTCTCGGACGGTTGAGGCCATCCATTTGCCTCCTGCTCCAGATCCAGACATCTTTGGAAGACCTTTTGTGGGCAGAGAAGATGAACGCTTGGGCGCTGGAACTTGAGCAGAAGGGAATGAATCGGGAAGAGGGCGTGGGTGAAAAGAGTGAATCCTTGTCCCTTTATAAGGGCGGAAGAGGCGATGCGCCTCCCCACTCACCCGGTAAAACCTCTTGTTCCCCAAGCGCCGTAATTGATGGTGCGGTTGGGTTACCCACACCCGTATTGAGGAGAATCCCCTGATAAGGGGACACGATCTCTGCTTCGACAAGACGTGCCAAGGAAACCGCCTCGCGATAGGTGCAGTGGCTGGTTGTAAAAAACGGTTTGAAAAATGACCAGGCCGTGGTGTGATGTCATGCTACAAAATGCGTCGGCAGATTAGATTTGTGGAAATATTATTCTCTCTACGATGGTATGTGGAATTTTTTTGCAGAGCCAGACACTATCCTTGTGTTCAAAATCTTCTATGGATTATTCGGAGGAAGAACCCGCCTTGCAATGCCGAAGACAATCTGCACGCCGGACTCATCGTCATTGAAGCCTCGTTCAGGGGCTACTGAGGGAGTCCTGGATTAGGGGGTCCTCGGACAGCCGGACTATATCCTTTGGCCAGACTGTTGGACTATGATGATAAAAGATTGAAGACTTCGTCCCGTGTCCGGATGGGACTCTCCTTGGCATGGAAGGCAAGCTTGGCAATACGGATATGTAGATCTCCTCCCTTGTAACCGACTCTGTGTAACCCTAGCCCCCTCCGGTGTCTATATAAACCGGAGGGTTTAGTCCGTAGGACAACAACAATCATACCATAGGCTAGCTTCTAGGGTTTAGCCTCTACGATCTCGTGGTAGATCAACTCTTGTAATACTCCATCAAGATCAATCAAGCAGGAAGTAGGGTATTACCTCCATCGAGAGGGCCCGAACTTGGGTAAACATCGTGTCCCCCGCCTCCTGTTACCATCCGCCTTACACGCACAGTTCGGGACCCCCTACCCGAGATCCGCCGGTTTTGACACCGACACCCTGCTCCACCCACTCGACTACTCCCCCCTGTACGCTAGATCCACCTCTCCCTCTCCCCTCTCACTCGCTCTCCCTCTCGACCCCGAGCTCACAGCCGCACCGCCATCACCGAGTCGCTGTCGATGTCGCACACCGGAGACACCCCGTGCCACCGGAGCCTATCCAGGAGACACGTCGCTCCGTCTCCTTCGTCTACAGCACTGGATCTGCGTCAGGGAGCTCCTGCAGCACCGCCATCGCCCTGTTCCCCACCGCCTTGGCCGTCGTCGAACCGCGGTGGACACCACCGCTCCGGCGCCATACCCGGCCTCCCGAGACCTCCCCGAAGCCCGCTGTGAGCACCACGACCGATTCCCTCTCATCCCTCCGATTTCGGCGCCGTAGACTGCCGCCCGCACCTTCCCGAGGCCGCGCCCGGTGCTCCCGCGCGCGAGCGCTCGCCCATGGGCCGCGTCCAGACGCACCCCACCCCCTTCGCGCCCCAGCTAGGCCCCGGCCCCGCGCGAGGCCTTGCCCCTCACCGCTCGTGTCGCTTCACTTCTGCCGCCGCACCTCCTGCTTTGGCCGCGCGCCCCTGCCGTCGTCCGCTAGGACCCTCCTGCTGCGGCTGCTGCCATGCTGCTTCCGCCGCTGACTGCTGCTGCTACCTGGCTACTTCCCCGCTCCCACCGGTGCTTCCCGTCACTGGCCGCCGGCGCCCTGAGCCCGGCGCACCCGTGTACAGAGCCAGAGGCCGGCTGGCTCTCTGTATTAGGGGACGGCCCTGTTAGATTTGTTAGAGATAGGTTAGATGTTAATTAGTGTATTAGGATTAGCCTAATACATCACAAGTGGACCCACTATTAGTTTAAAGAAAAACAAATTTAAAATCTAAGTCTAAGACAATGACATGTGGGCCCCTATGACCCCGTTGACTTGTCAACTTGGACCCCCCCTGGCCCACACAGAGCTGGGTACCCATAGCATGTTAATCATTATTTTCGAATTAAAGTAAATCCAAAATTTTGTTTAACCTTTGAAAATTAATATAAAATAATCCGTAGCTCGGATGAAAAAGTTTTCTACATCAAAGTTGCTCAGATCGACGAGACGAATCCGAGTACGCAGCCCGTTCGTCTACCACCTGTCCCTAGCATAGCGAACATGCAACCTTTCCCCTCCGTTTCATCTGTCCGATAATGCCAAACTTCGGGAAAACTTTCCCGGATGTTACCCCCCTTCACCGGTATCGCGTAGTACTACGTTAGAACACGCCTAGTGCTGCTTATAGTCATGTCATGCATCTGTGTGCCTTATATTTACTGTTTCTTCCCCCTCTTCTTCTCCGATAGACCCCGAGACCGCTGCTGATGCCCCTGTGATCGACTACGTCGATGACGACCCTTCTTCCCTTTTAGCGGAGCTTCCAGGCAAGCCCCCCCTTTGATCATCCCGATATCGCCCATTCCATTCTCTCATGCTTGCATTAGATTTTGCTATTGTAATTGATTGCTCCTATTCTGATGCATAGCCTGCTTTTGTAACCTGCTTATTGTTACCTTACCTGCTTATCCTAAACTGCTTAGTATAGGTTGGTTAGTGATCCATCAGTGACCCCACCTTGTCCTTGTTGCCCCTGCTTCATCATTGAAGACCCGATCAACGGGATCGAAGACCAGGCCCCGACACCGCACATCACTTTCCCCTTTTGTTGCTCGACTCTGCAGAGTTACCATCGAGTGCCGAGGGTGGAACCTATACATCACTCCTGATGAGATCTCTGTAGTGTAGCTATTCGGTCGTGGTCATCGAGGGTGATTTACTCCTTAACCACTTCCGATACGACTCTGTCGTGCAACCCCTCAAGTGTGAACCTCGGGGGTGGTTCCTCTTACGTTCACCTTGATGATTACATCGAGTGGAATTCAACGGGGGTGATTCCTTGGGTTTTCCCCTTGATGTTTGGACACACGGATACTTGGACTTTACAACTGTTACTTGGAAGGGCGGGTCGACCCTGAGGGGTACCCGCGAGTGATGTGGAGTCGGGTTGACCTGGAAGGTGTCCGTGAGATACTTACGAGGCGTGGCCGGGCATTCTTAGCCCTTGCCGCAAGTCCTCGAGACGAGGCAATGGGGTCACATCTTTCGTGAGTCTCTGCTTGTTAACGCGCGTTCCTAATCCACTACGATTTGGATGTTTGATCCGAGGGGCCTCTGGCCTGATAGCACTAACCATCACGTGGGCATAGTATGGGCGTTTTGCGTCGTATGCATCAGCCGAAGCTTAATAGACGTCAGTGACTGAGCGGCGCGCGCCGGGTTGGACTGGTAAGCACCTGCCTTTTTGAAGGAGGTAGCCAGGTCTGCTCACCGGCCGCCCACGCAACGTGCGGGACTTCCCGGGGCGATGGCCCATGACACCTGGGGGCATAGGTTTAGTCCGGCGTGCTGACCTCCCTATTAAGCCTAGGTCGGGTTGCGGCGTATTGTTTGGCCGAGGCCGGGCATGACCCAGGAAAGTGTGTCCGGCCGGAGTTAATCGAGCGTGGTGGGTAAGTTGGTGCACCCCTGCAGGGAAGAAAACATCTATCGATAGCCTGTCCTACGGTAACGGACACTTGGAGTTGTATCCCGATCGATACAACTGTTGGAAATATGCCCTAGAGGCAATAATAAAATGGTTATTATTATATTTCCTTGTTCATGATAATTGTCTATTGTTCATGCTATAATTGTGTTATCCGGAAATCGTAATACATGTGTGAATACATAGACCACAACATGTCCCTAGTGAGCCTCTAGTTGACTAGCTCGTTGATCAACAGATAGTCATGGTTTCCTGACTATGGACATTGGATGTCATTGATAACGGGATCACATCATTAGGAGAATGATGTGATGGACAAGACCCAATCCTAAGCATAGCACAAGTTCGTGTAGTTCGTTTGCTAGAGCTTTTCCAAATGTCAAGTATCATTTCCTTAGACCATGAGATTGTGCAACTCCCGGATACCATAGGAGTGCTTTGGGTGTGCCAAACGTCACAACGTAACTGGGTGGCTATAAAGGTGCACTACGGGTATCTCCGAAAGTGTCTGTTGGGTTGGCACGAATCGAGACTGGGATTTGTCACTCCGTATGACGGAGAGGTATCTCTGGGCCCACTCGGTAATGCATCATCATAATGAGCTCAATGTGACCAAGTGTTTGGTCACGGGATCATGCATTACGGTACGAGTAAAGTGACTTGCCGGTAATGAGATTGAACAAGGTATTGGGATACCGACGATCGAATCTCGGGCAAGTAACGTACCGATTGACAAAGGGAATTGTATACGGGATTGATTGAATCCTCGACATCGTGGTTCATCCGATGAGATCATCGTGGAACATGTGGGAGCCAACATGGGTATCCAGATCCCGCTGTTGGTTATTGACCGGAGAGTCGTCTCGGTCATGTCTGCATGTCTCCCAAACCCGTAGGGTCTACACACTTAAGGTTCGGTGACACTAGAGTTGTAGAGATATTAGTATGCGGTTAACCGAAAGTTGTTCGGAGTCCCGGATGAGATCCCGGACGTCACGAGGAGTTCCGGAATTGTCCGGAGGTAAAGATTTATATATGGGAAGTCCTATTTTGGCCACCGGAAAATGTTCGGGATTTTTGGGTATTGTACCGGGAAGGTTCTAGAAGGTTCCGAAGTGGGGCCCACCTGCATGGGGGGACCCACATGAACGTGGGTAGTGGGGGCAAGGCCCCACACCCCTGGTCAAGGCGCACCAAGATCCCACCTTAGAAGGAATAAGATCATATCCCGAAGGGATAAGATCAAGATCCCTAAAAAAGGGGGATAACAATCGGTGGGGAAGGGAAATGATGGGATTTCTTTCCCCCACCTTTGCCAACGCCCCAATGGACTTGGAGGGCAAGAAACCAGCCCCTCCACCCCTATATATAGTGGGGAGGTGCATGGGAGCAGCACCAAAGCCCCTGGCGCCTCCCTCTCCCTCCCGTGACACCTCTCCCTCTCGCTGAGCTTGGCGAAGCCCTGCCGAGATCCCCGCTGCTTCCACCACCACGCCGTCGTGCTGCTGGATCTCCATCAACCTCTCCCTCCCCTTGCTGGATCAAGAAGGAGGAGACGTCTTCCCCAACCGTACGTGTGTTGAACGCGGAGGTGCCGTCCGTTCGGCGCTCGGTCATCGGTGATTTGGATCACGACGAGTACGACTCCATCAACCCCGTTCACTTGAACGCTTCCGCTCGCGATCTACAAGGGTATGTAGATGCACTCTTTTCCCTCTCGTTGCTAGAAGACTCCATAGATCGTTCTTGGTGATGCGTAGAAATTTTTTAATTTCTGCAACGATATCCAACAACAACAAGAACTGGATGCTTGTGATGAGAATTGGTTTGTGATGATAACTGGATAGTATGGCTCTGGGATTGCTTTCTCGCAGGGAGTCAAGAAAGGATCTCTGGCCGAGGTTGATAACACTTCTACTACTTTACTTTATGCTACTCTTATCTCTTCTGATGCTGCAAGATGCTTGGAGCTGTTGAAGATGCTAGTCTTCGATAGGCTAGGCTTTCCCCTTCTCTTCTGGCATTCTGCAGTTCAGTCCACATATACAGCCCATTTCATTGATACCGATGCATATGTAGTGTAGTTCCTTGCTTGCGAGTACTTTGGATGAGTACTCACGGTTGCTTTGCTCCCCCTTTTCCCCCTTTCTTCTTCTTTCCGGTTGATGCAACCAGATGTCGGAGCCCAGGGGCCAGATGCCACCGCCGATGCCTACTACTACGTGGAGACCGCCGACGACCAGGAGTAGTTAGGAGGCTCCCAGGCATGAGGCCTTGCCTTTTTGATCGTAGATGCTTTTGTGCTGGCCTTCTTAAGGCAAACTTGTCTAACTCATGTATGTACTCAGATATTGTTGCTTCCACCGACTCTTGTGTTTTGGAGCTTATGTATTCGAGCCCCCAAGGCCCATGGCTTGTAATATAAAGCTTGTATTATTTTATTTTGTGTCTAGAGTTGTATTGTGATATCTTCCCGTGAGTCCTTGACCTTGATCGTACACATTTGTGTGTATGATTAGTGTACGATTGAATCGAGGGCGTCACAAGTTGGTATCAGAGCCAACTGCCTGTAGGTAGCCCCCTTTCCAACTCCTTGGCCGAAGTTGAGTCTAGTCGTCCAAAACTGTTTTACTAACTTGGCTGTGTGGCTTATGGGCCCACGTCGCCATTGGGTGGTATTAGGATCTTTTATTCCTCGTCTTTACTCTGGGATTCTGATCTCTCCTCTATTCGGGTTAAATGATTTTGCTAACTCTGACTCTAGGATCTCGTAACCACTTCTTCCCAGAGAGCCCCTTCACTACAGATGGTCGCTTGCTGCACTAGAAGATTCTGAAGATACTCTCCGATGTTTTTCCGAGACCCTTATACCATTCGCCGTTGCGATCCCTACCGCTGATAAATTCTTATGCGTAACTACCTACGTTGTCATTCATACCTTCATCCCCAGTTACTCTTGTTATTACAAGATGTCTTGAAATACTCTTTGATATCCGAGAATCATTTATGCTTACTGCCCTACAGTTCCTTGTTGCATGAATACCCCTATGAATAATTCCTCACACTTTTCGAGGATTTGTTCATTCCTAGTTGACCAGGTGATTCACAAGATACTTTGAAATACTATCCGATCTTTCGATAATCCTCTCGACTATTGCTCTGCAAATACTTGTCTGCTTGCATTATGGATACTTTCCATATGTCTGGCAATATTCAGTAGTATCCTTTGTCATCTTCATTTTGAGTATTTGATTCGATATGTTTGTGAATGCTTGCAATCATCAATCAAAGTTAGAATTCTACCCTTCGGCTCAGACGTCACCCCTGACATGAGTTGGTGTTCGACAAATCAAACCTTGATTGATTGTCAATCTATGTCTATTCAACTTACTTGTCTTTGACCAGAGCCTTTGCTTCCGATCCCCCGTTTTGGAATTCATAATTCCATTGCTTTTGAGCTTTGAATTAGTCGGTTGTTTCTATAGTCTGATATCCTTACATTCGTTCTTCTTCTGGTGAAGTACCGATACTCACATCAGATCCCTTGTGGACCACAAGGTCCTTTGTTGGATTTTATCCGACAACGTCCTTCATATTCAATCACCTTGTGAGCCTTTCCTCGGATACATAATGCCTTTGGTAAATTGTATCCTCTCCTTTTGTCAACCATGCTCAGCTTCCGAGCTTTAGTTAGTTACCCCTGAAGTTTCAGGTATATGTTCCTAAGATGCCTAGACGGGAAGAACCTATCCCTTCCCTAATTTGTGTGAATCGAGAGTTTTCACGAGTCATACTCTTCTGGTGTATTGCCAGATAAATTTTCAGCACTACAACTCCATCGAAAGTGAGAAGTGAACAAAGGGTTATGCATTGAAGAAGTGGGAGTCGACCTTGAGCTTTGTGTTCATGCCCATGGACCTAATGTGGAACTTATCATGGAAGCTTCTTGTGATAATAATAATCCCCTTATTATAAGTTCATCTGGTATCTATGTTTGGTCCTTTGCAACCATGGTTCTGACCATGATTGTTCCCCTTTAATTTCATTTCTCGGACAAGTTAAAGCACTTGTCTTCTGCAGATCAATGCATCTCCGCAACCCCTATTTTGATCTTCCTTCGAGTATTGCCCTCCGGTACCTCGAGAATATCAAAGAACTATGTTGCTTCCTATGAGTCTTCATCTAGTATTGCTTCTCATCGATTCCAGATTTCCCCCGGGATCTAAGTTATTAATCACTCGAGGACACCAATAAGTGAATCGGTTGAATCGATTCCGCACTCCGATTCTATAACTCTAAGTAATTTCCATTGCTTACGAGTTTAATAACCCTTCAAGCCATTCCTAGTCTGGCCGACTATGTCATTATCGTGCTAAATTTTAACTGTGCTACCTCGTCCTTCTTCCCGGAACAGAATTTTCGACGATGAGCTAAGCTTATGTCGATCTTCCTCGTCATAACTTTTCGCCTTGAACAGCAAGCTTGCTTTCGAGTTTGTGTCGTACCCGTGGTTCCAATAACTTTTCGCTTCATCATTCCTTTGACTTGATGTCATCACGGATCGATTACATCTTCCTGAAATCTCTCGACAATTGTGTCATGCTCGTCAACATTCTGAGCTCTTCCAACATATCAATCAAATTTGTGATGAGAAATACCATCCTTGACCTTCGATGATTTGAGTTATCATCGACAACTCCCTTGTCTTCTTTCCAACACATGTTTGATCATGTCTTGGTTATACCTTGGACTCCTTGCTATTCCTGCAATTGTTCCTTGAGTATTTCTTGTAATCTTCAACTCCAACCCCTACTTGTAACACCATGTTAATGCTACCTCGAAGCATGACTGAGGTATTCCGAATATAAACAAGAACATTGGAAGCACATTGTCGAATGTTTCTTGATCTATTATCCAAACACCGTTGTATGGGTAATAACATGAATCTTCCCTCGCCCCCTTTATCTAAATGCTTTTCAACTTGCTTTCATATCATGTATATCCTGCTCCGCTTCCCCCCTTAGGAAGGATATACTCCCAATTCTTATGTGACAACACATTTTTCCTTCCAATGTTCTGATTAATCTAATGATCACCTTTTCTTTTCCATAGTTTTGTTTAAACTTTCTTGTGTTTATGAGATCTAAGCAGTAATAGTTCCCTGCTTATGAAAACACCTCGGTGTACAATTTGTCTGTAAGACCTTGTTATTATTGCTGTTGGCATTCCGGTAACCACCGATGGATGAGAACTTTGCCTATTGGTCCGCCTCGTTCAAACGAGCAGGAAAATAGTTCTCTCCATCCCTCGCCCTTGGTACCAACGTTGTTGACAACATAACTGATAGTCTATCATCTGACATGCCTTGCTATCGCCCCCCTTTCTACTTTTAACCCACATGGTGAGCCCATAACCCACAATTCCACAGGATCGAAACCTGACTCCTGTACATCCCTGTTTTCAAAGTTATCCCTCGCGCTTGGCTTCGTACGTAATTCACGAGCCCCCTTCCTTGTGATCTGTTCTGGTATCAGATGTAATACTTATTCTCGATGCTCTGAACCCCCCTTTCACACTCTGTTTCAGACATCGAACGATTGCCCATCCGCTTGAAGCTTCTTATTGCACCTTCTAGCCTAGCTCTCGATGACTTTCTTGAATGTCAACTCGAGAGATGCCACTATGCTACGTTCGCGAGATAGCCCCCAGTTACCTATCTTGTGTTGAGCCCCGTCCTTCCCGAGTCTTTCCCCCTTACTCCACCCCTTAAATCTCGGGACGAGACTTGTAATGGAGGAGAATTGTGACGCCCGGATAATTAAGCTACAGTAATTCCCTGCTAATGATGCCATGTCATCATTATTACTGGTAATAAACTCGCGATGTTTCAAACCCACCCTTTATTCAAAATTCAAAATCAAGTCAAACTCAAAAGTTTTCAAATGTCTAAAATAAAATGTTCATGATGTGGACAATTTTCATTTGTTAATATTCGTGGTGAACCAACATTTTCTGCAAAGTGGTTTAATGCCATAATCTAAATAAAACAGAAATATAAAAAAAGTTAAATAAATTTTTAAAAATGAAAGGCCCCCTCCACTAGGCTGACTAGCCCAGCTCCACCGCGCCCCTGGGCCTTGGCCCACCTGGCTGACCCAGGCAGCCCTGCTCCCCCGTCCCGCGTCGCTACAGGGCGCTGTTGCCACCGCACCTCCTCCCCGGAGACGCCTCGGCAGGATAAGGACCCCCGCCTCCTCGGTCCTCGCCCCCTGCTCCACCCACTCGACTGCTCCCCCCTGTACGCTAGATCCACCTCTCCCTCTCCCCTCTCACTTGCTCTCCCTCTCGACCCCGAGCTCGCAGCCGCATCGCCATCACCGAGTTGCCGTCGATGTCGCACACCGAAGACACCCCGTGCCACCGGAGCCTATCCAGGAGACGCGCCGCTCCATCTCCTTCGTCTACAGCACCGGATCTGCGTCGGGATGCTCCTGCAGCACCGCCATCGCCCTGTTCCCCACCGCCTCGGCCGTCGTCGAACCGCGGTGGACACCACCGCTCCAGCGCCATCCCCGGCCTCCCGAGACCTCCCCGAAGCCCGCTGTGAGCACCATGACCGATCCCTCTCATCCCTCCGATTTCGGCGCCATAGACTGCCGCCCGCACCTTCCCGAGGCCGCGCCCGGTGCTCCCGCGCGCGAGCGCTCGCCCCTGGGCCGCGTCCAGACGCACCCCACCCCCTTCGCGCCCCGGCTAGGCCCCGGCCCCGCGCGAGGCCTCGCCCCTTCCCGCTTGCGTCGCTTCACTTCTGCCGCCGCACCTCCTGCTTTGGCCGCGCGCCCCCGCCGTCGTCCGCTAGGACGCTCCCCTTCTGCGGCTGCTGCCATGCTGCTTCCGCCGCTGACTGCTGCTGCTACCTGGCTACTTCCCCGCTCCCGCCGGTGCTTCCCGTCGCTGGCCGCCGGCGCCCTGAGCCCGACGCGCCCGTGTACAGAGCCAGAGGCCGGCTGGCTCTCTGTATTAGGGGCCGGCCCTGTTAGATTTGTTAGAGATAGGTTAGATGTTAATTAGTGTATTAGGATTAGCCTAATACATCACAAGTGGACCCACTATTAGTTTAAAGAAAAACATATTTAAAATCAAAGTCTAAGACAATGACATGTGGGCCCCTATGACCCCGTTGACTGGTCAACTTGGACCCTCCTGGCCCACTTGTCATCCTCTGTGTACACTGTTGTGTACACAGAGCTGGGTACCCATAGCATGTTAATCATTATTTTTGAATTAAAGTAAATCCAGAATTTTGTTTAACCTTTGAAAAATAATATAAAATAATTCGTAGCTAGGATGAAAAACTTTTTTACATCAAAGTTACTCAGATCGACGAGACGAATCCGAGTACGCAGCCCGTTCGTCTACCACACGTCCCTAGCATAGCGAAGATGCAACCTTTCCCCTCCGTTTCATCTGTCCGATAATGCCAAACTTCGGGAAAACTTTCCCGGATGTTATCCCCCTTCGCCGGTATCGCGTAATACTATGTTAGAACACGCCTAGTGCTGCTTATAGTCATGTCATGCATCTGTGTGCCTTATATTTACTGTTTCTTCCCCCTCTTCTTCTCCGATAGACCCCGAGACCGCTGCTGATGCCCCTGTGATCGACTACGTCGACGACGGCCCTTCTTCCCTTTCAGCGGAGCTTCCAGGCAAGCCCCCCCCCCTTTGATCATCCCGATATCTCCCATTCCATTCTCTCATGCTTGCATTAGATTTTGCTACTGTAATTGATTGCTCCTATTCTGATGCATAACCTGCTTTTGTAACCTGCTTATTGTTACCTTACCTGCTTATCCTAAACTGCTTAGTATAGGTTGGTTAGTGATCCATCAGTGACCCCCACCTTGTCCTTGTTGCCCCTGCTTCATCATCGAAGACCCGATCAACGGGATCGAAGACCAGGCCCCGACACCGCACATCACTTTCCCCTTTTGTTGCTCGACTCTGCAGAGTTACCATCGAGTGCCGAGGGTGGAACCTATACATCACTCCTGATGAGATCGCTGTAGTGTAGCTATTCGGTCGTGGTCATCGAGGGTGATTTCCTCCTTAACCACTTCCGATACGACTCTGTCGTGCAACCCCTCAGGTGTGAACCTCGGGGGTGGTTGCTCTTACGTTCACCTTGATGATTACATCGAGTGGAATTCACCGGGGGTGATTCCTCGGGTTTTCCCCTTGATGTTTGGACACACGAATACTTGGACTTTACAACTGTTACTTGGAAGGTCGGATCAACCCTGAGGGGTACCGGCGAGTGATGTGGAGTCGGGTTGACCTGGAAGGTGCCCGCGAGATACTTACGAGGCGTGGCCGGGCATTCTTAGCCCTTGCCGCAAGTCCTCGAGACGGGGCAACGGGGTCACATCTTTCGTGAGTCTCTGCTTGTTACCGCGCGTTCCTAATCCACTACGATTTGGATATTTGATCCGAGGGCCCTCTGACCTGATAGCACTAACCATCACGTGGGCATAGTATGGGCGTTCTGCGTCGTATGCATCAGCCGAAGCTTAATAGACGTCAGCGACTGAGCAGCGCGCGCCAGGTTGGACTCGTAAGCACCTGCCTTTTTGAAGGAGGTAGCTAGGTCTGCTCACCGGCCGCCCACGTAACGTGCAGGAGTTCCCGGGGCGATGGCCCATGACCCCTGGGGGCATAGGTTTAGTTCGGCGTGCTGACCTCTCTATTAAGCCTAGGTCGGGTTGCGGCGTATTGTTTGGCCGAGGCCGGGCATGACCCAGGAAAGTGTGTCCGGCCGGAGTTAATCGAGCGTGGTGGGTAAGTTGGTGCACCCCTGTAGGGAAGAAAACATCTATCGATAGCCTGTCCTACGGTAACGGACACTTGGAGTTGTATCCCGATCGATACAACTAGAACTGGATACTTATGATGAGAATTGGTTTGTGATGATAACTGGATAGTATGGCTCTGGGATTGCTTTCTTGCAGGGAGTCGAGAAAGGATCTCTGGCCGAGGTTGATAACACTTCTACTACTTTACTTTATGCTACTCTTATCTCTTCTGATGCTGCAAGATGCTTGGAGCTGCTTGAAGATGCTAGTCTTCGATAGGCTAGGCTTTCCCCTTCTCTTCTGGCATTCTGCAGTTCAGTCCACATATACAGCCCATTTCATTGATACCGATGCATATGTAGTGTAGTTCCTTGCTTGCGAGTACTTTGGATGTGTACTCACGGTTGCTTTGCTCCCCTTTTCCCCTTTCTTCTTTTTTCCGGTTGATGCAACCAGATGTTGGAGCCCAGGAGCCAGATGCCACCGCCGATGCCTACTACTACGTGGAGACCGCCGACGACCAGGAGTAGTTAGGAGGCTCCCAGGCAGGAGGCCTTGCCTTTTTGATCGTAGATGCTTTTGTGCTGGCCTTCTTAAGGCAAACTTGTCTAACTCATGTCTGTACTCAGATATTGTTACTTCCACTGACTCATGTGTTTTCGAGCTTATGTATTCGAGCCCTCAAGGCCCATGGCTTGTAATATAAAACTTGTATTATTTTATTTTGTGTCTAGAGTTGTGTTGTGATATCTTCCTGTGAGTCCTTCATCTTGATCGTACACATTTGCGTGTATGATTAGTGTATGATTGAATCGAGGGCGTCACAGACGGTAGCACCGGGCCTATCTGGCGAAGCGAACACTCTGTCATTATATCCATCTGACGGATGAATTATTTGTCCATCAAAGTCGCCTCTAAGAGGAGATGAGGCATTGCTACGGCTGGTCCTCCTTGTCGCAGGAGGAGATGATCTCCTTCCTGCCGGAGGAACCCGCGGCCGTGGATGCGGGTGGTCCCGGTGAGCGAGGGCGGCGATGCCAAGATCCGCCTGACGACGAACTTCCACCGGTGCCGCTTGCCGGCACGGAGAACCAAGACTTCGGCATCGCCGGTGGGCTTGGAGGAGGAGGAAGGGCTCAGTGAGGGGGAGGAGGATGGTGCGGTGCTCGGGAGGGGGGGTGTGGATCTGGACAGTGCCAGAGCGCGGCTTAAATAGTCGTGGCCAGGCCAGGCGGAGGGGCGGTCAGCCCGCTTCAACGCGGCGCGATGGCCGGAGTTGGTTTATCGGGACGTAGCGTCCGCATTGAAGCGGGGTGACGCCCGAGAGGTCGCTTCTTTCTGCGCCGCCTTCCCGTTCGGTCAAATCGCGACATCAATGTCAGTCGTGGCATGCTCTGGCCGGCATGAATGCGGTACGGCAAGCGGCATGGGATGGAAAGCGCGGGAGGGATGGATGGGTGATTTGGGTGGGTCGGTGTGGTCATAAGCGGGTTTGGAACCGGCCCGGACTCCCGCAAATCCTCACCACATTTGTCTCCGGTTTGCAGGAGAAAACGCGTCCGGACCGTCCTACGGATCAATACAAGCCCGCATTGGATGGTTTCCGCGGTCCGGACAGCACGATCCGAACAGAAGCGGGAGGTTTGAGGGTCGGCGTTGGAGATGCCCTAAGTTACTTTGCACTATAAAGATAGTAACTTATACTAGTGTTATTAATGTCATTTGATAATGGCTTGCAATTCCCAACAACACCTGCACCTGGACTTGCATCTTGAATTCTTGACATAGACAAAAGTGAGTACATCTAACCAAGACAAGAACATGTATAGAGCCATAGATTGCAGGCTATCATCATTATATTAGAACAAAAGGTAATATATGGAGTACAGATACAATGACCGAGCTCTAGTTTCCCTGTTCCTCTTACGAGTCCACCTTATTGCGCACCAAAACGGGAGGCCACGCCATGACATAGGGATAAAAGAATCGGAGCGAGTGATAGGGCAGACCTTCTTCAGCTCCTCTGTTTCAATGCAGAAGGATAGGAACCAGCCAGAATAAGCAGGAGGGGATGCCCATGCATCGAAGGTAGACAAATACACAGTGCCACGGATGATGGCAACAACGTCCACCTCCAGCATACGGCTTTCATCTTCAAACGGCAGCTTCAACTCATCAATCGCATCCAGCATCTCAAATCCAGTCGTGCCCGGCATCCATTTCTGGACACCGTCGTCGTCGTCATCGGCTCTCCGGATCGAAACATCCAGCACACGACCACGATCGGAAGTCCACGCCATGCAGAGCTTCCCATCCCTGGTCTCTCCGTACTTGCAAGCCTGCTGTTGCCATCCCATGCGCGTCGGCGGCGGATCCATCCGGGAGAATTGCAGTGTTGCGGCGTTCAGGACATGGATATCATCGACTCCGTCTGCCCAGTAGACACACCCGTTCACTAGCGTGCCATTGTCTTCAACCTGCAGCTGCGGGCTCCCCGCTTCTGCGGCGATCTGCCACTCCCTGCTGTCCGGCGAGAAGACGGCGACCCGCTCTGCCCTACTTCCGTCGCTGCCGCAGACGAGGACGACACGGAACGACCGTCGGTCCTCTTCGCAGGTGACCACGTGGAACTCGACTTCGGCATCTTCCGGGTCTTCGCAGACCTCTTTGGGCGGCGCCGGGAATCCGGGATGAGGTTCAGGGCCCGTGTATGGGGTGGTACACGGCCGCCCGCTTGGTTCGCCGGTTGACGAGAACAACGTAGAACGTACCCATCACGACACTCGGTCATCGGCCACAACGGGCCGTCGCCTTCGACTTCGTCTTTGTCTTCAAGGTCGGGGACACGGGCGAGGAAGACATCGGCGCCTTGGACGGCCGCGGCATGGTCCAGATCATATTGGCGACAAATGGGCCTGAAGCCGGGCGTGTCGAGGAACACGCCCAGGAGCGGGGCCGAGTGAAGATCACGGAACCGGCGGCGGAACGCGGGGGACGAACATACGGCGCTGAGGAAGGCGCGGCAGGTGAGGGCGGCGCGGACGAGGCTCCGGAGGGAGGCTAGGCGGAGGAACACCTCGCACAGGAGGTCATCGCTGAGGGAGCTTATGGTGGTGGGAGCGGGTCGTGCGGATTTTTTCTTGGACGGCGGCAGCTCACTCGAGGCCATGGCGACCGGCGGCGGCGGCTCACGAGAGGCGACGGAAAGATGTAGCGGCTCGTTCCAGAGTTAGAGAGGGTTTATGGGGGCGTCAGACGGAGGTCCCGAAGGAACGTGAGCAGTTGGGTTTCAGTCATTTTTCTGGACCAATTACAACTTTGACACTTTTTTTTTAGTAAATTACAACTTGACAGGTGTATATCCTGACTGTGTTTCTGTCAGTTATTGCCGTGAACGGGCCCACGAAATTGCTAGAGGAACATAAAAATGATGCTAACAAGTCCACCCCCGCTCTCGTAAGGGAAAGAACAAGACAGAAATAAACTCCTACAAGATCTCCATGACAGACCTGGATGAAAAGATGGCTAATCCCCTTGCTAGCTTCCTTGCATTCACCAGGTGCTTCTCTATATCTTCAGAAAACTGTAGAAGAGGAAATATAGACAATTTCACCCCTAATTGTTAGATGTGTATAGTCCCCTTTTCTGTATATCCCCATTGTATAAGGGGTTCTTGCACTTTACCACACATGTGCATGTATTGGTCTTTGGCCCTTTGTGAATGTTAGTTGCTCATTATCCAACATGGTATCAGATTCTTTATTAGCCTCTATCCCGCACGATGCAACTTCATGTGTGCTCCACCCCAACCGCCGCCGGTGATAGGCACGTCTTCCTCGTCTCCAGCCGTCCTCCGGTCGGATCCGCTCGCCGCTGGCCGTCTCCGCCCGCTGCCGGCCAACTCCTACTTGGCCCGCCGCTCCGGCGCACCACCACTAGTAGAAAAAGGGGCTTTTGGCCCGGTTGGTAAGGGCCTTTAGTCCCGGTGGTCGTTACTAATGCCTCCCCCCATTAGTCCCGGTTCTTACACGAACCGGGACTAAAGGCCGCGGCCACGTGGAGCTCCACCCACCAACCGGGACTAAAGGAAATTTTATGATTTTTTTTATATTTTTTTATTTTTTTTATTTTCAAATTTCTGAATTATTTTAACCTCTAATCTCTAATCACCACCCCTCATCACTGCTTAATTTATCCTCTAATCTCTAATCACCCCTCATCATTCCAAATCATCTAACTTCCCGGACGGTCACCCATCCTCCCACTACTCCAGCCTGAGCACGCTTAACTTCTGGGTTCTATTCTCCCTTTGTTTTCCTGACAATAGTAAGATGTTAATCCTATTAACCCTCAGGAATTTAGTTTGAGCATGAAGTGACACATTTCACTGTTTGAGTTTGAAACTATTGTTTTAAATAACAATAATTATTTAGTAACACTAATATTTCTGGAATAATTAGTTTGACCATTGTTTGACCAGATTTGACCAAAATTCAAAAAAACTGAAATAATTATTTAGTAACACTAATATTCTAGAATAATTAGTTTGACCATAGTTTGACCAGATTTTTTCCAAATATAAAATTTGAAACTATATTTTTTTCTGTGACCATAGTTTCCCACTAGTAAGTTTGAAATTTTTTGAATTTTTTTGCCTCTCCAGATCTTAAAAGCCCCGTAACTTTTTTCTGTTAGGTTTTTGAAGATTTTGAAAATGTTTAACGGGGTTCCCCCCGTTAAAATCGGATGTAACTTTCCGAGTAGATGATTTTTCATATAAAAAACTTTTTAATCCGAGTTCGTATGCAAAAGTTATGCCCATTTTACAAATTCCAGAGAGATTTTGCAAATAAAGTCAAAATTCATATTTGTAAATTTTCCCAACAACTAGACCACATATCACATGGGAAACTTATTTTATTTGTGACATTTTCATCATTTTCTTTTGTTTTTTCTAAAACTGAAAAGGCGGTCGGGGGGGGGGGGGGGTGTTAGAGTTTGAAAATGGGACCTTTAGTACCGGTTTGTGCCATGAACCGGTACTAATGCCTCAAAGCCCATTAGTACCGGTTGGTGGCACCAACCGGGACTAAAGGTTCCCGGTTGGTGCCACCAACCGGTACTAATGGGCATCGCACCCTTTAGTCCCGGTTCGTGGCACCAACCGGGACTAAAGGGCCCAGGTGAACCGGGACTAATGCCTTAGCCGCACGAACCGGGACCAATGCTCACATTAGTCCCGGTTCGTGACTGAACCGGGACTAATGTGAATATTGCCCTGTGACGAAAGCCCTGTTTTGTACTAGTGCACCCCTGATCCTCCCACGGCCGCCCCGCCGTGCCTCTTCCTCCAGCGCGCCGCTCCGCCGCCTCCTGCCCGTCCGGCCACCTCCGCCCCTCTCTGGCTGTCTAGCTGACGTCCAGGCCGATCTGGATCACGTGCCTCTCTGCTCGCGTTTTGGTTTTGCGCGTACCTCTGCTCGGTCCCAATCTCATCTCCTGTGCAGTTGACTTCCAAAAAAATGGCTTCTTCAAGCTATGTGGATGTTCCTCGGTGCTCGGTGATCTTTGATGGCACCAACGCAAGCCTGAATTTCGCCCCCAGGGCTTCTCTGCATCTTCAAGAAACTCATGTAGAAGAGGAAATATAGACACAAAATCTACCTTTTTTTTACAAGAAGTCGAGAACAGAAGCAGATTAGTAATTAAGATTACAACAACAAAAAATGCCAAAATCATCATCGTCATAGTACAGACCTATATGATGCCGTACTCACAAAACATTTACATTAGGTTTGGGTATTTCTCACAAACCATCACAAAGCCTTACTCACACAGCCTTCACAATGATACATGAACATGCAAATTTCTACAGTGAAAAAAAAAGATAACCTTATGTGAAACAGGGTCACATAAAAAGCTCAGTGTGTTCCGCATGGTGTCACAGAAACATTCAAACTCCAGATAGTAAAATGTATCCTGCACAAAGGCATTCAACCTAAGGGACAATAATTTTTGGAAATATGATGGGCTAGAACTTACATACATGCACCATACTATTTACAATTTACATGTATACTGTAAAAAGCGCTCAAGCTCCCTGTAAAAAAGAAAAACAATGAAAATACAAGCTCATGAAAACATGTTTGTAATACCCAACATACATTCACTATTTATAGTGCCATAAACACACTATATACAAGCTCACGATAAAAATGAAAACAAAATACTAACCTAAATGCATGCAGAGGGACCAAGCTAGACACTCGGACGTGTATATAAATGATTGTGCTGGGCTGAGCTCCGTAATTTCCAGCCTGGCCCTTCAGTTTGCTGAAACAGAGGGTTTTTTTTATTGATTGCAGTGTGCAGTGAGTGCATTCTCAAAAGATAAAGAGTCGTGTGTAGTGAGTGCATTCTCAAAAGATAAAGAGTCATGTGTAGTGAGTGGATTCCCTGTCTGATCAGTTGATGTTGCAACTTACTTTTAAAAAAGATGATGTTGCAACAAGCATCTGTCCTGCCAAAATTTCATGTCATAAAATTGATTATGACCGAGCGCAGTTTCTCCCCCTTTCCAGCAGAATTTTTCGTACATTTTGAGTTCCTACAACTACTAATATTCCACAGTGAAATTTCAAACAAAAGCACGGGAACTTTCGTCCAGTTCACAAATAAGGTTACGATCCAACTCACCTGTCTAACTATTGAACATCATGCAAGAGAAACAAAGGTCACTCTTCTTGTTTTACATGACTTAACAATCTTTTTTTTGCGGGAGACTTAACAATCTATGGTGGAAGCCTGAGCAAATGGTCTAATAGTTCTTACGACAGTTATACAACAATCGAATAATGGTAGATTAAGCAACAGATGGAGTATGGAGCTTCAGTGTAATGAACTTATATCATCAATCATTTTACACGGCCAACAGTGGTGCAGAGTGGGTTACATCAATCTCATGCCCATGCCCAAGTTGCTCACGGACACAAAACCTCACTCATACCCATGCCAACATGGCAAAATGCACACTAATCTGCTCTTGCCCGTATCCACCAGGCACCCATCTGGCAGCTTAGCAGTACACAATATGATAGCTTTATTGACAACAAATTCAAGAGAAACCAATTATTTAAATTCAGTTTCTTCATAAATCCATAGTGATCAAGCTGACAATCACAGCCATAAGATTAATAACATGACACTTCACACAACCGATAGGCACATAACATGAAGTAGCCAAGGAGTAAGCACAATTGCGCAAATAGCAGTACCCATTATTGTAACTAGCCAACTAGGAGGTGCTAAAGAACAGCAGCTCCAAGTCTCCAGTATAGCACTTCGTAGCTGCAATCTGCAGCAACCCCAGCAGCTGTGAGCGACGGAGCCTTTCACTCTTCGGTGATAAAATCGCCCGAGTTCTAAATTCCTTATTCCTCTTAGTCAAGCCCCTTCGAGTCCAGAGTTCACCTTAGGGCCTACCAGAACAGGAGGCCATTCCATGACGTAGGGGTAGCAAGATTTATCAATAGACCAAGTGATAGGGCAGACCTTCTTCAGCTCATCTGTTTCAATGCAGAAGGATAGCAACCAGGTAGAATCTCCTCTACCATAGGATCGTTGGTCCAAGGACAGATACACAGTGCCACTGATAATAGCGGCAACCTCTATAGAGCGTTCATCCACGTTCTGTAATTTGAGCGTACCAATCGCATCCGGCATCGGAAATGTCGTGTCGAGCATCCATCTGTCGACACCGTCGGCGGCGGCTCTCCGGACCCAAACTTCAAGCGTAAGATCAGCTAGCCGGGCCACGCAAGGCTTTCCATCGCTGCTCTCACCAACGACCTTGAAAGTCGGTCCCCAATCCCACACATCATTAACCGGCGGCAGATCGATCTGGGACAACTGCAGTGTTGCGGTGTTCAGCACGTGGAGATCACTTCCGCTTGAGCATGCCCAATAAACTGACCCATTCACTAGCGTACCATTCACAATTGGACCATTGTATACAAGGAACTGCTTCAGGTTGCCCACTTTCGGGAAGATCTGCCACTCCCTACTGTCCGGCGAGAAGACGGCGACCTGCGCAAGTGTTTTGATTTTCGGCCGAAAAAAACAATTTTCGGCCGAATTTCGGCCATCTCGCCTGGGCCCGATAATTGTCTGTGTCGGCCGAAATTTTCGGCCCAGTTTGAACTTGTTTTTGGCCCAATCCAACTTCTGAGGCCTCCCCACAGTTTGCCTATCGAACCACGCCCAAACCCTAAACAATTCACGATCCCCACTCCCCCGTGTGTGTGCGGCGCCGGTGGCGCTGCGCCCAGTCGCGGGCTCGCGGCTCCTCCACTCGTCGCCGGCTGCTTCCCAGCTCGAGCGTGCCGCTCCTGCCCCGTTCGCGTCGTCCCGGCGGCCCTGCCCCTGCTGCTGACCTCTGCTGGCTGCGGGATGCATGTGAAACCAGCGGCAACTCCTCAACTCTGCAGCACATCTCCCCGTCCTTGTTTCAATCTTTGTGGAGCTGATGGTGATGTTTGACTGATGCAAAGTTTGGTGAATATATACGTACATACGTACCCCTTAGTGTTGTTCTACTGCTATACTTTTGCTCTGCTTGTTTTCAATGTTTCGGCCGAATTTCTGCAAGATTTCAGTCAAATTTCATTTAAAATTCAAATTTTAGTTTTGTAATTTCGTCTGAGATTTGACCGGAATTTTTGAAATGGCCGAATTTCGTCCATCTCGTCCCGGGGCGAAAAAAAATGCAAACCGAAAGCCAAAACACAGTCGCTGCCCTCATTTCCTTGGAGATGCACACGACGCGGAACGACCGGGGGTCCTCTTCGGGGGTGACCACGACGAACTCAGATTCGGCGTCTTCGCGGGTCTCAACGGGCGGCGCGCGGAGGAGATGCAGGCACCGTGTGAGCGGGTCGTAGACGGCCGTCCGCTTGGTGCTCTGGTTGACGAGAACCACGTATCCGTCGCGGCACGAGGTCATCGACCACCCGGGGCTTTTGTATCCGCCTTCGACTTCACCTTCTTCGTCTTCGTGGACACGGGTGAGGAAGACGTCGGCGCCGCGGACGGCAGTGGCATGCTCCGAGTCGGACCCTTCGTCTTCAACGTCGGGGACGCGTGTGAGGAAGACGTCGGCGCCGCAGACGGCGGCAGTGTGGTCTGGATCGGACCAGTGGCGGTTAGGCACGAAGGCGGGCATGGCGGAGTCGTAGATGTCGAAGAAGACGCCCAGGAGCGGGGCCGGGTGGAGGTCGCGGAAGCGGCGGCGGAACGACGGGGACGAGCGGACGGCTCGGAGGAAGGCGGGGCAGGTGAGGGCGGCTCGGACGAGGCTCGGGAGGGAGGGCAGGCGGAGGAACACCTCGCACAGAAGGTCGTCTCCGAGGCCGCATATGGTTGTGGGAGCGGCTGGTGCGGATTTCATCTTGGTCGGCGGCGGCTCACTGCAGGCTATGGCGATCGCCGGCGGCAGTTCGGGAGGCCACGGGAAGATGTGAGTGTGATTGCTTGTTCAAGAAAGAAATAGAACACGGACATTATATGGGGCCGCCCCACCAATTAGGTCCAGAAGGAATATGCAAAGCCGGAGATTATTATTCAGTTTCAAGAGAAAGGCACGGACATTATTATTCAGTTTCAGTTATCCTTATCTCAAGATTAAAAAAAAAATATTCCTTATCTCAAACCCCGAAAAAAAAGTCATCCTTATCTCAAAAGCGAAAATGATTCTTTTTTTTAAGAGGCAAATACACCAATGGTACAACAAGTTGCACTTGATGACCACTTTGGTGCTTGAAGTTGAAAAATACACAAAACTGGTGCATAAACTTGTGTTTTGGTGCACGTACAGTTCAAAATCCAGATGCGGCCTTGTACGACGCCAGCTGGGCGTGACAGCGTGGCGCAGTTCCGCCTGTCAGTGGCTGGAAGCCATCATGCGGGATGAAGCGTGCATTGTTTGCAGATACCCCCTCCTTTTATATGGATTATCTCAACATGTCCCTGAAGCACGTTATGACCCCAGTTCCCAAACCCACGTTCCCGAATCACGGCGGCGGCGGCGAGGCGTTTCAGGCCGGCGGCGGTGCTGGTTTTTTCAGTCCGGCGACTGTGCGGGTCTTCAGGCCGACGACGGCTGGACGAAGGCGGCGGCTGCCATGGCTGTTATGTCTGGGCGCCGGCGACGAACGGAAGATGGGCGGCGGGGCCAACCCAAGGTCGACGAATGGAAGATGGGCGGCGATCACATCATCACAGGTGTTGAATCTCTCCCCCATCTCTCTGTCTCAGTAGGGTAGTACACTGAAAGGGGATATTTTTTCCATGTTCAGGATGTGGAGGTCCCCAAGTTCGATTTTGGGCTGCCCAGGAACCAGTTAGATGCTGAGAAAGTTGCCCAGGAACCAGTTCGATTTTGGGCTGCCCAGGCACAAAATGCAGAAGAAGATAATGTCAAGGATGAACAAGGAAAGACTGGACTGTAGGATAGGATGATTCTGTATTCTGTTTTCAAGATTTTTGGCCTGTGATTGGAAGTGATTGGAAGTGTAATGGATGGAGTAATTGATGCATGTACTGAATGTATTATTTTTCAGCATTTTGAATGGAAACGTTGCTTTTGAGGTGCAAAATTCAGTAATATGCCTCTATTTTGCTTCAGCTGAGGTTTGCACAAGTATAATAGGAAAGGGAACGGTTACATTTAACATGATATAAGATGCATACAGTGGATCATTAAAAGTAGAATAGGCCTCTCATACTGGAGCAACGATCATGAGAGTACATACTAACTAGACAGCAAAACGTGTGATACTAAGGCCGCGTTCGGATTCCCTCCGCCCCGCATGATTAAGGCCATAATTTGTGGAGTTGGTTAAAGCTCCGCGGAGGACTGCCGAACGCGGCCTAAGATGCACATGAAACAGACAATATGTATATTTTGTCAGCCAAATAGCCATGATGTATATTGATGTTTGCAGGCACAACAAGATGCATTTACTGTTTGCAGGCATAGCAAGATGAATATACTGCTGGTAAAAATGCATAAAAAGGCAAACGGCAAGTGCTTATAACAACAAAATTACCACTGCAGCACCATCTTAACACGATCACAGTACATATCACTTCAAATTAAGTTCAGTACATATACTTGTAAACGAAAGGCTTCAGGCCAAGTTCAGTACATGCAAAAGATAACTAATGGGTTCAGACCAAGTTCAGGCCAATTTCATTCATGAATTTCATGTTTTGAATTTGTGCATCACTGGGATAGGAAATCATGAGGCCATTCATCATCAGGTGCATTCTGAGTGATCAGAACTTCTTCCTCGGCCTGCATGAAATTTGTTGCTTCAGTCCAAGTTCTACTAGATCCATCATCTCCAAAACGGAGGTTGTAGAAGCCAGGAGCTGCAGCTCTTGCTCCTCTAGCCACATTTGCTCCTGTAGCATTGTGGCCTCCTCCTCCTCTTGCAACATTCCCTCCTCCTCTAGCATTGTGGCCTCCACCTCCTCTTGCAATATTCCCTCCTCTAGCATTGTGCCCTCCTCCTCCTCCTGCATTGTGGCCTCCACCTGCGCTTGTATTGTGCCCTCCGCCTCCAGCAACATTTGATGCTCCTCCTCTTGCATTGTCCCCTCCACCTCTTGCAACATTTGATGCTCCTCCTCCTCTTGCATTGTGCCCAGATGCAGCATTTCCACCTCTTGCTCCAGATGGAGCAGTTCCACCTCTTCTGATCCTGCCCCTTGTCATTGCTGTGGTCATTCTGGGAGGAGGAATTTCTTCTCTAGCATTTGCTATGAAATTTGACTCTGGTAGAGGACCAAAGTCTCTAACACGTGGATATACAAACCTCTCCTAAAGGCACATACAACAGAAATGTTAGTGTATATTACACACTAAAAGAAAGTAGCAGCAAATAAGTCAGTACCTGCTCCTGCATCATGAAAACCATAGAGTCAGGAGTTTGTGTTGGATCAAGAAATGGCCTCACAGTATGTGGCATTATGTTCTGCAAAGGTTAGGTACCAATATTAGATATGTAATCCAATGAAGTAAATTGAAAGAACAAGATAAAAAAATGCATTACAGCAACAATGCCAGGGTCATCAAAATCTTCCTCTACTTGTTTTGCTGCCTGCTCATTTTGAATGTCATTAACATGCTTGTGGTGACCTTTCTTGTTATGATTAGGTGCTTTACATATAGAGCAGTGCATGGTAGACCCTGCCTTGGTAAGCTTTATCCCCCCATTCTTGTCTTTCTTCTCTTCTGGATCTTTCTTTCTTGTTTTTTTGGGCCTTCCCATCACTTTAGTGTACAGTGGTGGGTACACGTCAATTCCATGCATTTTTCCCAGTGACCTTTGTCCCTCAGTGGCATTATGTTGTACGCATAGGCCTTCTTGTAGCTCTCAACAGTATAGCATGGATGCACCAAGCTTTCAGGCTCAATTCTTTCATGCCTAGCACATGCAACAACATGATGACATGGTATTCCAGACAACTCCCATCTTTTACAATCACAACTGTTCATGTTGAGATCCACCAAGTATGTGCTGTTAAAGGATTTTACTTGGAAAACCCCTTTACCAGCTTCTTGGACCATACAATTAGCTGCCCACTCGACAAACTTGTCCAACTTCTTCTGGATCTTTGGACAAAGTCTCCCTGTCCACTTGTCTGACTCTCTTTGCTTGCTAACAATTCTGTTGGTTAACTTGATGTGCATGTTGTCCAATGCTGACACAACTGGTAGTTCTCTTGCCTCAAGTATGTAGCTGCAATTAATTGGGAGTGGCAAACAAATAATTTATTTGTACTGCAATGTGAATGATAGTTGCAAAAAAATTTGAATGTGAAGGAAGACAAGTGAGGAGCTAACCTGTTGAATACCTATGACATGTTGTTAAGCAATATATCACACTTGGGGAATGGGTTAAAAAAGGCCTTTATCCATGTTCTCGGTGCCTGTTTCTCAACCCATTTGTATGCAGCCTCACTATGTGACTTTATCTGGTCCATATTCTTCTGATATGCAATGTCATTGGTGGATCTTGCTATCGACCAAAGATCATTCTTCAACTGCTCACCCTTATGCACTTTGTGGAAATTTTGGTATAGATGCCTAACACAAAATCTGTGTTCTGCATGTGGGAATACCTTCTGCACAGCATTTATTAGACCCTACCAAGAAAACAAATTAAGTAAGAGCAATGTCTACATAAATGAAAGCAATGTCAAGAGAAATAGCAAGTAGTTACCTTTTGCTTGTCACTCATGATTGTGTAGGATGATGAGTTGCATATATTAAGATCACCCTTCAAAGATGCCAAGAACCATTCCCAACTGCTAGTACACTCTACTTCACACAAACCGAAGGCTATGGGGAATATACAATCATTTGGGTCAATGCCTACAGCTGTCAACATGTTCCCCTTGTACCTGGTCTTTATATGACAACCATCCAAAAAAATGATGGGTCTACAACCAGCAAGCCACCCTCTCTTACAAGCATCCAGTGACCAATAAAGAGTGGAGAAATGGTCTCTTGTCACTTTAGTTTTCTCATCGGTCAATTCCTTTGTGCAAAGGAAAAATGTACTGCCAGGGTTGCTTCTTCTAAGCTCTTGCCCATAATCCCACAACCACTTGTATTGGTCATCATCTTCACCCCTAATCTCACTAACTGCTGCCCTTCTTGCCCTTCCTAGCTTGCTTCTCTTTGGAATCATGTTGTACTCAACCTGCACTTTATCTTGAAATTTCTTCAGAGACATTTTCTCATTGTCTCTGAACTCTTCTTTGAATTTTCTAGTCAGAAAAGGTGCAGTCAACACCTTCAGATCCCAAGCCTTGGTGCATGTGTGTACTCCATTAAACTTCTTTATGATGATGCTATTTGTCCTGTTGTCCTTGCCTGCCTTAAATTGCCAAGAGCATCCTGGTTTGCACACTACAACTAATATAGTTGTGGTATTCCTTGTCTTCTTTAGCTTCACTCTGTTTCTAACACTGTAGGCACTTATTGCGAGTCTCAGTTCCTTCATGTCAGCAAAAACCATTCCAAGCCTGAAGGTGGGTGCATTCAAATCAGTAGCTGAGTTAAATGTTTTGAAATTGTACTTCAACTTCTCATTCTCTTATTTGGATAGATCCAAGTGAGAGTCATCAAGTGCATCTTCTGGAAGTTCTGCTTCCATGTCAGGTATGAACTCCCTCTCTCTGTGATCATCCACATCCTTGTCCACATTCTCGTCAAACAAATCATCATCCCCCACATCTGGTTCGAAGTCACTGTCATGAAATTCCTCATCGGTTTCTTCTTCGATGCCTTCATCTTGTTGGTCTGTATCACTGCTCAGAGATCCTTCCTCAATTTCTTCATCACCAGCACCAGCACCCGAGGAACTACAACCTTCACCAAATGAAACAAACCTCCTAGTTCGCTTTTCTCTATTCTGTTTTGCACTGTTAGCAAATTCTGTGAAAATTACCTCTTCTGTAAAGCTAACATTTTGTTTCCCCTTGCTGTCTTTGATTGGAGTGATAACCTTGGGCAATTCAGGAACTCCATAAGCCATGACATCATCTCCAGTAAGTGTTTGTAGTGTACCACCATGGTCAATAATGAGGAGCAAATTTTTGTGCTCAATTGTTGCACCAATCATTAACAGTATGTCAGCATCACATGTAATCTGCTTCAGACCATCTGCTACTGACTTGCCAGGTTGACACCAATATATGTCATGCTTGGAAACACCTCTGTCATAGCTCAACTGCGTCAGGAAGTCATCAATCCACAGAATAGACCAAGTGTCACTATCACAATTGTCAAACCAATCCACTTCAAAGTCAAGATATGTCATATTGCTTCCACTACCACAAAAGAAACCCTTGTGGTGTATTTGGACAGTAAAAAGTCCATCAAAAGGCCCTACAAATTTAGTCAGCACATAAGTTCAGCTAACAGATAAATGCATATGCAGTTAACACAACAAATAGAAAAACAGAGAAATGAATATGTATTTTCAATAAACAGATAAATGCATATTCAATTAAGAAAACAAATTTGTAAACTAAACCTATCTAAAATGATTGTTATCTGAAAGCTTAAACAGAAACTATTGCAAGAAAAATTTCATGTTACAATCAGGTTAACTACACACTGTAGAAAAAGTTCAGTTAACACAGTCCAAAAAATTCAGTTAAGTCGTTGTCCAAAAAATTCAGTTACATGCGTACATTCAGTTTGAATTAATCTCCCATATTACCTGCACACATTGTTAACCTTACGGGCAAAATATTTTCCCTAACCATAGGTTATTTTTTCAATCTTTGTTACCTGAAACTATCTACAATGCATGTGTCAAACATTCAGTTAACACACTGTCCAAAAAATTCAGTTACATGCGTACATTCAGTTTGAATTAATCTAGCATATTTCTTGCACACATTGCTAACCATATGGGCAAAAGATTGTCCCTAAACATCTCACGGTCCTATTTAACCACTGGAATTATTTCTCCTGGCGATCTTCAACAAAATCCTATGACAAAACTACCTACTTTATAAACCCGATATAAACCCTAAGGAAGAATCGGATCTTCACGGCCTCAATGCTCTTGTTGACCAAAGCTAATCATACCACAGTCCTTATAACTCGACAAATACATCATCTCCGCAACATGATTGAGTTGAACCTTTGCCCTAACCAAAACATGCCATGGGCAGGAGTGAGAGAGGGGTCGGAGAGGTGTTGGAAAGGGCGGAAAGTACTCACCATAGCGTGGTGCTTCCTCGCCGGGCAGCCGGCGCCGAGGATCCTCCGTCATTGCCTCGCCGATGGTGGTCGAGTGTCGCCAGCGCCGTCTCCGCCTCAAGTTGATCGGTGAAGGAAAGAAGAAGCGAAACAGAGGAGACGAATAGACCAGCGTATGCATATAGATCAGTTTTTAGGAGGGGGGGGGGGGGTATCTGCAAACAATGCACGCTTCAGCCCGCATGATGGCTTCCAGCCACTGACAAGCGGGACTGCGTCACGCTGTCACGCCCAGCTGGCGTCGTACAAGGCCCGCATCTGGGTTTTGAACTGTACGTGCACCAAAACACAAGTTTACGCACCAGTTTTGTGTATTTTTCAACTTCAAGCACCAAAGTGGTCATCAAGTGCAACTTGTTGTACCACTGGTGTATTTGCCTCTTTTTTTAAAGGGAAAATGGTTCAGTTATGAGATCAACGTTTCGGTGCTCAGACTCATCTGCACCCTCGATGAAGAAAAATTCACAACAAATACTAGAAAAATTTTAAAAAAAAATTGCATGGTAGATAATTTGGTGCGTGAGGTCCACTCCAAATTTCAGATCATTTGGACATCTGAGTAGCTCTCGGCAAAAAAGGCAAATTTGGGTCCGGAAAAAAAGTTATTGTTCATGTATTTTTTTTTGCTTTGGACATCTGAGTAGCTCTCGGCAAAAAAGGTAAATTTGGGTCCGGAAAAAAAGTTATTGTTCATGTATTTTTTTTTTGCGGGTAGAAATTTGTATTACTCATCCACCAAAGTCCTTACAATCAATCGCAGCTAGTTCCAAAGCCTCAGGAGGACCAGAACCTAACCAAGTCATGGTTCTACCCTATTGGACAAAGTCCTAGGAAGTTTGGAGGGAGGCGATTCGACAGGCGACATATCTTAGGGTTCCGTCGCCGCCGCCGCCGGTAGCGGTGTGCGCAGAAATAAGTCCGCCGTTGGTTCAGATGTTGTGTGCTAGACGTCGTGTGCTGATCGTCTCCTGCATGGATTGATTCCTCCACATGAGGGCTTCTGCCGTTGCCTCGTTTGAGTACGACTCCCCTAGGGTATAGGCATCAAGCACTTGTTTGTTGATCCGATCTGAAGTTTTCTCCGGATTTGATCACGTTTTTCTGTCCCGGCGCTGCGTGTGGTAGTGATCGGTTTTCAGTCCCGGTGTTGTCCTTGACAGCGATCGGTTCCCTTTCCTGCAGTATTTGCCGACTCTTCGGTGAGATTTCTGTAGTCCCGCTCTCCGTCTAACCGGATCCTTGTGATTTAGAGATTGGACGTACGACAGTCTGGTTCGTTCCACTGGTGTCTCCGGCGAGGCTCAAGAATCAGAGATTTAATCGGCGACGCCCCTCGTGGGTGATCGACGGGAGCAATGAAAACAGTAAGTTGGAACTGCCGTGGTATGGCCACTACTGCGCCAGTAAGGCCATGTACAATGGGAGATGCTTAGAGGGATGCTTAGAAAAATAAACCGAGATTTTCTGAAGCACCGGTGCCTATTTCTACAGGAGAGACGCTTAATTAAGCGTCTACCCTCTACAAATAAGCACCGATACTTAGAGAAAAACTGGTTTATTTCTCTAAACACCTATCCCAAGCACCTTGCATTGTACAGGGCCTTAGAAGTGGTGGAGAGCGTTGGGGACAGTGGTGGTCTCATACTCTTTTGGCGTAATTCCCTTACGCTGGAGGTGGTGGGAAAGAGCTAGAATTTCATTGATGTAAAGTTGGGTGCTACACCGGAGGAAAGTTGGAGATTTACAGGGTTCTATGGAGAGCCAAAGTAGGAGGACAAGCACCATTCTTGGGACTACTTGAGAAATTTATACCTACAATCATCTTTGCCTTGGGTGGTTGTAGGCGATTTTAACGAGATCCTATATTCCCACGAGAAGGAAGGGGGAGCCCCTCGCCCCGTCCGGATGATGCAGAACTTCCGGGATGCTCTTGTTGATTGCGAACTAGATGATATGGGCTTCTCCGGTGAGCAGTTTACTTGGAGATGGCGTCGCATCCGTGAGCGTTTGGATAGTGCCGTGTATAATGCGGGGTTTCATGGTTTGTTCCCGCATGCAACAGTAACTAATGCGCCACACCTTAAGTCTGATCATAGACCCGTGGTTCTGGATACTGAGGGAGATGAGGCCGATCATATACACCAGGGTCAGAGGCAACAGCAGTTTGAAGCCCGCTGGCTGCAGGAGAACGAGGTGATGGAGAGAGTCTCTGAAGCGTGGGCACGTACACCTGGCTCGGCGTCTCTGTCAGAGCAAACTGCTGCGGTACATGGAGAACTACATGAATGGGACCGCAAGGTTCTGAAGTCACCACAGCGGCGGCTTAAAAATCTGAAGGAGGAGCTGGAAACACTGCGGTCGGGGCCACTCACGGTCGACTCGGTAGATCGGCAGAGACAACTACTAATAGAGATAGAAGAGGCTATGGAGAAAGAGGAAATCTATTGGTTGCAAAGAGCAAGGGCAAACTGGTTAAAATATGGTGACAGGAACACAAATTTCTTCAACAATTTCGCATCCGCAAGGAAGAGACGGAATTTTATCCGTCGCCTTATGGACGATAATGGGGAATGGAAGGAGGATAACGAATCTATGAAACAATTGATTGATAATTATTTTCAGTACCTGTTTACCGCATAAGTGCATGTACCGAATCAAGAAGTTCTGGAAAAAGTGAAGCCCAAAGTATCTTCTTATATGAATGAAAGTTTGCTGGCCCCGTATACAGAAGAAGAGGTAAGGAGGGCACTCTTTAGTATTGGAGACTTAAAGGCCCCAGGGCCGGATGGCCTTCATGCGATCTTTTATAAAAAGTTTTGGCACCTCTTGGGGGATGATCTGGTTAGAGAAGTACTTGAGGCCGTGAACAGTGCGGTGATCCCAGCTGGTTGGAACTGGACCACGATAGTACTAATCCCTAAAGTTGAGACACCGGAGAAGGTTTCACAATTCAGACCTATAAGTCTTTGTAACGTGGTTTATAAGGTGATTGCTAAGATGTTGGCAGCAAGGCTCAAAGTGTTTCTCCCAGAGATTATAAGTGAGACACAAAGTGCTTTTGTACCTGGGCGTATTATTACAGATAATGTGATTGTGGCATATGAATGCCTACACTCTATGAAGAAGAAGAAGGGTAAGACTGGCTCTTGTGCAATTAAACTTGATATGCACAAGGCATATGACAGAGTGGAGTGGGCTTTTCTAGAAGCTATCTTGCTTAGACTTGGTTTTGACTCACAGTGGGTTCAACTCATCATGACATGTGTTACATCTGTGGAATATAAGGTGAGGTTCAACTCGAACGAAACGGAGGCTTTCTCCTGAACTAGGGGCTTACGGCAAGGGGATCCTCTATCCCCTTATTTGTTCCTACTCTGCGCCAAAGGTTTATCGGCCTTGATTGCCCATGAGGAAGAACAAGGGAACCTAAAAGGGGTTCAGGTTTGTCGGGATTCCCCCTTTATTTCTCATTTGTTATTTGCTGAAGATTCTTTAGTCCTTATGAGGGCGGATGCTTCCAATGCCATTACCTTGAAGAGGATTCTGGACGACTATTGTGAAGCTTCGGGGCAAATGGTTAGTGCTGCAAAATCTTCAATCTATTTTAGTCCAAACACAAATGTTGGGGATAAGGTGGAAGTTTGTCAAATCCTTGATATAATGACAGAATCTCTATCTGACAAACATTTGGGACTCCCTGCCATGATTGGTGTGGACAGAGTTGAATGCTTTAAACATCTTATTGAAAGAATTCAGAAGTTGGTAAATGGTTGGAAGGAACGAACTTTGTCTTACGGAGGAAAATAAGCTCTTATTAAAGCGGTGGCTCAAGCCATCCCAACCTATGCGATGGGTGTATTTAAATTCCCGAAGAAAATTTGCAAGGGGATCACTGATACTATATCGCATTATTGGTGGGGTGATGGTGAGGACCAGCGAAAGTTGCATTGGTTTGCTTGGTGGAAGATGTGCATCCCCAAACATTGGGGAGATATGGGTTTTCGTGATATTCATAGTTTTAACTTGGCTATGCTTGCTAAGCAGTGTAGGAGACTCATTGACAACTATGATTCACTATGTGCAAGGGTCCTAAGATCAAAGTATTATCCTTCGGGAGACTTGCTAAACTGTGACTTGAAAAAGGGATCATCCTATGTATGGCAAAGCATTTGGTCTGGAATCCAGACTTTCAAAAAAGGTGGTATTTGGAGAGTTGGCAATGGTCTGAAAATAAACATATGGGAAGATTGTTGGATACCAAATAGCAACTCCAGAAAGGTAATGA
This sequence comes from Aegilops tauschii subsp. strangulata, assembly GCF_002575655.3. NCBI lineage: Eukaryota > Viridiplantae > Streptophyta > Magnoliopsida > Poales > Poaceae > Aegilops > Aegilops tauschii. Next base: position 525,675,796 of record NC_053039.3, read on the forward strand.
CAGTGCGGGGAAACTGTATCCTCACTAAGGTACATGATCTTATTGATGCAGCTACGGGAGAATGGGATGAGCAATTGATCCGGAGTAATTTTTGGCATATAGATGCAGAGAGGATCCTTCAAATACCTATATATCGGAATGATACTGAGGATTTTATAGCCTGGCATCTTACAAAATCTGGTACTTTTATAGTACGGTCTGCTTACTATAGGCAATGGGAGGAGTCCTATGCACTAAACAATGCTAACCCTTTGGTGGCGCAAGGATCCTCGGCACACGCAGTATGGGGGAAATTGTGGCACTTGAAGACTTTGAGCAAGGTAAAAAAAATTATGTGGAGATGCTTGCATAATGCTATACCATGTTGCTGTGTCCTCGCCAATAGACACACTGCTCGATCCTCACAATGCCCAATCTGCTCGCTGCACGTGGAGGACACGACACACTTGCTGTTTAAGTGTAATCGAGCTAAAGAAGTATGGTCAAGCTTGGGTATACAAGAAATTATAAACACAATTGCGGTGCCGGGTCGTACGGGTGCAGAAATCCTAGAGATCTTTCTATGCGATCCGGCCCATAGTGTCAAGTACATGGATGTGGTGCAGCTACCTGAGTTAATCTCCACTACATGCTGGTACCTTTGGTGGCAGAGGAGACTCATTACTAGGCAAGAGGAAGTCCAAGATCCAGGACGTACAAGTCAGGCAGTGCGGGCTCTAGTTTTGAGCTATGTTCGTGCATGCAGTATACCTTTGAGGAGTCCTCGAGAAGAGCGGTGGAAGAAACCACTCCAGAATCAAATTGCACTTAATTTTGATGTTGCTTATTCTGAAGAAGATCACACATAGGCTTCTGGTGCAGTCCTGAGGGACAGTTATGGCACTTTTATTGGAGCAAATACAACCAAACTTGTTCATGTGGCGGACATTGTATCGGCTGAGGCAGCAGCCCTAGCAGAGGGCTTAAAATTTGCTTCTCATGTCGGCTACAACTCCTTACGTGTTCAATCGGATTGTCTAATGTTAATAGAAGCTCTCCAGAGGAATGAGGGATACTCCATGGTCGCAGCCCCACTATTAGATGAGCCGTCTATTATTATCAGATTTTGGGAATGTTGTTTTAGAGCATTGTAATTGTGATGCCAATATGGTTGCTCATGTGCTAGCGCAAAATGGTCGTGTTGATCCGCCGAATATGTGGTTGGACTCACCTCCGGGGTTTATCCTTGAACTTTTAGCGGGCGATGTAAGCGTTGTTTGATTTTTTAATAAAGCTAGCCATGATGGCCTTTCCCTCAAAAAAAAGTCATGGTTCTACCCTCACTACGAGCAAATTTAGCTAAGCTATCACTAACTTTATTTTGGCTACGACTTACATGAGTAATACAATTTTCACGTAGAGACATAAGATATCTAATCTCCTTGATGATGGACGAATATACTGATCTGTCAACCTCTGAAGCCTGGATCAATTTCACTGCAATTATAGAATCCATGTCGATCTGCACTGGTAACTCGCTTCTCTGGATGGAGAAAGATAAACCTTCCATGCATGCACATAATTCAGCTTCAAGTGCATCCTGGCAAGAAAATAACTACCTACAGGAAGAGAAGATGATGGCTCCCTTGTCGTCTCTTAACACCATTCCGGCACCGGCCGATCCATCAACAGCAAATGAACCATCAGTACACAACTTAACGCAGCCAGGCTTAGGAGCAGACCACTTGGGGTCCGCTACGACCATTACCGCATGTGGCCGAACTGGAGTATATGTTATGATTGACTTCCCTTTGCTAGGATCAGCAATTAGATCAGTTTTAATGCCAATTAGAGAATCCAAGTAGCTCATTAAGAACCTTCGAGAAGCCTCCATGGGCGGCGGGGATTTATTATGGACAATCTCATTGCGTATGTGCCACGCCCTCCACAATGTCATGAGAAGCATCGAACGCTCAATATCTGGCAGAGGAGCAAGAGCGTGCAGCAGCCACTCGACACCTGTATTCTGCACGGTAATAATATTTGGAAGAGTCCATACTTCTGCCATAGCATCCCAGAGAACTCTCGAAAGGGTGCAGCGACATAGTGCATGGAAGCAGTCCTCAGACTCTATCGAACACACATGGCACAAATCACTAGTTTCCAGCCCTCTTGTATGCTTGTTACTCCATGTAGGCAGAGAGTTTGTAGCGACCCGCCATGCGAAATTACGAACTGAGGGAGGAACATCAGTCGACCATATAAATTTCCAGCAGTCCCGACGCCCATCTGGACATGAGCTGGAGCCCGTCGAAGTGCTCCTGTGAGCTTCCTCAAAGCCGAACTGGTATGCACTCCTCACTGAAAAGGCGCCAAACTTGCCAGGGCCCCACGCCAACGTATCATCCTCCTGTCTTGGCGACGCCCTGATTTTCAAAATCTCCACAACATCCACTGGCATAAAGAATTCTTGTAACAAGCCAACCTTTCATGAACCGTTCTCATTAAGCAAATCTGAGACGAAGCGAATTCTGCACCTCCCTTGTAAAGTGGATGGTTTATAGGAGAAGGGTCGGGGTATCCAATTGTCATGCCAAACGCGTATATTTCTTCCATTCCCAACTCTCCAAATTAGACCCTTCTTCAAGAGTTCAAGACCGTAGCTAATAGCTTGCCAAGAAGAAGAAGCATTTCCGGCGAAAACGGTATCCTCAAGTTTACCATCTGGATAGTATCTTGCTTTTAACACTAGTGCGCACAAACTGTCAGGCTTTGTAATGAATCTCCATGCTTGCCTAGCTAATAGTGATTGGTTAAAAATTCTGAAATCTCTAAAACCAACACATCCTTTACTCTTAGGTTGCATCAGATTATCCCATGCCCGCCAGTGCACTTTTCTCTTCCCCTTCTCAGCTCCCCAATAAAAGGCTCTTACCATTCTGGTAAGTTCATCGCACACCGAAAAGGGTAATTTAAAGACCCCCATCATATAAGTGGGAAGGGCCTGAGCAACAGACTTAATGAGTGTCTCCCTCCCTGGTTGAGCAAGGTGACCATCTCCCCACTGGAGCAATCTTTTAGTTAAACTCATCTGAAGATTCTTAAATCTTCCCTTAGACATGCGACCATCAGGCGTGGGGAGTCCAAGGTACTTCTCCTAAAAAACCAAACTAGTGACATTGAGAACTCCTCTGATTTCCTCCTGTTTGACATAAGGGCAAGCCTCACCAAAAAGAATAGAGCACTTGTCAAAATTCAAACTTTGACCCGTTGCCTTTCCATATTGATCCAATGCTAGCTTTATTGTTTCGGCCTGAGCACGGTTTGCTTCGAAAAATAACATAGTATCATCAGCAAACAATAGGTGTGAGATCCTTGGAGCTCTTCTACATACCTTGACAGGGGTAATATCACCACTAGACACATACTGCTTCAGAATTGCATAAAGTCCATCAGCCACTAAAAGGAACAAGAAGGGGGATAGCGGATCGCCCTGCCGAAGCCCACGTGACGGTGCAAATGAATCCAAGAGGGTCCCATTAAGTTTGACAGAGTATCTCACCGATGTGACACAAGACATTATCCAGTCCACCCATCGTTGAGAGAAACCCAGCTTTTGCAACACCTGCTTCAAGAACTTCCAATCCACCCTATCATATGCCTTCGAGAGATCGAGTTTGTAAGCATAAAAGCTTTTTGTAGGATCCTTTTCTTGCTTAATGTGGTGAATACATTCAAAGGCCACAAGAGCATTATCAATAATCAAACGCCCTGGGATAAAGGCACTTTGCTCTGAAGAAACAATACCATCCAATAATGGCCTTAAACGATTCACCATGCACTTTGAGATGACCTTGTATATGACATTACAGAGACTAATCGGCCTGTAGTGAGACAAGCTGGAGGGGTTAGCAATTTTAGGAATAAGAACTATGGAGGTAGAATTTACCCCTTCCGGCATAATCCCAGAAGAAAAAAAAATCCCCTGACAGCTGCAATCATACTGTTTTGTAGCACATCCCAATTCCGCTGAAAGAACCTCGCGGGTAGACCATCTGGACCTGGGGCCTTCAATGGTCCAATCTGAAACAGAGCATCAGAAATCTCCTTATCGCTAAAGGGAGCACACAAGCGCACATTGTCCTGCTCAGTAACTTTTGGTTCAAGCAAATCAAGAACCCATGTTGCATCCAACGCCGGGTCTGCAGCAAAAATCCTTTGAAAATACTCATTTGCCAGACTGACCATTTCCTCAAAGTTTGAATGAACCACACCAATAATGTCGGTTAGCTCGCGTATTTTATTTTTGCGAGCATGCCAAACAGCCTTACTCTGAACATATTTAGTGTTGCGGTCGCCTTCCTTCAACCACGTAATTCTTGAGCGTTGTAGCCACATCATTTCCTCCTGGTACAAAAGCTCGTTCATCTTATCAGTGATGTTTCTAATTTCTTGTCTATCTGCATTCATGGTCATAAGTTCCTCCAGTTGTGTTCTTGACTTGGCTAGTTCCGTTGTTATATTGCCGAATTTCTTGCTGCCCCAAGCACTGAGCATAGCCAGGGTCTTCCTTAGCGCTGTTTGGAGATACTCCAAATTGTCCACATTGCCAACAGATTCCCATGCCTCCTTAACAACAGCCGGTAGAGATGAGTCTCTTTCCCAAAAAACTTCATATCGTCTAGGTTTGGGGACTTGCTGGCCCGTGTCCGGAGCGCCCTTCAAAACCAGCGCCACATGATCCGAGCATGGTGACACCACATGTTGTATTGTATAAAACGGAAAAAGATTGCGCCATTCATTTGTTGCAGTAGCTCTATCAAGACGAACCTTCACATTACTCGCCCCGGCACGCAGGTTATCATAAGTAAACGAAATCCCTGAGAAGCCAAGATCAATCAGACCACAAACTTCCAGAGTATCTCGGAAAGCTATCATTTGTTGTTCCCGTCTAGGGGTAGCCGACAGGTGTTCGAAATCCCAAAGAGCTTCATTAAAATCACCAATAACAAGCCAAGGCCTATCACACACACTCGTTAGACCCTGTAATTTGGCCCACATGAGGTGGCGATTCTTGACTCGTGGTTCACCATAAACAAAGGTGACTCTCCACTGTTCTGCATCCGCATGTACCTTCACCAGAGCATCGATATACCGTTCCTCCTTGTCCAGGATTTCAACCACACAAGACTCATGCCAGAAAAGAGCTAGGCCACCACTCAAACCATTACTGTCCACCCCGTCAAAACCTTTCAATCCGAGGTGTCCACGGATTCTTCTCATTTTTGTTGCTTTCTGTCTGGTCTCGCAAAGGAAAACCAACATGGGGGAGTGCGACTGGGAGAGCGTCGCAATTTCTTGAACAGTCCGAGAGTTCCCCCCGCCCCGGCAGTTCCAACTGATGAGATTCATTGCTCCCGGCGTACGCGAGGTCGCCGATGGATCAGTCGCTTCGTCACCTAACGCCTTAGGACCTTCAGAAGCACCCGTACTGCCGCCGCCTGCTTCAAAACCTGCTTCAACAGCCAAGGACCGAAGGAGCATACAAACACATCTACTAGAACCCAACGTTCATTGATATCCGTAATAGATATATTGGAAAGACTAGCCACGCCGACCTAGAGTCGCCGTCCTGGGACAAAACTCGCCGGCACCTGCGCCGCCGCCTGGCCGGACCCCGTACCGCCGCCGCCTGCTTCAAAATATGCTTCTACAGCCAAAGACCGAAGGAGTAGACAAACACATCTACTACTAGGACCCAACGTTCATGGAGATCTGTAGTAGAGATTGGAGAGACCAACCACGCCGATGTTGAGTCACCGTCCTGGGACAAAGCTCGCCGGCACCCGCGCGGCCGCCTGGCCGGACCCCATACCGCCGCCGCCTGCTTCAAAAATGCTTCTACAGCCAAAGACCGAAGGAGCAAACAAACACATCTACTACTAGAACCTAACGTTCATGGAGATCTGTAGTAGAGATTGGAGAGACCAGCCACGCCGACGTTGAGTCGCCGTCCTGGGACAAAGCTCACCGGCACCCGCGCCGCTGCCGAGGGCGGCCGGCGATGGGCCAGCAAAAACCCTAGTCGCCCTTGCAATCGCCTCTTATGGAAAGAACGGTTCGTTGGACTCGTGCAAAAATCCTAGTCTCCTACAGATTGATTTTCAGACGAACCCAATTTGTTTTTTTGCTAAAAGCTACTCATATGTCCAAATGATCTAAAATTTGGACTATACCTCATGCACTAAATTATCTGCCATGCATTTTTTTTGAAATTTTCTATTATTTGGTTTGATATTTTTTTGACTGGAGGCAGATGAGTCTGGGCTTAGAAATGAATATGCGTTGAGTTATCCTCTACTCGCAAAAAAGGTAACGACTGAAATTCTCCGCCCGATGGAACACTCGCGTCAGTTCCCTTCCAGCTGCCCCACACAACAACTCCCCAACCTTATCCTATCCACGCATCCCTCTCATCCACATACTCGCCTCCTGAACCATCCACTTTCTCATCTCTCTTTTGCAATGTATACGTCGTCGCCCACCTTGCCCATTTCTTTGAATCGCGCCGCTTTTTATGCCTTCATACAGCGAGCCGTCGGACCACACACTGCTGCAACCCAGGGTAAAACAAGTTGCAAGGTTGGTGCATGTGCTGATGTGTTGCATCAACCCATGCTGCAAGGTTGGTGCCCTCTGCTCATGTGCCTCTGCAACCCCTCCGCAACCCCAACCGTTGTGAGTGATGGACGGCGACACGTGAGACTGCCCACTCGTGATACTGTAAGCAACCACCGGTGATGTTGTGAGTGATCGGCGGCAATGTTGCGGACCCACATGACAATGCTATGAACGCCTAACAACGACAAGTGAGTGACCTAGCAAGCAATGTTGCGGGGGAAGCTATTTTTGGGGAGAACTTGAACGACAACGAGATCTTGTATAGAAGCTGGACTAGTGATTAGATTCTCAAAAGAAAAGAAAATAATGGGTAGTGAGTGAATTCCCTGTCTGATCAGTCGGTGTTGCAACTTGATATAATTTTTTTTTCTGTTGCAACTAGCAACTGTCCTGAAATTTCATGTGATAAAGTTGATTATGACCAAGCTCAGTCTACCCCCTTTTCCAGCTGAAATTTTCGTACATTGAGTTCCTTCAAACTCAAGCACTGGAACTTCCGTCCAGTTCACAAATAAGGATGCAATTCAAAACTCACTGGTCTAACTACTTAACATCGTCAAAGAGAATATCGTGGGATACTTGCTAGCGTTCTGATCGATTGGTGGAAGCACAAGCAATGTGGTCTAACAATTCTCGAGACAGTTATACAGCAATCGACAATGGAATAATTTGTGGAGCTTCAGTTTGTCATTTTACAAAACCATTTGGCAATGGGTAAGTTATAGGACAGTTAGATCAATATTAGACACACACACACCCATGCCCAAGTTGCTCACCAACACAAAAAAAACCCACCTATAGCCATGCCAACAGGCACAAAAACCCACCTGGATGCATGGGCGGGTGCCCATATGGTAGCTTAGCAGTAAACAAAATTATACTTCATCGACACCCTCTTATACTTCAACGATAACAAAATTCAAGGGAAAATAGTTATTTAAAGTCAGTTTTCTTCGTAAATTCATAGTGGACAAGCTGACAATCACACATAAGTAAATAACATGACTAAGTTAACACAACGGATAGCACATGACATGAAATAGCCAAGGGGTAAGCGCAAATGACAATTCTCATTATTGCAACTAAGATGTGCTAAGAACAGCTAGCAGCTCCAAGTCTCTATAGCACATCGTAGGTGCAATCTGCAGCAACCCCAACAGCTCTGAGCCTTTTACTCTTGGTGATCATTGGGATAGAGATTCATGTTAGGTTATCAGGTCGGTTTGGGCATATGCCCCCAGGCATAGAATTGTAGCGATGCCCTACCGATGGGCACCAAGAGTATCTAAACGCTGACCACGAGCAAAATTGCAAGAAAAGTGAGGACCTATGTCGTCGGTGCCTGTGCTGTGGAAAGCAGTTGCTGCTTGCCCCAATCAGACATGGGGCAAATAGTCACAGGAGTAGCGGACACGGGCACGCTCAACAGGTTGATAAGATCATATCATCACTGTTGTCCACTAAGGCAACGTTATAACTCCAGCGTATACATTCAGATAATTTTCTAACTATGAAAATCACCCGGTGGGCGACGTGCTAACTCCACGAGCAACATGTGGTATAAATTCTATTGCATTTATTTTCAATAGTATAAATAAACAAATGTCAAGAACTCTACTTCATTCTAAAAAAAACTATCTCTAGATTCATAATAAATTAAACTTAAGAGCAGACACAGAGGAAAAGGAATCCAGGAAAACAAATGCATAACTGCAGAATAGGTGGGCGTGACATATATATAGGACCATATATGCTCCTGCCTGCCAATTTTAGGGTGTCAATCGTCGTTAATTTCGGTAGTTGACACTACTCTTGTCAGCCAAGTTATTTTACCGCGGGCATCATTTGCTCATAATGATAACAACAAGCCAACAGAAATAATAACTTGCAATTCCCAACGACACCTGGACCTGGACATCTTGATTTATAAAAGAAGTGAGTAAATCTAACCAAGACTGCACATATAGAACCATAGCAAACATACCATCATCATCAGATAACGAAAGGTTAGTATCCGGAGTACAGATAAAATGACCAAGTTCTAGTTTTTCTGTTGCTCTTACTAGTGAAGCCCCTTCCAGCCGAGAGCGTTTACCTTATGTTGCCAACCAAAACAGGAGGCCACGCCGTGACATAGGGATAGCAAGGATCACAAAGAGTGATAGGGCAGACCTTCTCCAGCATCTCAGTTTCAATGCAGAAGGATAGGAACCAGCCAGAATAATCAGGAGCCGATGCCCGGGAAGTAAACAAATATACAGTGCCAGCGATGATAGCCACGACGTCAACAAACACGTTCATTCTAGTGCCTTCATCTTCAAACTGTAGCTCCAACTCACAAATCGCATCCAGCATAGGGAATCTCGTGCGTGGAATCCATTTGCCGACACCGTCATCATCGGTTCTCCGGACCCAAGCAGCAAGGGTGTTACCAATAGTTGCGGCCAAGCAGAGGTGCCCATCGCTGGTCTCACCAAGCTTGACATCCTGTCGCCATCCCATCTGCGGCGAATCGATCCGGGAGAATTGCAGTGTTGCAGTGTTGAGCACATGGATATTGTCTCCGTCTGCCCAGTAGACACACCCGTTCACTAGCGTACCATCGCCGAACAGCTGCGGGGTCGCCGCTTCTGGGGAGATCTGCCACTCCGAGCTGTCCGGAGAGAAGGCAGCGACCTGCACCTCCTCCCTTTCCATGCAGACGCAGACGACTTGGAACGACCGGCGGTCCTCTTCGGAGGTGACCACGTGGAACTCGATAAGTGCACTTTCGGGGTCTCTGGACACCTCTTCGGGCGGCGCGGGGATGAGATGCATGCCCCGTGTGAGGGGGTCGTACACGGCCAGCCGCTTGGTGCGCTGCTTGAAGAGAACCACGTACCCACCGCGACACTCGGTCATCACCCACCCGTCGCCTTCGCCTTCGCCTTCGTCGTCGGGGACATGGGTGAGGAAGACGTCGGCGCCGCGGACGGCGGTGGCGTGGTCCGGGTCGGACCGCCGGCGGACGGGCACGAAGACGGGCATAGCGGGGCCGTAGATGTCGAGGAAGACGCCCAGGAGCGGGGCTGGGTGAAGTTCACGGAAGCGACGGCGGAACGCGGGGGACGAGCGGACGGCTCGGAGGAAGGCGGGGCAGGCGAGGGCGGCGCGAGGGCAGGCGGAGGAATACCTCGCACAGGAGGTCGTCTCCGACGTCGCATATGGTGGTGGGAGCGGCCGGTGCCGATTTCGGGGGGGGGGCGTCAGAATGTGAGCCGTCGGCCCAACATTCAAAGCCGGAAGATCGAAGAAAAAAGACCCACTCAGTTTCTTGGGAACTACTGTATGTCGAAATACATTTATTCGGAGGCATCGAGGGCTGGTCACAATGGGCAATCTACGCATTCCCTAGACTATATTACTGCCTCCATAGTGGCATAGTGGGTAGAAACATCTATGTAGTGTCATGCAACAATGTATTTATTAGGTCATAAACTCATTGTTTCTTGGAGCACGTGATGGTCCGGTAACTTAGCTAGTTACCACAAGCAGCTCTCTCTTCATTAAATATGTGCCACATAAGCAAAGTTGCATTGGAGTGTGTGATGTTACTCCTAAGACTGGTCATAGTGTATGATACTACATCTATAGTGCATAGTATCATAGATTAGTATTATATGTGGTCTCATTTATTGCCATGCAAGACACATATTAGCATAACATTAATTATGATATGGTATCTACCTATATTACTATAACGCTCTCTCTTCTTTAATTATTTACCACATAAGCATGTTTGCGAGTCCCAATTGCATGATACCACTTATGTTACCCCCACTATGGCCAGCCTAAGTTCCTGCCCATTGTGACCAGCCTAATCTGGCCTTGTTTTTCGTGTTAAGCTTGACGTATTCATCATTATCCAGTCTTCAAAATCATTATAAAGTTATATACTATACACATTATTTTTGTAAGAAACATACTAAATTTATTCAAACACGAGAACTACAATGCTCTGGATTTTTTTTAACTACAAAGTATCTAAAAATAACAATTGCAATGAAATCTCTTAGATACAATTTCTCCATAGTAAGAACTTTTAGAAAAGGAGATTCTCCCAGACCTTCAACAAAGACACTGCCATTGGACCGGAGTATCGACTTACCCGCAAAAAATACTTGATTATTGATAAAGGTTTCACAGAGCCCCTTGATCCCCTCTTTCAAAAAGATGGAAGACATGAACAATGAACAAACTTGGGTCGAGAAAGATCCCCTAGAAATGCAGCTTATCGAACCACAAGATCTTCACCATGATGATGCGTAAAGATTCCGGCTCGAGAAAATATCAAACCAACAAAAGCCCCATGACACATTGAATTTGGGCATATGCTCGCGCACATAGGATTGTGACAATGCCCTACCCAAAGGCAAGAAAATGTATCCAAACCCTACCCATAGGTAAAATTACAAGAAATGTGGAGGACCTATGTTCCCATTCCGTTATCGATAGCCTATGTTGGTTAAAGCGACCACTCATGTTTTTAAAGAGATAAAGGCACCATTCAATCATCCTGAATACAACTTAGACGGCCGATAGCAATTCCTTAAGAATGGATATCTGAAACAACCTGTCTCAAGGGACATGCCCCTTCTACTTGACGAGCATTCTTGCAACTAAAGATATAAGTAGGACTAGGTATATCATCCTGTGTGGTCACTCTTCTAGCAGAATTATGGGCTTCATTGTTAAGAGCTCTAGGAAGATGATAGACCCATTAAGCTTGTGCTCTCTTATTGTAAGAAGTCACGTAGGACGGTAGGAGAGTTCTAATTTCCCGGTGGCCTAGCTGCTTCTTGGGTGATCTTGCAACTGTTGCTTGTGCTAGTGTAATGTTGTGTATTAATATTACTGTGTCTCGTATCTGTAGTTTCTCCGTAGTAAGTGTTGCAAGATTCAACCCATGCACCTCTGCGCGTAACTTAGAAGCAACTTGCTCTGCAGCAACAGAGATCATGGCCTTCAACATGTAACCTTCTTTCTTTAGCTATAAGTAGATCCCTAACCCAACGTTTGAACCTATAGTTCTGCCTATGAAGACTTGTTATTGCCACCACCGAAATAGCCCCCCCCCCCCCCCCCCCCCCGCTTTGTATTACAAAGCAACCATCACCGATACAACCAAAGATAGGTGCTGGGGCGGAAGCAGTACATGCACGCCTAAAAGAAACGAAAGAGAAATACAAAAGAAATAAATGCCGACAACGGCGAATCAACAAAAATGAAGAAGCCTCGCGACCGATGCGCCCACTGTGGATCTTCCACCAAGCTCCTAGATTTCGAAGCACTGGTACGAATCAACACCTCCAAGAAGGGACGTGACGATGACGATGCTGCTGCCAAGGGTATCCCCCGGTACGCAGCTAGGAGAGAGGAAGGGTAGCCCCTGACGCCCTCCAGGAAGGTCCGTCGGCACCCTCAGGCACCACTACGTCGGTGTCGGCTAGGCCGACAGGGATTTCTCCCGATCCCAACCTTCACCTCGGGCGCTCCGGAGCTCGCCACCAAACTGTCTACCACCCTGCTCCAACACGGTCTTGAAGCTTCCCGCACCATCTCCCCACAACACCGCGAAGGGGTCCTACAAAACGAAGAAGAGGCGCCGGGACTAGGGGCAGCAGCAGCGTCAGCACGCGGGAGGGCCCAACCTCCATAGTCAACGACGGTAAACGATCGGACGTGACAACAGGAGCATACTAGGCCCGTGTGCTCACAAACCTGGTCGGGCCCTCAGATGCCCATAAAGCTCCTGCTGTCGCGCTGTAGAAGGCATGCCATCGGCGCCGCCACCCCCTGTCCGAGCTGCTCCTCCTCCTCGCCACGCAAAAGACGTCGAAGCCGCGTCGGGAGCCGGCCCGCTAGGACCCATATGGGCCCAGAGGGGCCAGATCTGGGCCGGGGGTGCGCCACCGGCCACCCCACGCCACCACGCCGCCAAGAAGCAACGCCGCCGGGTCACCGGGCCGTCGCCAAGCCAAGCATCACCGTTGTCGTGCATTGCCCCGGGAAGGGGGACGCGCGCGTGGGTACAGGAGGTCCCGCCGCCGTTGACACCACCCGGGCCAGCTGCGGGGGGCGGGGGAGGGGGAGGAGGAGGAGGGAGGCCAAGAGGGAAGGGACGCGCGTCACCCCAGCCGCCTCCCGGGAAGGCGGCGCCCGGGTGGGACCAGGAGGGGGGAGGGGGCGGGACCTGGCGCGCGCGACCGGCGAGCGGGACCCTAGCTGGGGCGGCCGCCGGCGACGGGGATGGAGCTGGGGAGGAACCCTAGCCGGGGAGCGGGGTCGGGGAGGATTTGTTAATCGGACACCTGCCAACTTGTTGTTGCCAAGCTGCATCTATAATGATCTTGTTCTTTGTAATAAGTCTGGATACATCTATTGTATTTCCCTAAATAAAATTATTTCCTTCCTATGAGCATGTATTCCTGCCATGCACATGCAGTTATCGTCATTCCCAGATCCAGTATACTCCCTCCGTTCCTAAATATTTGTCATAATAGAGATTCCAACAAGTGACTACATACGGAGCAAAATGAGTGAATCTACACTCTAAGATATGTGTATATACATCCGTATGTGGTAACTCATTTGAAATCTCTAAAAAGACAAATATTTAGGAACGGAGGGAGTATATTGCAACGTTTTTTTTAACAAGCAAAGGCACCGAAGTGCCAAATTCATTCAGCTCATAGAGAAAGTACAAAGAGAATTACATAGATCTGCTCAAGATATAGAGAGGAGGAGTAGCAATATCTAGAAAAGAGAGCTGAAGAAAGACCCTATATGAGGCAAAGTGGAAATGACCACTACACCATGATCAACATGGTTAGAACAAGCAGAGAAACACTGTGAATCTGAAACTAGGAACTGCTGTTGCCTTTTACATCAGTACTGATCGACCATCTTTCTTGAAGCAAGCAGATCAAGGTCCTGTAGAAACAACAAATACACCTGCAACCAGGATGAAAACCATGCAAAATAAGAAACTCATGTACTCCAGCTTCGCGTTATAGCATCAAACTCCAGAGATATGCAAACGAATAAAAAGCCAAGCACAACGCATAGTACACAGAGAAGGCAGAGCTCAAGAAGTAACAAAGAACATGCCCAGGCTTCCATCTATAACTGAGATAAAAACTTGCCACACCAAAACATACAGGGAGAAAATTAATAACAGTGAACTATATGAATTCTAAAGCCCTCAATCTAATTTTTTTCAAGAAGAGGCAGTATTGGGCAAAGACCATGAGTGTGTCTTGCTGCAAAACAAGAGAGCCGAGTGTACCTTTAGCACGGAAATCTTGTTGAGCAAGATTATGGCAATACCGTTGATCTCCCTAGAAATGTGAAACACCTTTGGCTGAAGCTGAGAAGTAGTCTTAAAGAAACTAGCCAAAGATTTCCTGATACTCCATGGAGTTTCAGAAGTGGAGACATTACCTAGAGCAGCAGCCCCCACTAAAACAAGCAGTCCATCAGAAAAGTAGGATGCGCAATGTTGAGTTGAGATGCAAAATAAGCAGAAAAATTTAGTGCAAGAGCCTCCGCTTGCAGAGGAGTAGAGGTTGGAGGTACTGAAGCTTGCACTTGCACATTGATCTCTCCTTGATTAGAGGGTAAGGAAATAAAGACCCCACACCTGTGCCAACCTGTCCTTGCAACAAACCCAGAATTTTCTTGGTCCTAAGAGCTGCACCCGAATAGATTTTAGCCCCATCAACCAACAAATCAGACCTAAGGGTTCTGCCAGGCAAAGGAATTTGATTAGAAGACGACTGAGTTGGACTTGGAGCCTGATTCAAGAGAAGGGCGTTTTCATACACATTAGAGGTTAATGCAAGAGCAGCAATGTGAACTTGATGAGGAAGAGATTTCACACTATCAAAGAGAAAATCATTCCTTGCTTTCCAGAGACACCAAAGAAATGTAAAAATGTTAGAAAGAGAACCATATGGATGCCTCATGCGAAGAAAATCAAGAAGAACAGAAAGCAAGGTGGAATGCCCCTAGACTAAAGTATCCGAACGAACAAACCAACGAGAGGAAAACCAAGCCGCACGAGAAAAAGAGCACATGAAAAACATGGAACTCATCCTCTTGTTGAACACAACGGCAACAATTTTTTGAAATGTGAATGGAAAATCTACCAGCCCTCAACCCCGTAGGAAGAGCCCTCCTAAGCAGTCTCCATGCAAAAGTTTTAACTTTTGGCAGCATATCCTTTTGTTTCCAAATGAGTTTAAGAAGATTTGAGAGATCCAAAGGAACAACAGAAGGTGCATTTCGGGGAATGGCCTGAATTTCCTGCAAATAAAATTTATAGGCAGATTTTGAAGAACAAATACCATTATGAGTGAGATCCCAACAAAGCGTATCCGGACTATCATCATCAATAATATCTGTTTGCACAATAAGAGAGGCCAAAGTTTCTTGAAAAAGAGAGCAAACCAAGTCATAATTCCAAGTTTTTTGGTCTGGAAGCCAAAGATCTTTAACTAAAGATGGATATTGAAACCCATGTTGTTGATGATTAAGACAATCATGAACTGATCTCCGAAGAGAGCACCAAGGAGTGATCCAAATTGAGATATTGCCTTGAGATAATTGATAAAAAGAATGGGCTTTGAGTTTCGGTAGAATTTTAAGAATAGAAGCCCAAAAAGCCGACTTAGGAGAATTAGCAGAGGCTGTCCATATGGAGGCATCATGGAAATATTTATCCTTAAGAACGCGATGCAAGTGAGAAGAAGGAGACTTAGCTAATCTCCAAGCAGCGGTGAGAAGGAGACCTTCATCGATAGCCTTCAAGTTCCTTATTCCTAATCCTCCCTCTTCCTTAGAGTTACAAATATCCTTCCAAGCTCAGAGGCAAAGGCTCTTTTTGGAATCACTTTCTCGAACACCCGTCCACCAAAAATTCCTAATGATTGCAGTAAGTTTAGCTATGAACTTGGTAAACAAGATGTTAGCCATATAATAAACAGGTATAGCCGAGAAAACTGAACGAATCAAGTTTTATCTGGGAGCATGGGAAAGCATGTTAGCTTTATACACATGCAACAAAGAAAACACGGAGGGAAAATCTATCCTTTCTTGATTTCCAAAGAAACCACATGAAAGTAAACATATTAACTGAAGTAGCATGTGGATGATTGGATTTCACAATGTTTAAAATGATGGTAGAGATGGAAGTTCAATTCTGCAACAGATGGTCTACTCTAATAAATGAAGGCCTTCCAAACCAAACTTTATTAGCACAAGGGCAACTGAAAAGAATATGTAAGTGATACGTCTCCAACGTATCTATAATTTTTGATTGCTCCATGCTATATTATCTTCTGTTTTGGACATTATTGGGCTTTATTATTCACTTTTATATTATTTTTGGGACTAACCTATTAACCAGAGGCCCAGCCCAGAATTGCTGTTTTTGCCTATTTTAGAGTTTCGCAGAAAAAGAATATCAAACGGAGTCCAAACGGAATGAAACCTTCGGGAGCGTGATTTTTGGAACGAACAAGATCCACGAGACTTGGACCCTACGTAAGAGAAGCTTCCAGGAGGCCACGAGGTAGGGGGCGCGCCTACCCCCCCGGCGCGCCCTCAACCCTCGTGGGCCCCCTGTTGCTCCACCGACGTACTCCTTCCTCCTATATATACCTACGTACCCCCAAACGATCATAACAGGAGCCAAAAACCTAATTCCACCGCCGCAACCTTCTGTACCCACGATATCCCATCTTGGGGCCTGTTCCGGAGCTCCGCCGGAGGGGGCATCCATCACGGAGGGCTTCTACATCAACACCATAGCCTCTCCTATGAAGTGTGAGTAGTTTACCTCAGACCTTCGGGTCCATAGTTAGTAGCTAGATGGCTTCTTCTCTCTCCTTGGATCTCAATACAATGTTCTCCCCCTCTCTCGTGGAGATCTATTCGATGTAATCTTCTTTTTGCGGTGTGTTTGTTGAGACCGATGAATTGTGGATTTATGATCAAGATTATCTATGAACAATATGTGAATCTTCTCTGAATTCTTTTATGTATGATTGGTTATCTTTGCAAGTCTCTTTGAATTATCAGTTTGGTTTGGCCTACTAGATTGATCTTTCTTGCAATGGGAGAAGTGCTTAGCTTTGGGTTCAATCTTGCGGTGTCCTTTCCCAGTGACAGTAGGGGCAGCAAGGCACGTATTGTATTGTTGCCATCGAGGATAACAAGATGGGTTTTTTTTATCACATTGCATGAATTTATCCCTCTACATCATGTCATCTTGCTTAAGGCGTTACTCTGTTTTCATGAACTTAATACTCTAGATGCATGCTGGATAGCGGTCGATGAGTGGAGTAATAGTAGTAGATGCAGGCAGGAGTCGGTCTACTTGTCTCGGACGTGATGCCTATATACATGATCATACCTAGATATTCTCATAACTATGCTCAATTCTGTCAATTGCTCAACAGTAATTTGTTCACCCACCGTAAAATACTTATGCTCTTGAGAGAAGCCACTAGTGAAACTTATGGCCCCCGGGTCTATCTTCATCATATTAATCTTCCAACACTTATTTATTTCCTTTGCTTTTTACTTTGCTTTTATTTTACTTTACATCTTATCATAAAAATACCAAAAATATTATCCTATCATATCTATCAGATCTCACTCTCGTAAGTGACCGTGAAGGGATTGACAACCCCTTATCGCGTTGGTTGCGAGAATTTATTTGTTTTGTGTAGGTACGAGGGACTCGCGCGTAGCCTCCTACTGGATTGATACCTTGGTTCTCAAAAACTGAGGGAAATACTTACGCTACTTTGCCGCATCACCCTTTCCTCTTCAAGGGAAAACCAACGCAGTGCTCAAGAGGTAGCAGTAAGTCCTCCTATTCTGTCTCACATCTTGAGAAAAATTTGCTAATATGTTTAGAGTAATTACATGCTCTTTTACCTCTAGGAAGGGCTCTTTTAATTAGTTCCCATGAAAAAAATCTTTGTCATTTTTTCTTTGAAAAGCAGGATAACCCCGGCCACTGCATCAAGTGACGCACACAGCTATACACTTATTTATTATTCAAAATCCAGCAACAGAACAACATCGACCCGAAAAGTAAAATTACAAGGCCACATGCCTCTCGGCGGTAACTCCACAAGACAACAACTAACCATATGATAAAATACAAAAGCAAAACAGAAAATACACAACTCCTAGGCTAAGTCTTCAAGAAGGAGTCGCCGCATGTGCGCCAATGATGATGATTCCGACCCAAGTCGATCTCAGGATTTTTATCCCCATAGCCAAGCTTCGATCCACTATCAGGCACACGTCGACATAACCTCATCGGAGATCTAGTGCTTCCACCGAAGTGCGCATGCTCGTCATTGAAGTCGCATATACCATGAACACTTGTTCAGTTGCGACGTATACCGAAGGAGGAGAAACCGGAAGACAAAGACGTCCTATACAGCCTTGCCTCCAATCACACCACCTTGGATGAAGTAGCAACAGGAAAAGCAAGACACCTCCGCCAGAGCCATCATATAGCACCTACCGACAGTAGGTATGACTTGACGTCTCTGCATGAGACGTCGTGTGTAGCACCTGACGGCGACTTCACCTAGCTTTGACATGTATGACATCATGCTTCTGGAAGAGAAGCATGTGTAACCCGCCGAGCCAGATCGAACCCGATCTGTTGGTGGAGGGGGCGTCCCGTACCACCACGAGCCTCATAGAGGCATTCACCACCACGAGACCAAACCACCACGTAATCCACATGACCACGGAGGCCGCCGGCGTCGAAGAAGCCGGGACACCGACCCATCGCCCAACTCTGGCGACACCATCAGACGGCGTCGCAGCGAGTAAGAACGCGACCAGAATGTCACCGCCAGACTGGCTGTAGGTTACGATGCTGCCACACAACAATAGTTGCTGACCGCCACCCCCTCCTTGCCGCAAGTCACTATATATGCTGCTCCAAAGGCCCGACGACACGAAGAAACGAGGTCGCCGGCGGCGGAAATGTATCTGCAGGCCATTGCTAATGAGCAGCGGCGAAAATGTTCCATCCCATGCTTATGGGATGGTGGGGTGCTTCTTGAGCACCCGGCCAAGATTAGCTCCCATATCTACTCCTTTTTGTAAGGAGCTCTTCACAATGGAACCCCATGGAGGGGCTTCTTTGGCAGTTGACTTTTGGCCATTGGAGGCCAGGGTCTCCGACATTGAGAACGAGGAACTGATAGTCCTATTCTTGCCAAAGGAGGTGGGTGTCGTGATTGCGACCATGAAGGTGGGCTCAACCTTGGGCCCGGATGGCCTACCGGTGGTCGTTTTCTAGAAACTCTGGCCTCAGCTTCAACTGGTGATCATGCGGATGTTCCATGAATTTTATATTGAGACTCTTGATATGGTGCGCTTGAACTTTTGTGTCATTACCCTGATCCCTAAGAGGGATCAAGATACTCAAAGGTTTTTTTTGGAAAAGGAGGCTTACCCCCGGCCTCTACATCTGAACGATGCATGAAACCATCTTATTTAAAAGTCTCAAAGTGTCACAACGTCATAAAAATATGACAGCTCGCAAGGGGAGCAAGAAAACATAAAAATACTCAATACCACAACCGGTATGTAAAGAAGGACAAGCTCCCTATACTCGTATCTTGTTATGCGACTGCCATCCAAACCGTTTGAATATAGCCCGTGCTACTATCTCCCACTGGTTGCACCCAGTAACCAATGGCTCCCTGGAGTCCGTAGGAGTGAGTAAGGACCACGTACGGTTCCATGCCGTAGCTCTGAAAATGACCTGCAAGAATGTTAAAGAACGTTGTCGGTTAAAAATCATGTCATTCCTGCAATTCCATATAGCCCAAATCATCGCACATATTCCAATCCAAATACGAGACGTAGTAGTATGATCAACTCCATCTAACCACGTCCCAAATAACGATTCAATGCTAGCTAGAGGAATGGGGCTATATGAATCGTTCGCCATAGTAATTTCGTGAGAGGGCAATCTATGAATAGGTGTTGTATTGTTTCATCATGATCACAAAAACAACATCGCGTACTGCCTACCCACCGTCGCTTGATTAGATTATCTTTGGTGAGGATCACTTGCTTGTGGACAAACCACATAATTTTTTTTATGCGCAATGAAACCTTAAACTTCCAGATGTGTATCGATCTCGGGATTGGGCTAGAATTAATTAGATCCATATAAAAGGATTTTACCGTAAATACTCCATTTCTAACCAACTCCCAGTGCAACAAATCAGGTTGGTCGGATAGTTGAACATCTATCGATCTTCGTACCAAGTGCATCCAGGAAGTCCAACGCTCCCCAACTAACGATCGCCTAAACTGAATATTCAAGGGAACCGATTGTAACACTGTGCCCACGTAATCCTCCTTATGTTGCACAATGTTATAGAGGGTAGGGTATTGTATGGCTAGTGGCATCTCCCCTAACCATGTATCCTCCCAAAATCTTGTTGTCATCCCATTGCCAACAAAGAATTTGACCCAACGAAAGAACAAATCTTTCGTTCTCATAAGCCCCTTCTAGAATAGTGAATCAGTCTGTCTTGTGGTAACTTGGGCAAGCGTTTTCGATTGTAGATATTTGTTGCGTAATATCTGTGCCCACATACCATCAGTCTCAACTGATAACCTATATAGCCATTTACTCATAAGACATTTATTCTTAATCTTCAGGTTTTCAATGCCGAGACCACTTTGGTCCTTGGGTCGGCATATTATATCCCATCGTGCTAGGCGATATTTTCTCTTAGTCTCTTCGGATTGCCAGAAGAATCAAGATCGAAAGAAATCTAGTCTCTTCCACACCCAAGAAAGATAGGAGGAACATCGGCATACTAGTAAGTACTGAGTTAATAAGCACTAGCCGACCTCCTTACGACATTAGCTTAGCCTTCCAATAGCTAAGCTTTTTTTTTTTCAATTCGATCCTCGATGCACTTCCATTCTTTATTAGACAACTTGCGATGATGAATTGATATGCCAAAATAACTGAAGGGCAAGGAACCTAATTCACACCCAAACAATTGTCTATATGTGTCTTGCTCCTCTTTGTCCCTACCAAAGCAGAACAATTCGCTCTTGTGAAAGTTGATTTTTAACCCCGACAATTGTTCGAAGAGACATAATATTAGTTTCATTTTCCGAGCTTTTGCAATGTCATATTCCATGAAAAGGATAGTGTCATCAGCATATTGTAAAATGGAAACTCCCCCATCAACTAGATGAGGGACAAGTCCATCAACTTGGCAGTTCTCCTTGGTCTGCCGATAAGGATGGTTAACATATCCACCACTATATTAAATAATAGGGGAGACATTGAATCCCCCTGTCTCAAGCCTTTATGAGTCTGAAAATAGTGATCGATATCATCATTAACCTTAATCCCGACACTCCCTTTTTGGACTAGAGAACCCACTTGGTTCCGCCAAGCCTCACTAAAACCTTTCATGTGCATTGCCTGTTGAAGGAAAGGCCACTTAACTTTATCATATGCCTTCTCGAAATCCACTTTGAAGACAACCCCATCTAGTTTCTTCGAATGAATTTCATGTAGCGTTTCATGAAGGACAACGACCCCTTCTAGGATGTGCCTCCCGGGCATGAAAGCAGTCTGACTCGGTTGCACCACCGAATGGGCAATCCGTGTCAGTCTATTAGTTCCCACTTTGGTGAATATTTTGAAACTCAAGTTGAGAAGACATATTGGCCTGAACTGCTCGATCCGAACTGCTTCTTCTTTCCTTGGCAACAATGTAATCAAAAAGTTAAGATGAAAGAGTTCGAGGTGAACGTTAAAAAAAATCTTGAAACATGGGCATGAGATCATCCTTTATAATAGGCCAACATTTCCTATAAAATTCTATAGGGAACCCATTTGGTCCCGGTGCTTTATTCGGTTTCATTTGTGATATTGCCGCAAGGACCTCTTTCTTAGTAAACGGTGCAGATAGAATATCATTCTCCTCTCACCGAAGCTGAGGTATATCTCCAATAACAGACTCATTTAGGGAAACCGTGCCCTCTGCCGTTGGCCAGAAAAGATACTTGAAGGTGTATGTATGATTGCATTGGGCTGGGATCGGCCGCCTAATTTCCAGCCTGGGCCTTAAGTTTGGTGAAATAGAGGGTTTGTTGATTCATTGTTGTGTGTAGTGAGTAGTGACTAGTGAGTGTATTCTCAAAAGAAAAATAATGAGGTTGCGACTTGCTCTATGAAAAAAGTTGATGTTGCAACTAGCAACTGTCCTGCTGAAATTTCATGTCGTCAAGTTGATTATAATGGAGCTTAGTTTCTCCCTTTCTTTTTCATTTCTAGAGCAAGAATGTCCGTAATTAATATGGGAATTTACCTTGATTATTTTTACGTGTTGGAAACTGGAAATACCACGTACATTTGAGTTCCAACTACTATTCATATTTTGCAGTGAAATTTCAAATTCATGCACTGGAACTTCCGCCACCAGTTCATAAATAAGGTTACGGTCCAACTCGCTACTCTGACTGTTGAACCAAAAACAGAAATATGAATGCTTATTGTGGGATATTTGCGTGAATTTTCATCAATAAGTTTTCGATTCTGTGAAATAAAGGCCACTCTTTCTTGTTTCACATGACTTTACAGTATGACAATCTATAGTCGAAACCTGAGCAATGATCCAACAATTCTTATGACAGTTACACAACAGCAGAAAAATGGTAAAATACGCAATAGATGGAAGTATGGAGCTTCAGTGTTATCATCAATCATTTTACACTACCAACAATGGTGCAAGCAGGTACAACGATTTTTTATTTCAAAATAGAAGCAAAAGATTTGCCTGATCCCATTAATTAAGAAGAGTTTTGAATTACATGACCGACCATCCGTAGACGGCCCCAAACCAATAAGCCTACTCTCGCGGCATAAGAGAAATCAATCGTTTGGCCCCTGCCAACCCCCAAAGTTTGACCTTTGCCTTGATTCTATACATGATTACATTTGGCATGGAGGACACCTTCCTAAATACTCTTGCATTTCGCTTGTTTCAAATCTCCCATGAAACCAACATGATGAGAGATGCGAGGGTACAACAATTTCATACACATGCCCAGTTGCTCACGTACACAAACTCCCACCCATACCCTTGCCACAAAATCCCACCCAGCAATTTCATACACATGCCCAAGTCGCTCACGCACAAAACCCCTTCTGGCCGACAAAGCTCACCTTATTTGCATACCAAAACGGGAGGCCAGGCCATGACCACTAGTAGAAAAAGGGTCCAATGTTCAGCTCATTAGTCCTGGTTTGTATTTGAGCCGGCACTAATGTGACCATTAGTGCCGGTTCCAACGGCTAGGCGGGCCGCTCTCAGTAGTAACGGTTCGTGGCGAACCTTTAGCACCGGTTCGTGCCACGAACCGGTAGTAAAGGTACTCCTATATAAACCCTTCGTCCACCCGAGCTCGAGCTCGCCCTGTTCTTCACCTTTCCCCTCTCCTCTCTGTTCTTCCCCTCTTCCTCGAGCTCATCACACATTTTGCCAAATTTTGTCAAGATTTGAAGGCCCCCATCCATTCAAGTGATCACAAAGGTTAGCAACTTTGTCCTTTCATCTCTCATTGCTAGATTAGCTATTGCAATGCTTTATATAGTGATGAATTTGTGGGTTTTAATAATTTGGGAGGAATTATATGTGGTAGTTTATTTGATTTATATGCAATTTGAGCTCAAAATAACTCTTAGTTTGCATATGTAGGTGTGGTTTACTTAGTGCCTTCCCGTCTCCGTCCTATAACCACCGTCGATCGTCCGCACCGACCCGTCGCCGGCACCACCTTGTGGTGAGCCTCTTGTTCTTATCTTCTTTATATATAAAAAATCATGTTTGTGTGATTTAGATATATAGTTACTCGTATAATTATCTTACCCGTACGTTGTTTGTTATACATAGTGCCATGGTTTTGATATCCGTCCCCGTTGGCCCTCGTCCGTGTTATGAATCGGATGTGGTATATTCTCTTTTAAAACTATTTGTTGCATTTCGTGTTTATGAAAAATTATGCCCATCAAGTTGACATAGATATTTTTATCTAGGAGGTATGTGAACCGGAAATTCCAACCGACCCTATTATCGAGAAGTTAAATTTAGTTGAAAGAGAAAACGAGTATTTGAAAGAAAAATTGAAAAGAATTGAGGGGGAGAAGATGGAATTGGAGTTGCATGTTGCCGATGTCGTCGATGATCACAAAATCAAGATGGAGAAAATGCGCTTGAAGATTAGAATGATTAGAAAATATGCCATTGATAGTGAGGCTTGGTATCATTATGCTGTTGGATCAATTGTTACCTTAGTTGCGGTCTTGATCGCATTTGTGGTTACATTTAAATGCTTTAGCTAGAGAGTTATTTGTATATATGTTGCATTTAAGTGTTGTATGAACTTTATGTATGAACTTGTATTAATTTGGTCTATTCGGTGTTGTGTAATGCAGATGAGCCGGCAATGGATGTACGATGACCGATGCTCTCCCCAATTCGTTGAGGGCGTGCATACTTTTCTGCTTGCGGCTGAGGCAAACAGGCGGGCGGATGGTTTTATGCCTTGTCCATGTGCTGGCTGTAAGAATGGTCACAATTACTCTCAGTCAAGAACCATTCACATCCACCTGTTTGAGTCCGGTTTCATGCCCCACTATAATGTTTGGACCAAGCACGGAGAAAGAGGGGTTATGATGGAATACAATGAAGAAGAAGAGGACGATGGCAGCTATCCTAGCCGTGGGTTCCCTGAATACGATGGTACAACAATGGGGGAAGGAGCTGAGTCGGCAACGCGGGAAGAAGCTGAAGAAGAGGCATCAGATGAGCCCGCTGATGATCTAGGTCGGGCCATTGCCGATGCCGAGAGAAACTGCGCAAGTGAAAAGGAGAAGAAGAAGTTGCAGCGCATGTTAGAGGATCACAAGAAATTGTTGTACCCGAATTGCAAAGCTGACAAGAAAAAGCTGGACACCACACTGGAATTGCTGCAATGGAAGGCAGAGAATGGTGTATCTGACAAGGGATTTGGAAAGTTGCTGGTAGTGATAAAGAATATGCTTCCAAAGGACAACGAATTGCCCGAGAGTACGTACGAAGCAAAGAAGGTTGTCTGCCCTCTAGGGTTAGAGGTGCAGAAGATACATGCATGCCCTAATGACTGCATCCTCTACCGCAGTGAGTACGAGGATTTGAACGTGTGCCTGGTATGCGGTGCATTGCGCTATAAGATCAGCCGCGATGACCCTGGTGATGTCGAGGGCGAGCGCCCCAGGAAGAAGATTCCTGCCAAGGTGATGTGGTATCCTCCTATAATACCACGGTTGAAACATTTGTTCCAAAACAAAGAGCATGCCAAGGTGATGCGATGGCATAGAGAAGACCGTAAGAAAGACAAAAAGTTGAGAGTACCCGCTGACAGGTCGCAGTGGAGAAAAATCGAGAGAAAGTACAGGGAGGAGTTTGTAGGTGACGCAAGGAGCGTATGGTTTGGTCTAAGCGCAGATGGCATTAATCCTTTTGGGGAGCAGAGCAGCAACCATAGCACCTGGCCTGTGACTCTATGTATGTATAACCTTCCTCCTTGGTTGTGCATGAAGCGGAAGTTCATTATGATGCTAGTGCTCATCCAAGGCCCTAAGCAACCCGGCAACGACATTGATGTATACCTAAGGCCATAAGTTGAAGAACTCTTACAACTGTGGAATGGAAAAGGTGTACGTACGTGCGTGCTGATGTACATGATATGGTCAAGGATTTGAAGGTAATCTTTGGAAAGGGTCCCGGCGTACAACCTGTTCCGAATGACGCCGACGGACGCGCACCCATGTGGAAGAAGAAATCTATATTTTGGGACCTGCCCTATTGGAAAGACCTAGAGGTCCGCTCCGCAATCGACGTGATGCACGTGACGAAGAATCTTTGCGTGACCCTGCTTGGCTTCTTGGGCGTGTATGGGAAGACAAAAGATACACCGGAGGCACGGGAGGACCAGCAACATATGCACGGAAAAGACGGCATACATCAGGGTCATGCCAGCTACGCTCTTACCAAAGAAGAGAAGGGAATCTTCTTTGAATGCCTGCTCAGTATGAAGGTACCGTCTGGCTTCTCGTCGAATATAAAGGGAATAAAAAATATGGCAGAGAAAAAGTTCCAGAACCTAAAGTCTCATGACTGCCACGTGATTATGACGCAACTGCTTCCGGTTGCATTGAGGGGGCTTCTACCGGAAAACGTTCGATTAGCCATTGTGAAGCTATGTGATGCAATCTCTCAGAAGGTAATCGATCCAGAAATCATACCAAGGTTAGAGAATGATTTGGTGCAATGTCTTGTCAGTTTCGAGTTGGTGTTCTCGCCATCCTTCTTCAACATCATGACGCACATCCTAGTTCACCTCTGCGAAGAGATTAACGTTTTGGGTCCTATATTTCTACACAATATGTTCCCCTTTGAGAGGTTCATGGGAGTCTTAAAGAAATATGTTCATAACCGTGCTAGGCCAGAAGGAAGCATCTCCAAGGGCCATGAAAATGAGGAGGTCATTGAGTTTTGTATTGACTTTATTCCTGACCTTAAGCCGATTGGTGTTCCCGAATCGCGGCATAAGGGCAGACTGGATGGAAAAGGCACGCTAGGAGGGGATCAAATAATATGTATGGACGGACATTATCTCACTCAAGCACACTACATAGTTCTACAGAATTCTACCTTGGTGGCTCCGTATTAGGAGGAACACAAGAATTTTCTACGCTCCAAACACCCGGAGCAGTCTGACGACTGGATTACACGTGAACAAACGGGGACTTCCGCCGGTTGGTTGCAGACACGTGCCATGCATGACGCCGCTATTGAAGATGACCTGTACTTGCTGTCCCAGTTACCATCTTCCAATACATTTTACACGATCACCCAAGATAAGAAGAGCACCAACCAAAACAGTGGTGTCCGCTTTGATGCAGCAACCAAGACGGGAAACGAAACATATTATGGTTACATAGAGGACATATGGGAATGTGACTATGGACGTGGTTTGAAGGTCCCTTTGTTTTGGTGCAAATGGGTCAATATGACATGAGGCGGGGTAACGGAAGACCCGCAGTATGAAATGACAATAGTGGATCTCAACAATCTTGCATATGCAGACGAACCATTCGTCCTAGCCAATGATGTGGCGCAGGTTTTCTATGTGAAGGACATGTCTACCAAGCCGAGAAAAAGAAAAGATAAGGAAGTGAATACATCATACGATGAGCCAAAGTGGCACAAAGTTCTTTTATGGAAAAGAAACATCGTGGGAGTCGATGACAAGACAGACATGTCAGAAGATTATGAAAAGTTTGATGAAATTGCTCCCTTCACAGTGAATATTGACCCGAGCATCCAGTTAAATGATGAAGATTGTCCATGGTTACAGTGCAAAGGGACAGACGCGAAGAAAAAGTTTCACACCCAAAGATCCCACTCTGGGATGTGACCGGCTTCACTGTCATCACTTTCTTCTCTAGTGAGTTTCTGGACTTATATATCTGGAAAGTCCCACTTTGGAAAAATCGTAGGGAATCTTTGTAATAGTTAGGGTACTTATGTGTTTTGGCATTTGAAACGCGTACTTTTTGTGCGTTCAGTATGCACCATTCAACCCTTTCTGACATCATTTGCTATTTTTCATGCATTTACTGATTTTTTGAGCTAAATGACCCTGAAATTGAAAAGCACTACAAATGAACTTCGAAAAGGTTGAAAGTTGGCATGGTATCATCAGTTCACCCACATATCATGTGCAAAAATTTAGAGAGGGTTACGGCAAAAACTGGATGCACTTCGTTTACAATGGACAATCTCTTTCAAAGTATCAGAGTTTCGGACGAAAACTCGTCTGTTACAAAGGCATTTCATTTTTTAAATAATCTAAGTATTACCAAATTGAACATAATGATAAAACACACTAATATTAAACATAAGAAAAAAGAATCACTGAAAAATCTATTTTTAAAGTTAAGTTATTCACAAACTAGTGATTCACACAAATTTCAAATAATTCAAATTTAATTAAACTATTCAAATTTAACTAGTGGCACTCTAACAGAAAGTTTGTAATTTTTTGTACCTAAAGCAAAAACATTCACAAAGAAACTCTAAATACAGCAAAAAACAACCCAGAAATAAATAAAAGATTTTAAATAAAGCAGAAAATAGAAAAAACAAAATAAAAAAGCCCACCTACTGAGCCACAGCGGCCTACATACGACTAGAAACCCAACCTGTAGTTGGGCCAGGATGGAGCACCGCAAGCCCAGTAGGCCACACAGGGCAGAGTAACAGAGTTAGGCCCGGAAGGCTTGCATTAGAGAGGAGCTCAATGTAGTGCCCGCGCCGAGGCTTATAAACAGGTCTTGAGGCTCCTCAACTAGCGAGGTGGGACTAAACTTGCCGCACCGCAACTGCGCCAGCGCACCCCCTGTAATACCGGGTGGTGGCTCCAACCGATACTAAAGGGGGGGGTCTTTAGTGCCGGTTGGGGCTACCACCCGGTACTAAAGGGGGTGCCGTTCCCGTCGCTTGGCCTGGCAAAATCTGACATTTAGTACCGGTTGGTGGCTCCAACCGGTACTAAAGGTCATCCCTATATATACAACACTTACCAAAATTTCAGTTTCTTCTCCACTGCTTCTTCGACCCCATCGCTGTCGCCGCCCCCGTCGCGCCGTCCCCGTCCCCATCGCGTTGTCCCCGCCGACTCCGCGCCGCCCCCTTCGCCGTCCCCTCGCCTCACCGTCGCCGTCGCCTTGGACCTCGCCTCGCCGTCGCCTCGACCTCGCCATCGCCGTCGCCTCGACCTCGCCCGCGCTGTGAGCCCCTCTCCCCCCTCTCCTCCCTCCAATCGAAACCGCCGCACCGCCGGCGCCGTAGGTGCACACACACGCACATATGCACACACACACACACACACAATTTGTTCATGTTTTGCACTAGATGTTGTAGATGCTTTAGCTATAGATGTTTTTCTATTTTTAGTTTTTTCTGTTTTTTCTGTTTTTAGTTTTTAGATTTTTTATGTTTTTTTGGTTTTAGATGAATTAATGAATTAGATACTTTTAGTTCGATGAATTAGATATATTAATGTTATAGAAATGTTAGTTATATAGAAATTTTAGAAATGTTATAGAAATGTTAGTTATATAGAAATGTTAGAAATTTTAGAAATGTTAGTTTTAGCTACATGAATTAGATTAATTTTAGAAATGTTAGAAATCACAATCCTAATCATTTTAAAAAGTTACTATTGCGGCATATAGTATTTGCCCGGCCCGCATCCTCGCCGTCGACCCGTTCGCGATGACGTCCTGCTTCAGAGGACCCATGTCCGGCATTGGGCTCCGCCGGGCTGGCACTTGGAGGTGCTGCCTTCAGGGGCTCGCCGCTTGGTGAG
The DNA here is from genome assembly GCF_002575655.3 of Aegilops tauschii subsp. strangulata. Taxonomy (NCBI): domain Eukaryota; kingdom Viridiplantae; phylum Streptophyta; class Magnoliopsida; order Poales; family Poaceae; genus Aegilops; species Aegilops tauschii. Next base: position 525,704,998 of record NC_053039.3, read on the forward strand.
GAACCCGGCCCCGGGTCCTGTCGTCGACCCTGAGCTCCTTTGGTGGCGTTCGCGTGGGCCACTTTCGGTGCGTAGGGAGCCGGCCCTGCCGGAGGTGGTACGTCGCCATGTCAGGGAGGAGGACGAGCACGTCCGTCGCTACATGGCTGCTATGGACGTCAGGTTCTCCAATACCTGTCAGGTTCTTTGGGGAGATGACCGGAGCTATGATCATGTGATGGTTCCTTCTCTTTGGGTGTCCACCGCCCGCGCCTCAGGAACCGCGAGTGGCCTAGATTATTCTGAAGTATTCTATCTTTATTAGCTAGCTAGCTAGTGATGTATTCGATATATAATATTTGAGACGATGTATTCGAGATTATATATATATTATTCGGGACGATGTATTCGAGATTATATTCGATGATGCATATTATGTACTATGATTCAGTTTTTCCTTATTGATTGCATGCATTGTAATTTGAATACTAAATTGTTTTGTATTTCTTCCGGATTAGTTAAATAAAAGCTATGACGGACAATACCAGCAGAGAGGGAGAAGAGGCCCTGTTCTAGATCATACGCTCCCCTCACGGGCCAGATGATCAGAATGAAGAATATGACGGCTCTGAATATCTGAACAATACCGGGGAGGGTGATATGATATTCGATCGCGATGACCGAATTGATGAAGTCATGAACTATGATTATGATGATGAAGAAAATGTTGATCTTGAAATAACAGAGACCGGCGAGGTATATTTATATAAGCAGGCATTTGGTGAGCATCACATGTTTTAAATGATTTGTATATATATTAATGAATCGAACTTTCTTCTTTTAGCCCTCCGGATCGAGCAAATCTTCTACAGGCAGCAGGACAGTGCGAGGCCCGGCCAAAAGGTTGAAGGAGGGCCTAAAGTACAACATCGATGCGATCAAACCTAATGGCGAACCAAGCGAGCGTAAGAACATTGCGAACAAGTTCGTTTGTCAGTGCGGAGTTCTTGTGAAGGACCAACTCCCGATCTCCATTCAAGAATGGAAAGAGCCAGCAAAGCCACATCCAGGTCTTACTTTTGTCGACCAAAGAGCAAAAGATCGGCTTTGGGAATCTCTCATGGAACATTTCACCCTACCAGATCATTTCACAGATGCAGATGTGCAGAAAGTCAAGGACGCTGCTCTTAGGAAGATGGGAATTGCATTCAGCAACCACAAGAAAACTATATGGGCCAAGTACGTCGAAGGAGAAAAGAAGACTCCGGAATTCACGGGAACACTAGAGAAGCAAAGAGATCACTGGCCCGCTTTCGTGAACAAGGAATCAGAATTATCTAAGGAACGGTCGAGAAAAAACAAGGCCAATGCCGCAAAAAAGGAGCAGTTCCATAGGCTGGGGCCAGGTGGCTACGCGGTGGCAATGCCTAAGTGGGATAAGTTTGAGAAAGAGATGGTAGCTGCAGAGGTCACTCCAGTTACATTGAGCTGGCCCCCCAGGTGCAGAACTTGGTTCTATGCGCATGGGGGGCGTTGGACCCGAAGAAATGCCAGGTTTTGAAGAAGGCATGTCTTGAAGGAGCCAAAGATAAGTTACTTGAAGCAATAGAACATGCTCGAAAGTGGGTGCTCATGCCCAACAGAGAGAATGACGAGCTTACGCGCGCTCTGGGAAATCCTGAACACCCGGGAAGAACACGAGGCAAGGGCGTTGTTCCGTGGTATGAGGGCTTTTCGGACTGGAACGCCGACTACAGAAGCCGTGCGAGAAGGAAGATGTAGGAGGAGAAGAAGGGGAAGCCGGAGGAGGAGCAAAGGAAGCAGAACGCCTTCAAGGCCTAGAATGAGCGCACGCGGAGTTGGCACTCAAATTCCAGCGACAGCAGCAGCAGATCGGCTCACTTAGCTAGGAAAGGGGGTCTCAGCAGCGGCAGCAGCTAGCGGATGATCCAGCATTGGATTGCACCGTCCCATCCATGCCGAGAAGCAGCGTGGGTCCGCCCCGCGCGACGCACTGCTTGATAGATACCCGGTGGATGACATCATGGAGAACACTAACTGTGAGCTACACTTCAAAATGAAGAACATATTCATGAAGGTGGCGGACGTTGTTGCTTATACAAATCCCCCCGACGCAACCTTCCATTGCAACCCGATTCCAGCCGGCTATGCTCGTGTCGTGGTTGATGAGGTGGTGGACCAATATTTAGGGCTAAATCTTGATATTCCTGGAGGTGACGAGGAGCACACACTGGGAGAGGCCATACATCGTATCATCCTATGGAGAAAGGATTGCATCATCTTTCGAAGGCCACCAACACCGCGTCAGCCGACTCCTCCTTGAAGTCCGCCACCGCGTCAGCAGACTCCCGCTCCTCCAAATCCGGCACAGCGTCAGGCCACTCCGCCTGCTTCAACTCAGCCAACGCGTCAAGCCACTCCTACTCCAAGTCCACTAACGCGTTAGGCCACTCCTCCTCCTCCAAGTCCGGCACAGCGTCAGGCCACTCCTCTTGCTTCAAGTCCGCCAACGCGTCAGGCCACTCCTCCTCCAAGTACGACAACGCGTCAGGCCACTCCTCCTGCTCCAACTCAGCCACGTCAGCCGTCTCCGCTGCCTCAGCAATCGTGGAAGAGAGCCGCCGCAGCTATGGTGCATAGCGGTACAAGTCGAGGTAGTGCAGGAGGTACATGAGGAGGCAAGCGATTTCAATATGGTCAAAGCCTCGCACCTCTTCCACAGAGGCCTTACCACATGACCGAGGAGCAAAACGAATGCCCATTTTGGACCGAAACTGCCACCGCCGCCAAGGGGGAAAGTGCCTGAGGATAAGATTGACCACTTTATTCGTATGGCTAGAGCACCAGCTCCCAAGCCTGTTGACTCAGACTATGAGCGCCAAATCAAGAGGGCCCATCGAGCACAACAAAAGAAGGAGTCGAGCTCGAGCTCGAGCCAAGCAGCTGCCAAAAAAGCGGGAAAACCGTTCCCCAGCTGGGAGAACAGGCGGTGCAATCGATCCCCCCGCTCATTGTACCAACACATGTGAGTACCGGCACCGATCAGTTGGTAATAACCGACGAGCATAGAAGGCAGGCTAAAGAGCTCGGTATCATTGTTGGACAACTCCTCGAGATTGAGCCCATGTCTCCGCTTAGCGAGGAGGACATAAAACGGAAATATGTCCGCGGCGAACCTTGGGTCAAGCCTTAGGAGGTTAAGAACCTCCCAATGAGAATGTATGAATTGCATGAATGGTACATGAAAATTACCAAGAGTTCCAATCGAGAGTCCCTCATGGTGAAAGTCAAGGAAGAGCATTACTTCCATGCGCTAGCTCTGTCCGTTGAGTATACAGAACTGTTTCAGTTATTCAATCAAGAAGCACTCGACAAATCTCTCGTCAGTTGCTATTGTCTGTAAGTGATTTCTTTCTATAATTTAAGTCTCAAGCTAGGTGTAGTGCTCATTGATCGATCATTACTTGTAAGTATCCTCACTATGTTCTTTTCTGTGGTATTATGCAGGATGAAGATGTATGAAATGAAAAAAGCTGGAAGCTATGGCATTGGGTTCATTGACCCAAATACCATTAATTAAGACACATGGAAATTGGAATGGTATCGAGCAGATGTAGAGAAAAACATGCTAGAGTTCTTGAAGCGCCTCAATAACAATGAAGATATACTACTTCCTTACAACTTCCTGTGAGTCACACTATCTTGTACTACAAATTCTATTTTTGCTTACTAGCTAGCTATATGTTAATAATTAAGTGTATATGGTTTAGGGTAGTTGATGAGTGTTATGCACATGACCGCTTAATTAAGACATGCAAATGTGTGCGCATGCAGTTACCACTGGATCTTGTTAGTCATTAAAGTTGAAGATGGAACAGTTGAAGTACTGGACTCACCACTTAAAAAACAAAGTGACTACTTAATCTTGAAGGGGATTGTTGGCAGGGCTTGGGAAAAGTTCATCAACGTGACTCCAGGCCAATGGAAAATAAGTTGTATTGGTTTCGACCCAAGGTAAGTAATTAAGTAGTACTAGCTAGCTACCATATTTTCAATTCTTGTTTCAATACCATTAATTATCATGCTTGATTAATTATTATCTGATTAAATTCTTTCTCGTAAAGGCCCTGAAGCAGGCGCCGGGGACTGAAGTGTGTGCATACTACGTTTGCGAGAACATTCGCATGATGGCGTCCGAAAGGAGCAAATCTGATAGACAACTATTGGTACGTTTGCCAGAAAACTATTCAGAATTTTTACATCATTATCGATATCTAATCACACAACTAATACATGCATATTGATCTCCTTCTGAAAAGTTCAATGAGATGCGGGATAAGCTCCTACCAACGGAGCGCATACGAGCACTTCAAGAGGAAATAGCTAGATTTTCGCTCGACCAGGTCATAGATCCCAAAGGAGAATATACCATTACCCGCTACCGCCCCCATGAACCACTCCCAATTGTCATCGTGCTCTGAAGGCACCAAGGAAAGTGCCACTGGCTCCTAAGGCAACATCTAGGAGAAATTCTATATACCTAATTGTATATATATACATGTGTATGTGTGAATGGTGGTTGTGAGACATTCGATGATATATATATATATATATATATATATATATATATATATATATATATATATATATATATATATATATATATATATATATATATATATATATATATAGATTGACTATTCGTCACCCTGGGTGAGGAATAGTTATTCTTCACCCCCTCTATTTTACCACGAATGCACTGTAATTTTACGTTCCGTAAGTTTTGTCTTATTTCTGACGTAAAAAGAGACTGTAAGAAAATATATAATCGCCGTAAAAAATATTTTATGTTATGGAAAATTACAAACCTAGAAACATAGTGTAAAATATACATAAACTCCAAATTTTCTTGTCTTATAACCTATATTTTTATTTTCTTATACCAAAATTTACGTAGTGAATCAATAGGAATGTAACTATTTGAATTCCAAATGTAATTTAATTATGAAGTGATCGTAAGATTACCTCGGGTGAAGAATAACTTATTCTGCACCCTGTGTGATGAATAACATCACTATATATATATATATATATATATATATATATATATATATATATATGATTGGTTCTACGAGAAATTCTATTTATATATATGCATAACATGTACAATATGTAGTATCGTAAAATTCCAGCAAACGAAAAAGAATTAGATGGAAAACACAAAATTAAAGGAAAAAGAAATCATGAACCCAAAACCCCCCAAATCTTTTAGTACCGGTTGGTGTTACCAACCGGTACTAAAGGGCTCCCCGCCCCCGGCGCTGGCTCATGCCACGTGGTGGCCCTTTAGCGGTGGTTCGTGCAGAACCGGTACGAAAGGGGGGGACCTTTAGTCAGAACCGACACTAAAGGGCCTTAGGAATCGGTGCTATAGCCCGGTTCTGCACTAGTGTGAGAGTTGGTTTTGGTGTGTTAGTAGCAACCTAGCTCCTATTTTGAGAGGTCTCTGGTTCAAATGTTCGTGCATTCACTTATTTGAATTCAAAATTCAACTATAAAATTCGTTCGAAATATTCTCGGTATTTCTTAGTAACCGTGGTAACCACGTTTACCAGTCCCCCTCGGTAAAATGCCTCATTCGGTAACCAAAACCTTGGTATTACCCAACATACACACACTATTTAGAGCGCCATAAACGCAATAAAAAGCATACAAGCTCACTGTAAAAATGAAAAAAATAACCTAAATGCATGCAGAGGGACCAAGCTAGAGACTCGGAGGTGTATATGAATAATTGTGCTGGACTAGGCACCGTGATTTCCTGCCTGGGCCATAAGTTTGCTGAAACAAAGAGTTTATTGATTGATTGTAGTGTGCAATGAGTGGAATCTCAAAAGATAAAAGAGTGATGTGTAGTCAGTGAATTCCATGTCTGATCAGTTGATGTTGCAACTTACTTCTAAAAATAGTTGATGTTGCAACTAGCAACTATCCTGCCAAAATTTCAGGTCGTAAAGTTGATTTCCGTACATTTATGGTGGAAGTTCCAGTGTTTTACATGACTTAACCATCTATGACTTAACCATCTATGACTTAACCATCTATGGAAGTTCCGTAAGCCTGAGCAAATAGTCTAACAATTCTTACGACGGTTATACAACAATCGAATAATGGTAGATTAAGCAACATATTCAGTATGGAGCTTCAATGTTATCATCAATGATTTTACACAATCTTCATGCCCATGCCCAAGTTGCTCATGCCATCATGGCAAAATGCACAAAAATCTGCTCATGCCCGTATCCACCTGGTAATCATGCCGGATAGGTGCCATCTGGCAGCTTAGCACTGAACAATATTAATACCTTCATTGATAGAAAATTCAAGAGAAAATAGTTATTTCAATTCAGTTTTTTCATAAATCCATAGTGCATAAGCTGGCAATCACAGACATAAGATTACTAACATGACACTTGACACAACTGATAGGCACATAACATGAAGTATAGCCAAGGAGTAAGAGTAAGCGCAATTGCGCAAATAGCAGTACTCATTATTGTAACTAGGAAGTGCTAAAGAACAGCAGCTCCAAGTCTCTACAACACTTGCAATTTGCAGCAGCTCTGAGTCTTTCACTCGTAGTAAAGCCCCTTCGAGTCCAGAGTGTTCGCCTTACGGCCTACTAGAACAGGAGGCCATCATTTCTGCTCTGGTGCTCCCCCCTGGGCTGAACACGATTGGGAAAAACACAAGGACGGTCCAGATGCGTCGACGGCGGTTCATAACGAGGGGCACGATGGTCATTTCAGGTGGATGTAGAGCACGCGTAGACCAGTCGTAGAGCCCTGTACGAGCCCGCGCCGGCCCGTGTACTATTGTATGCCGAGCGTGTACGTGTATTATACGCTGGCGGTTGCATTTCCCCATGGTCGTGCGCGTGCACGTGTGCGTGGATAATTTCCAAAAAAGGCACCTAGTATAAGAGGAGGGGAATGGGTACCGACCGCATCGCCCACCCCATTTCCCCCAAATCGCCTCCCTCTCCCTCCTCTCTCCTCTGCCTCATCGTCTCCCTCACCGGCCACCCCACCTGCTCGCTCACCACCACCGCCTCCCTCTCTCCTCCTGCTTGCTTCTGGCTCGGATGGAGCAAGGCCGTGGCGAAGCCGCCGTCGCGGACGAAGATCTGGAGAAGACGGGTGCGGAGACCGTGGCAGATGCCGTGCAGGCCCTCGTCGGCGGTGCGGGTGCAGGAGGTGCTGCATCCCCATGCGCTGGATCGGTCGCTGTAGCGGCGGATCTGGAGGAGAAGAAGGTGGCCATGGCGGACTCCGCCTTGCCGGAGCTTGGTGTGACGGCGTTGAGCGGCCCGTCTCATGGACATGCGGAGGCCAGCGGCGAGCACGTGGACCTGCAGGTAATCGTTGCCAACAGTCCCCTCCGTTGGTAGTTACCCTCGTTAAGCAGTAGATTTAGGTGTTAGGTTTTTTTGTTGTTGCTAGTTGCTGCATCCCCTTCTGATAATTAGGGTTTTTAGATGTCTGATTGATTTATAGTCAAGGTTAAGTTTGGATTCTGTGATTGAATCATCTAGTAGATGTAGTAGTTAGGGTTTTTAATTAGATGTTTAGTTGGGGATTTTTTGTATTGGATTCAATTATAGCCAGTGAAATGTAGAATCTGTGATTGAATCATCCAGTAGATGTAGTAGTTAGGGTTTTTTAATTAGACATTTAGTTAGGGTTTTTTTGTATTGGATTCATTTATAGCCAGTTATATGTAGAATCTGTGATTGAATTATCCAGTACATGTAGTAGTTAGGGTTTTTTAATTAGATGATTAGTACGGTTTTTTTGTATTGGATTCATTTTATGGTTGAATCATGTAGTAGATGTAGTAGTTAGTGTTTTTTAATTAGATGTTTAGTTAGGTTTTTTTGTATTGGATTCACTTACACCCAGTGATAAATGTAATTAAATTGTGTGACTGAATGATGCAGTAGAAGTAAGAGTTAGGATATTTTAATTAGATGTATGAGTTAGTGTTATTTGTACTGGATTCATTTATATCCAATGATATATGTAAGTAAACTTTGTGATTCAATGATCCAGTGGACCTAGGAGTTAGTGTTTTTTAATTAGATGTTGGAGTTAGGGTATTTTAATTAGATGTAGGAGTTAGGCTTCACCATTTCACACATTCTGACATATGAGTGCTCATTCAGAACTGCTCAGAACTGAATATTTATTAATATTTGAAATGAAATGAAAACCTGATATGTTTGTCAAGTTATATATAAAGGTCCTATTTGCATTGTGTGTCAAAAATGCTATTTCATTTGTTAATAAGAGAGGAATGGCTATTGATTTATACCTACATATGCATGTTCAATAGCAAAATCTGGATTTGTATGTCCCCAAGTAATTAACTGTGTAGGATCTTTTAGCTACGCCTTGATGTTCTTTTGATCTAAGAAAGATTAGTGTAGTTTCAACCTCATAACTTGGACACACACAAAAGAAAAGTGTTGGGTTAATCCAGGGAATGTCAAGAATCCAGCTAGGATTTTCATTAGCATATATGAAGGACATCATTTATTTGTTGCTTGATTGCTTAGATTCTGTATTTATAAGGAAAGCATTTATTTGTATGTACATATCAATGAACTTGTATGTTCATAACCCTACTGTTTAGTATCTATATAGCTTCATATATAGTTTCATATATAGTCTATGTTCATAACCCTACCATAGATACCATGTGTAACCAGTGCACATTTTCAATATAGTTTGGAGCTTTCCTTCATTATGCAAAAACAAATTGTTTAGGTAGCTTTATGTGTTTATCTGTAGGTTTCATATTAAATTGTTTTTGCATTGGAAAATATGTTGGCAATATTGGTCCCTTGCAACATACCTTTGTAGTTCAAATTCATAATTTTGTTTGTAATGACATTCTTTGAACTGCAATTCAATTCCTTGTAATTGATGTGCTTAATTACTTGACAATATAGCAGAAGGAGGATCTTGAGGGCAACAAGAGGAAGTTTGACATGACTGGGTTCGACCCATATGCTAGTGATGATGAGCCGTACGAGGTAAGGCCTACTTGAAATCTTGTTTGTGCATTGAATTAGTCTTACATGTTTTGAATGCATAATGTATTAATGTCAGTCATTAATGTGTGCAGTATGATTCTATAGATGATGTGCTCGAGGGGAACGTCAAGTCCTTTGAAGAGAAGGAGGTGGAGAAGATCAGGGCCCAGGGATCTGGTAAGTACCACAACCAGAAGACGGACAAGTTCCGCTGCCCCTACTACAGCAGGCCCAAGCCCAGGTCTGGGCTAATGGAGCATCTTATGGAACATTGTCGGGCTATAGCGATCAGCGGTGATGACTACAAGATCAGGGCCCAGCATTCTGCCCTCCTAAAGGTCTTGAGAAGCCCTAACATGTAGTTGCCCTAGACCTTGGTTGTCATGAGATGGAGGAAGGCCTTAGTGCTTTTGGTGAACTTAATGTGGTAGTCTGATGGTGGAAACTTTATGTCGTAATGTAGTATCAACTTTATCTAAGTGTAGTACTGTGATGTGAACTTGGTAGTTGTCTGAACTTGGAGGTGTCTGCACCAGCAAGTGTGCTGTGTGGATGCTGCTATCTATGGTAGTAACCTATATTGCTATCTATATTTGTGTCCCTTAAATTTGCCATTATGGTTCCTTAGATTTAGATGTTGTGATGTATGATATGTTTGAGTGTGCATTTTCTGAATCTACCTGCTGCAATGATCAGACATGCTGCATTAGTGTTGCTTCACTGATCAGACATGCTGCAAACACTTCCCATGTTGTGGCAATGGTGCAATAAATTCCCATGCTGTGGCCATGTGCAACATGCTGTGCCCATAAGCAAATCCTACCAAATTTACAACTTTTCATTAAGTTAATTAATGTTGTTGAGTGAAGTAAGTGGAAATTTTTCATCCACACATATGACATCTTTCCAACATTTGAGTAAGCAAAAATAGCAAATACTCCACCATATGATCAAATGTTCCAATAACTGAGCACATATTCCATCATTTCATCAAATAATAATAAAAAAAGTAGTTAAAGATGGTGTGTGTGTGGAAAAAACAACATTTGAATTAAGATGTAATGCTTATTTGTAATATGAAGGAGTTTATTCATGAAATGCAAGTTGATTTTGTGTAATATGAAAGATCTCCTTTTCTACAATTTATAGTAGCTCCGTGAAGCCGCATGTTTCGAACCGGCATTGGGCAGGGCATAAAAAATTCAAAAAAATTCAAAACAATGTGAAACCTTGGAAACCTACCTATGTTTGAGAAGGAGAACATGTGTGCAAATTTTGAGGTGATTTAGAGGAGGTCCAAAAATTGACCTCATTTCGGACGGACCGTTTGGTCTCACCTAATCCAGTTCTTGTAGCAAGGTCATTTTTCCCACCACCTCCAAATGACCTCATTATTTGTAGGCATGATCTCCTTGATATAAATAGAAAGAATAAGAAAGATTTTTTTTATAATTTTGTACAATTTATAGTGGCTCCGTGAAGCCGCTTGTTTTGAACTGGCATTGGGCGGGGCATAAAAAATTCAAAAAAACCAAAAAAATTATTAAACCTTGGAAACCTATCTATGTTTGAGTAGGATATCATATGTGCAAATTTTGAGGTGATTTAGAGGAGGTCCAAAAAATGACCTCATTACGAAGGACCATTTGGTCTAACTTAAGCCAGTTTTTGAACAAAGGTGATTTTTTCCACCACCTCCAAATCACCCAAATTTTCTTTTACATGGTGACCCACATGTGCCAAAGATGGCTATGAAAGAAAAATTGGAAAAAAATATATTTTACAATGCCCCCTTGAGGTATAGACCGTTGTTTTGATCAGTCAGTCTAGGGGGCAGTATAAATTCGGAAATATTCAAAAAAATATAAAACCTTGGAAACCTAGCTTTGTTTGTGCAATAGATCATGTGTCCAAAAATTGAGGTGATTTGGAGGTGGTCAAAAAAATCACCGCATTCCGGAGGGGCCATTTGGTCTAACTTAAGCTAGTTTTTGAACAAAGGTGATTTTTCCACCACCTCCAAATCACCCAAATTTTCTATTACATGGTGACCCACATGTGCCAAAGATGGCTATGACATAAAATTTGGAAAAAAATATATTTTACAATGCCCCCTTGAGGTATAGACTGATGTTTTGATCAGTCAGTCTAGAGGGCAGTATAAATTTAGAAAAATTAAAAAAATATAAAACCTTGGAAACCTAGCTTTGTTTGTGGAACAGATCACGTGTCCAAAAATTGAGGTGATTTGGAGGTGGTCGAAAAAATCACCGCATTCCAGAAGGGCCATTTGGTCTTAAGCCAGTTTTTGAACAAAGGTGATTTTTTCCACCACCTCCAAATCACCCAAATTTTCTTTTACATGGTGACCCACATGTGCCAAAGATGGCTATGAAAGAAAAATTGGAAAAAAATATATTTTACAATGCCCCCTTGAGGTATAGACCGTTGTTTTGATCAGTCAGTCTAGGGGGCAGTATAAATTCAGAAATATTCAAAAAAATATAAAACCTTGGAAACCTAGCTTTGTTTGTGCAATAGATCATGTGTCCAAAAATTGAGGTGATTTGGAGGTGGTCAAAAAAATCACCGCATTCCAGAGGGGCCATTTGGTCTAACTTAAGCCAGTTTTTGAACAAAGGTGATTTTTCCACCACCTCCAAATCACCCAAATTTTCTTTTACATGGTGACCCACATGTGCCAAAGATGGCTATGAAATAAAATTTGGAAAAAAATATATTTTACAATGCCCCCTTGAGGTATAGACTGATGTTTTGATCAGTCAGTCTAGAGGGCAGTATAAATTCAGAAAAATTCAAAAAAAATATAAAACCTTGGAAACCTAGCTTTGTTTGTGCAAGCCATCATGTGTGCAAAAATTGAGGTGATTTGGAGGTGGTCGAAAAAATCACCGCATTCCGGAGGGGCCAGTTTTTGAACAAAGGTGATTTTTTCCACCACCTCCAAATCACCCAAATTTAAAAATGTGCAAAATTAGACATGTGACATATGCAAAAAAATAAAATAAAATTTAAAAAATGTCTTTGGGCATCCTCACATGGTGCCAATGTTGGTCAAAACATTTTTCAAATTTAGTCAAATTTCTATTTAATTTAAAATAGAAATATTGAATGTTTCAAACTTGTGTGCAAAATTAGACATGTGACATATGCAAAAAAATACAAATTTAAAAAATGACTTTGGGCAGCCTCACATGGTGGCAATGTTTGGTCCAAACATTGTACAAATTTTGTCAAATTTATATTTAATTTAAAATTTGAAAATTTAATGATTCAAACTTCTGTGAAAAATTTGAATGTGAGATATGCAAAAAATAAATAAAATTAAAAAATGACTTTGGGCATCCTCACATGGTGCCAATGTTTGGTCCAAACATTTTTCAAAATTTGTGAAATGATTTTTCAAATTTCAAATTTGTATTTAATTTAAAATAGATAATTTGAATGATTCAAACTTGTGTGCACAATTTGACATGTCACATATGCAAAAAATTAAATAAAAATTTAAAAAATGCCCGCCTACCCACATCATATATGAAACCCCACGGCCTGCATACAACTAGTAACCCATTGGGCCAGGATGCAGGCCCGCGGTGAATGTATATATGTTGCCGGTAGGCCCAACGGGGCTGAGAGGGACTGGTTAGGCAATGAGCTGCCTACTTTAGATAGGAACTTGAGATGGATAGCTCTGCCGGGTTTATAAACCGGTGTGAGCTCCTCTCCTTTGGCGAGGTGGGACTAAACTCCCACCACCCCGAGACTGTGCCCGCCACGGCTTTGGTTTGGGCCTAATTTGGGTGGGTCGTACCAGGCCGTCCTCACACGCGGTTATCAGCTGGAGAGGGGGAAAATTCCCCATTTCATCTCGCAGATACGAACCCTAGGCCTTGCTTCCGCTCCCCATTCACTCCGTGCGCTCACATCTCACATCTGGCGTCGCCGGCGATGGGGGCCAAGAAGGAAATGTGTGCATTGCCATGATGTTTACCTATTTCATTTCTTATTTATATTTCAAATATTTTAAAATCAAATCTATTTTTCCTCTTTCATTTATTCCAACAGTTGTACAATTCAAATTATGCAAGATAACACGTTCTCTTTCATTTCACTTGTCAATTATAATATTTCTTTTTAGTTTTATCTTTGAAATAATTTTAAATCACATATATTTTATCTCTTTTATTTTTTCTGACAGTTATAAAATTCATAAATGTGCGAAAAATGTTGTGTTACATTCTTTTATGAGGTGATTTTAAGAACAACAAATAATTGACATGTGACAAATGGAAAAAATGAAATATGACAAAAAAAGCCCGCCTACTAGCTGCATAGTTCACAATTCAACGGCCTGCATACGACTAGGAACCCAATCATTGGACCAGGATGCAGGCCAGCCGGATTGTAAATATAGACTGCTAGTAGGCCCCACATGGCAGGGACGGATAGGTTAGGCAATGTGCTGCCACTTTAGAAAGGAACTTGAGAGAGGAGGCTTAGCCCGGTATATAAACCGGTGCGAGCTCCCCTCGCTTGGCGATGTGGGACTAAACTCCCTGCACCCTTTGGATGTGCCCGGCGCGTCGCTCGCTTGGGCCTAATTCGGGTGGGCCGTCCCAGGCTAGCCTCACCCGCGCGCAGAATATTACCATATTTAACCCGAGCTGCTACTTCGCAATAAAGTTTTGGTTTACCACTAAAAAAAGGTATGATATTTAAAATATTTTAAAATCAATTCTATTTTATGTCTTGTGACAGTTCTTAAATTCACTAACGTACGGAAAATTAATGTGTTATATTTCACTTATTCAATCAAATATTTATTTTCTTTTTATATTTACAATAATTTAAAATAAAATCTATTTTTTTCTCTTTCAGTTATTCTGACACTTTTATAATTGAAAAAAATGCTAGATAATATGTTTCCTCTTCATTATAATATATCTTTTCTGTTTTCTATTTCAAAAAAGTATATCAAATATATTTTTTCTCTGTTATTTCGTCTTACAGTTTTAAAATTCAAAATTGCATGAATGTATGTTGTCTTTTATTTCACTTCTTAATTCTAATATTTTAATCTGTTTTCTTGTTGAAAAATATTTGTCTATGAAGTATATGTTTTTTCTTTTATTTTTTATTGTAGTTTTAAAATTCAAAATTCCATGAATGTATGTTCTCTTCTGTTTCACTTCAAAATTCCATTTGCTTGAGTCTAGAAAAACAACGTCCTTCGGGCTCCCCCTCTGGCAGACCAGAATGATGCTGGTTGCACATGTGCTATGTGGTGGCCTGCATCAAATGACACCAAAGTTTGGCACCATGTGAGGATGCCCAATGTAGGCCCCCATGCAACATCTGAGCCATTCCGGACACCGAACGAACGTTGCGTCACGTCCGGGCAGCGTTTCGGTGTTTTTTCGCCAGCAAAATCCTATTAAATGCATCGAGTGTCGGAAATCGATTAGAATTGGCATGCATGATCTCCACGGTGATCCCATTGTGTGGAAAAAATTGGTTTCCATTTGGTTGAGTTAAGAAAAAGAACGTCCTTCGGGCTCCCCCTATGGTAGACCCGAATGCCGCTGGTTGCACATGTTCTATGTTGTCGGGTGGTTGGTGCGACATATGCCAAAGGATGGCTTATCATTGTGGGAGCCAATAAAACGTCGCCGGTGCCTGGAAGCGGGATGAGGCGAAGACATGCACGCCGGCGAATCTTACCCAGGTTCGGGGCTCTCCGAGGAGATAACACCCCTAGTCCTGCTCTGCGGGGTCTCCGCATGATCACTAGCTCGATAAAGAGTAGCTACAATCGCTCCTAGAGCTGTTGGGATCAAGGGAGAAGAAGAACAAGGCTAGCTCTTGCTTCTCTCTATCTATGGTGTGTGTGTGCGTGTGCTATGCTTGGAAGCCAAACATGCAGAGGTGCCAACCCTTTGCATGGGTGCTCCGGGGGGTTTATATAGGCCTACCCCCCGGGGGTACAATGGTAATCCGACTGGGAACTGGCCCCAGCCGTCAGTGTCTACGCCTGCCGGCTCCTCCGCCGGCTGCTGGGTCCCGCCGGCTGGTGGGTCCCGCCGGCTGCCGGCTACTCGGTCGACACGCCGGCCCCACCGCCTAGGGTCTTGTCGGCGGCTGCTTACTGTAGCCGCGCCTCTGATGATGAGGGCTTTGCCGAGATAAGCGTGGCTACAGTGATCCGCGTCGGGGGCTATCACTGTAGCCTCGCCTCGTCTTGTCTCCTTAAATGGGCTCCTGCTTCGAGGAAGGGAGTCGCCGGCTTCTGGAGGCCGGCTATGCTCCTGGCCGACTAGGAAAGGCCGGGCCGCCTTCACGCCTCCCTCTGGCTGAAGGGACCCGCAGTCCTTGGGCCATGCAGGAGTGGGTCGTGGATGACGTCGTAGCTGGCGTGGCTACAGTGCCCGGCCGCACGGGAGACATCCCTCCCGTACGGCCTCCTGTAGCCATGCCTGCCTCGGGCTTCGGGGGTCGTGGGCCGCACTGTGGCCATGCCCCGTCAGGTCGTCGTTATGTAGGGGCGGTTGTGGTCTCGGCCGGCTTCTAGGAGTCGGCGTTTCTCCTGGCCGGCTTCTTGGAGTCGGTGAGGCTGGGTCGCCTTCCGGGAGTCGGCTTTAGTGGTAGCCGGCCCGGGAAGGCGGCCCAAATGCTTGGAGTGCTTGAAGGCCCAAAGGCCTGATAAATTTTCTGAAGAGCCAGGGGTAGCCGGTTTGGCTACCCGTGGCCACTTACTCCGACAGTAGTCCCCGAAGCTGATCGGGCTTCGAGGTGGAGTAGGGTTCGAGAAGCTCGAACAGCTTCCCATCGCGACAAGCCGGCAGCTGGGAGCCGACCTTGGTCAGGCACGTCGCCTGAGCCGAAATCTTCTGGAGTCGGAGGGCGGGAACCCGCTGGCATGTGCGCCGGGCTGCGGGCCGGCCGCGGGCCGACGGCGCGCCACGTAGCCGGAAAGCCTGCCAGCCCACGCGCGAGACGGGACGTTGCCGCAGAGAGGGGGCCCGCCACGTCCGCGCCCCAGCCCAGGCGCGGATCTTTTGTATCCCGGAACCGCCCGCACGTTCCGTGCGGCAGTTTTGGCTCGCACTTATGTGTAATAAACGCGAGATGTGGGGGAGTGGGCGCAGTTAATCCCACGTCGCCCCCCACGTACGGCCTCTTCGGCCGCGTGAGGCTATAAGTAGGGGGAGGTGAAGGGCGGCAGGCCCTCGCACGCTCCTCCTACTTTCGCCGTCTTCTTGCCTTGCTCGTTCTCGCAACAGCGCCTCGCCGCCGCGCTCTTCCTCCGCACGCTCCTCCGCCACCGTGCTAGCTTCCGCCATGCCTTCCCACGTAGAGCAGCTTGGCGGGGATTGGGATGGCTCCATCGTCCACAACGACCACATCGACTTCCTCCGCGACACACGGCGTCTGCCCGATGCGGACAAAGTGGAGGTCCGCCTCGCGCCGGAGAAAGAAATCAGGCCGGCGCCGCGGGATGGCGAGCGGGTGGTCTTCCGCTCGCACTTCCTGCGCGGCTTCGGCCTGCCAGTGAGCGCCTTCTTCCGCACCTAGCTGGACTTCTATCAGCTCCAGCCGCACCACCTCACCCCCAACGCGGTGGTGCTGCTGTCGGCCTTCGTCACCCTGTGCGAGGGCTATCTCGGCGTCCTCCCCACCCTTGAGCTCTGGGGGGAGTTCTTCCAGTCGAAGCTGGGTACGCGCAGCAAGGGCGTGCCGGCCCACACTGGTGCCTTCATCGCGTCGCGGAGATCGGGCGCCGACAACCCCTTCCCCGTCATCACGCTGATCCAATCGGTGAAGAAGTGGCAGAAGTCATACTTCTACGTGCGGAACATCGCTCCACGGGGCGACTACGTCAACCTGTCGGCTTACGTAGCCGGCCCACCGGCGGGGAGGCTGCCCCAGTGGTCCTTCCGGGCGGTGACGCTATCGCAGGGAGGGAACGCCGCCATCGCCCGCCTGCGGGTGATGGTCCAGTCGGAGGGCCTGACGGGGCCCGACCTTCTGGCCGCGTTCGTCACGCGCCGGGTCCTCCCGCTCCAGAGCCGGCCTCATCTGATCTGTCAGATGAGCGGCCAGCTCGACCCGAGCCGGATGTGCACCAAGGAGATGCCGCAGGCCGACGCGGCCGACATGGTGAACTACCTCGCCAACTGCCAGCTTCCCGATGAGTGGCAATTCGGCAAGGAGCCATATAGCCGCGCCAATCCTCCGCCTACGGTATGCTCCCCTTCTCTTTTTCTCTCTTTCTCTCTCAGCTTTGTCGCCGAGTTCCTCTGGGCCGACTCTAACTCAGTCGGCTCGCTTTTTGACAGAATCCTCTGCTTCGGCCGGCCGGCGGGGCGGACGTGGAGCGCCGCTTCGCCCCCGACCGGACCGAGCACGACCAGGAGGACCCCGATCTGGGGGCGGTCCATATGGAGGAAGCCGCCGAGCCGGCTGGTGGCCAAGCCGGCGGCGAAGCAGGCGGCGCCGAGTTCTCCGCGACCTTCGACGATTGGCCGGACGAGGACGAAGCCGAAGTCGTCCCGCCCCGCCAGCCAGCCTCCGGACGCGGCGCGGGCTCCTCTGGCGCGCAGCCTGCTCGTGGTAGAGGCCAGAAACGTCGCGCCACCCAGGGCATGTTCGGTAGCCGGACGAAGAAGCCGAGGGGTGGGGCGGCAGCCACCAGGCGGGAAGAGGCGGCCGCGAAGGCGGCTCGCTTCCGCAAAGTGGTGAAGCAGCCGCAGGCTGTGTCAGCGTAAGCTTTCTCTCTTTCTGTGTATTCTCCTTCTTTCTTTTCTTGGGTGGTTTTCTGAACCTTTGTCTTCTTTTCTTTGATCAGAGCTCCACTGTCACTCGAGCGGGCGGCTGCCGGCTCCATTGTCGAGTCGCCAGGGGGCTCTGGAAGCACCACCCGCCGCGTAGACCCCCGCGCCGCCCTCCTGGAGGCGACGGAAAGGAACGCGCGGGAGGTGCGGGAGGAGCACGAAGCGCGGGAGGCGGAGGCACGGAGGGCAGCCGCCGCCCAGGCAGCTCGGGACGAGGAGGCGGCGAAGGCGCTCGCCGAGGCTGCAGCCAAGGCCCAGGCAGAGGCCGAGGCCGAAACGGCGGCAGGGGAGGCCTTGATGGTCACCCCCCTGCGCGCCATGGCGCCCGGGGACGCGGATCCCTCGCCAGGGGGAGCCAGCGGTTCCCAGCCGGGTCTGGGCGGGAGCGGCGACGACGTCATCTTCGTGAGGGAGGCGCCGGGGCCGACTCCTCCAACTAGGGCGGCCCAAGGCGGTCAGACCGAGCCTGCGCTCGCACGGTTGGCGGAAGGCGAGCCGGCCGCGGGAGCTGAGGTGGCAGTCCGGGTTCCTCCAAGCCGGCGCGCAGGGAAGGCCGCGTCGGAGCCGCAGAAAGCGGCGTCGGAGCCATGGCCGGCCGTGGGCTCCAGCTCGTCGGCCCGAGACGTGGAGGCGGCCAGCGCTACCTCAGGGTGGACGCCAGGCGGAGGGACAGCCGTGGTGAACATCGCTGCGCAAGACGTCCGGACCCGGCTCCAGGGCCAAGCCGCGGCGCTGAGGCAGTTCACCGATGAATTCCTCGCCACGCGGGCTGCCATCTGGGTTAGTATTCTCATCTTCTTCTTGATTTCTCTCATGGGGGCGCGTCAGCGCACCCACTGGGTGTAGTCCCCGAGATTCGGGCCGACTGCTGAGCAGTCGGCTCGGATCTTCCTTGACGATTTCTCATCGTTGCTTTTGTTCTTATGTCGGTCTTCTGTCCATCTTGCAGGACTATCACAACCTCCGAGCGGCCGCCTTCAACTCCCAGGCTCGGGAGCTGACGCAGAAGACCGCTGACCTCACTGAAAGCCGAGGTATGTGACTTGATCTTTATCTCATGTGGGGGCGCGTCAGCGCACCCACTGGGTGTAGTCCCCGAGATTCCAGCAGTCGGCTCGGATCTTCCTTGATGATTTCTCATCGTTCTTCTTGTTCTTCTATCTCTGCAGCGGCCAACGCCAGTCTGAGGGCACAGCTGGGGGAGTCCCAGACTGCTCTTCGTGCCAGGGACGCGGAGCTCGCCGCCTTGGTGCAGGAGCGCGACCGCCTGGTCAAGAAGCTGGCCGACCAGGAGGAAGGCCACAAGGCTGCGCTGAAGGCTGCATAGGATCGCGAAGCCACCCTCCAGGCCGAGTTCGAGACGGAGGCGGCCGGCTGGGCAGAGGCCAGGCAGACTCTGGTCTCCGGCTATGGCCAGATTGAGGATCTGGTTGACGGTAAGTCGTCTGCCCCTTCATCCTCTCTTGCCATCTGCTACTTCGACTTGTTTTTCTGATTTGGGGTTCTTCTTTTCTTTTCTTCTTCGCGCAGAGTACTTCCCTGGCTACTCAACTGCTGCCAATCAGGCCATCGAAGCTCGTCGCCAGGCGAAGAGGCAAGCCGGCTTCGAGATTTCGCCGACTGCCGGCCGCTCGCTGGAGGAGCAGCTCCTGGCGATCCAGGCTCGTATCCAGCCGGCTCACAGGCTGCTCCGCCGGCTTCAGCGTGCCGGGTCGCAGGTCCTGGCCGCCCTCTGGCCCGGCCAAGTGATCCCGCGCACTCCCAGTCGGACCGCCGACTGGCTGGAGGTGGCCGTCGGGCGCTTCGAGGCTTGGAAGGCGTCAGCGGCTCGCTCCGGAGCCGGGCGGGCGCTGGAGTTCGTCAAGGCCTGGTACCCAGGCCTGAATCTGGACCAGCTGGCCACCTGGCGGCAGCAAGCCGACGCGGAGCTGGAGCCGGCGCGGCCGGCCATCATTCGACGGGCTTCGGCAATCGCCGACTACACCGACACCAACGTCTTCGCCCCCGAGGTGGACGACAATGGAGTCGCCCAGCCGGAAGATTGGTTCGGGCTGGACCCGGCGTGCGGCGAGGACTCGGCGGAGGAGATCGACTCCAGCGACGAGGGCGAAGAGGAGGAGGAGGAGGGTGAAGACGTCGAGCCGGCTGGGGGAGCAGCCGGCCAGCCTGACCGCGCCTCCAGCACTACGCTGCGTGCGAGTGTGTCTCCTGTTGCGGGAGGCGGTCAAGCCGGGACCAGCTAGGCGGCCACTCCTTTAGCCGGCGAGCTGCCTTCACCGACCAACTCGGCCTTCGCGCCTTTGTCTTCTTTCTTTTGTTTCCTGTCTTGTTACTTTTGAACAATGTTTTTGGTTAAGTCTGCGCAGTTCCACCCACTGGGTGTATTCAAACTTAATTCTGTTGCCAGCCTTTAGGCGGCTTTATGTATATAAGTTATGCAATCGGCTTTTCCTTGTACTTTTGCTTTTTGTCCTTCTGCTTTTTTCCTTTGCCGCCCTCCCTTGGTTGCCGTCTCCCTAGTCAAACAGTTGCTCTGCAATCTGTACCCAGGGAGTGCCTGGCCGATTGGGGAGGGGGAAGTACTTTTAGCTCTGCCAGACTTAAGCTAAGTTTTTTAGGAAGCCGGCCAGCCGGCTTTTGTGACAGTCGGCAGGCGTATATAGAGGCCGTCTTTTTGCTATATAGGTTAGTTGTTCCTTAGCCGTTTTCGTGTGGGCGTCCTTTCTGTCTTCTCTCTTGCTAGTCGGACAGTTAGTTCTTTGAGCTGCGACTTTCAACAAGAGAGGACTAGGGAGCCGGCGCACTACTTTGCTGACTTCGGGAAGAACTTATAATATAGCTTAAGGCGGCCAGTCCCCGGGCCGACTAGTCGGACCCGGTGCCGGACAAGAATTCGAAATGTAGTAAGACATTCATGGATATGACACTCGTCATCCATAGATAAATAAAAGGCAGTCCCCGAGTACTGTTCGGGGGGCCTGTTGGTTTGTAACTTAATACAAAAGGGGTAGCGTGATACATACTGCTTTTTAGCTGTAAAATCGTCTTAGGAGGTTTGCGTTCCATGGTCGCTCCGACTCCTTGCCGGAGTCGTCTCTCTTGCGTGCTCTTGGCTTTTGTGCGTCGATCAAGTAGTAGGAGTCGTTGCCGAGTGCCTTGCTGACGACGAAGGGGCCTTCCCAAGGGGCCGAGAGCTTGTGCTGGCCGGCTGTTCGCTGGATCAGCCGGAGCACAAGGTCACCCTCTTGGAAGGATCTTGGCTTGACCTTGCGGTTGTAGTAGCGGCCCAGGCCTTGCTGGTAGATGGCGGACCGGCTGAGGGCTAACAGCCGGCCTTCTTCCAGTAGGTCGACGCCGTCTTCTCTTGCTTCTTTGGCTTCCTCCTCCGTGTACATGGTGATCCGAGGCGAGTCGAACTCGATGTCTGTTGGGATGACAACCTCGGCACCGTACATGAGGAAGAATGGAGTGAAGCCGGTTGACTTGTTGGGTGTAGTGCGCAGACTCCAGAGGACAGCCGGCAGCTCTTCGAGCCAGCAGCCGGCCGATCGCTCCAGTGGTACAACCAGTCGGGGTTTGATGCCGGAGAGGATAAGTCCATTTGCTCGCTCGACCTGGCCGTTTGACTGCGGGTGGGCAACGGACGCTAAGTCCAGTCGGATGCCCTGTGTCGCGCAGAAACGTGCCAGTGCGCCTTTCGCGAAGTTGCCATTGTCGGTGATGATGCTGTGCGGCACGCCGTACCGAGTGGTGATGTCGGTGATGAATGTCACGGCAGTCGGCCCGTTCAGCTTCTTGATCGGCTTTGCTTCGATCCACTTTGTGAACTTGTCCACAGCAACGAGTAGATGTGTCAAGCCACCGCGGGCCGTCTTGAAAGGGCCCACCATGTCCAGTCCCCAGACGGCGAAAGGCCAGGTGAGGGGAATGGTCTTGAGGGCAGAAGCCGACAGGTGTTGTTTGGAACTGAAGACTTGACACCCTCTGCAGCTCTTTACTATTTCTTTAGCATCCTCCAAGGCAGTCGGCCAGAAGAAACCATGGCGGAAAGCCTTGGCCACGAGGGATCTTGAGGCGGCGTGGTGGCCGCATTCGCCTTGGTGGATGTCTTTGAGGATTGCCACTCCTTTTTCTGGCTCGACGCAACGCTGGAAGACTCCAGTGACGCTGCGCTTCACAAGCTCCCTGTTGATTATTGTGTATGCTGCGGCTCGTCGTTGCACTAGTCTTGCTGCGATCTCATCAGGCGGCAGCTCTCTGCTGACTAGGAACTTGAGGATGGGCGGGGCCCATGAGGGAGCTGTGACTTCTTCTGCTGTTATCGTGGCCACCATGACTCGGGTGGGTGGGTTGGGTGTTGCGTTGGGGTCGACCACCACTTCTTGCGTCGTTGCAGTCCCCGGGCCGACTGCTGCAGTCCCCGGGCCGGGCTCTGAGGTCCCTGGGCCGGGTGCGACTACGTCAGTTCCCGGGGCAGTCGTCGAAGTCCCCGTGCCGCCTGCGGGATTTCTTGAGCCGGATCCGGCTGTTTCTGGCGCAGGCGGTACGAAGATGGAGTTCGACTCTGGAGACGGCTTGATGGACGGCTTGAGGAGGCGTTGGAGGGAGACGCCAGTCGGTATGGCTTGTCGGGTGGAGCCGATCCGTGCTAGGGCATCTGCTTGGTCGTTGTCGGCCCTTGGCACATGAAGGAACTCGCACCCTTCGAAGTGTCCGCTCATCTGCTGGACGAGAAAGCGGTAGCTCGCCATGTTCGCGTCCTTGGCGTCCCAATCGCCAGATGATTGCTGGACCACTAAGTCGGAGTCACCGTAGCACAGGATCCGGCATATGCCGAGCTCTTTGGCTAGCCGGAGCCCATGTACGAGCGCCTCGTACTCGGCCACGTTGTTGGAGGCGGCGAAGTGGATCTGCAGCGTGTACTTGAGCTTGTCGCCTTTGGGAGAGGTGAGGACGATGCCGGCTCCCAAGCCGGTGCGCATCTTGGACCCATCAAAGTGCATCCGCCAATGGGTAGAGTCGGGAGCCGGTGGTAAGTACTGGGTCTCGGCCCAGTCGACGAGGAAGTCGGCCAATGCTTGCGACTTGATGGCGGTGCGGGGTTGATAGAAAATCATGTAAGGCGCCAAGGCAATGGCCCATTTGGCCTCCCGGCCGGATGCATCCCGGCTGCCTATGATCTCGGCGAGGGGGGCAGTGCACACGACCGTGATGGGGTGCTCTTGGAAGTAGGGCTTCAATTTCTTGGCAGCGAAGTACACCCCATAGCACATCTTCTGGTAGTGCGGGTAGTTTTGCTTTGAGCTGGATAGTACTTCGCTGAGATAGTAGACCGGCCTCTGGACCAGCTGGGCCCGGCCTTCCTCCGGGCGCTGGACCACAACAACAGTGCTGACGACTCGGCTTGTCGCGGCGATGTAGAGGAGCATGGGCTCCTTCTCAGTCGGCGCGGCCAGGACAGGCGGAGTGGTCAACATTTTCTTCAACTCATGGAAGGCTTGGTCGGCTTGATCATTCCACTCAAAGTGAGTGGACTTCTTCATGAGTCGGTACAGGGGGAGAGCCTTCTCTCCTAGTCGGCTAATAAAACGGTTCAGGGAGGCTAAGCAGCCAGTGAACTTCTGCACATCTCGCAGCTTGGTGGGTATCTCCATCCTCTCGATGGCCTTGATTTTGACAGGGTTGCACTCAATGCCGCGTTCGGAGACCAGGAAGCCTAGCAGCTGGCCGGCTGGCACTCCGAACACGCACTTCTCGGGGTTGAGCTTGATCTGGAATCGGCGCAAGTTGGCGAATGTTTCCTTCAGGTCTTCCAGCAAGGTACCGCGCTTCTCTGTCTTCACCACAATGTCGTCTACGTAGACGTGGGCATTTCTGCCGAGTTGTTTCAAGAGACATTTCTGCATGCAACACTGAAAAGTGGCACCGGCGTTTCTCAAGCCGAATGTCATTGTTAGGTAGCAGAAAGCTCCAAAGGGTGTGATGAAGGAAGTCTTCAGGTGGTCAGCTGGGTCCAACTTGATCTGATGATACCCTGAGTATGCATCCAAAAAACACAACAGCTCGCATCCGGCTGTAGAGTCTATCACTTGGTCAATCCGTGGCAAAGCAAACGGATCCTTTGGGCAGGCCTTGTTCAAGCTTGTGTAGTCTATTCACATGCGCCACTTGTTATTCTTCTTCAAAACCAGAACTGGATTGGCAAGCCATTCTGGAAAGAACACTTCCATGATGAAGCCGGCTGCAAGGAGCCGGGCTATCTCTTCTCCCACGATTCTTCGCTTCTCTTCTAATAGTCGGCGGAGGGGTTGCTTGACCGGCTTCGCATCAGCTCGGACATGTAATTTGTGCTCGGCGAAATCCTTCGGGACACCCGGCATGTCCTTTGGGGACCATGCAAAGATGTCTCGATTCTCACGGTGGAAGTCGGCGAGCTCGCCTTCCTATTTACTGTCCAAGTTCGCCCCAATCACGGCGAACCTCTCCGGATGCTCCGGGTCTAGAGGTATCTTCTTCGTCTCTTTGGCAGGCTGGAAGGAGCCCTGCGCTTCACAGTCCTTGGGGTTGGGGGACAAGGTCGGCTGCTTGCCGGCCAGGGCCACAACCCGTTCCAACATCTTCTTCTCTTCTGCCACCACAAGGGACTCGGCTAGCCGGCTGCTGGCCATGGCACACTCGATGGACTTCTTGTAGTCGCCGGCTATCGTGATGATCCCTTTCGAGCTCGGCATCTTCATCTTCAGGTAGGCATAGTGGGGCACAACCATGAACTTGGCCAAAGCAGGTCGGCCAAGCAGTGCATGATAGGGGCTTTCCAAATCCACCACCTCGAACCATATTGCTTCCCGGCGAAAATGATCTTTGTCTCCGAAGAGAACATCCATCTTGATCTTGCCGATTGGAGAGCAAGATAGGCCGGGTACGATACCATGGAAGACTGTGCGGCTCGGCATGAGCTGCTTCGCTTTGATGTTCAGCTTGTCCATGGTGTCGCGGTACAGTATGTTGATACTGCTTCCGCCGTCTATCAGGACGCGGGAAAATCTGGCAGCTCGCCTCTCCGTCGCAAGGGTGACGTCCAAGACCATAGCATAGGAGCCAGGCGAAGGCATCACCTCTGGGTGGTCGGCCTGGCTCCAGCTGATGGGCTTTTCCGACCAATGCATGAACTCGGCGGTGCTAGAGGCGACTGCGTTTACTTCTTGGTGTTGCCGGCGTCGGCTGCGCTTGTCGTCGACTTGACTCGTGAAGACGACGTAGGCGTCGTGCGCTTCGGGGAACTCGTCTTGGATGGCGCCGACTGCCGGCCGGGCCGCCGGCTGCTGGGGAGCTGGAGGCGGCGGGCCGGGAGGCGGAGGCGGCACTATCCCTTCGCCCTTGGTGATGCGGGTGAGCCAGTGGCATTTCCGTGTTGTATGGTTGGACGGCTTCGCGCCGCTGTGGAACTTGCAGGGAGCATCGAGTGCTTGTTCGTAGGAGAAGGACGGCTGCCAGGGCGGCCGGCCTCCCTTCTTCTTGGGAGCAGGCCGCTCTTTGGGCTGCTCGTCTTCAACTGTGGCCACCTGCCGACTGGAGGAAGTCGGCATGGGGCCCTTGCGCTTGTGGTCGTTCTGGTAGGGGCGCCGGTTGGGGTCGCCAGCCGGCCGCTTGGGAGCCGGGGCGACCACTTTCACCGAGGCGTCCACTCGGAGCTCGGTCTTCATGGAGGAGTCGGCAGTAGCGTACTTGTCGGCGGTGATCAGCAACTCATCGAGGGTAGCCGGCTCGTCGCAGAGGAGTCGGTGCTTGAGGAGGGTGCCCTCTCGGCACCCGGCAGTGAAGTACTCGATGGCCTGGACCTCATGCACTCCCTCGCAGGAGTTGCGGAGCTCGGCCCATCGCGTGAGGTAGTCGCGGGTCGACTCGTTGGGCCCCTGGACGCAGAGGGAGAGCTGGCGAGGCTTGGGAGGCCGCTTGTAGGTGCTAGTGAAGTTGCAGACGAAAACCTCGGTGAAGTCCAGCCAGCTGTTGATGCTGTATGGCTTGAGGCTGTTGAGCCACGTGCGCGCCGTCCCTTGCAGCATCAAGGGGACGTACTTCACGGCAACGCGTCGGTTGCCGTTGGCGATGCTGACGGCTGTGGAGTAGTCGATGAGCCAATCTTCCGGCTTCACCGAGCCGTTGTACTTGGGCGTGTCTCTGGGGAGCGAGAACCCTTTGGGAAAGGGCTCGTCGCGGATGCGGGGGCCAAAGCATGGCGGGACGACATCGTCTTCTTCTTCTAACGCCAGGGATCGGGCCAGGCGGTCGATCCTGTGGCGGGCGTCGCTCTCGCCGACTCCTTCTCGGCGGCCGAGTCGGTCGCCAAGAGTCGGATGGGTGACAGGCGGTGAAGTGAGGCGTCTTTCTCTTCGAGGCGGGGGAGGAGGCAGGTTTCCCTGATGTTCAACCGCCCGAGGGCGGCCTTCCGCGTCGCGCTCGATAGTGATGCGGGTCCGGCTGCGGCTGGCAGCCGGCTCCTTGTCTTTCTTCTGGCGCGTGTCGCTCGCAGTCGGCGAGCGGGACGTTGCGGCGTGCTCCCGGCGCGGAGGATGGCTATCAGCTCGGGCGCCGGCTTCGTGCCGTTCTGCAGCCGCGTCGATCAGCTGCCGGATCCGTCTTGTCATGTAGGGGAGCTCATCGGCTCACAGCCCATTGAGCTCCTCTGCTGCCGCCTGAGCGGCTCGCAGATTCTCGAGCGGGGTGGCGTAGACGGGGTGATCTGCGCCCAGCATGCTGGCAACGGCTGCGCCGCGCTTCTGGACGAAGCCGGCTCGGCTCGGGCCGCTCGGCGACGGCGTCCCGAAGGCGGCGCGGTCGACTTCGCGTTGGTGGGCCTCGGTGAGGCGTCTCATCGAGGCTATCTTCTTGCTCTCCGTGATGAGGGCAAGACGGCGTGCCTCCAGGGTCTCGGCGTCGGCGTCGGCCGGGAGGGGGATGGAGAGGTCGTGCGTCGCTGCTTGCTGAGCGTCGCGGGCGCTCCCGCCCGAGTTGGAGACGTGGCTGACGACCAGCACTTCGGTGACAGCGCTGCTGCCGCTGTCAGCTCGAGGGAGTGGGTCGTCGAAGACCACCACGTCGGAGGGGTAGGCGTCGAGCGACGCGGTGTCGGAGTCGATGAGCATCGGGTCGGTGGAGCCGACAGACTCCATGTCCGCAGCAGGCTCGCTGGAGACGTGAAGTTGGTCGAGGAGGCTGATGAGGCGGCTCTCGGGGTAGTCGGTGCCTGCGTCGGACGCAGGCTCGTCGGAGATGCGAGTCTCGCCGAGCAGATCGGCGAGGCGGCTCGCTGGGCAGGCGTCGTCGACGCCTTGCAGCGCGTCGGGGCAAGCGCCATCGGGCGCAGCAGGCTGGCTGCGCTCGCGGGGAAGGAAGAAGGTTCCCGTCCAGAACAGGTCTCCGGACGACGGTGCACCTGGCCCCACGGTGGGCGCCAAATGTCGGGTGGTTGGTGCGACATATGCCAAAGGATGGCTTATCATTGTGGGAGCCAATAAAACGTCGCCGGTGCCTGGAAGCGGGATGAGGCGAAGACATGCACGCCGGCGAATCTTACCCAGGTTCGGGGCTCTCCGAGGAGATAACACCCCTAGTCCTGCTCTGCGGGGTCTCCGCATGATCACTAGCTCGATAAAGAGTAGCTACAATCGCTCCTAGAGCTGTTGGGATCAAGGGAGAAGAAGAACAAGGCTAGCTCTTGCTTCTCTCTATCTATGGTGTGTGTGCGTGTGCTATGCTTGGAAGCCAAACATGCAGAGGTGCCAACCCTTTGCATGGGTGCTCCGGGGGGTTTATATAGGCCTACCCCCCGGGGGTACAATGGTAATCCGACTGGGAACTGGCCCCAGCCGTCAGTGTCTACGCCTGCCGGCTCCTCCGCCGGCTGCTGGGTCCCGCCGGCTGGTGGGTCCCGCCGGCTGCCGGCTACTCGGTCGACAGGCCGGCCTCACCGCCTAGGGTCTTGTCGGCGGCTGCTTACTGTAGCCGCGCCTCTGATGATGAGGGCTTTGCCGAGATAAGCATGGCTACAGTGATCCGCGTCGGGGGCTATCACTGTAGCCTCGCCTCGTCTTGTCTCCTTAAATGGGCTCCTGCTTCGAGGAAGGGAGTCGCCGGCTTCTGGAGGCCGGCTATGCTCCTGGCCGACTAGGAAAGGCCGGGCCGCCTTCACGCCTCCCTCTGGCTGAAGGGACCCGCAGTCCTTGGGCCATGCAGGAGTGGGTCGTGGATGACGTCGTAGCTGGCGTGGCTACAGTGCCCGGCCGCACGGGAGACATCCCTCCCGTACGGCCTCCTGTAGCCATGCCTGCCTCGGGCTTCGGGGGTCGTGGGCCGCACTGTGGCCATGCCCCGTCAGGTCGTCGTTATGTAGGGGCGGTTGTGGTCTCGGCCGGCTTCTAGGAGTCGGCGTTTCTCCTGGCCGGCTTCTTGGAGTCGGTGAGGCTGGGTCGCCTTCCGGGAGTCGGCTTTAGTGGTAGCCGGCCCGGGAAGGCGGCCCAAATGCTTGGAGTGCTTGAAGGCCCAAAGGCCTGATAAATTTTCTGAAGAGCCAGGGGTAGCCGGTTTGGCTACCCGTGGCCACTTACTCCGACATATGTGGTGGCCTGCATCAAATGGCACCAAAGTTTGGCACCATGTACGGATGCCCAATGTAGGCCCCCATGCAACATCTGAGCCATTCCCGACATCGAACGAACGTTGCGTCACGTCCGGGCAGCATTTCGGTGTTTTTTCACCGCCAAAATCCTAGTAAATGCATCGAGTGTCGGAAATCGGTGAGAATTGGCATGCATGATGTCCATGGTGATCCCATTGTGTGGAAAAAATTTGGTGCCATTTGGTTGAGTTTAGAGAAACAACGTCCTTCGGGCTCCCCCTCCGGCAGACCCGTATGCTGCTAGTTGCACACGTGCTATGTGGTGGCCTGCATCGAATGACACCAAAATTTGGCACCATGTGAGGATGCCCAATGTAGGCCCCCATGCAACATCTGAGCCATTCCGGACATCAAACGAACATTGCGTCACATCCGGGCAGCGTTTCGGGGTTTTTTCGCCGGCTAAATCCTAGTAAATACATCGAGTGCCGGAAATCGGTGAGAATTGGCATGCATGATGTCCATAGTGATCCCATTATGTGGAAAAAATTTGGTGCCATTTGGTTGATTTTAGAGAAACAACGTCCTTCGGGCTCCCCCTCCGGCAGACCCGAATGCTGCTGGTTGCACATGTGCTATGTGGTGCCCTGCATGAAATGACACCAAAGTTTGGCACCATGTGAGGATGCCCAATGTAGGCCCCCAACCAACATCTGAGCCATTCCGGAGACCAAACGAACGTTGCGTCATGTCCGGGCAGCGTTTCGGGGTTTTTTCACCGGCAAAATCCTAGTAAATACATCGACTGTCGAAAATCGGGGAGAACTGGCATGCATGACGTACATGGTGATCCCATTGTGTGGAAAAACTTTGGTGCCATTTGGTTCAGTATAGAGAAACTACGTCTTTCGGTCTCCCCCTCCAGCAGACCCGAATGCTGCTGGTTGCACATGTGGTATGTGCTGGCCTGCATGAAATTACACCAAAGTTTGGCATCATGTGAGGATGCCCAATGTAGGCCCCCATGCAACATCTGAGCCATTCCGGACACCGAACGAATGTTGTGTCACGTCCGGATGGCGTTTCGGGGATTTTTCGCCAGCAAAATCCTAGTAAATGCATCGATTGTCGGAAATCAACGAGAATTGGCATGCATGCTGTCCATGGTGATCCCATTGTGTGAAAAAATTGGGACCATTAGGTTGAGTTGAAATATTTATTTGATTTCAAAATTTTCTAATATGAAAAAGAAAAGAAAAAATAAAAGATAAAAAGTACATGACACGAGTCCCTCGTCGCTCAAAGAGAGGAGCAGCCGAGATTTGTTACACAATTCCTGGATAGGAATCTCCAAAAAATAAAAACATCGAGCGTGGGAAGCCTATCGCTTTATTTTAGGAGCACGTACTTCCTCTCCTCAACCAAGGAAAGCAAAGATCACGGGCATACTTTCCCTGGTGGTTACGACAACCTAGGAGATCCTCCTCCTCCTATATAGTCTCGGCATCGTCATACATGTCGTCTACGACGGCTCCTACCGGCGAGTCGACGACAGCTACGTCCCTAGCATCCGCCCAACTCCAGCAAGATCGTCGAGAACCTCCTGATCGTCAGCGTGTGCTGGCTGCCGTGGACGAATTGCGTCCACGTTGCAACGCCGACAACTTCCATCTTCATCGACCGATCCAGTATGTTGGCTGCCGTACCGCACTCATGATGCTTTTCTTTGAGCGTGTGTTAGATTCCATAGGGCTAAGATCAATTAGCGCATAATCTTCGCATTACATCTGTTGGATTAGATGTTTTTCGTTTGTGCGTGTATTAGATTAGATAGGCCTATGATAGTAGATTTGTTTGTGCGTGTATTAGATTAGGTAGCCCTACGATTGCAAATTAGTTTCTGCATGTAGTTTGCTGTCTTTCACTTTTGGGTTGGATTGATGAATAAACAAGAATTTTTAATTAGTGTTAGTTATAGCATAGTCACTTTAAGTTATAGCAATGCCCTAAGACATGCATGTTGCAACTATGAGAAGCCCACTAATATTGTATGTGTTGCACGTTTGTTTGATGCATGTTCCAGTATGCATAATTTTGTACTTTTCTTTTTGATTCACTGTTAATTAGGCAGTGTCACCGATTCTTATATCTATTTGTACAGCACCATATGAAAATAAATGATTAAATAAATTTTGTTACTTTTGATTCTGAAACTAATTGGTTAAATAAGTACTTCTTAAACTGTCATTTTATGTGATGCACGTGTCTCTGCTGAATGTTTCAGTATGAACGAATTTTGTTGTATATTTTTCGATCTACTGTTGGATAGTGTATTCCATTATTATGTTTTTTGCAACAGTATGTTATGAAAAAAGTTGATTAAACAATTTTTGCTACTGTAACCAAGTTTTTTTCCAACAGGATGGATGAACTCAATGGATAAATTGTTTGCGCCGTTGAAAAATGGTGCAAACTTCTTGCCGGTCTATCTTCCGGTCAATGCACCGCACTTGCCGAAACACCACTGCGCAGCATTCTTCAGATACCTTCGCTAAAGATGCGTACACTGTTGATCCGGTACATGGTTGAGATTTTTTTATCCTAGCAAGGGCAGATTCATTGTACAAGACTTGGTTGGCGAAGTGTCTCTCGGTGCCGTGGATGTTGAATGCATCTTGTCCTTGGAGAACCACAGACTGTCTGCAGAAGGTATTCTCAGTGAGGAAGGTGAGGATGTTAAAGATCGAGTGCCGCCTCAATTCCTGAGCAAGACTACAGGTAATATAGTCATAGATGATCTGATTGTGGACATCACAAAAAATAAATCTGCCGACGATGATTTCCTTCGGAAAGTTGTCCTCGTGTTGCTTGGAACAGTTTTTGCTCCCATGTCGAGCAAGACTGTCCCAAAGCAATATTACGCATTGGTGGACGATGTGAAGCGTATATCCAAGATTAATTGGAATGCGTTCACCCTCCGGGTTCTGCTGGACTGCCTTCACAACGTGAGGAAAGGAAAACACCTCCGCCAATGGACGAGAGGCAACTTAGCTCTCCTGCAGGTACACCTTTCAGACTTGTACCATTGCAAAAATAAATATGCTTGCAAATTTACCTGCTATATAGTACTAACTGTAAATTTTCATATTCATGCAATACTTATACTGGGAGAAGGTTCAACCTCTGGAAGGTGAATGCGCGTTCAATCCTAGCTTGTCCATGGAACCTCTCATGATGAATTGGACTGAAGCTGCAGCCTCTAGGAGAGACAAGTTTGATTATGACCACGGCCGTGGCCATGGTAACGTCAAGGTAATTCATTGCGTTGGGTACTTGATAGGCGGGAACCCGATGAAAACGAGTTCACGGCCGAGGGTGGCCCGATCTTCACGTCGTAGGATCGAATCGGGAGGGATAACTAGCTGCAAGCAGCCGGGATAACTAGCTTTATACCTGCCAAGGTTGGATGCAACCTGTACGTTGGGGATGGCTGACCGAAGCTACAAGAACTCCAACCCACTGTCCGAACAATCGCAGAACCACAAACCGGGACTAATCCACACAAAACGGCCGGAACCATAGAGCATGAACTAGGGGGAACCAGAGGCTCCTTCTCGCGAATCTGAATGAACTCACAAGAGCAAAGGTAGCAAGATCTCTCGGATCTCTCTAGCAGTCTTGCTGCATAAGCTTGTAGCTGAATGGTTTGACAAAGGTTGTCTAGAGGATGGGGGAGATGGGGTTTTATAGCAGGGACAACCCCCCTTAGCTAGGTGTGAAAATGGTTTCAAAAGTAAGCAGGTTTGCATGGCTTCCTTGGGTGAATAAGCAGTCAACTTTGGGAGTTGTTGCAGAGCTCCTCGGAAATTCGCGAAGTCTTGACAGCCTGGACACCTTCCACGAGAATGACTAGTACTTTTGACTCACAACTCCAAATGATGTGAGGTTTTTCGCATTGGAAAGATAATTTGATTTAGCTTCTGTTGATGTACCCCTATGGCCCCGTCTCTCCATCATATGGGTGTGCCACCACGAAACATTAGAGGTAAAAACTGACAGCATGAGCTTCACTTGAAACTTGTTTTCTTCAAACTCGTTCCTTCAGACCGGTTGCTTTAAGAGCTCATAGGTTGTTGGATTTCTTCCATGTGATACCTAAGTTCAACCAACAACAATGGGGATGAAAGTGCAGCCATGTATTCAAGATTATAGTATGAACTTAAGTTAGCGTTCACCTGGGCATGTGTTTGCTTGATTCGGCTTAATAATTCTTTCCAACTAAATTTTGCACATTTCTGAAATGTCATGTATGATGTACCCATGTGCTCATCATCCTCCCTCCCTTGATAAAGAGTTGTCCTCGACTCTCTTTGATCTGCAAAAGAAAAGTAGAAGGGAAGTAGATAATATCCATGCAAAGAAATGATGCAATCCTCATTTGTAGCTTTCACCTTTGAATTGTATTGCATCTGATCATGCACTTGTTTCTCACAACTCCGAGTTTGTTCAGGGATGATTTGTGTTGTTTCAATAATCAACATGTCCTCATCATTCCCCCTCTCTTGAAAAGGAGTCATCCTCGACTCTACCTGGTCATCACACAAAAGAGAGTATGACAATACCAAATCATAATGCAAAGGTTTCATGATGTGAAGAATTTTAGTTTTCAACTTTGCTATCTTATGGACGATGACAACATGATGTTTTGTTCGACTTAGGAGTTCCTTCCAGCAAACATTTTCATGGAGCAAAAATTTATAACCAACCATAACCATATTCATATCAGCCTCCCTCTCTAGGAGAAAAGTCGTCCTCGGCTTCATTTGGTCTACAAAATTATAGCACGAAGACAATACAAAATGACTAGGAAAACAAAATGATGAATAATCATGTGCAACATTCAATTTTATTGGATGTTAGTTTCTTCAAGATTAACAAAATCAAATTGCTGGATGGATGATCTACCAACCAATTTTTCTCTAATCTTATCACGCCATTGCTTCAAAAACTCATAAGTGCATACCTTTGGCTTCATCAAAATGGAAGATCCTTTTTGTTTTACCTCATTGAGTATTTGAATGCCTTTCTGAAAATCAATCTTCACACATGCACCTTGTGTAGTGGTACTCCATGTCCTCCATATTTGATCTTGGATCTCAATCTCCCATCGTTGCAAGAGAGCTGATAGGTATGCCTTTTGCACCTGCACATATTGCAAAGAAAGAGAATTTTGTGAAAGGTTACTTATCGAATGTTCCTCTCTCTTTTCATTTGGTGGACTACTAATTTGCCATGGTGGTGGATCACTCATCCTGCTATTCTCTTGTTGAAAAATCTCAACCTCACATTTAGTGCACACATATAACTCAGTTATCCTCTCACTCTTATTGTGTGGTATATTGGGTTGTGGATCACTTATCTCTCTAATGAGGCGTGGAATGATCTCAATCTCACATTTTGTGGACTCACACAACTCATTAATCCTCTCTCCCTGAATGTGTGGTGTATTTGGGTGGAGATCTTGCATTTCTCTAATCTCATGATGAACAATCTGATCCTCACATTTTGTGTCACTCAACTCATTTTTCTTTTCACTCTCAAGTGGTGGGATTTTTGAAAGTAGACACTCTTCCTCACTTTTGGTGGAGTCGCTCAGCTTGCTTTTCTTATCACTCTCATGTTGTAGGATTTTGGATTGTGGACACTCTTCCTCACATGTAATTTGTGGGACATGTTTCTTGGATGTTGGGACAGTAGTGGTGGTCAAGATGGCAACATTAGGAATGGGCTTATTATGTAAACATGGGCTATGAATCACCGGAGTCGGTTCATCAACCACAACCATGCTTTGCGGTGGGTCGTCGGTGTGCCGACGGGTGCCATAACTTTGTCGTCGGGCATGACATCCTTGCTGCGATTCATGAGCAGCATCGACATGCCCAGGGGTAGCGGTAGCATGCCCTCGAGCATGCCGTCCTTGCTGCACTTCAGCAGCAGCAACGACACACCCATGAGCAGCAACACCATGCTCTCGAGCACGTCCTCCTTTCTGTACTTCTTGAGTAGTAGTGACACGCCCTCGAGCATGTCTTCTTCGCTGCACTTCATGAGCAACAGGGTATTGTCGGTGTCGAACCCCGTCGCCAATTGCTCGAAGACGCTCGTCAAGCCTCCTTTGATATTCTTGAACAATGTTCCGTAATACCAGAAACTCAGCACGTGTGACCGGGGCGTCCTTTTCCCCTTGATTTTTTCCATGAACACTCGATCTAGATCCTGCCATGTTAGTAAGGCCAAAAGTGGAATATGATAATTTCGTGGAATCACACAACCTCACCTCTTACTCACCAAAGTTCTTACGAGTTCACATCAGATTGTGCTTCTCCCAGATGTGTTAAAGTGATTGAAAGACAGGGATCAAAGAACTAGCTTCGTTTTTTGGTGGAGCTCGGTGGGGTAAACAAAAAGGGGCTTGTGCTGAAATCAAGTCGATGCAAACCAAGAAAAATATGTGGATGGATCTGTTGCACCTTTGCACCAAGATTGAAAAACACAACACACAAGCTTCTGAAATTTTTCTACCAAGCTGAAACTTTTGGATCTTACACAACACTTTTTTTCTCTCTTGACTTTTTTTTGCCACTCTTTCTTTTTTCTCTTTTTGATTCTTTTTTTTGCCACTCTTTTGTCTCTCTTTTTCCAAAGCACAATAAACAAATCTCAAAACAACTATGAAGATGAACTTGGTGCAGATCTAAAAGATGAAGAACATGCAAGGTATGCAACAACAAGATCTCAGCACCAACAAGGCTTGGATTTATTTTTTGTGGGGCTTTGGACTTCTCGGACAGAAAATATAGCATGAAAAACACTCGATCTAAAAGGATGATAGCAAGATAAACTTGGATAACAGATCCTACCGTGTCAACGAAGGCTCTGATGCCAGATGATAGGCGGGAACCCGATGAAAATGAGTTCACGCCCGAGGGTGGCCCGATCTTCACGTCGTAGGATCGAATCGGGAGGGATAACTAGCTGCAAGCAGCCGGGATAACTAGCTTTATACCTGCCAAGGTTGGATGCAACCCGTACATTGGGGATGGCTGACCGAAGCTACAAGAACTCCAACCCGCTGTCCGAACAATCGCAGAACCACAAACCGGGACTAATTCACACAAAACGGCCGGAACCGTAGAGCACGAACTAGGGGGAACCAGAGGCTCCTTCTCGCGAATCCGAATGAACTCACAAGAGCAAAGGTAGCAAGATCTCTCGGATCTCTCTTGCAGTCTTGCTGCATAAGCTTGTAGTTGAATGGTTTGACAAAGGTTGTCTAGAGGATGGGGGAGATGGGGTTTTATAGCAGGGACAACCCCCATTTGCTAGGTGTGAAAATGGTTTCAAAAGTAAGCAGGTTTGCATGGCTTCCTTGGGTGAATAAGCAGTCAACTTTGGGAGTTGTTGCAGAGCTCCTCGGAAATTTGCGAAGTCTTGACAGCCTGGACACCTTCCACGAGAATGACTAGTACTTTTGACTCACAACTCCAAATGATGTGAGGTTTTTTGCATTGGAAAGATAATTTGATTTAGCTTATGTTGATGTACCCCTATGGACCCGTCTCTCCATCATATGGGTGTGCCACCATGAAACATCAGAGGTAAAAACTGACAGCATCAGCTTCACTTGAAATTTGTTTTCTTCAAACTCGTTCCTTCAGACCGGTTGTTTTAAGAGCTCATAGGTTGTTGGATTTCTTCCATGTGATACCTAAGTTCAACCAACAACAATTGGGATGAAAGTGCAGCCATGTATTCAAGATTATAGTATGAACTTAAGTTAGCGTTCACCTGGGCATGTGTCTGCTTGATTCGGCTTAATAATTCTTTCCAACTAAATTTTGCACATTTCCGAAATGTCATGTATGATGTACCCATGTGCTCATCAGTACTTCTTAAATATTTTATATAACATAATTAATTGTATTAATATTTTTATTGATCACATGTACTTGTATTTCACATGCAGATTGAAGACAACATAACCAAGGAGTATAGGGCGCAGGAGCGCAAAGTACCCGAACCAGAAAAGCCAAAAATGAAGCCCGCCGTTGGTGCGGCAAAGAAGTCCAAATTAGCCTCAAACCCGGACGAGATGATGAAGCTCATCATGAAGCGGTGTATGATTACATACACAGCCAAATGAAGGAAATACCAGATCAAGTAGCCGAGGTGACACACCCTTAATTCTATGTTTACAAAAAAATTTAAGTTGCAAAACCATGCCCACATTAATTAATCTTTTTTATGTAATGCAGAGATTGTTAGAGAAGCTGAACCAAAATGGTGTGATGTACAAGCCAGCGGCTGCTGTGGCTTCCGGCAACAACGATGCAGACGAAGAAGTGGATTCCTTTCAGAATGGACCGCCAAAAAAAGAATTCATGTACAAGGATGACTCTGACGGTCTAGAGCCGGTGATTGATTTGACACAGCCTGACGAGCCTATTGGAAACCAGAACAACGATGATGGGGAAGTATGTTTTCATTTATTTGTCTTCATTTATCTCAATTATGCATCTTCATTTTCGTAAACTGAACCTATCACATTATTTCTTTCTTAACCAGAAATACCTGCCAAGTTAAATGTTGGCACAACGAAGCCTACTGATGAGTGTGGCGCAACACCGGAGAACCCTTGGATCATAGGTAATTCTCCTCGAGCAGAATCGTCCGACATTGACATTTCTGCAAGTTCTATTGACCGGATGGTGGGTAAGAGCAAGGGGAAAATGTCTGCACCAACCACAAAAGAAGACGATGTTATATCCGGGAAGCGCCGACGGACTGTTCCCTAGAAATTTGAATCCCCTTTGCACTTGACAAGCCCAGCAAGCGAAACACACGCGTTACTAAGCCATCCGGCAACACTACCGGAAATAGAGGTACCGTTACTGGCTAACTTACTGCTTAA
The DNA here is from genome assembly GCF_002575655.3 of Aegilops tauschii subsp. strangulata. Lineage (NCBI taxonomy): Eukaryota > Viridiplantae > Streptophyta > Magnoliopsida > Poales > Poaceae > Aegilops > Aegilops tauschii. The sequence continues at coordinate 525,742,533 of NC_053039.3, forward strand.
TTTACTACCATTTCATGTACTCACCGTTCTTGATGTTTGTAATTTATCATGCAGCTCTGTTTAATGACCATGACGTGGAACGACTTGTTAAGGACGATTTGACGCCGGAACTCATCGATGCTGCTGTTACGTTTCTGGAGGCATCTGCACTAGTAGAAAAAGGGTCATCTGTCCCGGTTGGTAAGGGCCTTTTGTCCCAGTTGTTGAACCGGGACTAAAGGTCCGTTACTAATGCCCTAGCCCTTTAGTCCCAGTTCTTACACGAACCGGGACAGATGGGCCTCCACGTGGCCGCTACGGCCAGCCCAGGCAGGAGGGCCTTTGGTCCCGGTTGGTGGCACCAACCGGGACAAAAAGGCATCCACGCGTCAGCATTTCAGTGGCTGGGGTTTTTGTTTTTTTTGAAAGGGGGAGGGTTTAGGGGGTAATTTAGGGTGTGTAAGCTAGCTAACAGAGAGAACTGTCCTCTCTTATTTCCGTGCTTGATTTACCAATGCTACTGCTATGCCTAAACATGGCTTAGATTAAAGTGAAGGCAACATGTGGTGCATGTCGAAAATAATATTAATCCTAACTTGATCAAATTTGGATTAGTACTACTTTCGACATGCACCACATGCTTGTTGCCTTCACTTCATTCCAATCCATGTTCATTTCACCCACTGATATATAATAACTCTTCATGCCCGCATCATGCATCATCATAATAACAAGTCCTAATAATCATCATCATACAACTTCTACTCGTTATTAATAACAAGTCATACGATCATCATCCTCATAGTCATCGAACCAACCCTACTTAATTGTTCTTAGCACATGATCATCAGTACTAGGTAGGACCTAAATACCCTCTTTAAGGTAAAATAGCATAAAACAATATAGACCCCGACTCTCCATTATGGAGAATGGAGATCATCCTGTCTCCAATTTTTGCGCTTCGCTTCCTTTTGCTTCCAAGAACCACCTTGCGACTGTCCATACATTTTTTCCATTCTTTGATTTTCATGTCTCCACTTCTTTTAGAAATCCGGTATGGACAGTTGAGATTCGTAGGATGACCTGGTTGTATGTTCAAAACATCAAGGCTACCATTTTGATACATCAAATGAGGCACACAATCCTCTGGGATTATCTGTTGAAAAACATAGTAATAACTTCATAGTTAGCAATGATGTACTAGTTTTAGAAGTATGCAAAAGATGCACGGATGTCGTAATAGTAAGAAATCTTACTAGGGTATCTCCATAGTAGTTACCGTAGTTCAACACGTGCACTAGTGGCACGTATTGACCATAATGTGGAGGAGTTTTACAATAGATATTGTAATTCTCAAGATCAGTACAAAATCCGACCAGATGAGTTTTCTCCTTATAAGTTAACTCAGAGCCATCGGTGTAGTAGGTTCTGTCTACCATGTTCCGCATATTGTTTGAACAATCAAAATAAGCTGTCAATGAAAATAAGCTGTCAACTATTTTGAAATGAACAATATAAATTAGCTAATAACTATGTTTGAGAAACTCACATAGCCGTAGAATTAGAGGCGTATCAACAAGGACCCAAATGTCCATATTGTCTTGCTCGATGTCAGGATCACCAAGATCCATGGTGACAAGCATACCCTCATCAAAACCATACATCTTGCAAAATGCTTCCCAGTTTTTGCAACCAAAATGGGTTACGCTCTCAGAATTATACAGATTTACTTCAAAATCTATATCATGATGGGTCCTTAGGTGAATTTTCTTTGTTTCCATACTTTCATGGTCTTCAAAACCCATCCTCTCCAAGACGTAGCGTCTTGCATGGCATGGGATAAGCTAGTCGAACTGTAAAAGATGAAAAGTACACGTTGAAATAGTTGAAGTCGTGCTTAATTACGAAAAATAACACTTGTCGTCGTTGCGTACCGTTTCAACATCGAAGGTCTCCTCCAGCTTCGTCCAGGTTAGGCCTGTCGCACAGACCTCGGTCATCGTGGCACCAGTCGCACTCCCCCGGGAGACTTTCGTCGTCCAAGTACGACATTTCCTATGTTCATAATTCAAATATTAAACGTCTACAATTAAATATATGTACTAAAAAACCTAAGTTAGATCATTATTATTCATCACGGGTTTATCGGTTTGTCGAGTCTTTTCTTGAAAACTCTCAGCTCACGTGGTGTATACAACCCTATAAGCTATCAACTAATCATATGCATACGCCTTGCATAGTGCTCTCCAATTTTAGCATTCAAAGTAGGAGTAGTTTTCCAATTTGAGCATTCAATAAGCAAAATCAAATCACAAAATAAAGTATTATTCAAATTAGGATGCATTCAATTATAAGCAAAACTACATCATCTCCATGCGTCCATACATCATCGAATATTATCACTAATACACCTCGAATACTATCATACATATAGCATCGCTAGTACAGCTAGAACCTTAGCGCCCGACGGGTATCGGCATGGGCGGTGGATACCCAAAGAGAAGGAACCATCACAGGATCATAGCTCCAGTGAGATCCCTGAAGAACCTACCAGGTATTGTCGAACCTGCACTCCAAAACAACCATGTAGCGACGGACGTGCTAGTCCTCCTCGCTGACACGGTAACGTACCACCTCCGCGGTGTCCGGAAGCCTCGGCACCATCACTGGCCCACGCGACCGCCACCAAACAAGGATCGGGTCAATGACGGGCTGGCTCCTCACCAACCTACGCCCCCAGAAGGTAGCACCTCCCAAAACCAGCCCGGCAGAGCCCAGTCCCGGACATGGCCCCTTTGATCAAGCCGGCCTCCTCCGCCGAGTCGACGACGAGGATGCGGGATTGGCATCGTCGACGTCGATGCGTGAATAATTGATGTAACTAAAAAAATAAACTAGTTCTATTAATTTTCTTGCTAAAAATAAACTACTTCTATAGTAAAATAAACTAGTTTTATTAAATCAACTAGTTCAACTACTAAGCACTTCCTATAAATAGAATAAAGTAGTACTTACTAAAAATAAACTAGTTTAACTAGTTCTATTATTTTTCTAACTAATTCTATTAAACACTTTCTCTTCTTATTCTCTGAACAAAATTACAACAGAAAAAAATCATAAAAATTCTATGAACAAGATAAAAATTCTATGAACAAAATTACAACAGAAAAAAATTATAAAAATTCTATGAAAAAATTGACATATTCTTTGCATATATATGAACACACAAACATTTGCATATTCAACAATAATATCACAAAAAAATCTATGAATAGAAAAAAATTCTAACTTTTGCATATTCATTTATGAACAAATTACAAAAAATCAATTAACTACACATCTAAACTACACATCTAAATTAACTACACATCTAAATTAGGAAAATTCATATGAGCTCACTAAGGGGGCGGCGATCGACGAGGAGGCAGGGCACGGGGGCGACGGTGAGGGGCGCGGCCACGGGCGAGGAGGAGGCAGGGGGCGGGGACGGCGACGGTGAGGGGCGCGGCGACGGGTGACGAGGAGGTAGGGGGTGGAGGTGAGGGGCGCGGCGACGAGGAGGCAGGGGGGCGCGGGGCGGCGACGGCGTCTGGGCGGCGCGGGACGGCGTTTGGGTGGCGCGGGACGGCGTCGGAGGCAGGGGCGACGACGGTGACGGCGAGGCGCAGAGGGGCAGCCTGGCGGCGTCGTCGGGGCGGGGAAGATGAACTGAATGAAAAATTTCACAAGTTCTAGTTATATAGACGAAGCATTGGTCCCGGTTCGCGACAACAACCGGGACGAATGCGACCTTTAGTCCCGGTTTGGGGCACCAACCGGGACCAAAGGCCTCTTTTCAGCAGCCCAAAGGGCAGGAAGCGGCGGCCTTTGGTCCCGGTTGGTGGCACCAACCGGGACTAAAGGGGGGGTATTGGTACCGGTTAGTGCCACGAACCGGTACCAATGCACACGTTTAGTCTCGGTTGGTGCCACCAACCAGGACCAAAGGCCTTGTGCTGCTGCGACCGCGTCGAAAGTTTAGTCCCACCTCGCTAGTTGAGAGGGGCGCGCAGTGGTTTATAAGCCCCACTGCCGCACCCCTCTCGAGCTCCTCTCCATTGCAGGCTTACGGGCCTAATTGTCACTGCTATGCCTGATGGGCTTACTGGGCCTTCTGCGAGCCTGAATCCTGGCCCATCGAAGGGTTTCTAGTCGTATTTAGGCCGTGGTGGCCCAGTAGGTGGCATATTTTTTAATTTTTTGCCTATTTTGTTTTCTTTTTTGCTTTACTTATTTTGTTTTGTTTCTATTTACAACAAAAAACTTATTTATTTTATTTTATTTTGTTTCTAATTACTTATTTATTTTACTTTATGATAATTCTTTTTGCTATTAAAGTTTCTAACAAAAAAAGTTCTTTATGAAAATTCTTTTTGCTTTTAATGATTTTGAACAGAAAATACTTCGATAATTTTAGTTGCATCAATTTTATATAATTTTAGTTTCAATAATACTAGAGGTTTCTTATAATGTTTTGAACAGAAAATACTTTGTTAATTTTAGTTTCATAAATTTTATTGAAGTTTATTTTATTTTGTTTCTTCTTATATATTTTAATAAAGTTTATAATTTTTTGTTTCTAATTACTTATTTATTTTATTTTTTATTTTTCATGCATTTACTGATTATTTTGAGCTATAAGACCCTAAAATTGAAAAGCATTTCAAATGAACTCTGAAAAGGTTGAAATTTGGCATGGTATCATCATTTCACACACATAGCATGTGCAAGAAAGTTGAGAGGGTTACGGCAAAAACTGGATGCACTTCGTGTTCAAAACGGACAATCTATTTCAAAGTATCAGGATTTCATACGGAAACTCGTCTGTTACAAAGGGATTTCATTTTTTAAAACTTATTTGAACTCCTGACTTTTTGTATGTTCAAAATGCACCATTCAAAGCCACATCATCATTTTTCAATCCTTTCTGACTTCATTTGTAATTTTTCATGCATTTACTAATTATTTTGAGCTATAAGACCCTAAAATTAAAAAGCATTTCAAATGAACCTGAAATTGAAAAACCCTACAAATGAACACTGAAAAGGTTGAAAGTTTGCATGGTATCATCATTTCACCCACATAGCATGTGCTAAAAAGTTGAGAGGGTCCCGGCAAAAGCTGGATGCACTTCGTGAACAAAATGGACAATCTCTTTCGAAGTATCAGGGTTTCGGAGGAAAACTCATATGTTACAAAGGGATTTCATTTTCTTGAACTTATTTGAACTCCAGACTGTTTGTGTGTTCAAAATGCACCATTCAAAGCCACATCATCAATTTTCAACCCTTTCTGACTTCATTTGTTATTTTTCATGCAGTGATGGATTGTTTTGAGCTAAATGACCCTGAAATTGAAAAGCCCTACAATGAGCTCTGAAAAGGTTGAAAGCTGGCATGGTATCATCATTTCACCCACATAGCATGTGCTAAAAAGTTGAGAGGGTTACGGCAAAAGCTGGATGCACTTCGTGAACAAAATGGACAATCTCTTTCGAAGTATCAGGGTTTCGGACGAAAACTCATCTGTTACAAACGGATTTCATTTTCTTGAACTTATTTGAACTCCAGACGTTTTGTGTGTTCAAAATGAACCATTCAAAGCAGAGACGGATTTTGAATGGTGCATATTCAACACACAAAAAGTCTGTAAAGATCGCCAACCCCAACATAAAAAATGAGCATAGATGCGCCTATAGAGAGAATTCAACCTAAATTCATAATAAATTTCTATGAATTTCAAAGAAATTTACTCTGAATTTAGGTCAAATTCCCTGTATAAGGGCATCTATTTTCACTTTGAGAGGAGCTCAACAAGACAGAGAGGGACGGGCTTATAAACCGGTGTGAGCGCCCTTCGGTTGGCGAGGTGGGACTAAACTCTGACCGCAATGAGGACCAACCCTTTAGTCCCGGTTTGTGGCACAAACTGGGACTAATGGTCATGGGCCAGGGGCGAGGCGCATTGGTCTCGGTTCGTGCGTGGAACCGAGACCAAAAGGTCCAGACGAACCGGGACCAATGGCCCACGTGGCCCGGCCGGCCCCCTGGGCTCACGAACCGGGACAGTTGCCTCCTTTGGTCCCGGTTCGTGAGCGAACCGGGATTAATGGTATTACAAGGGCCGAACCAATGCCATGTTTTCTACTAGTGCCGCTCGGTCTAAGAAGAATATGACAAAAAGAGTTTACTACAATGAACGTGGCACCTCTGTGACTGTCGAGAGTATACGAACGGTACTTCAGCATACATGGCTGGCGGATGACGTAAGTTATATTAGAATGTCCTGCTATTTAAGTGCATAATCTAGGTGTCACCTATGAACATAAAATGTTCTATTATTTTACGCAGATTATTGATGCTTATCAGACACATTTGGTGTTGTGCGTTGGTCATGATCGGCACCTCTGTCTAGCCTAGAGGTCCAAATACCTTGTTGACCGTGCTAAGGCACGAGACAACCCTAAACCGTCGACATACAACATGGATAGTGCGCTGAGCAGAGCTGGAGTAGTATGTAGGGTTCGGGACGAGTATACCGTTCGTGATAAGGTACGATATGTTCTTACTAGTTCATTAACACTCATTTTAACAAGCATTATTGCATCTCATTACAAATGTGTTCCACATTTTAGTCATTTATCCCGTTGAACGTCGGCAATACACACTGGATCACCATGGTGATGCACAACCGCAAGAAAGAATTCCGAGTTATGGATTCGCTCTATCCTCTCGACTTCTCTCTCGACACTGTGAAAGCACTGGTACTCTCCCCAACATCGAGCATTCTTCATATGAAATGTTGTTTGGTTTCTCACTACTACTTTCTTTGAAATAGCGACTAGCAATAGCACTTGATTTTGAAGAGGCAAACCGTATTACACCTGGCAAATATCCAGACGTCACTAAGTGGCCTATCACAGCTCAGATGGACATGCCACAACAAGAGGATGGGTGAGTTATGGTTCCTCATTTTCTACTTACGAAAGACATGTTCATGTGCACGGTGACTAATGTTTGCATATATATTAGGAACTCTTGTGGCCTTTTTGTGATTGAAGTTATGGAGCATTGGACGGGAAACGATGGACCGCCCATTTTACCCAGGTAATTTGTCCTCTCTGTTCGTACACTTATACAATTGTCATATAATACCAACTTCTATTCATTAAACCTTCTTCTAAAAATTGCAGGACACGGTTAATGCAAGGAGAAGGCGTCTCGTCGCCGAGTTGGTTCTCTCACCTACCAACATGCTCGAATGTGTGAAGAACAAAATTTACGAAATCGCAAAGAAAAGCAAGGCATGAAGACATCATACATGATTCAAGATTCTAATTTTAGTCGTTTGTTTTAAGTCCGGAAGCACGTTTCCTGGCATGGACAACTTTGATTTTCTATCATTCATGTAATAAGCACGATACCTTGGATTTTGTCTGGATATTTGGTCGCTTACACATACATGTGTATGTGTAATGCAGTCAGACTATACGTTTCATACCAATAAATTTTTGCTTCCCTTCATTTGTTCTAGCTTAATGTTTTTTGCTGTTGTGTTCATTCTTTTCTTCCATGGAAGCGTAAATTCATTTCCTTTTTACTTTTGGATTTTTTTGATTTGGCATTATTCAACAATAAAAAATAAAATTACGACAAATTCCTTTTTTTGCCTGAGAATCACCCTCGGCTGTCGTGCCATCCGGTGTGGGATCCCGCGCCTGAGACAGATCCGGTCCCGACGCGGGCGACCCAGTCGACGAGCGCTAGTTGGCGCGCGGGGGGGGGGGGGGGGGGGGCAGGTCCGGTCCCGCCCAACTGCTCGGTGGGGACAGCCCGCGTGTCGGACGCAGACGGGCCACCCGTGGATCCTGCGGTGGGTGGGGTAGGCGGATCCGCCTGGGATCCCGTGCGCATGATTGCCACTGTATCTCTCAGGATCGGCGTCCGCAGGTGGATCTTCCTCGTGTCTTGCTCCAGACTCCCTTGGCGTTATGTGTTGCCTGAAATCACGTTGCACAGATTTTGTGCTGCATTTTTTGTTGGCCTTTTCCTTTTCTGCATCATGAAGATCAGGATCAGTAGGACCATCAATCACATGATCAACAACTCTTTCGCCCCCTTGATCAGTAGGATTTAGAGCTCCGGTGGAAGCAAAAGAATTTCAGTGCTTAGCCGAGAACCCGCATTAGGATGCAGGTCAGAGAAGGGAAAACTTTTTTGAAAGTGATATAATTTATTAGTTAATATAATATACTTAGTCCTTACACAATTGAACTGGCCACAATGCAGATAGGACTTGATCATTCAGTTCAACAATAAACCACAAAACATACTTAAAATTCATCACAAATCTCCTTCAGCTTCTTGATCTTATCAACGTGCCCATGTTTCTGTTTGAGAAAATCTGCAATAATATACTCATGTTTTTTCTTCTCTTGCTTCAGCTAGTCCCTCTCTCTCATCACTTGGTCTCTCTCTAGCACCACCCGGTCCCGGTCTTTCTCAGCCTTTGCCCTCAAGACCTGATATAGATTGGCACAAGCATGGTCTGCCATCTTATTCTTCTCCAGCTCCTCTTTGAGATCGCTAACTGACAATCTTGCATTGCCCAACTGCGTGAGAGCATCCTCCTTATCAGCCACCATTTTAGCAAAGTCCATTTTGAAAAATCTCAGCTCTTCCTTCGTCCTCCTCTTTTCCCCAATTAACTTTAAATTTTCTTCAGCATTCTTAACATTCTGTCTCAGCTTCTCGTCATACTTGCTCCACAGTTCTCTGAGGCAGAACTTCGTAGCCACTGACCACTTCGGGTCTACCCATTCCACATAGTTACATTTCACTTCTTCCTATAGTATGAAAAAATATGGTCTCAATCATATATGCACAAATGCATTACAATTACATGCAATGCACTACAAATATGGTCTCAATCATATAAACAAAAAATGTAGCATGCACAAATTATGGGCCACAAAAAATGTAGCATGCACAAATGGTCTCAATCATATATATATGGATCAATTAACTACAAGTATATGCTATTATGGGGTAAAACAAATATTAGACCGTAAAAAAGACAACATAAATACAGACTTTGTAAATGCACAAATTAATTGAAATTGTATGCAATCATGGGCAGAACAATGGATTACCGCGAAGTAAATCGAGCACGAGCTAATTTAAACATACATTTACAGTACAGAACAACATACCTTCTGACCACAGGCAAGAAAACGTCTGCCAGTGTCCAAGGAATCAAAAGCCACTAGCCTGACGCAAGGTTCTCGATGCAGACAACGAGAAGACAGATCGTGAGCAATGCCACTCCATTCATAGCAAGGGATAGTCGTAGGAAGCTTAACGAAACAACAGAGATAATGCACAAATCAACGCCCTGCGTTAAATACGAGAAATGAAGAACCCTAACCCTAAGCCTAGCACTATCTGGAGATTATATAGTAGGAGCATACCTGCAGGCTAGTCACGGATTCGCCGTCCGAAGAAGAGCTCGACTCGTCGCTCCACGAAACCATGGTGTAACACGGCCGGCGGCAAGACGTGGATCGGCGGCGGCGGCAGTAGCAGTGGATAGACTAGGCAGAACGCGCGTGGAGATCACGAGGGAAGAACCGCCCCGACCAGTTGGCCAGCGCGGCCCATTTAAACGGGTTGTAATAAAAAAATTGTTAAATGGGCTCGGCAACGGGAGCGACCGTGTGTCGCACCGTCTAACGGCATCCGTCGCCCCCCCTCCACGTCATCGCGACAAGCGGCCCGAGTTACACAACAAGCTATAAAATGGTGGGTTTTTCTTTTCTTGATGAGGGGAAAATGGTGGGTTTTTTGGTACCAAGTCTATACTTTAGACCCAAGTGAGCTGGTATCTTCTATATCTAAATGGTGGTGAATGAGAGGAGTGAAAAAATTTAATTATTACCACACATAATTACATCTTCTATATCTAAACAACTAGCCCCCACTAACCTATTTCTCTTAACATGCAAGTTTGCCACCTCATCATTCAACATGCATGGAGAAAGGTCCACCACAACATGCAAACAAAAGATTCCGGCAACAACATATACATGTTCCACGTAACCATTTCTCTATGAATATATTGCAAAACATTCCCCCAACAACGTGCCGGGTATCGTCTAGTTTTCTAATATAATATAACTAGAGTGGACAACACAAAAGATGCCATCATTACAATGGCTAAAATTCTATCCATTTTCCATGATTAAAGTCCCTAGTGACCGCCTCCTGTTTAGTCCATATATGCTACAAGCGCTATCTCAAGGTACTGGCCTCTTGCAAGAGTATATATCATGTATGAAGTAACACATTGTAAACACCTCACTATTAGATCACTGGATTCATCCGCACATAACTCTAGCAACTGTTCTACTCTTCTTCGCCCACCACGCTTCTGCACATGATAACAGGAAAACTTAATGAATGACAAGTTAAAAACAATTATAACCTACAATGCATACAAAAACTTACTTCTTATTTAGTTTGCATTTCTTGCTGCGTTTAGTGTGCCCTAGCAATTTGCATGCGCCGCACCTGATTCTGACCTCGTCGTACGAAAGTGGCCATACCATTTTTCGACATAGGGCTGTTCTCATCTACCTTAGTTGCACCTTTCGTTGATACTTTAATAGGATCTTGAACTTCAACTATGTTGCCTTCACCATCGTCTACATATTCAATTGCACACCTACTGAGATCAGTCGTTTTCTTACTCAAATTTTCCATTAGCTGATCATACTCATGGCTCTTAGCTATCACGACCTTCAAACTCTCATGTTACTGATCCCACAAAGCTGGGTGTTTGCATGCCGCATGCATAGCTTCTGAAGCCAACACACTGACCTGGCTATATTTCATTCTTTTAGCTGCCCAGTCCATTCAAATCCCAACAGATCGCTTGTGCGCCTTGCGGGCAGTCCCAGCCTTGCGTCTTTCGTGAACCGCACAAGAACTAAACAATTTGGTATTTTAGATATATTCAAGTACTTCAGTACATGGAATATGTGCTTGCAAGGTAGACCCTTTCGAATCATTCTTCTGCAGCTGCACCTTATAGTTTCTGCGGAATTTACTGGTGTGTACTCCACCCAAAAACGGCTCTTCCGGTTATTCTTCCAGGCCACGATGTACTGCTGTGATCCGTCTCCGAGCTTTATTTCTACAATCTCCATGCCGCCAATTTTCCTAAGATCGGCTTGCAACATATAGAAGTTTTGTGGAGTGAAGACGTGAGAAGCAGCTATCTCAAGTTCCCTCGAGCTAGTAACTGGCACCGGTAAATTCTGTGAGGCCGTGCAGTCATCTCGTGCCTCGTTCTCACGGATACGTACAACGGCGTTCTCATAGTGCAAAATCATATCCACCAGGGTCATTTCACTGTCTAGGTGGAGGTGAAGGCATGAGTTTAGACTTTCACTCCTCTCGTTGCTTTTCATGCCAAGCCAAAACCCCTCTGTCAGATAAGCCGCGGCCCACAGTCTCCTCTTCTTATACATCCGTCTCAACCATGTTACTATTTTTTCTGACTGCCATCTTTTGGAAAACGCATGCCATCTCTCCTCAAACATGGCCATGGATGTGTTGTAGTACAGAAGATTTCGGAACTCCTTCAAGGACTTGTGACTGAGGTGAATCTTCATTTTTTTTTTCTATATGCCACGTACATATACGGTGCCACACGTCTGGCAAGACTTGGCGAATTGCCTTGATCATCGCAGCGTCGGCGTCCGTGAATTACATATACGGTGCCACACTCTTCGGCATCTTTTGACACATGGACCTCAAAAAAGTCTGCAGCAGCTACACATATGTCTCTTCGGTCTCATCCGAAACTATGGCACAAGCAAAAACAGTGGTCTTCCGGTGATTGTTAAGACCAACAAAAGGTATGAATGGCATACCATACCGGTTCATCTTGTACGTGCTACCAAATACAAGCATGTTGCCGGAGTCCTCATAGTCATGACGAGACTGGGAGTCACACCAGAACATCCTATTCATATGTCCTTCCTTATCTAGCTTGTACTCGAAAAAGAAGCTAGGATCCCTCTGTTTCCTACTGGCCATGATGCCTATGGCTGTGGCAGCATCACCTTTTGAAAGCAACTTCCTCTTCTCCCTGGCGCAAAGGTTGTATATTTCATGCCTGGTAAAACCAACACCGCCATACCATACATGTTTGCTGATGAAGGAATCCATCATGTCGTGAATTCTAATCCCTGCAGCTCCCATGGACATTATCTCAGCTTTCTAGTACCCTTTGATTTTTCTGTGGGACCAAAAAAAAGGTACCTGGTCCGGTCCTACCAAGATATGGCTATGCTTGTCCTCAAAACTATCAACATACCAAACCCCACACTTTTGGTCAAGCTTCACGGTCAGGTGCACTTCGCGGTGGCAGCGTGTCTCGGGTCTGAGCCTACGGCTGTGTCCTTCCTCGGTTAGCAACCTGGTGTCACGTTTTCCTTGTCTGGAACAAACAAACCGCCTATAACGCATATGATGTGACTCGGTTTTGCTATACCTGACCTTATTCTTTCTAATGCTGAAACAATTATCTCTAGCATAGCTGTTGTAGAAATCATACGCAGCATCGTGTGACATAAAAGTCATTTGTATTATCTGCACGAACATATCCCTCTTATCATCTGCACTGGCAGTATCTTGGACATTCTTTTTCCCCTCATCTTCTGTCACCTACACAATCATTACATAGCCATGAAAACAGTTTTCTAGGGTATAACATAACTTCCATACAACATTGATTACATACATACCTCACTCATGATGATTGACGACTGTGACTCCCAGAATCAGGTGCAGCTAATGATTCGTCATCAAGGCCTGTCTCCGCGCCGGATTCACCGTAATAGTCGTACGCATTATGACTTTCGGAAATGAGCTGAAAAATATAACACAAATACATAAGTACTTATCATATAATATTCCAGGATAAATTCAATTTGCATGCCAACAAAAAATTCCACTTCCATACCTGACTAATGTAATCTTCATTTGAGATCTCCGAGTTGTTTTCCTAACCATCATCATGCTCATTGTTTTCCTGACCATCATGATGCTCATCCATCTATAAATTTTCAACACAAAAATATAATCTTGTCGGATGCCACCAAAAAATTACAACATGATAATGCCACTCATGTTACGATCTTCCAATTCGTCCCCATTCTCTGACATCTCTCCACGATCTGAATTTTCATCATCTGACCAATCTTCTATCCAGTCTTTCATCAGTTCTCCAAACAACATGTCATACATCATATCAGTTAACTCATCGTCCGCCATTTCCTACAACAGATAATATGAATCATCACATGTGCAAACATTATCAATGCTGAAATATACAACACATAGCATACGATCACGGATGTTAAATAAACTACCCCAGCCGGAGAGCGCCCCAACCGAGGGCATTCAGATCGTGCACACAACCAACGCCAACAACCTCTGACCACCCATGGATCCCCCCCCTCTCCACACCGGTCATCGGCGTTAAGGTACGTCAACCCTAGTAAGGAAGATGCCCACGGCACCAGTACGTGATCACTTTGGATCGCGAGAAGCAGCGCTACCCGTGATAACATGCGCCGCCGGATACCTAGCCCACGGCACCAGTCGTGATCACTTTGGATCGCCGGATATCTAGGTAAGCCGCCGCATCAAATAACGGTGCCGTTGTGCACACAACCGACGGCAACCGACGCTGGTTAACCCTAGAAAGAAGAAACCCACTTTAGCCCGCGTGATCACTTTGTATCACGACGAGCAGCACTACCAGAACCCGATCTGTGATGGCTTGGACCGTCGGAAAGCTAGGTTACCGCTCCGTTAGGTTAACCACTACGACGAAAACGGCGGCAGTTTGTTTGATGCTGCCGCGCGCGCTCTCGGACGAGATCGCCGGCGATGAGATCGCCGCCGCCGATATTCCTACAGAACCTCAACAGAATGATGGACGAGCTGCGTGAATGATGGAGCTGCGTCGGCTGGTCGTACCTGGTCGTGTCATCTTTTTTTTTCAAGAGGACACCGTATACATACGTATGGGTTATACGGGTTATACGGGGCTTGGATATGGGCTACGGGGCTTGGATATGGGCAGCGGCAGGCCGGAGAAAAAATAGATGGCGGGGTCAAGAATACCTCTAAAAAATTGAGTTAGGGGTGTGCACCGGAGCAAGGCTCGGAGGCCACGCAAATGGACGTAGGGGTAGTAACTTTCTTTAAGAGAGTAAGTGATTAGGGCAGACCTTCTTCAGATCCTCTGTTTCAATGCAGAAGGATAGCAACCAGGTAAAAGCTTCTCGTGCAGCAGAAGATGGTCGGTGGATAGACAAATACACAGTGCCATTGATGATAGCCAAAACGTTAACCCGTATACGGCTTTCATCCGTGCACCCTAGATCGAGCTTACCAATCGCATCCAGCATCGGAACTGTCGTGTCCAGCATCCATCGGTCAACACCGACGTCGTCGGCTCTCCGGACAGAAACTTCAAGCGTGAGATCAACTTGCTGGGCCACGCAGAGCTTCCCATCGCTGGTCTCACGACTCTCACCAACCTTGAAATTGTAAGCCTGTGGCAGATTGATCTCGGAGAACTGCAGTGTTGCGGTGTTCAGCACATGGAGATCCCTTCCGCTTGAAGATGTCCAATAAACTGACCCATTCACAAGCGTACCATTGCCTGTAGCCCAGTTTTGCAGGCTCCCCGCTTTCTGGAATATCTGCCACTCCCTGCTGGCCGGTGAGAAGACGGCGACCTGCACTTGACCTCTCCACCACTCTTCATCCATTTTCCTGGAGACGCAGACGACGCGGAACGACCGGCGGTCCTCTTCGGGGGTGACCACGTGGAACTCAGACTCGGTCCTTCTGGCGTCTCTGCAGATCTCGATGGGTGGCGCGCGGAGGAGATGCAGGGGCCCCGTGTGAGGTCGTAGACAGCCGCCCGCTTCGTGCTCCCGTTGACGAGAACCACGTACCCGTTGCGGCACGAGGTCATCGACCACCCGGGGCCTTCGTCGTCGGGGAGCCGGGCGAGGAATACGTCGGCGCCGTGGATGGCGGCGGCGTGGTCCGGGTCGGATCGGCGGCGGACAGCCACGACGGCGGGCATGGCGGGCTTGTAGATGTCCAGGAAGATGCCTAGGAGCGGGGCCGGATGGAGGTCGCGGAAGCGGCGGCGGAACGCGGGGGACAAACGGACGGCTCGGAGGAAGGCGGGGCAGCTGAGGGCGGCTCGGACGAGGCTCGGGAGGGAGGGCAGGCGGAGGAACACCTCGCACAGGAGGTCGTCCCCGAGGGCGCATATGGTGGTGGGAGCGGATTTCTTCTTGGACGGCGGCGGCTCACTGGAAGCCATGGCGATCAGCGCCGGCAGTTCGTGAGGCCACAGGAAGATATGAGTGATTGCTCGTTCCACCACAAAGAAACTAGATCGGGATCGATCCTTTGACGAGTTGAGATTGTGATATTCACCCCCTCCCAGTCGGTTTGACCATGAATAATTTTTTGGCTGAAGAGACTCTTAACTCTCTCAACTCTCTCAACAAAGACTGAATCCAAATGATCTCAGCCGTCGCATCAACAACTGCTTTGTACTCAGCTTCTATACTGCTGCGAGACACCGTAGCCTGCTTGCGAGCATTCCAAGCGATCAAGTTAGAACCAAGAAACACTGCATACCCCCCCCCCCCCCCCCCCCCCTGGATCGCCGGTCATCAGAACTACCAGCCCAATCTGCATCTGAAAAGGCTGAGATCTCATAAGACGGCGCAGGCTGGAGGAGCAAACCAGAAGAAGCAGTGAGACAGATATAACGCAGGATACGCTTCACAGCTGACCAATGAGATGTCCTGGGTGCATGGAGAAACTGACAGACACGGCTGACTGCATAAAAGACGTCTGGTCTGGTGATTGTTGTTGGGGAACGTAGCAGAAATTTAAAATTTTCTACGCATCACCAAGATCAATCTATGGAGTAATAAGCAACGAGGGGAAGGGAAGTGCATCTACATACCATTGTAGATCGCGATGCGGAAGCGTTGCAAGAACGCGGATGAAGGAGTCGTCCTCGTAGCAATTCAGATCGCGGTTGATTCCGATCTAAGCGCCGAACCACGGAGCCTCCGTGTTCAACACACGTGCAGCCCGGTGACGTCTCCCACGCCTTGATCCAGCAAGGAGAGAGGGAGAGGTTGGGGAAGACTCCGTCCAGCAGCAGCACGACGGCGTGGTGGTGATGGAGGAGCGTGGCAATCCTGCAGGGCTTCGCCAAGCACCGCGGGAGAGGAGGAGGACATGGAAGAGGGGAAGGGCTGCGCCAGAACTTGGGTGCGGCTGCCCTCCCACCCCCCACATACATATAGGGGCAAGGAGATGGGGGCCGGCCTCCTCAGATCCAATCTGAGGAGGGGGCGGCGGCCAGGGGGGTTGCCTTGCCCCCCAAGGCAAGGGGGGCGCCTCCCCTTAGGGTTCCCCCAAACCCCCAGGCGCATGGGCCCTGGGAGGGAAGGCGCCCAGCCCACTAAGGGGCTGGTCCCTCTCCACATACAGCCCATAGGGCCCTCCGGGGCTGGTGGCCCCTCCCGGTGGACCCCCAGAACCCTCCGGTGGTCCCGGTACATTACCGGTGACGCCCGAAACTCTTCCGGTGGCCAAAACGGGACTTCCCATATATAAATCTTTACCTCCGGACCATTCCGGAACTCCTCGTGACGTCCGGGATCTCATCCGGGACTCCGAACAACATTCGGTAACAACGTATATCTATTCCCTATAACCCTAGCGTCATCGAACCTTAAGTGTGTAGACCCTACGGGTTCGGGAACCATGCAGACATGACCGAGACGTTCTCCGGCCAATAACCAACAGCGGGATCTGGATACCCATGTTGGCTCCCATATGTTCCACGATGATCTCATCGGATAAACCACAATGTCGGGGATTCAATCAATCCCGTATTCAATTCCCTTTGTCAACCGGTATGTTACTTGCCCGAGATTCGATCGTCGGTATCCCGATACCTTGTTCAATCTCGTTACCGGCAAGTCTCTTTACTCGTTCCATAACACATCATCCCGTGATCAACTCCTTGGTCACATTGTGCACATTATGATGATGTCCTACCGAGTGGGCCCAGAGATACCTCTCCGTTTACACGGAGTGACAAATCCCAGTCTCGATTCGTGCCAACCCAACAGACACTTTCGGAGATACCTGTAGTGCACCTTTATAGCCACCCAGTTACGTTGTGACGTTTGGTACACCCAAAGCATTCCTACGGTATCCGGGAGTTGCACAATCTCATGGTCTAAGGAAATGATACTTGACATTAGAAAAGCTTTAGCAGACGAACTACACGATCTTGTGCTAGGCTTAGGATTGGGTCTTGTCCATCACATCATTCTCCTAATGATGTGATCCCGTTATCAACGACATCCAATGTGCATGGTCAGGAAACCGTAACCATCTATTGATCAACGAGCTAGTCAACTAGAGGCTTACTAGGGACATGGTGTTGTCTATGTATCCACACATGTATCTGAGTTTCCTATCAATACAATTCTAGCATGGATAATAAACGATTATCATGAACAAGGAAATATAATAATAACCAATTTATTATTGCCTCTAGGGCATATTTCCAACAGTCTCCCACTTGCACTAGAGTCAATAATCTAGTTCACATCACCATGTGATTAACACTCACAGGTCACATCACCATGTGACCAACATCCAAAGAGTTTACTAGAGTCAACAATCTAGTTCACATCACTATGTGATTAACACTCAATGAGTTCTGGTTTGATCATGTTATGCTTGTGAGAGAGGTTATTAGTCAACGGGTCTGAACCTTTCAGATCCGTGTGTGCTTTACGAATATCTATGTCATCTTGTGGATGCTACCACGCGCTACTTGGAGCCATTTCAAATAACTGCTCTACTATACGAATCCGGTTTACTACTCAGAGTCATCCGGATTAGTGTCAAAGTTCGCATCGACGTAACCCTTTACGACGAACTCCTTTTCACCTCCATAATCGAGAAAATTCCTTAGTCCACTAGATACTAAGGATAAGTTCGACCGCTGTCATGTGATCCATTCCCGGATCACTATTGTACCCCTTGACCAACTCATGGCAAAGCACACTTCATGTGCGGTACACAGCATAGCATACTGTAGAGCCTACGTCTAAAGCATAGGGGACGACCTTCGTCCTTTCTCTCTCTTCTGCTGTGGTCGGGTCTTGAGTCTTACTCAATACTCACACCTTGTAACACAGCCAAGAACTCCTTCTTTGCTGATCTATTTTGAACTCCTTCAAAATCTTGTCACGGTACGCATTCTTTAAAAGTATCATCAGGCGTCTTGATCTATCTCTATAGATCTTGATGCCCAATATGTAAGCAGCTTTATCCAGGTCTTCCCTTGAAAAACTCCTTTCAAACAACCCTTTATGCTTTCCAGAAATTCTACATCATTTCGGATCAACAATATGTCATTCACATATACTTATCAGAAATGTTGTAGCGCTCCCACTCACTTTATTGTAAATACAAGTTTCTAACAAACTTTGTATAAACCCAAAAACTTTGATCACTCCATCAAAGCGTATATTCTGACTCCGAGATGCTTGCTCTGGTCCATGGAAGGATCGCTGGAGCTAGCATACCTTTTAGCATCCTTAGGATCGACAAAACCTTTCTGATTGTATCACATACAACCTTTCCTTACGAAAACTGGTAAGGAAACTTGTTTTTGACATCCATCTGCCAGATTTCATAAATGCAGCTAATGCTAACATGATTCCGACGGACTTAAGCATTGCTACGGATGAGAAAATCTCATCGTAGTCAACTCCTTGAACTTGTGAAAATACTCTTTGCCACAAGTCGAGCTTCATAGTCGGTAACATTACCGTCCATGTCCGTCTTCTTCTTAAAGATCCATTTATCTCTATGGCTTGCCGATCATCGGGCAAGTTCACCAAAGTCCATGCTTTGTTCTGATACATGGATCCTATCTCGGATTTGATGGCTTCTAACCATTTGTCGGAATATGGGCCCACCATCGCTTCTCCATAGCTCGTAGGTTCAGTATTGTCTAACAACATGATATCTAAGACAGGATCACGTACCACTCTGAAGTAGCACGCATCCTCGTCGTCCTACGAGGTTTGGTAGTGACTTGATCCGAAGTTTCATGATCACTATCACAAGCTTCCACTTCAATTGGTGTAGGTGCCACAGGAACAACTTCCTGTGCCCTGCTACACACTAGTTGAAGTGACGGTTCAATAACCCTATCAAGTCTCCACCATCCTCCCACTCAATTCTTTCGAGAGAAACTTTTCCTCGAGAAAGGACTCGTTTCTAGAAGCAATTACTTTTGCTTCCAGATCTGAAATACGAGGTATACCCAACTGTTTTGGGTATTCTATGAAGATGCATTTATCCGCTTTGGGTTCGAGCTTATTAGCCTGAAACTTTTTCAGATAAGCATCGCAGCCCCAAACTTTTAAGAAACGACAACTTAGGTTTCTCTAAACGGTGTCGTCTCAACGGAATTGCGTGGTGCCCTATTTAAAGTGAATGCGGTTATCTCTAATGCCTAACCCATAAACGATAGTGGTAATTCGATAAGAGACATCATGGTATGCACCATATCCAATAGGGTGCAGTTATGATGTTCGGACACACCATCACACTGTGGTGTTCCAGGCGGTATTAATTGTGAAACACTTTCCACAATGTCTTAATTGTGTGCCAAACTCGTAACTCAGATATCTCTATGATCATATCATAGACATTTTATCCTCTTGTCACGACGATCTTCAACTTCACTCTGAAATTACTCGAACCTTTAATAATTCAGACTTGTGTTTCATCAAGTAAATATTCTCAGCATCTACTCAAATCATCTGTGAAGTAAGAACATAACGATATCCACTGCATGCCTCAGCACTCATTGGACTGCATACATCAAAATGTATAACTTCCAACAAGTTGCTCTCTTGTTCCATCTTACTGAAAATGAGGCCTTTCAGTCATCTTGCCCATGTGGTATGATTTGCATGTCTCAAGTGATTCAAAATCAAGTGAGTCCAAACGATCCATCTGCATGGAGATTCTTCATACCAATAGACATGGTTCGCATGTCTCAATCTTTTCAAAAACGAGTGAGTCCAAAGATCCATCTACATGGAGCTTCTTCATGCGTTCTATACCAATATGACTCAAATGGCAGTGCCACAAGTATGTGGTACTATCATTACTATTTTATATCTTTTGGCACGAGCATGTGTATCACTGCGATCGAGATTCATTTTAGGTGCAAGACCATTGAAGGTATTATTCAAATAAACAGAGTAACCATTATTCTCCTTAAATGAATAACCATATTGCGATAAACATAATCCAATCATGTTTATGCTCAACGCAAACGCCAAATTACAATTATTTAGGTTTAACACCAATCTCGATGGTAGAGGGAGCATGCGATGCTTGATCACATCAACCTTGGAAACACTTCCAACACATATCGTCATCTCACCTTTAGCTAGTCTCCGTTTATTCCGCAGCTTTTATTTCGTGTTACTAACACTTAGCAACCGAACCGGTATCTAATACCCTGGTGCTACTAGGAGTACTAGTAAAGTACACATTCATATAATGTATATCCAATATACTTCTGTCGACCTTGCCTGCCTTCTCATCTACCAAGTATCTAGGGCAGTTCTGCTTCAGTGACTGTTTCCCTCATTACAGAAGCACTTAGTCTCGGGTTTGGGTTCAACCTTGGGATTCTTCACTAGAGCAGCAAATGATTTGCCGTTTCATGAAGTATCCCTTTTTGCCCTTGCCCTTCTTGAAACTAGTGGTTTTACTAACCATCAACAATTGATGCTCCTATTTGATTTCTACTTTTACGGTGTCAAACATCGCGAATAGCTCAAGGATCATCATATCTATCCCTGATATGTTATAGCTCATCACGAAGCTCTAATAGCTTGGTGGCAGTGACTATGGAGAACCATCACTATCTCATATGGAAGATTAACTCCCACTCGATTCAAGCGATTGTGGTACTCAGACAATCTGAGCACATGCTCAATGATTGAGCTTTTCTCCCTTAGTCTGCAGGCTTAAGAAACTTGTCAGAGGTCTCATACCTCTTGACGTGGGCACTAGTCTGAAATCCCAATTTCAGTCTTCGGAACATCTCATATGTTCTGCGACGTTTCAAAAACGTCTTTGGTGCCACAATTCTAAACCGCTAGCATTACGCACTGAACTATCACGTAGTCATCAAAACGTGTATGTCAGATGTTTCGCAACATCTACAGACGACGCTGAGGTTCAGCACACCGAGCGGTGCATTAAGGATATAAGCCTTCTGTGCAGCAATGAGGACAATCCTCAGTTTACGGACGCAGTCCGCATAATTGCTACTATCAACTTTCAACTAAATTTTCCCTAGGAACATATCTTAAACAGTAGAACTAAAGCGTAAGCTATGACATAATTTGCAAAGACCTTTTGACTATGTTCATGATAATTAAGTTCATCTGATTATTTAATGAACTCCCACTCAGATAGACATCCCTCTAGTCATCTAAGTGATACATGATCCGAGTCAAACTAGGCCGTGTCCGATCATCACGTGAGACGGACTAGTCATCATCGGTGAACATCTCCATGTTGATCGCATCTACTATACGACTCATGTTCGACCTTTCGATCTCTTGTGTTCCGTGGCCATGTATGTACATGCTAGGCTCGTCAAGTCAACCTTAGTGTTTCGCATGTGTTCCGAGGCCATGTCTGCACATGCTAGGCTCGTCAACACCCGTTGTATTCGAACGTTAGAATCTATCACACCCGATCAACACGTGGTGCTTCGAAACAACGAACCTTCGCAACGGTGCACAGTTAGGGGGAACACGTCTGTTGAAATTTTAGTGAGGGATCATCTTATTTATGCTACCGTCGTTCTAAGCAAATAAGATGTAAACATGACAAACATCACATGCAAATCATAAAGTGACGTGATATGGCAATATCATCTTGCGCCTTTGATCTCCATCTTTGAGACGCGGCATGATCACCTTCGTCACCGGCATGACACCATGATCTCCATTATCATGATCTCCATCATCGTGTCTTCATGAAGTTGTCTCGCCAACTATTACTTCTACTACTATGGCTAACGGTTAGCAATAAAGTAAAGTAATTACATGGCATTTTTCATTGACACGCAGGTCATACAATAAATTAAGACAACTCCTATGGCTCCTGCCGGTTGTCATACTCATCGACATGCAAGTCGTGATTCCTATTACAAGAACATGATCAATCTCATACATCACATATATCATTCATCACATCCTTTTGGCCATATCACATCACATAGCATACCCTGCAAAAACAAGTTAGACGTCCTCTAATTGTTGTTGCATGTTTTACGTGGCTGCTATGGGTTTCTAGCAAGAACGTTTCTTACCTACGCAAAAGCCACAACGTGATATGCCAATTTCTATTTACCCTTCATAAGGACCCTTTTCATCGAATCCGATCCAACTAAAGTGGGAGAGACAGACACCCGCTAGCCAACTTATGCAACTAGTGCATGTCAGTCGGTGGAACCTGTCTCACGTAAGAGTACGTGTAAGGTCGGTCCGGGCCGCTTCATCCCACGATGCCGCCGAATCAAGATAAGACTAGTAACGGCAAGTGAATTGACAAAATCGACGCCCACAACTACTTTGTGTTCTACTCATGCATAGAAACTACGCATAGACCTAGCTCTGATACCACTGTTGGGGAACGTAGCAGAAATTCAAAATTTTCTACGCATCACCAAGATCAATCTATGGATTAACTAGCAACGAGAGAGAGGGGACTGCATCTTCATACGTGCAGCCCGGTGACGTCTCCCACGCCTTGATCCAGCAAGGAGAGAGGGAGAGGTTGGGGAAGACTCCGTCCAGCAGCAGCACGACGGCGTGGTGGTGATGGAGGAGCGTGGCAATCCTGCAGGGCTTCGCCAAGCACCGCGGTGGAGGAGGAGGACATGGAAGAAGGGAAGGGCTGCGCCAGAACTTCGGTGCGGCTGCCCTCCCACCCCCCACATATATATAGGGGCAAGGGAGAGGGGGGCCGGCCCCCTCAGATCCAATCTGAGGAGGGGGCGGCGGCCAGGGGGGTTGCCTTGCCCCCCAAGGCAAGGGGGCGCCTCCCCTTAGGGTTCCCCCAAACCCCCAGGCACATGGGCCCTGGGAGGGAAGGCGCCCAGCCCACTAAGGGGCTGGTCCCTCTCCACATACAGCCCATAGGGCCCTCCGGGGCTGGTGGCCCCTCGGTGGACCCCCGGAACCCTCCGGTGGTCCCGGTACATTACCGGTGACGCCCGAAACTCTTCCGGTGGCCAAAACGGGACTTCCCATATATAAATCTTTACCTCCGGACCATTCCGGAACTCCTCGTGACGTCCGGGATCTCATCCGGGACTCCGAACAACATTCGGTAACCACGTATATCTATTCCCTATAACCCTAGCGTCACCGAACCTTAAGTGTGTAGACCCTACGGGTTCGGGAACCATGCAGACATGACCGAGACGTTCTCCGGCCAATAACCAACAGCGGGATCTGGATACCCATGTTGGCTCCCACATTTTCCACGATGATCTCATCAGATGAACCACGATGTCGGGGATTCAATCAATCCCGTATTCAATTCCCTTTGTCAACCGGTATGTTACTTGCCCGAGGTTCGATCGTCGGTATCCCGATACCTTGTTCAATCTCGTTACCGGCAAGTCTCTTTACTCGTTCCATAACACATCATCCCGTGATCAACTCCTTGGTCACATTGTGCACATTATGATGATGTCCTACCGAGTGGGCCCAGAGATACCTCTCCGTTTAGACGGAGTGACAAATCCCAGTCTCGATTCGTGCCAACCCAACAGACACTTTCGGAGATACCTGTAGTGCACCTTTATAGCCACCCAGTTATGTTGTGACGTTTGGTACACCCAAAGCATTCCTACGGTATCCGGGAGTTGCAAAATCTCATGGTCTAAGGAAATGATACTTGCATTAGAAAAGCTTTAGCAGACGAACTACACGATCTTGTGCTAGGCTTAGGATTGGGTCTTGTCCATCACATCATTCTCCTAATGATGTGATCCCGTTATCAACGACATCCAATGTCCATGGCCAGGAAACCGTAACCATCTATTGATCAACGAGCTAGTCAACTAGAGGCTTACTAGGGACATGGTGTTGTCTATGTATCCACACATGTATCTGAGTTTCCTATCAATACAATTCTAGCATGGATAATAAACGATTATCATGAACAAGGAAATATAATAATAACCAATTTATTATTGCCTCTAGGGCATATTTCCAACAATTGTAAGATACTGCAGGCCTCCAACAAGACTGCGGTACTCAGTAGCATCATCAGGTGAGAGAGGGTCTCCATCAAGAGCAGACAACCGATCAGTGGCAGACATCGGAGTGCTGGCAGGTTTACACTTCAGCATGCGAGCACGACGCAACAAGTCTAGAGAATACTTCTTCTGAGTAAGAGTTAACCCAGCAGAAGACCGTAAAACCTCCAGTCCAAGGAAGAAGTGCAGAGCACCTAGATCCTTGACAGCAAAATCACCACTCAAAGCAGCCACAACACAATCTGCAGCAACATCTGAGGAACTGATGAGTATGATATCATCAACATAGACTAGTAGATACATCGTAACCTCAGGACGCTGAAGAAGAAACAGCGACGTGTCAGCAGTGGAGGGAATAAACCCAAGCGCCCGCAGAACAGAGCCGAGGCGTGCATGCCATGCACGGGAAGCCTGCTTGATCCCATAGAGCGCCTTAACAAGACGGCAGAGATGGTGGGGTCGTGTAGGATCCACAAACCCTGGCGGCTGACGCATATAAACCTCCTCCTCCAGGACTCCATGCAAGAAAACGTTATGCACATCAAGTTGACGAAGAAACCATCCTCGACTAACAGCAAGGGACAGCAGCAAACAAATGGTAGTGGGTTTGATAACTGGACTGAAGGTGTCTTCATAATCAAGACCATACCTCTGTTTGAAACCCTTAGCAACTAGCCTTGCTTTGTAGCGTTCAATGGAACCATCAGCATGTCTCTTGACTTTAAAAACCCACTTAGAATCAATGATGTTGATTCTAGATACTGGAGGAACAAGCTGCCAAGTGTCATTCTTCAGCAACGCGGTACGCCAGTGAGGAATGCTCAGTGCAACCTGAAAATGGCGAGGCTCAGCAGTAGGATCCTCAGCAGCATGAGCCATGCAAGCGGCGAGCCACGCGGCAGTCCCATCGGTACGAATCTTTGGCTGGAAAACCCCTGTCTGGCTGCGTGTGCAAGGACGAAGAGCAGTGTCGGAGTAAATGGCCACGGGTAGCCCAACCGACTACCCCTGGTTCTTCAAAAAATTATCAGGCCTTTGGGCCTTCAAGCACTCCAAGCATTTGGGCCGCCTTCCCTGGCCGGCTATCTCTGAAGCCGACTCCCGGAAGGCGACCCAGCCTCAAGCAACCTCTACCCAGGACGACTACGGGGTGGCCGACTCCAAGAAGCCGGCCAAGAAGGACTCGGACTCCTAGGAGCCGGCCGAGACCGCAACCACCAAAGCTGTTCCCACATAACGGCGACACGACGGGGTGTGGCCACAGTGCGGCCCACTACCCCCGAAGCCCGATGCGGGCATGGCTACACGAGGCCATACGGGAAGGCCGTCTCCCGTGCGGCTCGGCACTATAGCCATGCTAGCCTCGACGTCATCCATGACCAACTCCTGTACGGCCCAAGGACTGCGGGCCCCTTCAGCCAGAGAGAGGCGTGAAGGCGGCCCGGCCTTTCCCAGTCGGCCAAGAGCATAGCCGGCCTCCAGAAGCCAGCTACTCCCTTCCTCGAAGCAGGAGCCCCATTAAGGAGACAAGAAGAGGTAAGGCTACAGTGATAGCCCCCGAGGCGGCCCACTGTAGCCACGCTTACCTCAACAAAGCCCTCGTCATCACAGGCGAGGCTACAGTAAGCAGCCGCCGACAAGACCCTAGGCGGTGGGGCCGGCCTGTCGACCAAGTAGCCGGAAGCCGGCGGGACCCAGCAGCCGGCGGAGAAGCCGGCGAGCGTAGACACTGACGGCTG
Source organism: Aegilops tauschii subsp. strangulata (assembly GCF_002575655.3). NCBI lineage: Eukaryota > Viridiplantae > Streptophyta > Magnoliopsida > Poales > Poaceae > Aegilops > Aegilops tauschii. The sequence goes on from NC_053039.3 coordinate 525,768,812, forward strand.
GGACCAGCGCCCAGTCGGATTACCATTGTACCCCCGGGGGGTAGGCCTATATAAACCCCCCGGAGCACCCATGCAAAGGGTTTGCTTCCAAGCATAGTTGGCCTCTGAGCATAGAGTTGCCTTCTTAGCATAGCACACACACCATAGATAGAGAGAAGCAAGAGCTAGCCTTGTTCTTCTTCTCCCTTGATCTCACCAGCTCTAGGAGCGATTTTAGCTACCTTTCATCGATCTAGTGATCATGCGGAGACCCCGCATAGCAGGACTAGGGGTGTTATCTCCTCGGAGAGCCCCGAACCTGGGTAAGATCCGCCGGCGTGCATGCCTTCGCCTCATCCCGTTTCCAGGCACCGGCAACGTTTTATTGGCTCCCACAATGATAAGCCATCCCTTGGCATATGTCGCACCAACCACCCGACATTTGGCGCCCACCGTGGGGCCAGGTGCACCGTCGTCCGGAGACCTGTTCTGGACGGGAACCCTCTTCTTCCCCCGCGAGCGCAGCCAGCCTGCTGCGCCCGATGGCGTTCGCCTCGACGCGCTGCAAGGCGTCGACGACGCCTGCGCAGCGAGCCGCCTTGCCGATCTGCTCGGCGAGACTCGCCTCTCCGACGAGCCTGCGTCCGACGCAGGCACCGACTACCTCGAGAGCCGCCTGGTCAGCCTCCTGGACCAGCTTCACATCTCCAGCGGGCCTGCTGCAGATGTGGAGTCGGTCGGCTCCACCGACCCGATGCTCATCGACTCCGACACCGCGTCGCTTGACGCCTACCCCTCCGACGTGGTGGTCTTCGACGACCCCCTCCCTCGAGCTGAGAGCGGCAGCAGCGCTGTCACCGAAGTGCTGGTCATCAGCCACGTCTCCAACTCGGGCGAGAATGCCCGCGACGCCCTGCAAGCGGCAATGCACGACCTCTCCGCCCCCATCCCGGCCGATGCCGACGCCGAGACCCTGGAGGCACGCCGCCTTGCCCTCATCGCGGAGGGCCAGAAGATATCCTCGATGAGATGCCTCACCGAGGCCCACCAGTGCGAAGTCGACCGCCGCCTTCGGCACGCCGCCGCCTAGCGGCCCGAGCCGAGCCAGCTTCGTCCAGAAGCGCGGCGCAGCCGTTGCCAGCATGCTGGGCACAGATCGCCCTGTCTACGCCACCCCGCTTGAGAATCTGCGAGCCGCTCAGGCGGCTGCAGAGGAGCTCAATGGGCTGGGAGCCGATGAGCTCCCCTACATGACAAGACGAATCCAGCAGCTAATCGACGAGGCTGCAGAACGGCACGAAGCCGGCGCCCGTGCTGACAGTCATCCCGCGCGCAGGGAGCACGCCGCGACGTCCCGCTCGCCGACTGCGAGCGGCGCGCGCCAGAAGAAAGACAAGGAGCCGGCTACCAGCCGCAGCCGGACTCGCATCACCATCGAGGGCGACGCGGAGGGCCGCCCTCGAGCAGTAGAGCATCAAGGAAACCTGCCTCCTCCCCTGCCTCGAAGAGAAAGACGCCTCACTCCGCCGCCTGTCACACATCCGACTCTTGGCGACCGACTCGGCCGCCGAGAAGGGGTCGGCAAGAGTGACGCCCGCCACAGGATCGACCCCCTTGCTCGATCCTTGGCGTTAGAGGAAGAAGACGATGTCAGCCCACCATGCTTTGGCCCCCGCATCCGCGACGAGCCCTTCCCCAAAGGGTTCTCGCTCCCCAGAGACACGCCCAAGTACAACGGCTCAGTGAAGCCGGAAGATTGGCTCATCGACTACTCCACGGCCGTCAGCATCGCCAACGGCAATCGGCGCGTCGCCGTGAAGTACGTCCCCCTGATGCTGCAAGGCACGGCGCGCACATGGCTCAACAGCCTCAAGCCCTACAGCATCAACAGTTGGCTGGACTTCACCGAAGTTTTCGTCCGCAACTTCACGAGCACCTACAAGCGGCCTCCCAAGCCTCGCCGGCTCTCCCTTTGCGTCCAAGGGCCCAACGAGTCGACCCGTGACTACCTCACGCGATGGGCCGAGCTCCGCAACTCCTGCGAAGGAGTGCACGAGGTCCAGGCCATCGAGTACTTCACCGCCGGGTGCCGAGAGGGCACCCTCCTCAAGCACCGGCTCCTCTGCGACGAGCCGGCTACCCTCGATGAGTTGCTGGTCATCGCCGACAAGTACGCCACCGCCGACTCCTCAATGAAGACCGAGCTCCGAGTGGACGCCTCGCGGAAAGTAATTGCTCCGGCTCCCAAGACGCCGGCTGGCGACCCTAATCGGCGCCCCTACCAGAACGACCACAAGCGCAAGGGCCCCATGCCGACTTCCTCCAGTCGGCAGGTGGCCACAGTTGAAGACGAGCAGCCCGAAGAGCAGCCCGCTCCCTAGAAGAAGGGTGGCCGGCCGCCCTGGCAGCCGTCTTTCTCCTACGAGCAAGCACTCGACGCCCCCTGCAAGTTCCACAGCGGCGCGAAGCCGTCCAACCACACAACACGGAAATGCCACTGGCTCACCCGCATCACCAAGGGTGAGGGAATGTTGCCGCCTCCGCCTCCCGGCCCGCCGCCTCCAGCCCCCCAGCAGCCGGCGGCTCGGCCGGCAGTCGGCGCCATCCAAGACGAATTTCTCGAAGAGCACGCCGCCTACGTTGTCTTCACCAGTCAAGCCGACGACAAGCGCAGTCGGCGCCGGCAGCACCAAGAAGTGAACGCAGTCGCCTCTAGCACCGCCGAGTTCATGCACTGGTCAGAAAAGCCAATCAGCTGGAGCCAGGCCGACCACCCAGAGGTGATGCCTTCGCCTGGCTCCTATGCAATGGTCTTGGACATCACCCTCGCGATGGAGAGGCGAGCTGCCAGATTTTCCCGCGTCCTGATAGATGGCGGAAGCAGTATCAACATACTGTACCGCGATACCAAGGAGAAGCTGAACATCAAAGCGAAGCAGCTCATGCCGAGCCGCACCGTCTTCCATGGTATCGTACCCGGCCTATCTTGCTCTCCAATCGGCAAGATCAAAATGGATGTTCTCTTCGGAGACAAAGATCATTTTTGCCGGGAAGCAATATGGTTCGAGGTAGTGGATTTGGAGAGCCCCTATCATGCACTGCTTGGCCGACCTGCTTTGGCCAAGTTCATGGCTGTGCCCCACTACGCCTACCTGAAGATGAAGATGCCGAGCTCGAAGGGGATCATCACGGTAGCCGGCGACTACAAGAAGTCCATCGAGTGTGCCATGGCCAGTAGCCGGCTGGCCGAGTCCCTCGTGGTGGCAGAAGAGAAGAAGATGTTGGAACGGGTTGTGGCCATGGCCGGCAAGCAGCCGGCCTTGTCCCCCAACCCCAAGGATTGTGATGCGCAGGGCTCCTTCCAGCCTGCCAAAGAGACGAAGAAGATACCTCTGGACCCGGAGAACCCGGAGAGGTTCGCTGTGATTGGGGCGAACTTGGACAGTAAATAGGAAGGCGAGCTCGTCGACTTCCTCCGTGAGAATCGAGACATCTTTGCATGGTCCCCAAAGGACATGCCGGGTGTCCCGAAGGATTTCGCCGAGCACAAATTACATGTCCGAGCTGATGCGAAGCCGGTCAAGCAACCCCTCCGCCGACTGTCAGAAGGGAAGCAAAGAATCGTGGGAGAAGAGATAGCCCGGCTCCTTGCAGCCGGCTTTATCATGGAAGTGTTCTTTCCAGAGTGGCTTGCCAACCCAGTTCTGGTTCCGAAGAAGAATAACAAGTGGCGCATGTGTATAGACTACACGAGTTTGAACAAGGCCTGCCCAAAGGATCCGTTTGCTCTGCCACGGATTGACCAAGTGATAGACTCCACAGCCGGATGCGAGCTGTTAAGTTTTTTGGATGCATACTCAGGGTATCATCAGATCAAGTTGGACCCGGCTGACCGCCTGAAGACTGCCTTCATCACACCCTTTGGAGCTTTCTGCTACCTGACAATGACATTCGGCTTGAGAAATGCCGGTGCCACTTTTCAGCGTTGCATGCAGAAATGTCTCTTGAAACAACTCTGCAGAAATGCCCACGTCTATGTAGACGACAATGTGGTGAAGATAGAGAAGCACGGTACCTTGCTGGAAGACCTGAAAGAAACATTCGCCAACTTGCGCCGATTCCAGATCAAGCTCAATCGCGAGAAGTGTGTGTTCGGAGTACCAGCCGGCCAGCTGCTAGGCTTCCTGGTCTCCGAACGCGTCACTCAAGTGCAACCCCGTCAAGATCAAGGCCATCGAGAGGATGGAGATTCCCACCAAGCTGCGAGATGTGCAGAAGTTCACTGGCTGCTTAGCCTCCCTGAACCGTTTTATCAGCCGACTAGGAGAGAAGGCCCTCCCCCTGTACCGACTCATGAAGGAGTCCACTCACTTTGAGTGGAATGATCAAGCCGACCAAGCCTTCCATGAGTTGAAGAAAATGTTGACCACTCCGCCTGTCCTGGCTGCGCCGACTAAGAAGGAGCCCATGCTCCTCTACATCGACGCGACACGCCGAGTCGTCAGCACTGTTGTTGTGGTCCAGCGCCCGGAGGAAGGCCGAGCCCAGCTAGTCCGGAGGCCGGTCTACTATCTTAGCGAAGTACTGTCCAGCTCAAAGCAAAACTACCCGCACTACCAGAAGATGTGCTATGGGGTGTACTTCGCTGCCAAGAATTTGAAGCCCTACTTCCAAGAGCACCCCATCACGGTCGTGTACACTGCCCCGCTCGCCGAGATCATAGGCAGTCGGGATGCATCCGGCCGGGTGGCCAAATGGGCCATTGCCTTGGCGCCCTACACAATTTTCTATCAACCCCGCACCGCCATCAAGTCGCAAGCATTGGCCGACTTCCTCGTCGACTGGGCTGAGACCCAGTACTTACCGCCGGCTCCCGACTCTACCCATTGGCGGATGCACTTTGACGGGTCCAAGATGCGCACCGGCTTGGGAGCCGGCATCGTCCTCACCTCTCCCAAAGGCGACAAGCTCAAGTACACGCTGCAGATCCACTTCACCGCCTCCAACAATGTGGCCGAGTACGAGGCGCTCGTACACGGGCTCCGGCTAGCCAAAGAACTCGGCATACGCCGGATCCTGTGCTACGGCGACTCAGACTTGGTGGTCCCGCAATCATCTGGCGACTGGGACGCCAAGGACGCGAACATGGCGAGCTACCGTTTCCTCGTCCAGCAGATAAGCGGATACTTCGAAGGGGGCGAGTTCCTTCACGTGCCAAGGGACGACAACGACCAAGCAGATGCCCTGGCACGGATCGGCTCCACCCGACAAGCCATACCGACTGGCGTCTCCCTCCAGCGCCTCCTCAAGCCGTCCATCAAGCCGTCTCCAGAGTCGGATTCCATCTTCGTACCGCCTACGCCAGAAACAGCCGGATCCGACTGGAGAAATCCCGCAGGCGGCACGGGGACTTCGACAACTGGCCCGAGGACTGCCGTAGTGGCACCCGGCCCGGGGACTTCAGAACCCGGCCCGGGGACTGCGGCAGTCGGCCCGGGGACTGCAACGACACAAGAAGCGGTGGCCGACTCCAATTCAACACCCAACCCACCCACCCGAGTCATGGTGGCTACATTAACAGAAGAAGAAGTCACAGCTCCCTCATGGGCCCAGCCCATCCTCAAGTTCCTAGTCAGCAGAGAGCTGCCGGCTGATGAGATCTCAGCAAGACTAGTGCAACGACGAGCCGCAGCATATACAATAATCAACAGAGAGCTTGTGAAGCACAGCGTCACTGGAGTCTTCCAGCGTTGTGTCGAGCCAGAAAAAGGAGTGGCAATCCTCAAAGACATCCACCAAGGCGAATGCGGCCATCACGCAGCCTCAAGATCCCTCATGGCCAAAGCTTTCCGCCACTGTTTCTTCTGGCCGACTGCCTTGGAGGATGCTAAATAAATAGTCAAGAGCTGCAGAGGATGTCAAGTTTTTAGTTCCAAGCAACACCTGCCGGCTTCTGCCCTCAAGACCATTCCCCTTACTTGGCCTTTTGCCGTCTGGGGACTGGACATGGTGGGCCCTTTCAAGACAGCCCGCAGCGGCCTGACGCATCTACTCGTTGCTGTGGACAAGTTCACAAAGTGGATCGAAGCCAAGCCGATTAAGAAGCTGAACGGGCCGACTGCCGTAACATTCATCACCGACATCACTACTCGGTACGGCGTGCCGCACAGCATCATCACTGACAACGGCACGAACTTCGCCAAAGGAGCACTGGCACGTTTCTGCGCGACGCAGGGCATCCAACTGGACTTAGCGTCTGTTGCCCACCCGCAGTCAAACGGCCAGGTCGAGCGAGCAAATGGACTCATCCTCTCCGGCATCAAGCCCCGACTGGTTGTACCACTGGAGCGATCGGCCGGCTGCTGGCTCGAAGAGCTGCCGGCTGTCCTCTGGAGTCTGCGCACTACACCCAGCAAGTCAACCGGCTTCACACCATTCTTCCTCGTGTACGGTGCCGAGGCTGTCATCCCAACAGACATCAAGTTCGACTCGCCTCGGATCACCATGTACACGGAGGAGGAAGCCAAAGAAGCAAGAGAAGACGGCGTCGACCTACTGGAAGAAGGCCGGCTGTTAGCCCTCAGCCGGTCCGCCATCTACCAGCAAGGCCTGCGCCGCTACTACAACCGCAAGGTCAAGCCAAGATCCTTCCAAGAGGGCGACCTTGTGCTCCGGCTGATCCAGCGAACAGCCGGCCAACACAAGCTCTCGGCCCCTTGGGAAGGCCCCTTCGTCGTCAGCAAGGCACTCGGCAACGACTCCTACTACTTGATCAATGCGCAAAAACCAAGAGCACGCAAGAGAGACGACTCCGGCAAGGAGTCGGAGCGACCATGGAACGCAAACCTCCTAAGGCGATTTTACAGCTGAAAAACAGTATGTATCACGCTACCCCTTTTGTATTAAAGTACAAACCAACAGGCCCCCCGAACAGTACTCGGGGACTGCCTTTTATTTATCTATGAATGACGAGTGTCATATCCATGAATGTATTATTACATTTCGAATTTTTGTCCGGCACCGGGTTCGACTAGTCGGCCCGGGGACTGGCCGCCTTGAGCTATATCGAAAGTTTTTCCTATAGTCAGAAAAGTAGTGCGCCGGCTCCCAAGTCCTCTCTTGTTGAAAGTCGCAGCTCAAAGAACTGACTGTCCGACTAGCAAGAGAGAAGACAGAAAGGACGCCCACACGAAAAATGGCTAAGGAACAACTAACCTATATAGCAAGGAGACGGCCTCCAAATATGCCTGCCGGCTGTCAAAGCAGCCGGCTGGCCGGCTTCCTAAAAAACTTAGCTTTAGTCCGGCAAAGCTAAAGTACTTCCCCCTCCCCAATTGGCCAGGCACTCCCCAGCTACAGATTGCAGAGCAACTGTTTGACTGGGGAGGCGGCAACCAAGGGAGGGCGGCAAAGGAAAAAGCAGAAGGACAAAAAGCAAAAGTACAAGGAAAGACCAAATGCACAAGTTATATACATAAAAACCGCCAACAGGCCGGCAACTGACATAAGTTCGAATACACCCAGTGGGTGGAATTGTGCGAATTTAACCAAACATTGTTCAAAAGTAACAAGACAGGAAAACAAAAGAAAGAAGACTAGGGCGCGACATGAAGGCCGAGCTGGTCGGCGAAGACGGCCTCGCTGGCTGAAGGAGTGGCCGCCTAGCGGGTCCCGGTTTGGCCACCTCCTGTGGTAGGAGACGCACTCGCGCGCGACGTAGTGCTGGAGGCGCGGTCAGGCTGAGGCTGGCCGGCTACTCCACCAGCCGGCTCGGCGTCTTCACCCTCCTCCTCCTCCTCTTCGCCCTCGTTGCTGGAGTCGATCTCCTCCGTCGAGTCCTTGCCGTGCGCCGGGTCCAGCCCGAACCACTCCTCCGGCTGGGTGACTCCATTGTCGTCCACCTCGGGGGCGAAGACGCTGGTGTCGGTGTAGTCGGCGATCGCCGAAGCCCGCCGAATGATGGCCGGCCGCGCCGGCTCCAGCTCCGTGTCGGCTTGCTGCCGCCAGGTAGCCAGCTGGTCCAGGCTCAGGCCGGGATACCAGGCCTTGACGAACTCCAGAGCCCGCCTGGCGCCGGAGCGAGCCGCCGAGGACTTCCAGGCCTCGAAGCGGCCGACTGCCACCTCCAGCCAGTCGGCAGTCCGACTGGGGGTGCGAGGGACCACTTGGCCGGGCCAGAGGGCGGCCAAGACCTGCGCCCCAGCACGCTGAAGCCGGCGGAGCAGCCGGTGAGCCGGCTGGATGCGAGCCTGGATCGCCAGGAGCTGTTCCTCCAGCGAGCGGCCGGCGGTTGGTGAGATCTCAAAGCCGGCCTGCCTTTTCGCTTGGCGACGGGCCTCGATGGCCTGGTTGGCGGCAGTTGAATAGCCAGGGAAATACTCTGCGCGAAGAAGAAAGGAAGGAAAGAACACCAAAATCAGAAAACAAGCCAAAGTGGCAGATGGCAAGAAAGGACGAAGAGGTAGACGGCTTACCGTCAACCAGATCTTCGATCTGGCCATAGCCGGAGACCAGAGTCTGCCTGGCCTCTGCCCAGCCGGCCGCCTCCGTCTCGAACTCGGCCTGGAGGGTGGCTTCGCGATCCTGCGCAGCCTTCAGCGCCGCCTTGTGGCCTTCCTCCTGGTCGGCCAGTTTCTTGACCAGGCGGTCGCGCTCCTGCACCAAGGCGGCAAGCTCGGCGTCCTTGGCACGAAGAGCAGTCTGGGACCCCCCAAGCTGTGCCCTCAGACTGGCGTTGGCCGCTGCAGAAACGGAAGAAGAAGAAGAAGAACAATAAGAAATCGTCAAGGAAGATCCGACCCAACTGCTCAGCAGTCGGCCCGAATCTCGGGGACTACACCCAGTGGGTGCGCTGACGCGCCCCCACATGAGATAAAGATCAAGTCACGCACCTCGGCTTTCAGTAAGGTCGGCGGTCTTCTGAGTCAGCTCCCGAGCCTGGGAGTTGAAGGCGGCCGCTCGAAGGTTGTGGTAATCCTGCAAGATGGTCAGAAGACCAAAGTAAGAACAAAAACAGCAAAAGCAAATCCTCCAAGAAGTTCCAAGCCGCCTGCTCAGCAGCCGACTCGGAACTCGGGGACTACAACCAGTGGGTGCGCTGACGCGCCCCCACGGAAGAAATCAAGATCAAGGGAAGAAATCAAGTTCAAGAAGAAACAAGATGGGAATACTAACCCGGATGGCCGCCCGCGTTGCGAGGAATTCGTCGGTGAACTGCCTCAGCGCCGCGGCTTGGCTTTGGAGCCGGGTCCGGACGTCTTGTGCAGCCACGTTCACTACGGCTGTCCCTCCGCCTGGCGTCCACCCCGAGGTAGCGCTGGCCGCCTCCGCGTCTCGGGCCGACGACCTGGAGCCCACGGCCGGCTGCGGTTCCGACGCGGCCTTCTGCGGCTTCGACGCGGCCTTCCCCGCACGCCGGCTTGGCGGAACCCGGACCACCACCTCAGGCCCCGCGGCCGGCTCGCCCTCCGCCGACTGTGCAGGCGGCGGATCAGGCTGGCCGCCTTGGGCCGCCCCAGTTGGCGGGGTCGGCTCCGGCCCCTTCTCCAAAATGATGACGTCGTCGCCGCTTCCTCCCAGCCCCGGCTGGGAGCCGCTGGCTCCCCCTGGCGAGGGCTCCACGTCCCCAAGCGCCACGGCGCGCAGGGGGGTGACCATCAAAGCCTCCCCTGCCGCCGCCACGGCCTCAACCTCTGCCTGGGCCCGGGCTGCGGCCTTGGCGAGCGCCTTCGCCGCCTCCTCCTCCCGAGCCGCCTGGGCGGCGGCTGCCTTCCGTGCCTCTGCCTCCCGTGCCTCCTGCTCCTCCCGCACCTCCCGCGCGTTCCTTTCCGTCGCCTCCTGGAGGGCGGCGCGGGGGTCCACGCGGCGGGTGGTGCTCCCGGAGCCCCCTGACAACTCGACGACGGAGCCGGCAGCCGCCCACTCAAGTGACAACGAAGCTCTGATCGTCGAAGAAAAGGACGAGAGTTCAAGAACCACCAAAGAAAGAAAGAAAGAGAGTACACAGAGAAAGAGAACTTACGCCGACACGGTCTGCGGTTGCTTCACCACTTTGCGGAAACGAGCCGCCTTCGCGGCCGCCTCTTCCTGCCTGGTGGCTGCCGCCCCGCCCCTGGGCTTCTTCGTTCGGCTGCCGAACAAGCCCTGGGCGGCGCGACGCTTCTGACCTCCACCCCGAGCAGGCTGCGCGGCGGAGGAGCCCGCGCCGCGTCCAAATGTCGGCTGGCGGCGCGGGACGGCTTTGGCTTCATCCTCGTCCGGCCAGTCGTTGAAGGTAGCAGTGAACCCGGAGCCGCCTGCTTCGCCGCCGGCTTGGCCACCGCCCGGCTCGACGGCGTCGTCCATATGGACCGCCCCCAGGTCGGAGTCCTCCAGGTCGTGTTCGGTCCGGTCGCGGACGAAGCGGCGCTCCACGTCTGACCCGCCGGCTGGCCGCAGCAGAGGGCTCTGTCGAAGAACAAGCCGACTAAGTCAGAGTCGGCCAAGAGACACTCAGCAACAAGGCTGAGAGAGAGAAAAAGAGACAAGGGGAGCATACCGTAGGCGGAGGATTGGCTCGGCTATATGGCTCCTTGCCGAACTGCCAATCTTCAGTGAGTTGGCAGTTTGCAAGGTAGTTCACCATGTAGGCGACCTCATGGCGCGGCATCTCGTTGGTGCACATTCGGCTCGGATCGAGCTGGCCGCTCATCTGACAGATCAGATGAGGCCGGCTCTGGAGCGGAAGGACCCGGCGCGTGACGAACGCGGCCAGGAGGTCGGGCCCCGTCAGGCCCTCCGACTGGACCATCACCCGCAGTCAGGCGATGGCGGCGTTTCCCGCCTGCGATAGCGTCACAGCCCGGAAGGACCACTGGGGCAGCCTGCCTGCCGGTGGGCCGGCTACGTAAGCCGACAGGTTGATGTAGTCGCCCCGTGGAGCGATGTTCCGCACGTAGAAGTACGACTTCTGCCACTTCTTCACCGATTGGATCAGCGTGATGATGGGGAAGGGGTTGTCGGCGCCCGATCTCCGCGACGCGATGAAGGCGCCAGTATGAGCCGGCACGCCCTTGCTGCGCATGCCCAGCTTCGACTGGAAAAGCTCCCCCCAGAGCTCAAGGGTGGGGAGGACGCCGAGATAGCCCTCGCACAGGGTGACGAAGGCAGACAGCAGCACCACCGCGTTGGGGGTGAGATGGTGCGGCTGGAACTGATAGAATTCGAGCCAGGAGCGGAAGAAGGCGCTCACTGGCAGGCCGAAGCTGCGCAAGAAGTGCGAGCGGAAGACCACCCGCTCGCCCTCCTGCGGCTCCGGCCTGATTTCCTTCGCCGGCGCGAGGCGGACCTCCACCTTGTCCACGCTGGGCAGCCGCCGCGTATCGCGGAGGAAGTCGACGTGGTCGTCATGGACGTTGGAGCCGTCCCAATCCCCGCCAAGCTGCTCTACGTGGGGAGGCATGGCGAAAGCTAGCACGGCGGCGGAGGAGCGTGCGGTGGAAGAGCGCGGCAGCGAGGCGCTGTCGCGAGAACGGGCAAGCGAAGAAGACGGTGGAAGTATGAGGAGCGTGCGAGGGCCTGCCGCCCTCCACCTCCCCCTACTTATAGCCTCACGAGGCCAAAGAGGCCGGACGTGGGGGGGGGAGACGTGGGATTAACTGCGCCCACTCCCCCCACGTCTCGCGTTTATTGCACATAAGTGCGAGCCGAAACTGCCGCACGGAACGTGCGGGCGGTTTCGGGATACAAAGGATCCGCGCCTGGGCCAGGGCGCGGACGTGGCGGGCCCCCTCCCTGCGGCGACGTCCCGTCACGCGCGCAGGCTGGCAGGCTTTCCGGCCACGTGGTTCGCCGACGGCCCGTGGCCGGCCCGCGGCCCGGTGCACGTGCCAGCGGGTTCCCGCCCTCCGACTTCAGAAGATTTCGACTCAGGCGGCGCGCCTGACCAAGGCCGACTCCCAGCTGCCGGCTTGTCAAGATAGGAAGCTGATCGAGCTTCTCAACCCCTACTCCACCTCGAAGCCCAATCAGCTTCGGGGACTACTGTCGGAGTAAATGGCCACGGGTAGCCCAACCGACTACCCCTGGTTCTTCAGAAAAATTATCAGGCCTTTGGGCCTTCAAGCACTCCAAGCATTTGGGCCGCCTTCCCTGGCCGGCTATCTCTGAAGCCGACTCCCGGAAGGCGACCCAGCCTCAAGCAACCTATCCCCAGGACGACTACGGGGTGGCCGACTCCAAGAAGCCGGCCAAGAAGGACGCCGACTCCTAGGAGCCGGCCGAGACCGCAACCACCAAAGCTGTTCCCACATAATGGCGACACGACGGGGTGTGGCCACAGTGCGGCCCACTACCCCCGAAGCCCGAGGCGGGCATGGCTACAGGAGGCCGTACGGGACGGCCGTCTCCCGTGCGGCTCGGCACTGTAGCCATGCTAGCCTCGACGTCATCCATGACCAACTCCTGTACGGCCCAAGGACTGCGGGCCCCTTCAGCCAGAGAGAGGCGTGAAGGCGGCCCGGCCTTTCCCAGTCGGCCAAGAGCATAGCCGGCCTCCAGAAGCCGGCTACTCCCTTCCTCGAAGCAGGAGCCCCATTAAGGAGACAAGACGAGTTAAGGCTACAATGATAGCCCCCGAGGCGGCCCACTGTAGCCACGCTTACCTCGACAAAGCCCTCGTCATCACAGGCGAGGCTATAGTAAGCAGCCGCCGACAAGACCCTAGGCGGTGGGGCCGGCCTGTCGACCAAGTAGCCGGCAGCCGGCGGGACCCACCAGCCGGCGGGACCCAGCAGCCGGCGGAGAAGCCGGCGAGCGTAGACACTGACGGCTGGGACCAGCGCCTAGTCGGATTACCATTGTACCCCGGGGGGTAGGCCTATAGAAACCCCCCGGAGCACCCATGCAAAGGGTTCGCTTCCAAGCATAGTTGGCCTCTGAGCATAGAGTTGCCTTCTTAGCATAGCACACACACCATAGATAGAGAGAAGCAAGAGCTAGCCTTGTTCTTCTTCTCCCTTGATCTCACCAGCTCTAGGAGCGATTGTAGCTACCTTTCATCGATCTAGTGATCATGCGGAGACCCCGCAGAGCAGGACTAGGGGTGTTATCTCCTCCGAGAGCCCCGAACCTGGGTAAGATCCGCCGGCGTGCATGCCTTCGCCTCATCCCGTTTCCAGGCACCGGCGACGTTTTATTGGTTCCCACAATGATAAGCCATCCCTTGGCATATGTCGCACCAACCACCCGACAAGCAGCAGCGGGCTGTGGCTGCAACGCCGGGCTCGACGCAGGCGACGGAAGAGGCGAGGGAGACCCACCCGAGCTCGCGCCAGAGCCTACTGGCACCGGAGAGGCAGGTGGTGTTGGGCCCTGCGAGGCCGGCCCATCAGGAGCCGGGGCTGGTGCAGGCGAGGCAGTCCCTGGGCCTGGCGAGTAAGCACTCGGCCCAGGCGAAGCCACCACCGAGGTAGGCGCGGGCAACGCCCGCGGGGCAGGCGAGGGCGATGCCCGCGAGGCTGCTGCGGGTGCAGCTCCCGCGGGTTGATGGGTGCCGCCCGGTATGCATGTCCCATGCATGAGATCGACGCCCGGATCCGGGGCATCCGTCGATGGCTGTTCCTCAAGGATCTCAAGATGAGCACCACGTCCAACACCTGCAGCATGGTTAGGAAGCAACACAGGAGCATTTGCAACATCCACAAATTGATCAGGCGAAGGTGTGTTAGAATGAACGTCTGGCATAGGAGTGATGGAGTTGTTCGGAAGTGCATGAAAGGGGAACACATTCTCATCAAATACAACGCCACGAGAAATGTAAACGCGATTGGTGGGAACATGCAGGCATTTGTACCCTTTGTGAAGGGAACTATACCCAAGGAAAACACACTTTTTCGACCGAAACTCTAGCTTATGTTTGTCATACGGACGCAAATGAGGCCAACATGCACACCCAAAGACTTTGAGAAAAGTGTAGTCTGGGATTTCATTGAGCAGGAGTTCAAGCGGAGTTTTCATATTCAGTAGTCGTGAGGGAAGCCTATTTATCAAAAAACAAGCAGTGGAGAAGGCATCACTCCAGAACCTAAAAGGAACGGAGGCATGAGCTAATAAAATAATGCCAGTTTCTACAAGATGACGATGCTTACGTTCAGCGGTCCCATTCTGCTGATGTGTATGAGGACAAGACACACGATGTGTGATCCCAAGTTTGTTAAAAAACGAGTTGAGGTTGTGATATTGACCCCCCCAGTCGGTTTGAACATGAATAATTTGCTGGCTAAGGAGACGCTCAACATGTGCTTGAAACTGTATAAAAACATCAAACACATCAGACTTTTTCTTAATAAGATAAAGCCAAGTAAACCGACTATAAGCATCAATGAAACTGACATAATAATTGTGGCCACTGACAGATGTTTGGGCATGACCCCATACGTCGGAAAACACAAGCTCAAGAGGATGTTTCACAACATGACTAGACTCTGAAAACGGAAGTTGATGACTCTTGCCCTGCTGACAGGCATCACAAATAGTTTCAGCAGTTTTATTTGACACAACCGGTAGTTCATGACGATGCAACACATGACGAACTATAGGAGCAGTAGGATGACCAAGGCGCGCATGCCAATGTGTAGATGACACACGAACACCGCTGATCGCCTGAGGAGAAAACTGCATAGGAGGTGCGGTCGGCGCGTCAAGTGCATACAAGCCATGGCGAAGACGACCGCTAAGCAGAACGGCCGTCATGTCCCGATCCTTGATAAAGAAACGAAAAGGGTGAAACTTAGCAAGGATATTATTATCACGAGTAAGTTGTGGAACAGACAACAAACTACGCGAAGCAGTGGGAATACGAAGACCATTAGAAAGATGCAGTTTTCGGGAATTGTGTGCAAGAAGTGATGCCTGACCAACGTGGGAGATGCGCATACCTGCTCCATTGGCGGTGTGCACCTGATCATGACCGCGATATGGCTCCTGAGTGGAGAGCTTGCCCATGTAGTTGGTGAGGTGGTTCGTAGCTCCCGTGTCCATGTACCATGTAGGATCAATAGAGTAGGATGGAGTGCGTCCGTGCTCATGACTCACCACCGCAGCAGCCGCCTGTTTTTCATTCCCTTTGCCATTGTTGCCTAGGCCAAGGAAATCTTGCTTGTAGCGACGTTGACAACGAGAGGCTATGTGGCGCTTAATGCCACACAGTTGGCAGGCCTGTTGAGCGCCGCAGCAAGGGCAGCAAGCCACTGGCCGAGACCCGCCATTGATGGATGGCGCGGCGCTCCGCGAAGTCTATTGAGATGATGCCACCGGCTTGGCAGGTAGAGACGGTTTCTGTGGTTTGCCGCGGGTGGCGGCATTAGCGGAGGCGAAACTCGGGGAGGCACGACGCGCTTTGATGCACTGTTCGCGACCAAGAAGGCGCGCATAAAGTTCCCGTGGCGGAAGAGGTGCCTCGCGACCATGGACATTCTCAATGAGATTATCATAGTCATCATCGAGGCCATTGAGCAGATGGGTGGTGAAATCCTCATCTCCAAGCGGCTGGCCAATGGAGGCCAAAGTGTCGGCGAGACCGGACATCTTGTTGAAGTACTCTGTGATGGTTAGGTCGTCGAGCTTGGTCTCCCCCAACTCAGTGCGTATAGAGTGAGCACGCGCCTGAGATTGAGAGGCAAAACTGCTGTGAAGCGCTGACCAAGCATCCCAAGACGTCGCGGCGAAGATGAGAAGCGACGACACGCTCGGAGTGAGCAACGACTGAATGGCGGAGAGGATCACCTGGTCTTGAGCCACCCACACGTGATAAGCCGGATGATACGACGGTGGACACAGGATGGAGCCATCAACATATCCCTCCAAGTAGCGACTCCGGAGAAGAGGTAGCACCTGATCCCGCCACGACAAGTAGTTGTCCAACGTAAGCTTCACCGGAAGGAGGTGCGAGAAGTAAAACAGCGACGGCGACGCAACATAACCAGCAGGAGCCTGTGTCGGTGGCGCGTGAACACCCATCATCGGGTCCGTCTCGGCGTGAGGAGCGAGTGACAGAGATGCATCATAGCCAGGGGCGGCTAGGGCATCAGCCGACCCGATCGGGCCCCCTGAGGACGCGGCGGATGGAGCGCCGTAGGCTGCTGCATAGGGGTACGGGTGCGGCTGGGCCGCGTAGGGCGACGCAGGCGGCGGCCCGTAGATGGGCGCCGGCCAGGCAGAGGGCGGCGATGGCACGACGCCGTAGGTTGGTGCAGGGGCGCCGTAGGGTTGGGGGGGGGAACCGCCCCATACACGGGCGCAGAGCCGCGGACAGACGGCGGCGCAGGAACGACGGTCAAGGAAGCAGCGCCACCATATGCGATCGGCGGGGGCAGATCGCCCTGCCCGCCCTACCCGGCCAGGGACACCGCGAGGTTGCCGCCATGCGGCGGGGCCTGCCACCAGACAACAGCGAGCGGGCGAGAGGCGAGGAAGGGCGACGACGGGGCGACATAGGAGGCCGGCACGGCGGCGGCATTGGGAGGAGCCGACGCAGCGGCGGCGTTAGGTGCAGCAGAAGACATTGAAAAACCCTAGTCTGATACCATGTAAGACGTATATTTTGGGAAACAGTTCGACACCCCAACGGGGTGCGGCTGTCTCATTATATATAAGTACCAAAGGGTACAAATACAAGGTGTATAAACAAGTCTATGTATAAACAAGTCTACTTATACATATACAGTCTAACAGCCTTGGCGCGAGGGTGCCGATCCCAATTATGTGTTCAAGCAGATAATGTCAAGTCACTAAGAATCCTTATTTGGTGTGGTAAAGCAGGTATCATAGGATAGGAATCCTGGTTTAGCCAACGTATTCAAACAGGAAATAACATTCACTTACAATAGAATCAAGACATCATCAAGTTCAACATCATTATTAGATTACAAGGCAGCATCGAGTCCAGTGCATTTATGAGGCTACAAAAGGTAACCACTTGACATTCAGTTCAATACTAAGAGCGCGGATGCGGACGTGGACATGAGAGAGTAGGTACTAATATAACACAAAGTTTGCAGCATATCCATATGTAAGCAAGGCAGCTACCCAATATAGGCTAAAGTTATAGCAAAAAACTACTTCAGTACAAAGGAAACATCTCAAAAAACAGGAGGTAGTAAACATTTACTAATGGTTCAGTACAAAACATCAAGGTGTCATCACACACCATTGGCAAATTTCATATGAAATGTAACATAATATATACCAAATCATTCTTATTGTAACAAATAAATAAATATACTGAAGAACGTTCCAAGAGCGTTAGTGTATTTCATAAAGCTATAAAGGGGACATCCTACAACATATCATACTTGTTGGTCCTCAACTAACGCTTCTCTCTCCAAGTATACTGGAATTCCAAAGAGTGGTCTTGAGGCGTGGTTTCATGTCCAGGGCCATGGCCCAGCACTCAGATCCAAACCAAAAAACAGGTTACAATTTACTGCTATAGAAAGATACATAGTACATATGGTGTTGAGCAGAAAAACAACAAATATTACACGGGAAAGAACATGCCATTTGTTGTACACAAGTGAACCCCTAACAAAGCAATGCCCTAGATTACTTGGGTATCATCTTCACACCTCCATGAGACTCCAGGTTGTAGCCTTAAAGATAAGTGTAGACAAACCATGTCAAAGAAAGTAATGTTTCTCCTCAAAATAAAGGTAATGTTTCTCTTCCTATTTCAGATTGGGAGAATCATGACAGAGAGGCATGAGACCAAAAATAGTAGCATAGGCAAAGCATATGATATCTGAATGGAATCTGAAATGCTATAAGTTCATAATGGTTAGGAACAAAAGAGAATCAGTGAGCACATAGACATGCATCAGGTCCTTCGCATTCACATGAGAAAAAACCCAGCATGATTGTATCAGGTCCTTCGCATTCACATGAGAAAAAAAACAGCATGACTTTATCTTGAACACCAAACAATATACAGGTGAACTTAGCTAATTAGCAGTATGAAATTGGATAATGCAAGTGCATGATCTATATAAGTAGATGGCAATAATAACAAATTAGAAGTAATAATACATAGCCTGCAAGAGTAGAGAACATCTATTGTATACGAAGGCACACCATTCTCTACCACAAAAGTAGGGAAACAGAGCACTAAAACAAAGAAGAGTACAGGTTTCTTTCACCAACAGATGAAATTTGCAGAGAACACTCAATAGGGGATGAACAACAATGGGAATTTTTTTCTAAGACAGCCACAAATGATTATGAATCATGGGTGTGTGTCCTGCACACACAGATGATGTATTTTTATTATTTACATGCACTACTGCCTACTCCTCTACAGTTTGCACTTACACATGTCATCGCTACGTGTCACGCATTTCCAAGTTCTGTGAATATAGGGAACACCCTCAACACTGAGAACCCATGTTCGTACTGTCATAGCCATGACATGAATTCAAGGAGGCTCCTAAATTCATAGTAGTAGCTTGAAACCACATATGGGCAGTTTTTTTTGTTAAATTTCTATGTTTCAACTAGTCAACATTTCATTCTGCTCTTAGGACAACTTCCATTCAAGCATATTGTTTGGCAAAGAAAAACACCTTATTTTAGATCTAATTCATGCCAAATGATGCCACTTGATAATAAAGCTTTTTTACTGGAAGACAAATAACCTTAGGTAAGAACAGAATTAAAAGCAACCCAAATCACACAAAATAATCAAGCATAAACCTAAGAAATGGTTACAAAGTTACACACTGTTCAAACAATATTCAACCCACTACTTGATCATCCAGTTACATCTAGCTCACAATGCCATTAGCAGTAGTCTGAATTACATGATAGTGTACATTCAGCCCATAAAACCAGCAAGATAATTAATTAATTTAGATATAATGGCACCAATAGACATAGCCCTGCAGACCAATTGGTCAAAATATAAAAGTGGAGTTCCTTTCCGGTTAGTTAGTGGCCTATATTGCCGCACAACGTTTTTAGACTGTTCTTGATTAGCTAGCATCTTCTCGGTCATGTCAAGAAAATAAGTATAGATCTAGTAAGTTCCATAGATTCCTTGTGTTGCAGCAAGAAAAAAGTATTTTACAAATGATAAAAACTACAAGGTACAATAGGATCATCAAGTAGTCAAACCTAGTGCTCAAACCATCGAAAGATAACTTACTATTAAAGTTGAGATGTGCATACAAAAGAGATGTTGATGGCGGACCACCTGCTTGAGCTGGACCCTCCTCTTGGAGAGGAGCGAGCTGTGGTGAGCAGTTGTACTTTCTTGAGCTGGCCCCTCTTGGAGAGGATGACACGATGATCTGGTCGTTGAGCGTCTTCCAGGCGTCGTCCTTGAAGAGGATCTCGACGTTGTCTACGGTAGACTTCCTGCTGCCGGCCACTTCACCGGCCAGGCGGCACCGCTTCTCCGCATTCAGGAGCGACTCGGTCCCCACGTCGAATCTGCTACACTCCTGCATCACCACCGATCATTAGGCGTTTATAAACAGCCCGTGCACACATTTGTAATCTGAAAGCCGAAAAGAAATTGAGAAAAAGTGCAGAGTCCCACCCTTGCCCAAATACCCTTGCAAATGCAACCTGGCCAATCTGAATGCATATGGTGAGGTGATAGCACACATAAACTGCATTAGGATTAAGTCTTGGTTTTTTAAAGCTTACACACACAGAGAGCCTAACCCAGACAAAATGAAACTAATTCATGGAATGGAAGGATATGTACTAACCATTAGTTATATAAAATTTTGAAAAATTGTTCAGGGTTTGTGTAGTAGTATATGGAGCAAAATGGAGATTTAACCTTGGGAGAGGTCTACTCTTCTTGTTTTTGGACCCAACAACACATCATCTAAAATGTTAACCTATGATTAGATTGCTAGCACCTAAGAAATCAACAGTGCACTAAATGAGAATATGTTGTTCAGTACCATAAAAGCATCAGTAATCCATATATATAATAAACCAGAAGAGATGTACACATTTCTTTGGCTAACATATTAATACATCTATTATATTGGGTCAACATTTATCAGCCTTAGCAAGTTGAAAATGCAGTACAAACTATATAACAGTAGCAAGTGGAAGTAGTGAAATATATATATATATATATATATATATATATATATATATATATATATATATAATAACGCTAAACTAAGCGTGAGTGTAGAATAGCTTATTCTACACCCTAGTAATGCTCTATACAAAATAGGGTAACGTAGCATACAAAATATAGTAATTTTTATGCCAATGTAGTAAATTAAAACTAAAAAGATAATATTTCAGAATTACTACATTTTATATAGTTTTTTACTAGATTTTGTACATAGCGTTAATGGGGGTGTAGAATAAGCTATTCTACACTCAAGCTTAGAATAGTGTTACCCCTATATTTTTATTTTAAATATGTTCATATACTATATCTAAGATATTTCAAAGCAAGTTATATGAAAAAATTGCATATGAGTCCATAGTTTTTGTTATTTTTTTAAATACGTACATATTTGTAAATGAAAAAGAGCATACTCAAAACATGGTACATACTACCTAAAAATTAGTATATATACTACCTAAACATTGTTATATACTACATACTACACGTGCATACTCTTGGTTTCGATATATACTACATACAACATACAAGCAGATTCTGGAAATGTGTATATAATGAGACGATCTAAACACATGCGTAGCTCGATCACACGTCTTGAATTAATTAGAATATTAGGAAGCTCTTCAAACAATTGCTCAATCCTACAATAATAGGTGAGCAACCATATCATAGACAACGAAAGGGACTGCTACATGCATAGACTGATATCGTCGTACCAGATAAGCAATTACCTACATAGCGATACATATAGGAAACAAGAGAACATAGCTTATTATTTATGCCTGCAGCTTCCAGATTGTCTCATATACATACCACTGGTAAAATAGTCAACTATATTTAGTGTGATTAAAGCGCAGAGCTTTAACAATGGCATGAAGTACTACAATTACCCATTAAACTCAAAACAAACAGTGCTCAATTAAAAGGGCTAACCAAACGTGTATCTTGAATATGTCATAAAGTTGGAACGGTTGGATTATATGAAAGCATTCACTAAATGAAAAGTTACCGAATCACAAGATAAACACCTCCTAAACCTTATTTTCCAGGTAGGGGCCTCTCCTTGCTATTGTTGCCTTTGGCGTTGCTTGGGGAGACAACAACCGAGGCGTAGATGAAGAGGCCAGGGGTGTGGTTCTCCTGTCGCAAGCACCGATGGGAGAAGCAGCACGCCACTGGGGGCTAGCGGCGGCTCGCCTCTTCCTCATCTGTTTATGTGGTTACGGCCATGCCTCTCCTTCTTGTAAGCACTAAGTAACAGGGGGAAGTGCAACACTAATGAATCTTGATTGCAACGAAGAACGAATCAGTTAGGCGAGAGAAGTAGTGGGTGAGGGCGAGGCATACAAACCTGTGTTGTGGGACAGTGGTTAGGGCGACGATGACATCGGCAGCGGTGGTGACATCCGGTCGGCAGCGACCATGGAGACCCCCACCGACGCGTACTTTCTCAGGCTTCATAGATGAATCCAGATAGAAATAGACCACTTGAGAATCACAGTTGTGCAAAATTGAGAATGACTAAGAAAAGAATATACGAATATTCTGAAATGGTGTATTGCTAAAGAAAGTTCTGTCAAATAAATAAAGAAGGCCCAGAGAAAATATGGTTCAGTGAGGCGAGAGAAGCAGGCGTAGATGTAGACCTTGGAAGTACACAGACTGAATACTCAGGTTCCGTGGTTGTTACAGTAACTCTTCATATATATAAAATATAGGTGTTCTCTTCTGAAAAAAGAGGTGCAGACCACAAACTTTACACTGATTACTCCAGTTACAACTATTACCTGCAGAGAGCAGTTTAATTTAACAAGCTCAAAGTCACTTATTGTCAAGAGCCAAGAATATCTGATCACCATAATGATAACTAACATGATGAGACGAAAGATAAAGTCAATTTTCACACACGTCTTATGAAACCAGGCATAAGTAAAACCGCGTATATTAGGAGCGCAAGAAGTCGACATATCCACCGAGAGCTTACCCTGAAAACAAATAAAGGAAGTATCAAAAATATCCATAGAGAAAGGGTCAAGCTCAATCATATAGAGGCTTCTTTTGGGAAAATATATCATATATGCACTTGGATGTTTTGGTGAACAGATTACAGGCAGTCATTGTATATTAGGACATATATGAAGCGTGGGTACAAAACAGAAGAAAAGCAGCGGGACGGAACAAACCGAGTACATGGAAGACGGCCCCACACGATTTGATGATATTCCTTTGTGAGCATCGGCTCTGTGGTACATTCTTACTCACCACTTGGTACTTTGAAGCTAATAATGTCCCAGATTGGTGGCATTTTCACTAGTAGAAAAAGGGCCATTTGTCCCGGTTCGTAAGGCCCATTTGTCCCGGTTGGGGAACCGGGACTAAAGGGTCGGTACTAAAGCCCTAAACCTTTAGTCCCGGTTCTTACACCAACCGGGACAGATGGGCCTCCACGTGGCCGCTGCGGCGAGCCCAGGCAGGAGGGCCTTTGGTCCCGGTTGGTAAGGCATCCACGCGTCAGCAGCTGGCAGGAGCTGATGTTTTTGTTTTTTTGAAAGGGGGTGGTTTAGAGGGTTTTGGGGTGTTAATTTAGGGTGTTAGCTAGCTAATAGAGAGAAGTGTCCTCTCTTATCTCCGTGCTTGGTTTACCAACGCTACTCCTATGCCTAAACATGGCTTACATTGAAGTGAAGGCAACATGTGGTGCATGCCAAAAGTAATACTAATCCTAACTTGAAAAGTTTGGATTAGTACTACTTTAGACATGCAGCACATGTTGCCTTCATTTCAATCCAATCCATGTTCATTTCACCCACGGATATATAATAACTCTTCATGCTCGCATCATGCATCATCATAATAACAAGTCCTACTAATCATCATCATACAACTTCTACTCGTTATTAATAACAAGTCATACGATCATCATCCTCATAGTCATCGAACCAACCCAATATAATTGTTCTTAGCACATGATCATCAGTATTAGGTAGGACCTAAATACCCTCTTTAAGGTAAAATAGCATAAAACAATATAGGCCGTGACTCTCCATTATGGAGAATGGAGATCATCTTGTCTCCAATTCTTGCGCTTCGCTTCCTTTTGCTTCCGAATACCTCCGTACGTTTGACCATACATTTTGTCCAATCTTTGATTGTCATGTGTTGAACGATTTTTGAAATCCGGTGTGGACAGCTGTGATGCGTAGGATGACCTGGCTGTAAGTTCATAACATCAACGCGACCTTTCGGAAACAGCATCAGATGAGGCACACAATCATTTGGGATTATCTGTTGAAAAACATAGTAATAACTTCGTAGTTAGCAATGTATAGTTGAGTTTTAGAAGAATTTATGCAAAAGAAGCACAAATGTCGTAATAGTAAAAAATCTTACCATTTTATCTCCATGGATGTTAACGTAGTTTAACACGTGCACTAGTGGCACATATTGACCATAATGTTGAGGAGTATCAGAATAGGTATTGTAATTCTCAAGGTGAGTACAAAATGCGGTCAGATGATTTTTCTCCTGATAAATTAATTCGGAGCCATCGGTGTAGTGGGTTTTGTCTACCATCTTCCGCACATTGTTTGAAGAATGAAAATAAGCTGTCAATGGAAATAAGCTGTCAACTATTTTGAAATAAACAATATAAAATAGCTAATAACTATGTTTGAGAAACTCACATAGCGGTAGAATTGGAAGCGTATCAACAAGGACGCAAATGTCCATATTGTCTTGCGAGATGTCAGGATCACCAAGATCCATGGTGACAAGCATATCCTCATAAAAACCATACATCTTGCAAAGTGCTTCCCAATTTGGGCAACCAAAATGGGTTACGCTCTGTGAATTGTACAGATTTACTTCAAAATCCATACCATGATGGGCCCTTAGGTGAATTTTCCTTGTTTCGAAACTTTCATGGTCTTCAAAACCCATCCTCTCTAAGACATAGCGTCTTGCATGGCATGGGATAAGCTAGTTGAATTGTAAAAGATGAAAATTACACGTTGAAATAGTTGAAGTCATGCTTAATTACGAATAAAACACTTGTCGTCGTTACGTACCGTTTCAACATCGAAGGTCTCCTAGAGCTTAATGCTGAAGCATCCATCTTCGTCCAGGTGAAGGAACCTACCGCACAGACCTCGGTCGTCGTTGGACCAGGAGCACTCCCCCGGGAGACTTTCGTCGTCCGAGTACGACATTTCCTATGTTCATAATTCAAAGATTAAACTTGTACAATTAAATAGATGTACTACAAAAACTAAATTAGAACATTATTATTCATCATGGGTTGACTATCGGTCAGTCGAGTCTTTTCTTGAAAACTCTCAGCTCACGTGGTGTATATATTCGACCGTCGGTGATCGTAGCTCCTCCTTTCGTTCCCGAGTTCATTACACCAAATTGTCTAGCACGCGGGAACGAAGGAGAAGCTACACCCACGACAACAGTCAGGATTCTTCGTCCTCTCATATATGGTGGAGACTCGACAGACTTAAAGTCAACCCAAAATATCGTTTAATTATCTTTCTAAAAAAGGACATATCGAGCGCTTGAAATTTGCCGGAACGGAAATATACATGTTTTTATCCACATCATATGAGCATTCAAACTTGATGGCCATTACATTTCAATGGCTGAAAATATGAGCAAAAGCATTTCAAAATATCTTATAGGACTCATATTGACATGGAGATTTGGCTGGTCTCACCTCGAGGTCGGAGGGGGGTCGGTGACGGGGACGACGGCGGGGATGATGGAGGTGGCTCCTAGATTTCTGTAAAAACAAAAATCCTATAAGCTATCAACTAATCAAATGCATACGCCTTGCATAGTGCTCTCCAATTTTAGCATTCAAAGTAGGGAGTAGTTTTCCAATTTGAGCATTCAATAAGCAAAACCAAATCATAAAATAAATTAGTATTCAAATTAGCATGCATTCAATAAGCAAAACTACATCATCTCTTGCACCCGTACACCGTCGAATATTATCACTAATACACCTCGTATAGTATCATACATGTAGCATCGCTAATACAACTAGAACCGTAGCGCCCCACGGGTATCGGCACGGGCGGTGGACACCCAAAGAGAAGGAACCATCACAGGATCATAGCTCCAGTGAGATCCCTGAAGAACCTCCCAGGTATTGGAGAACTTGCCCTCCAACGCAACCATGTAGTGACGGACGTGCTCGTCCTCCTCGCTGACACGGTGACGTACCACCTCCGCGGTGTCCGGAAGCATCGGCGCCGTCACTGGCCCGCGCGACCGCCACCAAACAAGGTTCGGGTCAACGACGGGCTGGCTCCTCACCAAGCTACACCCTCGGAAGGTAGCACGTCCCAATACTAGCCCAGCGGAGCCCAGTCCCAGACATGGCCCCTCCGATCAAGCAGGCCTCCTCCGCCAAGTCGACGACGAGGATGCGGGATAGGCATCGTCGATGTTGATGCGGGAATAATTGCTTTAACTAAAAAAATAAACTAGTTCTATTAATTTTCTTACTAAAATAAACTACTTCTATAGTGAAATAAAGTAGTTTTATTAAATCAACTAGTTCAACTACTAATAAGCACTTACTATAAATAAAATAAAGTAGTACTTACTAAAAATAAACTACTTCTATAGTAAAATAAAGTAGTTTTATTAAATCAACTAGTTCCGCTACTAAGCACTTAATTACTATAAACAAAATAAAGCAGTACTTACTAAAAATAACGTAATTTAACTAGCTAGTTCTATTACTTTTCTAACTAATTCTATTAAACACTTACTAAAAAACATCTAATTCAACTAATCTAAAATGCACACTAACCTAACATCTAATGCACTAACCTAAATAAGAGAATGTTCAAATAAAGTAGTATTGCTTGGTTTTTTTAAGAAATGTTCAAATACAAAATTTAGTCAAAAAGTAAAGGTTTTGCCTAATGCATTCTTCATATAGAAAATTGTTACTCTGTAATTTAATAATTTAGTACTGCGTGACTATACATAATAATCTGCGTGACTATACACAATTACTAGTGTATATACATGGAAAAAAATACATCTATGAAAAAAAAATGAAAAAAGGGGCCGGCCGGCGAGGGCGATGGCGGGGGCGGCGACAGCGTCGACGACGGTGACGGTGGGGGCGGCGGACGGCGTCGGCGTGCAGAGGATCTGGGCGGGCGCGCGGGGGCAGGGCACGGCCGACGGCGACGGCGTGGGGGGCCGGACGGCGACGGCGTGGGCGGCGGACGCTGTCGGCGTGGGCTTCGGGGCGGGGGCAACGGCGTCCGGCAGCCTGGCGGCGTCGGGTCTCAGCGCGCGTCATCCGGGGCGAACTGCAAGATGAAAACCAAAATTTTCACAAGTGTGCCTTATATACATGAAGCTTTAGTCACGGTTCTTGTCATGGACCGGGACCAATGCACCCTTTTGGTCTCGGTTGGTACCACCAACCGGGACCAAAGGCCTCTTTTCAGCAGCCCAAAGGGCGGGAAACAGAGACCGTTGGTCCCGGTTTGTGGCACCAACCGGGACCAAAGAAGGGCATTGGTCCCGGTTGGTGCTAAGAACCGGTGCCAATGCCACACATTAGTCCCGGTTGGTGCCACCAACCGGGACCAAAGGTCGTGTGCTGGAACTGGCGTGGTGCGGTGCGATGTTTAGTCCCACCTCGCTAGCCGAGAGGGGCTCGGAGTGGTTTATAAGCCCTGCCGAGCCGACCACTTCGAGCTCCTCTCTACTGCAGGCTTACGGGCCTAAATCCACTCTCTGTGCCTGTGGGCCTACTAGGCCTACTGCGGGCCTGCATCCTGACCCCACTAGCGGGTTTCTAGTCGTATGCAGGCCGTGGTGGCCCAGCAGGTGGCACTTTTTAATTTTTTTCCAGTTTTTTTGCTTTCTTTTTTGTTTTATTTATTTTATTTTGTTTCTACTTACAACAAAATACTTACTAGTTTTTCAGTTATTCTTTTTGGTTTTAGGTAATAAAAATTATAAACTTTCTATTAGTGCCATTAATTTTCCAATATGAATAGTTTAAATTTGAATTATTTGAAATTTGTGTGAATC